>NC_142441.1:71911000-72555000 GCF_059453495.1 Arachis ipaensis
CCATTACGGCTCACCTTTAGGTGTCCTCCTCGAGATAGTGTCATTTAAAGAACGAGGGTCAGCACAACGTAAAAAAAAATCGGGAAAAAAATCGGAAAAAAACCGGAGGAACCTGCCGAAGATGAGGGCATGATAGCTCGGCTTTAGGTGTCCTCCTCGAGATAGCGTCATTTAAAGAACGAGGGTCAGCACAACGTAAAAAAAAATTCGGGAAAAAAATCGAAAAAAAAAACCGGAGGAGCCTGCCGAAGATGAGGCAATTACGGCTCGCCTTTAGGTGTCCTCCTTAAAATAACGTCATCTAAAGAATGAGGGTCGGCAAAATGTAAAAAAAAAAAAAGAAAAGAAAAAAACCGGCGGAGCCTACCGAAGATGAGGCCATTATGGCTCGCGTTTAGGTCTCCTCCTCGAGATAGCGTCATTTAAAGAACGAGGGTCAGCACAACGTAAAAAAAAAATAAAAATAAAGAAATAAATAAAAACTGAGGAGCCTGTCGAAGATGAGGCCATTGCGGCTCGCCTTTAGGTGTCCTCCTCGGGATAGCATCATTTAAAGAACGAGGGTCAACACAACATAAAAAAAATCCGAAAAAAAAATCAGAAGAGCCTTTCGAAGATGAGGCCATTACGGCTTGCGTTTAGGTGTCCTCATCGGGATAGCGTCATTTAAAGAACGAGGGTCAGCACAACGTAAAAAAAAACAAAAAAAATCGGAGGAGCCTGTCGAAGATGAGCTCATTACGGCTCGCCTTTAGGTGTCCTCCTCGGGATAGCATCATTTAAAGAACGAGGGTCAGCACAACGTTAAAAAAAATCTGGAAAAAAAATCGGAGGAGCCTGTCGAAAATGAGGCCATTACGGCTTGCGTTTAGGTGTCCTCCTCGTGATAGCGTCATTTAAAGAACGAGGGTCAGCACAACGTATAAAAAAAACCGGCAAAAAAAACCGGGGGGAACATGTCAAAGATGAGGCCATTACGGCTCGTCTTTAGGTGTCTTCCTCGGGATAGCGTCATTTAAAGAACGAGGGTCAGCACAACGTAATAAAAAAAGGGAAGAAAAAAACTTGAAAAAAGAAGAAACGGAGGAGCCTGCCGAAGATGAGGCCATTACGGCTCGCATTAAGGTGACCTCCTCAGGATAGCGTCATTTAAAGAAACGTAAAAAAAAAAAGAAGAAACCGGAGGAGCCTGCCGAAGATGTGCCCATTACTGCTCGCGTTTAGGTCTCCTCCTCGAGATAGCGTCATTTAAAGAACGAGGGTTAGCTCAACGTAAAAAAAAAAACTCGAGGAGCCTGCGGAAGATGTGGCCATTACGGCTCGCCTTTAGGTGTCCTCCTCGAGTTTGTGTCATTTAAAGAACGGGGTCAGCACAACGTAAAAAAAAAATCCGAGAAAAAAACCAGAAAAAAAAATCGGAGGAGCCTGCCGAAGATGAGGCAATTACGGCTCGCCTTTAGGTGTCCTCCTCGAGATAGCGTCATTTAAAGAACGAGGGTCAGCACAACATAAAAAAAAAATGGGAAAAAAAACCCGAGGAGCCTGCCGAAGATGAGCCCATTACAGCTCACCTTTAGGTGTCCTCCTCGGGATAGCGACATTTAAAGAACGAGGGAGCCAGCCGAAGATGAGGCAATTACGGCTTGCCTTTAGTTGTCCTCCTGGAGATAGCGTCATTTAAAGAACGAGGGTCAGCACAACGTAAAAAAAAAAAATCGGGAAAAAAAATCCGAGGAGCCTACCGAAGATGAGGCCATTACAGCTCACCTTTAGGTGTCCTCCTCGGGATAACGTCATTTAAGGAACGAGGGTCAGCACAACGTTAAAAAAAATCTGGGAAAAAAACCGGAAAAAAAAAGCGGAGGAGCCTGCCAAAGATGAGGCCATTACGGCTCGCCTTTAGGTGTCCTCCTTGAAATAGCGTCATTTAAAGAACGAGGTTCAGCACAATGTAAAAAAAAAAAAAAAAAAACCGGTGAGCCTGCTGAAGATGACGCCAATATAACTCGCCTTTAGGTGTCCTCCTCGGGATAGCGTCATTTAAAGAACGAGGGTGAGCACAACGTAAAAAAAAAAAAAAAAAAAAACCGGCGCAGCCTGCCGAAGATGAGGCCATTATGGTTCGCGTTTAGGTCTCCTCCTCGGGATAGCGTCATTTAAAGAACGAGGGTCAGCACAACGTAAAAAAAAATAAAAAAATAAACAAATAAAAACTGAGGAGCCTGTCGAAGATTAGGCCATTACGGCTCGCCTTTAGGTGTCCTCCTCGGGATAGCATCATTTAAAGAATGAGGGTCAGCACAACGTAAAAAAAAATCTGGAAAAAAGTCGGAAAAAAACCGGAGGAACCTCCCGAAGATGAGGGCATGATAGCTCGCCTTTAGGTGTCCCCCTCGAGATAGCGTCATTTAAAGAACGAGGGTCAGCACAACGTAAAAAAAAAATTCGGGAAAAAATCAAAAAAAAAAAACCGGAGGAGCCTGCCGAAGATGAGGCAATTACGGCTCGCCTTTAGGTGTCCTCCTTGAAATAACGTCATCTAAAGAATGAGGGTTAGCAAAATGTAAAAAAAAAAAGAAAAGAAAAAAACCGGCGGAGCCTACCGAAGATGAGGCCATTATGGCTCGCGTTTAGGTCTCCTCCTCGAGATAGCGTCATTTAAAGAACGAGGGTCAGCACAACGTAAAAAAAAATAAAAATAAATAAATAAATAAAAACTGAGGAGCCTGTCGAAGATGACGCCATTACGGCTCGCCTTTAGGTGTCCTCCTCGGGATAGCATCATTTAAAGAACGAGGGTCAACACAACATAAAAAAAATCCGAAAAAAAAATCGGAAGAGCCTTTCGAAGATGAGGCCATTACGGCTTGCGTTTCGGTGTCCTCCTCGGGATAGCGTCATTTAAAGAACGAGGGTCAGCACAACGTAAAAAAAAACAAAAAAAATCGGAGGAGCCTGTCGAAGATGAGCTCATTACGGCTCGCCTTTAAGTGTCCTCCTCGGGATAGCATCATTTAAAGAACGAAGGTCAGCACAACGTTAAAAAAAATCTGGAAAAAAAATCGGAGGAGCCTGTCGAAGATGAGGCCATTACGGCTTGCCTTTAGGTGTCCTCCTCGGGATAGCATCATTTAAAGAACGAGGGTCAGCACAACGTATAAAAAAAACCGGCAAAAAAAACCGGGGGGAACCTGTCAAAGATGAGGCCATTACGGCTCGCCTTTAGGTGTCTTCCTCGGGATAGCATCATTTAAAGAACGAGGGTCAGCACAACGTAATAAAAAAGGGAAGAAAAAAACTTGAAAAAAGAAGAAACGGAGGAGCCTGCCGAGGATGAGGCCATTACGGCTCGCATTAAGGTGACCTCCTCAGGATAGCGTCATTTAAAGAAACGTAAAAAAAAAAAGAAGAAACCGGAGGAGCCTGCCGAAGATGTGCATATTGGTGCTCGCGTTTAGGTCTCCTCCTCGAGATAGCGTCATTTAAAGAACGAGGGTTAGCTCAACGTAAAAAAAAAAAACTTGAGGAGCCTGCGGAAGATGTGGGCATTACGGCTCGCCTTTAGGTGTCCTCCTCGAGATAGTGTCATTTAAAGAACGGGGTCAGCACAACGTAAAAAAATAATCCGAGAAAAAAACCAGAAAAAAAATCGGAGGAGCCTGCCGAAGATGAGGCAATTACGGCTCGCCTTTAGGTGTCCTCCTCGAGATAGTGTCATTTAAAGAACGAGGGTCAGCACAACATAAAAAAAAAAAACGGGAAAAAAAACCCGAGGAGCCTGCCGAAGATGAGCCCATTACAGCTCACCTTTAGGTGTCCTCCTCGGGATAGCGACATTTAAAGAACGAGGGAGCTAGCCGAAGATGAGGCAATTACGGCTCGCCTTTAGTTGTCCCTCTCGTGATAACGTCATTTAAAGAACGAGGGTCAGCACAACGTAAAAAAAAAAAATCGCGAAAAAAAATCCGAGGAGCCTACCGAAGATGAGGCCATTACAGCTCACCTTTAGGTGTCCTCCTCGGGATAACGTCATTTAAGGAACGAGGGTCAGCACAACGTTAAAAAAAATCTGGGAAAAAAACCGGAAAAAAAAAGCGGAGGAGCCTGCCAAAGATGAGGCCATTACGGCTCGCCTTTAGGTGTCCTCCTTGAAATAGCGTCATTTAAAGAACGAGGTTCAGCACAATGTAAAAAAAAAAAAAAAACCGGTGAGCCTGCTGAAGATGACGCCAATATAGCTCGCCTTTAGGTGTCCTCCTCGGGATAGCGTCATTTAAAGAAGGAGGGTGAGCACAACGTTAAAAAAAAAAAAAAAAAAAAAAAAAAAAAAAAAAAAAAAAACCGGCGCAGCCTGCCGAAGATGAGGTGCCTGTCGAAGATTAGGCCATTACGGCTCGCCTTTAGGTGTCCTCCTCAGGATAGCGTCATTTAAAGAAGGAGGGTGAGCACAACGTAAAAAAAAAAAAAAAAAAAAAAAAAAAAAAAAAAACCGGCGCAGCCTGCCGAAGATGAGGCCATTATGGCTCGCGTTTAGGTCTCCTCCTCGAGATAGCGTCATTTAAAGAACGAGGGTCAGCACAACGTAAAAAAAAATAAAAAAATAAACAAATAAAAACTGAGGTGCCTGTCGAAGATTAGGCCATTACGGCTCGCCTTTAGGTGTCCTCCTCGGGATAGCATCATTTAAAGAATGAGGGTCAGCACAACGTAAAAAAAATCTGGAAAAAAAAAACCAAAGGAGCCTGTCGAAGATGAGGCCATTACGGCTTTTGTTTAGGTGTCCTCCTCGTGATAGCGTCATTTAAAGAACGAGGGTCAACACAACGTATAAAAAAAAACCGGAAAAAAAAAACCCGGGGAAACCTGTCAAAGATGAGGCCATTACGGCTTGCCTTTAGGTGTCTTCCTCGGGATAGCGTCATTTAATGAACGAGGGTCAGCACAACATAAAAAAAAATCCGAGAAAAAAACCGAAAAAAAAAACCGGAGGAGCCTGCCGAAGATGAGGCCATTACGGCTCGCCTTTAGGTGTCCTCCTCGGGATAGCGACATTTAAAGAACGAGGGAGCCAGCCGAAGATGAGGCAATTACGGCTCGCCTTTAGTTGTCCTCCTCGAGATAGCGTCATTTAAAGAACGAGGGTCAGCACAACGTAAAAAAAAAAAAAATCGGGAAAAAAAATCCGAGGAGCCAACCGAAGATGAGGCCATTACAGCTCACCTTTAGGTGTCCTCCTCGGGATAACGTCATTTAAGGAACGAGGGTCAGCACAACGTTAAAAAAAATCTGGGAAAAAAACCGGAAAAAAAAAAGCGGAGGAGCCTGCCAAAGATGAGGCCATTACGGCTCGCCTTTAGGTGTCCTCCTTGAAATAGCGTCATTTAAAGAACGAGGTTTAGCACAATGTAAAAAAAAAAAAAAAAACCGGTGAGCCTGCTGAAGATGACGCCAATATAGCTCGCCTTTAGGTGTCCTCCTCGGGATAGCGTCATTTAAAGAACGAGGGTGAGCACAATGTAAAAAAAAAAAAAAAAAAAAAAAAAAAAAAAAAAAAAAACCAGCGCAGCCTGCTGAAGATGAGGCCATTATGGCTCGCGTTTAGGTCTCCTCCTCGAGATAGCGTCATTTAAAGAACGAGGGTCAGCACAACGTAAAAAAAAATAATAAAATAAACAAATAAAAACTGAGGAGCCTGTCGAAGATTAGGCCATTACGGCTCGCCTTTAGGTGACCTCCTCGGGATAGCATCATTTAAAGAATGAGGGTCAGCACAACGTAAAAAAAAATTTGGAAGAAAAAAACCAGAGGAGCCTGTCGAAGATGAGGCCATTACGGCTTTCGTTTAGGTGTCCTCCTCGTGATAGCGTCATTTAAAGAACGAGGGTCAGCACAACGTATAAAAAAAAAACCGAAAAAAAAAAACCCGGGGAAACCTGTCAAAGATGAGGCCATTACGGCTCGCCTTTAGGTGTCTTCCTCGGGATAGCGTCATTTAAAGAACGAGGGACAGCACAACATAAAAAAAATCCGAGAAAAAAACCGGAAAAAAAACCGGAGGATCCTGCCAAAGATGAGGCCATTACGGCTCGCCTTTAGGTGTCCTCCTCGAATTAGCATCATTTAAAGAACGAGGGTCAGCACAATGTTAAAAAGCAACCGAAAAAAAAAAAAACCAGAGGAGCCTGCCAAAGATGTGGCCATTACGGCTCGCCTTTAGGTGTCCTCCTCGAGATAGTGTCATTTAAAGAACGAGGGTCAGCACAACGTAAAAAAAATCGGGAAAAAACCGGAAAAAATCGGAGGAACCTGCCGAAGATGAGGCCATTACAGCTCGCCTTTAGGTGTGCTCCTCGAGATAGCGTCATTTAAAGAACGAAGGTCAGCACAACATAAAAAAAATCTGAGAAAAAAACGGAAAAAAATAACCGGAGGAGCCTGCCGAAGATGAGGCCATTACGGCTCGCCTTTAGGTGTCCTCCTCGAAATAGCATCATTTAAAGAACGAGGGTCAGCACAACTTAAAAAAAATCAGAAAAAAAAAACCGGAGGAGCCTGCCGAAGATGTGGCCATTACGGCTCGCCTTTAGGTGTCCTCCTCGAGATAGTGTCATTTAAAGAACGAGGATCAGCACAACGTAAAAAAAATTGGGAAAAAAACCGAAAAAAACCGGAGGAACCTGCCGAAGATGAGGCCATTACAGCTCGCCTTTAGGTGTCCTCCTCGAGATAGCGTCATTTAAAGAACGAGGGTTAGCACAACGTAAAAAAAATACCAGAAAAAAAAACCGGAGGAGCCTGCCGAAGATGTGGCCCTTACGGCACGCCTTTAGGTGTCCTCCTCGGGATAGCGTCATTTAAAGAACGAGGGACAGTACAACTAAAAAAAAACCCGAGGAGGCTGCCAAGATGAGGCCATTACGGCTCGCCTTTAGGTATCCTCTTTGAAATAGCGTTATTTAATGAACGAGTGTCAGCAAAACGTAAAAAAAAAAAACCGGGAAAAATAAACCCGAGGAGCCTCCCGAAGATGAGGCCATTACAACTCGCCTTTAGGTGTCCTCCTCGGGATAGCATCATTTAAACAACGAAGGTCAGCACAACGTAAAAAAAATAAAAAAATAAAAAAACCAGGAAAATAACCCAAAAAAACCGGAGGAACCTACAGAAGATGAGGCCATTACAGCTCGCCTTTAGGTGTCCTCCTCGAGATAGCGTCATTTAAAGAACGAGGGTCAGCACAAGTAAAAAAAATTCGAGAAAAAAACAAGAAAAAAAACAGGAGGAGCCTACCGAAGACGAGGCCATTACGGCTCGCCTTTAGGTGTCCTCCTCGAAATAGCATCATTTAAAGAACGAGGGTCAGCACAACGTAAAAAAAACTAGAAAAAAAACCGGAGGAGCCTGCCGAAGATGTGGCCATTACGGCTTGCCTTTAGGTGTCTTCCTCGAGATAGCGTTATTTAAAGAACGAAGGTCAGCACAACATAAAAAAAAATCCGAGAAAAAAACCGGAAAAAAAAACCAGAGGAGCCTGCCGAAGATGAGGCCATTACGGCTCGCCTTTAGGTGTCCTCCTCGAATTAGCATCATTTAAAGAACGAGGGTTAGCACAACGTAAAAAAAAAAAAAACTGGAAAAAAAA
Source organism: Arachis ipaensis (assembly GCF_059453495.1). Taxonomy (NCBI): domain Eukaryota; kingdom Viridiplantae; phylum Streptophyta; class Magnoliopsida; order Fabales; family Fabaceae; genus Arachis; species Arachis ipaensis. The sequence goes on from NC_142441.1 coordinate 71,918,643, forward strand.
AACCGGAGGAACCTGCCGAAGATGTGGCCATTACGGCTCGACTTTAGGTTTCCTCCTCGAGATAGTGGCATTTAAAGAACGAGGGTCAGCACAACGTAAAAAAAAATCGGGAAAAAAACCGAAAAAAAACCGGAGGAACCTGCCGAAGATGAGGCCATTACAGCTCGCCTTTAGGTGTCCTCCTCGAGATAGCGTCATTTAAAGAACGAGGGTCAGCACAACGTAAAAAAAAACCAGAAAAAAAAACCGGAGGAGCTTGCCGAAGATGTGGCCCTTATGGCTCGCCTTTAGGTGTCCTCCTCGGGATAGCGTCATTTAAAGAACGAGGGACAGTACAACTAAAAAAAAACCCGAGGAGGCTGCCAAGATGAGGCCATTACGGCTCGCCTTTAGGTATCCTCTTTGAAATAGCGTTATTTAAAGAACGAGTGTCAGCACAACGTAAAAAAAAAAAAAAACCGGGAAAAATAAACCCGAGGAGCCTGCCGAAGATGAGGCCATTACAACTCGCCTTTAGGTGTCCTCCTCGGGATAGCATCATTTAAACAACGAAGGTCAGCACAACGTAAAAAAAATAAAAAAATAAAAAAACCAGGAAAATAACCCAAAAAAACCGGAGGAACCTACAGAAGATGAGGCCATTACAGCTCGCCTTTAGGTGTCCTCCTCGAGATAGCGTCATTTAAAGAACGAGGGTCAGCACAACGTAAAAAAAATCCGAGAAAAAAACCAGAAAAAAAACAGGAGGAGCCTACCGAAGACGAGGCCATTACGGCTCGCCTTTAGGTGTCCTCCTCGAAATAGCATCATTTAAAGAACGAGGGTCAGCACAACGTAAAAAAAAAAAACTGGAAAAAAAAACCGGAGGAGCCTGCCGAAGATGTGGCCATTACGGCTTGCCTTTAGGTGTCTTCCTCGAGATAGCGTTATTTAAAGAACGAAGGTCAGCACAACATAAAAAAAAAATCCGAGAAAAAAACCGGAAAAAAAAACCAGAGGAGCCTGCCGAAGATGAGGCCATTACGGCTCGCCTTTAGGTGTCCTCCTCGAATTAGCATCATTTAAAGAACGAGGGTTAGCACAACGTAAAAAAAAAAAACTGGAAAAAAAAAACCGGAGGAACCTGCCGAAGATGTGGCCATTACGGCTCGACTTTAGGTGTCCTCCTCGAGATAGTGTCATTTAAAGAACGAGGGTCAGCACAACGTAAAAAAAAATCGGGAAAAAAACCGAAAAAAAACCGGAGGAACCTGCCGAAGATGAGGCCATTACAGCTCGCCTTTAGGTGTCCTCCTCGAGATAGCGTCATTTAAAGAACGAGGGTCAGCACAACGTAAAAAAAAACCAGAAAAAAAAACCGGAGGAGCTTGCCGAAGATGTGGCCCTTATGGCTCGCCTTTAGGTGTCCTCCTCGGGATAGCGTCATTTAAAGAACGAGGGACAGTACAACTAAAAAAAAACCCGAGGAGGCTGCCAAGATGAGGCCATTACGGCTCGCCTTTAGGTATCCTCTTTGAAATAGCGTTATTTAAAGAACGAGTGTCAGCACAACGTAAAAAAAAAAAAAAACCGGGAAAAATAAACCCGAGGAGCCTGCCGAAGATGAGGCCATTACAACTCGCCTTTAGGTGTCCTCCTCGGGATAGCATCATTTAAACAACGAAGGTCAGCACAACGTAAAAAAAATAAAAAAATAAAAAAACCAGGAAAATAACCCAAAAAAACCGGAGGAACCTACAGAAGATGAGGCCATTACAGCTCGCCTTTAGGTGTCCTCCTCGAGATAGCGTCATTTAAAGAACGAGGGTCAGCACAACGTAAAAAAAATCCGAGAAAAAAACAAGAAAAAAAACAGGAGGAGCCTACCGAAGACGAGGCCATTACGGCTCGCCTTTAGGTGTCCTCCTCGAAATAGCATCATTTAAAGAACGAGGGTCAGCACAACGTAAAAAAAACTAGAAAAAAAACCGGAGGAGCCTGCCGAAGATGTGGCCATTACGGCTTGCCTTTAGGTGTCTTCCTCGAGATAGCGTTATTTAAAGAACGAAGGTCAGCACAACATAAAAAAAAATCCGAGAAAAAAACCGGAAAAAAAAACCAGAGGAGCCTGCCGAAGATGAGGCCATTACGGCTCGCCTTTAGGTGTCCTCCTCGAATTAGCATCATTTAAAGAACGAGGGTTAGCACAACGTAAAAAAAAAAAAACTGGAAAAAAAAAACCGGAGGAACCTGCCGAAGATGTGGCCATTACGGCTCGACTTTAGGTGTCCTCCTCGAGATAGTGTCATTTAAAGAACGAGGGTCAGCACAACGTAAAAAAAAATTGGGAAAAAAACCGAAAAAAAACCGGAGGAACCTGCCGAAGATGAGGCCATTACAGCTCGCCTTTAGGTGTCCTCCTCGAGATAGCGTCATTTAAAGAACGAGGGTCAGCACAACGTAAAAAAAAAACCAGAAAAAAAAACCGGAGGAGCTTGCCGAAGATGTGGCCCTTATGGCTCGCCTTTAGGTGTCCTCCTCGGGATAGCATCATTTAAAGAACGAGGGACAGTACAACTAAAAAAAAACCCGAGGAGGCTGCCAAGATGAGGCCATTACGGCTCGCCTTTAGGTATCCTCTTTGAAATAGCGTTATTTAAAGAACGAGTGTCAGCACAACGTAAAAAAAAAAAAAAACCGGGAAAAATAAACCCGAGGAGCCTGCCGAAGATGAGGCCATTACAACTCGCCTTTAGGTGTCCTCCTCGGGATAGCATCATTTAAACAACGAAGGTCAGCACAACGTAAAAAAAATAAAAAAATAAAAAAACCAGGAAAATAACCCAAAAAAACCGGAGGAACCTACAGAAGATGAGGCCATTACAGCTCGCCTTTAGGTGTCCTCCTCGAGATAGCGTCATTTAAAGAACGAGGGTCAGCACAACGTAAAAAAAATCCGAGAAAAAAACCAGAAAAAAAACAGGAGGAGCCTACCGAAGACGAGGCCATTACGGCTCGCCTTTAGGTGTCCTCCTCGAAATAGCATCATTTAAAGAACGAGGGTCAGCACAACGTAAAAAAAAAAAACTGGAAAAAAAAACCGGAGGAGCCTGCCGAAGATGTGGCCATTACGGCTTGCCTTTAGGTGTCTTCCTCGAGATAGCGTTATTTAAAGAACGAAGGTCAGCACAACATAAAAAAAAATCCGAGAAAAAAACCGGAAAAAAAAAACCAGAGGTGCCTGCCGAAGATGAGGCCATTACGGCTCGCCTTTAGGTGTCCTCCTCGAATTAGCATCATTTAAAGAACGAGGGTTAGCACAACGTAAAAAAAAAAAACTGGAAAAAAAAAACGGAGGAACCTGCCGAAGATGTGGCCATTACGGTTCGACTTTAGGTGTCCTCCTCGAGATAGTGTCATTTAAAGAACGAGGGTCAGCACAACGTAAAAAAAAATCGGAAAAAAAACCGAAAAAAACCGGAGGAACCTGCCAAAGATGAGGCCATTACAGCTCGCCTTTAGGTGTCCTCCTCGAGATAGCGTCATTTAAAGAACGAGGGTCAGCACAACGTAAAAAAAAACCAGAAAAAAAAACCGGAGGAGCTTGCCGAAGACGTGGCCCTTACGGCTCGCCTTTAGGTGTCCTCCTCGGGATAGCGTCATTTAAAGAACGAGGGACAGTACAACTAAAAAAAAACCCGAGGAGCCTGCCGAAGATGAGGCCATTACGGCTCGCCTTTAGGTGTCCTCCTTGAAATAGCGTCATTTAAAGAACGAGTGTCAGCACAACGTAAAAAAAAAAAAAAACCGGGAAAAATAAACCCGAGGAGCCTGCCGAAGATGAGGCCATTACAACTCGCCTTTGGGTGTCCTCCTCGGGATAGCATCATTTAAACAAAGAAGGTCAGCACAACGTAAAAAAAAATAAAAAAATAAAAAAACCGGGAAAATAAACCCAAAAAACCGGAGGAACCTACAGAAGATGAGGCCATTACAGCTCGCCTTTAGGTGTCCTCCTCGAGATAGCGTCATTTAAAGAACGAGGGTCAGCACAACGTAAAAAAAATCCGAGAAAAAAACTAGAAAAAAAACCGGACGAGCCTGCTGAAGACGAGGCCATTACGGCTCGCCTTTAGGTGTCCTCCTCGAAATAGCATCATTTAAAGAACGAGGGTCAGCACAACGTAAAAAAAAAACCGGAAAAAAAAAACCGAAGGAGCCTGCCGAAGATGTGGCCATTACGGCTTGCCTTTAGGTGTCCTCCTCGAGATAGTGTCATTTAAAGAACGAGGGTCAACACAACGTAAAAAAAACATTCGGGAAAAAACCAGAAAAAAATCGGAGGAACCTGCCGAAGATGAGGCCATTACAGCTCGCCTTTAGGTGTCCTCCTCGAGATAGCGTCATTTAAAGAACGAGGGTCAGCACAACATAAAAAAAAATCCGAGAAAAAACCGGAAAAAAAATCGGAGGAGCCTGCCGAAGATGAGGCCATTACGGCTCGCCTTTAGGTGTCCTCCTTGAAATAGCGTCATTTAAAGAACGAGGGTCAGCACAACGTAAAAAAAAAAAGAAGAAAAAAAAACTGGAAGAAAAAAACCAGAAAAAAAACCGGAGAAGCCTGCCGAAGATGAGGCCATTACGGCTCGCCTTTAGGAGTCCTCCTCGGGATGACGTCATTTAAAGAACGAGGGTCAGCACAACGTAAAAAAAAATCCGAGAAAAAAACCAGAAAAAAAAACCGGAGGAGCCTGCCGAAGATGAGGCCATTACGGCTCGCCTTTAGGTGTCCTCCTTGAAATAGCGTCATTTAAAGAACGAGGGTCAGCACAACGTAAAAAAAAAACCGGAAAAAAAAAAACCGGAAGAGCCTGCCGAAGATGTGGCCATTACGGCTTGCCTTTATGTGTCCTCCTCGAGAAAGTGTCATTTAAAGAACGAGGGACAGCACAACGTAAAATAAAAATTCGGGAAAAAACCAGAAAAAAAACCGGAGGAACCTGCCGAAGATGAGGCCATTACAGCTCGCCTTTAGGTGTCCTCCTCGAGATAGCGTCATTTAAAGAACGAGGTTCAGCACAACATAAAAAAAAAATCCGAGAAAAAACCGGAAAAAAAATCGGAGGAGCCTGCCGAAGATGAGGCCATTACGGCTCGCCTATAGGAGTCCTCCTCGGGATAACGTCATTTAAAGAACGAGGGTCAGCACAACGTAAAAAAAAAATCCGAGAAAAAAAAAAGAAAAAAAAAACCGGAGGAGCCTGCCGAAGATGAGGCCATTACGGCTCGCCTTTAGGTGTTCTCCTCGGGATAGCGTCATTTAAACAACGAAGGTCAGCACAACGTAAAAAAATAAAAAAATTAAAAAAACCGGGAAAATAAACCGAAAAAAACCGGAGGAACCTGCCAAAGATGAGGCCATTGAAGCTTGCCTTTAGGTGTCCTCCTCGAGATAGCGTCATTTAAAGAACGAGGGTCAGCACAACATAAAAAAAAAACCGGAAAAAAAAAACCGGAGGAGCCTGCCGAAGATATGGCCATTACGGCTCGCCTTTAGGTGTCCTCCTCGAGATAGTGTCATTTAAAGAACGAGGGTCAGCACAACGTAAAAAAAATTCAGCAAAAAACAAAAAAACAAACGGAGGAACCTGCCGAAGATGAGGCCATTACAGCTCGCCTTTATGTGTCCTCCTCGAGATAGCGTCATTTAAAGAACGAGGGTCAGCACAACATATAAAAAAATCCGAGAAAAAAACCGAAAAAAAAAACTGGAGGAGCCTGCCGAAGATGAGGCCATTACGGCTCGCCTTTAGGTGTCCTCCTTGAAATAGCGTCATTTAAAGAACGAGGGTCAGCACAACGTAAAAAAAAACTGGGAAAAAAAACCGGGAAAAAAAAAACCGGAGGAGCCTGCCGAAGATGAGGCCATTACAGCTCGCCTTTAGGTGTCCTCCTCGAGATAACGTCATTTAAAGAACGAGGGTCAGCACAACGTAAAAAAAAAAAACCGGGAAAAAAAAACCCGAGGAGCCTGCCGAAGATGAGGCCATTACGGCTCGCCCTTAGGTGTCCTCCTTGAAATAGCATCATTTAAAGAACGTGTGTCAGCACAACGAAAAAAAAAAAAACGGGAAAAATAAACCTGAGGAGCCTGCCGAAAATGAGGCCATTACAACTCGCCTTTAGGTGTCCTCCTCGGGATAGCGTCATTTAAACAACGAAGGTCAGCACAACGTAAAAAAAATCCGAGAAAAAAACTAGAAAAAAAACCGGACGAGCCTGCTGAAGACGAGGCCATTACGGCTCGCCTTTAGGTGTCCTCCTCGAGATAGCGTCATTTAAAGAACGAGGGTTAGCACAACGTAAAAAAAATACCAGAAAAAAAAACCGGAGGAGCCTGCCGAAGATGTGGCCCTTACGGCACGCCTTTAGGTGTCCTCCTCGGGATAGCGTCATTTAAAGAACGAGGGACAGTACAACTAAAAAAAAACCCGAGGAGGCTGCCAAGATGAGGCCATTACGGCTCGCCTTTAGGTATCCTCTTTGAAATAGCGTTATTTAATGAACGAGTGTCAGCAAAACGTAAAAAAAAAAAACCGGGAAAAATAAACCCGAGGAGCCTCCCGAAGATGAGGCCATTACAACTCGCCTTTAGGTGTCCTCCTCGGGATAGCATCATTTAAACAACGAAGGTCAGCACAACGTAAAAAAAATAAAAAAATAAAAAAACCAGGAAAATAACCCAAAAAAACCGGAGGAACCTACAGAAGATGAGGCCATTACAGCTCGCCTTTAGGTGTCCTCCTCGAGATAGCGTCATTTAAAGAACGAGGGTCAGCACAAGTAAAAAAAATTCGAGAAAAAAACAAGAAAAAAAACAGGAGGAGCCTACCGAAGACGAGGCCATTACGGCTCGCCTTTAGGTGTCCTCCTCGAAATAGCATCATTTAAAGAACGAGGGTCAGCACAACGTAAAAAAAACTAGAAAAAAAACCGGAGGAGCCTGCCGAAGATGTGGCCATTACGGCTTGCCTTTAGGTGTCTTCCTCGAGATAGCGTTATTTAAAGAACGAAGGTCAGCACAACATAAAAAAAAATCCGAGAAAAAAACCGGAAAAAAAAACCAGAGGAGCCTGCCGAAGATGAGGCCATTACGGCTCGCCTTTAGGTGTCCTCCTCGAATTAGCATCATTTAAAGAACGAGGGTTAGCACAACGTAAAAAAAAAAAAAACTGGAAAAAAAAAACCGGAGGAACCTGCCGAAGATGTGGCCATTACGGCTCGACTTTAGGTTTCCTCCTCGAGATAGTGGCATTTAAAGAACGAGGGTCAGCACAACGTAAAAAAAAATCGGGAAAAAAACCGAAAAAAAACCGGAGGAACCTGCCGAAGATGAGGCCATTACAGCTCGCCTTTAGGTGTCCTCCTCGAGATAGCGTCATTTAAAGAACGAGGGTCAGCACAACGTAAAAAAAAACCAGAAAAAAAAACCGGAGGAGCTTGCCGAAGATGTGGCCCTTATGGCTCGCCTTTAGGTGTCCTCCTCGGGATAGCGTCATTTAAAGAACGAGGGACAGTACAACTAAAAAAAAACCCGAGGAGGCTGCCAAGATGAGGCCATTACGGCTCGCCTTTAGGTATCCTCTTTGAAATAGCGTTATTTAAAGAACGAGTGTCAGCACAACGTAAAAAAAAAAAAAAACCGGGAAAAATAAACCCGAGGAGCCTGCCGAAGATGAGGCCATTACAACTCGCCTTTAGGTGTCCTCCTCGGGATAGCATCATTTAAACAACGAAGGTCAGCACAACGTAAAAAAAATAAAAAAATAAAAAAACCAGGAAAATAACCCAAAAAAACCGGAGGAACCTACAGAAGATGAGGCCATTACAGCTCGCCTTTAGGTGTCCTCCTCGAGATAGCGTCATTTAAAGAACGAGGGTCAGCACAACGTAAAAAAAATCCGAGAAAAAAACCAGAAAAAAAACAGGAGGAGCCTACCGAAGACGAGGCCATTACGGCTCGCCTTTAGGTGTCCTCCTCGAAATAGCATCATTTAAAGAACGAGGGTCAGCACAACGTAAAAAAAAAAAACTGGAAAAAAAAACCGGAGGAGCCTGCCGAAGATGTGGCCATTACGGCTTGCCTTTAGGTGTCTTCCTCGAGATAGCGTTATTTAAAGAACGAAGGTCAGCACAACATAAAAAAAAAATCCGAGAAAAAAACCGGAAAAAAAAACCAGAGGAGCCTGCCGAAGATGAGGCCATTACGGCTCGCCTTTAGGTGTCCTCCTCGAATTAGCATCATTTAAAGAACGAGGGTTAGCACAACGTAAAAAAAAAAAACTGGAAAAAAAAAACCGGAGGAACCTGCCGAAGATGTGGCCATTACGGCTCGACTTTAGGTGTCCTCCTCGAGATAGTGTCATTTAAAGAACGAGGGTCAGCACAACGTAAAAAAAAATCGGGAAAAAAACCGAAAAAAAACCGGAGGAACCTGCCGAAGATGAGGCCATTACAGCTCGCCTTTAGGTGTCCTCCTCGAGATAGCGTCATTTAAAGAACGAGGGTCAGCACAACGTAAAAAAAAACCAGAAAAAAAAACCGGAGGAGCTTGCCGAAGATGTGGCCCTTATGGCTCGCCTTTAGGTGTCCTCCTCGGGATAGCGTCATTTAAAGAACGAGGGACAGTACAACTAAAAAAAAACCCGAGGAGGCTGCCAAGATGAGGCCATTACGGCTCGCCTTTAGGTATCCTCTTTGAAATAGCGTTATTTAAAGAACGAGTGTCAGCACAACGTAAAAAAAAAAAAAAACCGGGAAAAATAAACCCGAGGAGCCTGCCGAAGATGAGGCCATTACAACTCGCCTTTAGGTGTCCTCCTCGGGATAGCATCATTTAAACAACGAAGGTCAGCACAACGTAAAAAAAATAAAAAAATAAAAAAACCAGGAAAATAACCCAAAAAAACCGGAGGAACCTACAGAAGATGAGGCCATTACAGCTCGCCTTTAGGTGTCCTCCTCGAGATAGCGTCATTTAAAGAACGAGGGTCAGCACAACGTAAAAAAAATCCGAGAAAAAAACAAGAAAAAAAACAGGAGGAGCCTACCGAAGACGAGGCCATTACGGCTCGCCTTTAGGTGTCCTCCTCGAAATAGCATCATTTAAAGAACGAGGGTCAGCACAACGTAAAAAAAACTAGAAAAAAAACCGGAGGAGCCTGCCGAAGATGTGGCCATTACGGCTTGCCTTTAGGTGTCTTCCTCGAGATAGCGTTATTTAAAGAACGAAGGTCAGCACAACATAAAAAAAAATCCGAGAAAAAAACCGGAAAAAAAAACCAGAGGAGCCTGCCGAAGATGAGGCCATTACGGCTCGCCTTTAGGTGTCCTCCTCGAATTAGCATCATTTAAAGAACGAGGGTTAGCACAACGTAAAAAAAAAAAAACTGGAAAAAAAAAACCGGAGGAACCTGCCGAAGATGTGGCCATTACGGCTCGACTTTAGGTGTCCTCCTCGAGATAGTGTCATTTAAAGAACGAGGGTCAGCACAACGTAAAAAAAAATTGGGAAAAAAACCGAAAAAAAACCGGAGGAACCTGCCGAAGATGAGGCCATTACAGCTCGCCTTTAGGTGTCCTCCTCGAGATAGCGTCATTTAAAGAACGAGGGTCAGCACAACGTAAAAAAAAAACCAGAAAAAAAAACCGGAGGAGCTTGCCGAAGATGTGGCCCTTATGGCTCGCCTTTAGGTGTCCTCCTCGGGATAGCATCATTTAAAGAACGAGGGACAGTACAACTAAAAAAAAACCCGAGGAGGCTGCCAAGATGAGGCCATTACGGCTCGCCTTTAGGTATCCTCTTTGAAATAGCGTTATTTAAAGAACGAGTGTCAGCACAACGTAAAAAAAAAAAAAAACCGGGAAAAATAAACCCGAGGAGCCTGCCGAAGATGAGGCCATTACAACTCGCCTTTAGGTGTCCTCCTCGGGATAGCATCATTTAAACAACGAAGGTCAGCACAACGTAAAAAAAATAAAAAAATAAAAAAACCAGGAAAATAACCCAAAAAAACCGGAGGAACCTACAGAAGATGAGGCCATTACAGCTCGCCTTTAGGTGTCCTCCTCGAGATAGCGTCATTTAAAGAACGAGGGTCAGCACAACGTAAAAAAAATCCGAGAAAAAAACCAGAAAAAAAACAGGAGGAGCCTACCGAAGACGAGGCCATTACGGCTCGCCTTTAGGTGTCCTCCTCGAAATAGCATCATTTAAAGAACGAGGGTCAGCACAACGTAAAAAAAAAAAACTGGAAAAAAAAACCGGAGGAGCCTGCCGAAGATGTGGCCATTACGGCTTGCCTTTAGGTGTCTTCCTCGAGATAGCGTTATTTAAAGAACGAAGGTCAGCACAACATAAAAAAAAATCCGAGAAAAAAACCGGAAAAAAAAAACCAGAGGTGCCTGCCGAAGATGAGGCCATTACGGCTCGCCTTTAGGTGTCCTCCTCGAATTAGCATCATTTAAAGAACGAGGGTTAGCACAACGTAAAAAAAAAAAACTGGAAAAAAAAAACGGAGGAACCTGCCGAAGATGTGGCCATTACGGTTCGACTTTAGGTGTCCTCCTCGAGATAGTGTCATTTAAAGAACGAGGGTCAGCACAACGTAAAAAAAAATCGGAAAAAAAACCGAAAAAAACCGGAGGAACCTGCCAAAGATGAGGCCATTACAGCTCGCCTTTAGGTGTCCTCCTCGAGATAGCGTCATTTAAAGAACGAGGGTCAGCACAACGTAAAAAAAAACCAGAAAAAAAAACCGGAGGAGCTTGCCGAAGACGTGGCCCTTACGGCTCGCCTTTAGGTGTCCTCCTCGGGATAGCGTCATTTAAAGAACGAGGGACAGTACAACTAAAAAAAAACCCGAGGAGCCTGCCGAAGATGAGGCCATTACGGCTCGCCTTTAGGTGTCCTCCTTGAAATAGCGTCATTTAAAGAACGAGTGTCAGCACAACGTAAAAAAAAAAAAAAACCGGGAAAAATAAACCCGAGGAGCCTGCCGAAGATGAGGCCATTACAACTCGCCTTTGGGTGTCCTCCTCGGGATAGCATCATTTAAACAAAGAAGGTCAGCACAACGTAAAAAAAAATAAAAAAATAAAAAAACCGGGAAAATAAACCCAAAAAACCGGAGGAACCTACAGAAGATGAGGCCATTACAGCTCGCCTTTAGGTGTCCTCCTCGAGATAGCGTCATTTAAAGAACGAGGGTCAGCACAACGTAAAAAAAATCCGAGAAAAAAACTAGAAAAAAAACCGGACGAGCCTGCTGAAGACGAGGCCATTACGGCTCGCCTTTAGGTGTCCTCCTCGAAATAGCATCATTTAAAGAACGAGGGTCAGCACAACGTAAAAAAAAAACCGGAAAAAAAAAACCGAAGGAGCCTGCCGAAGATGTGGCCATTACGGCTTGCCTTTAGGTGTCCTCCTCGAGATAGTGTCATTTAAAGAACGAGGGTCAACACAACGTAAAAAAAACATTCGGGAAAAAACCAGAAAAAAATCGGAGGAACCTGCCGAAGATGAGGCCATTACAGCTCGCCTTTAGGTGTCCTCCTCGAGATAGCGTCATTTAAAGAACGAGGGTCAGCACAACATAAAAAAAAATCCGAGAAAAAACCGGAAAAAAAATCGGAGGAGCCTGCCGAAGATGAGGCCATTACGGCTCGCCTTTAGGTGTCCTCCTTGAAATAGCGTCATTTAAAGAACGAGGGTCAGCACAACGTAAAAAAAAAAAGAAGAAAAAAAAACTGGAAGAAAAAAACCAGAAAAAAAACCGGAGAAGCCTGCCGAAGATGAGGCCATTACGGCTCGCCTTTAGGAGTCCTCCTCGGGATGACGTCATTTAAAGAACGAGGGTCAGCACAACGTAAAAAAAAATCCGAGAAAAAAACCAGAAAAAAAAACCGGAGGAGCCTGCCGAAGATGAGGCCATTACGGCTCGCCTTTAGGTGTCCTCCTTGAAATAGCGTCATTTAAAGAACGAGGGTCAGCACAACGTAAAAAAAAAACCGGAAAAAAAAAAACCGGAAGAGCCTGCCGAAGATGTGGCCATTACGGCTTGCCTTTATGTGTCCTCCTCGAGAAAGTGTCATTTAAAGAACGAGGGACAGCACAACGTAAAATAAAAATTCGGGAAAAAACCAGAAAAAAAACCGGAGGAACCTGCCGAAGATGAGGCCATTACAGCTCGCCTTTAGGTGTCCTCCTCGAGATAGCGTCATTTAAAGAACGAGGTTCAGCACAACATAAAAAAAAAATCCGAGAAAAAACCGGAAAAAAAATCGGAGGAGCCTGCCGAAGATGAGGCCATTACGGCTCGCCTATAGGAGTCCTCCTCGGGATAACGTCATTTAAAGAACGAGGGTCAGCACAACGTAAAAAAAAAATCCGAGAAAAAAAAAAGAAAAAAAAACCGGAGGAGCCTGCCGAAGATGAGGCCATTACGGCTCGCCTTTAGGTGTTCTCCTCGGGATAGCGTCATTTAAACAACGAAGGTCAGCACAACGTAAAAAAATAAAAAAATTAAAAAAACCGGGAAAATAAACCGAAAAAAACCGGAGGAACCTGCCAAAGATGAGGCCATTGAAGCTTGCCTTTAGGTGTCCTCCTCGAGATAGCGTCATTTAAAGAACGAGGGTCAGCACAACATAAAAAAAAAACCGGAAAAAAAAAACCGGAGGAGCCTGCCGAAGATATGGCCATTACGGCTCGCCTTTAGGTGTCCTCCTCGAGATAGTGTCATTTAAAGAACGAGGGTCAGCACAACGTAAAAAAAATTCAGCAAAAAACAAAAAAACAAACGGAGGAACCTGCCGAAGATGAGGCCATTACAGCTCGCCTTTATGTGTCCTCCTCGAGATAGCGTCATTTAAAGAACGAGGGTCAGCACAACATATAAAAAAATCCGAGAAAAAAACCGAAAAAAAAAACTGGAGGAGCCTGCCGAAGATGAGGCCATTACGGCTCGCCTTTAGGTGTCCTCCTTGAAATAGCGTCATTTAAAGAACGAGGGTCAGCACAACGTAAAAAAAAACTGGGAAAAAAAACCGGGAAAAAAAAAACCGGAGGAGCCTGCCGAAGATGAGGCCATTACAGCTCGCCTTTAGGTGTCCTCCTCGAGATAACGTCATTTAAAGAACGAGGGTCAGCACAACGTAAAAAAAAAAAACCGGGAAAAAAAAACCCGAGGAGCCTGCCGAAGATGAGGCCATTACGGCTCGCCCTTAGGTGTCCTCCTTGAAATAGCATCATTTAAAGAACGTGTGTCAGCACAACGAAAAAAAAAAAAACGGGAAAAATAAACCTGAGGAGCCTGCCGAAAATGAGGCCATTACAACTCGCCTTTAGGTGTCCTCCTCGGGATAGCGTCATTTAAACAACGAAGGTCAGCACAACGTAAAAAAAATAAAAAAAAACCGGGAAAATAAACTGAAAAAAACCGGAGGAACCTACAGAAGATGAGGCCATTACAGCTCGCCTTTAGGTGTCCTCCTCGAGATAGCGTCATTTAAAGAACGAGGGTCAGCAGAACGTAAAAAAAAAACCGAGAAAAAAACCAGAAAAAAAAACCAGAGGAGCCTGCCGAAGTTGAGGCCATTACGGCTCGCCTTTAGGTGTCCTCCTCGAAATAGCATCATTTAAAGAACGAGGGTCAGCACAACGTAAAAAAAAAAACCGGAAAAAAAAACCCGGAGGAGCCTGCCGAAGATGTGGCCATTACGGCTTGCCTTTAGGTGTCCTCCTCGAGATAGTGTCATTTAAAGAATGAGGGTCAGCACAACGTAAAAAAAAATTCGGGAAAAAACCAGAAAAAAACCGGAGGAACCTGCCGAAGATGAGGCCATTACAGCTCGCCTTTAGGTGTCCTCTGATGACATGTCACCATGTCATGTTTTTCTATGCTTTTTCCTTTGTTTTCAATAGGTTTTATGCACTTTCTTGAGCCATAAGCAAGCCAATTGGGTAGATTTCCATGTTTTCTTTGATTCAATCAACCATGGATGAATTAATGCAATTTCATGAGATTTTATGCTATAATTGTCATATATTATGAAAGAATAACAAACTCATGATTTTGAGCATCACAGGCACAGCCATCATTAATAGGGCATGGATCACAATAAAATGCTTATAGTAGTGATGATGGAATGGTTCTGGAGGCTAGAGAAGCAGAAAAACATAACTAGGACCGTAAAAATCTCATTAAAACATAACTAGAACGGTGAGCATGGAATCCTATAGAGCATAACAGAATGGTGAACTGGTGGAGAGAGAATAGTGAATGGGATTATATGTAAGGTGTGGAGAGGTTAGGAGAGGAAGGCATATATTGGATTAGAATGTGGGAGAGACTGAGCTGTTACTCAAAACCCATTTTACTAATTGCCAATTGATCACCTCTGTTTTATATAATCAATATCCAGTCATTTTCTTCTCCAATCACTACAATATAACTAGGTAACCATCAATGGATTTGGCTTGAAAAGCTTGACGAATCTTGAAAGAGAAAGAAAAATTACAACCACCTTTGCAAGGACAAATAGCTGCCAAACATCATAGCCTATATGAGGACAGAATGTGACATCTTAGCTCGGACTTGGGTAAGATAGTGCATAGGTTGGCCTGTTTCATGAGCTTGAAAGCTGCTATTGACCCAAAAAAATTGGTCTGCTGGTCCAATAAGTGAGTTTACGAGATGGCAAACCAGAAACTTCATTGGTTTGAATGAGCAAAAATAGAACTTTTAACAGTTTGTGAGCAAACAGAGAACTTCACCCTATAAAATCAGAGACTGAATTTTACTAGAAACCAAGGGTTGCCAGATCGGGTGTTTCGTTCCCAATTTCATAAATTAACAGGTTTGGTATTTTCATACGCAACCAAGAAATATGTCAAACAATTATGTAAATAATTAGATACCTTTGCACAAAGTGAAGCATGTTCCTTTCCAACAGAGACTACCCTCTTCCTTAATGTATCTACTTTTCCTAGTACCTGTTAAACAATTGTAAATCTACAGTAGAAAAATTATGTCTAACATATAACAGATTTATCTCAATATAACATATAGTACTGTACCCTTAATAATTATGGGAACATGCAAATGGAAGTCTAAAACATGTCCAGTGCTGCAATGCAACTCTTTAAACATACCTTTTCATAGTATCCGTCTCCAAGTGTCAACTCAATAAGAGACCTTTCATAAGGATGAAGATATGCTTTATCAGGAAAGTTCTCCACATACGTCCTCAAAGGAACAGCAAGTTCCTAGCAAGAACTATAGCATTAACTTTATCCCTATTCACTTTATGATTTATAAGACATATTGCCAGAAAGCCCAAAATAGGCATTATATAGCTCTAGGCATTGAATATGAGGAAGTTAATAACATACTTTCATTAATGCATCAAGTTGCTTAGCACCCTTGTTTTTCTCTCTTTTTGCAATATTTGCAATTCCTACAGTTTATGCAAACCAAAATTCAATGTTGATGAAAGAGATTAACATGTAACTAAATTAAGTACAAATTGAGGTCAAGAACCTTTCGTTGGAGAAATCTTCTTCACCTTTCTTAGGGCTGACTCAAGAATGTCAATAGATGGCATCACTATTGGCAACTTTTGAAAAGCTCCAATAGATTCAATTTTTTTAGATTGCTTCTCCTACAGTTTGAATAATTATATTTAACATAAGCAAATATTTCCATGCTACCAAAACAACACTCATAAGAAAGAATAACTAAATTGGATATTTAGATAAAAACAAAAGAAACAAAGATTATGCCAAGGTTAAAGAAAATACTAATGACAACATGCTAGTTTTCAATAGGAGAATATCCATTGATAAAAGAAGAATATAACAAAAAAAATATTTTAGAAGAAAGAATCCTCATTATAAAAATAAGAATAGACAAAAGAAGACTCAACAAGGAAACCCCTCTAAAATTGCCATGCTCTTTGGACCAAATAGAAGCCAAATGCCTAAATCCTTCCGACTGAAACTTGCCCAAACATCTGCTCTAAAAAGATGTTGAATATAAAGGAGATGATCGAGTTACATAAGTTCACCATAAAATAACGCTTATACTTGCATTAAATAACTTTTTGCTGATTTGTTTACTCACAAAATCCATCACTGAATTGGAAGTTCTAATCATATAAAATTTTATACAACAACCAAGTCTTTTCCAACCATTTTAATAGATAATCCACTACATCAATTTAATGATGTAACAATATCATATGCCATAAATATCTGATCCGCAAACTTCACATTCCAAATGGCTATGGCCTAGTGCTAGAGCGATGTGGAGGTGTTAAGTCTACTAGGCTATTGGCCAATATTACCCTTTATTAATAGCTTCATTAGTCCTCCTCCTTGAGCTAACTTTTGTATTTAGAAAAAACCAATCATGATAAACTTTCATGATAGCACATGACAGTTATGGGAGTAACACATACCATCATACTCTTTTCTTTTGTCTGCTGTACAGTGGGATTGTAGCTTCCATTAGCAATTTCATATGAATTAGTTTGGATGCTCTTACAGAAGTAGAAGATGGGATGCTTTGTTGCATTGGGTGCTCCTGCATTAATACCCAACTATAGTCAACTACAAAGGAAACTGAAACTTCATTTGAATGGGAAAATGTAAATGAAAAGCTACCGATGGAAGGAATATCAAAGTCAACAGCCAACAATTGCAGCTAATCACATAACAATACAGCCGTGTGCCAAGTAAGAAAATTGATTATTGGAAAGCGATTTTTGTGGTCACACTTGATAAGAGTTGAGAAATGAGGGAAGTGGATAGAACCTTTGTAAGTAGTGAGGAGTGAATTGGCGCAAGGAATGTGGCCCCTCAGGAACAGAGAGGAAGGGGCTTTCATCTCTCTTCTTATAGTGTTACTCGATGCTTAGGTGGCCAAAGAGACTTGAACACAACGATGAACGATGAATTACTGCTGTAGATATTGATTCAAGAAGAATACGCTAATAACTAACTGCTAGGGCATCGTAATAACATAAAGCATTAACAAACTTAGTGAGCATGTAATGGCAAGTTTCAGAAAACACAAGCAAAGAGCGAAAATATACAAGATTTACACAACTTGTCACTTAGGAGGAGTCGCACACAAATACAGGGGTGGTGGTGCACAGTGGCAGTGGCTCACTGACGAGCGGGCAAAGACGCACTGCGTCGGCGGCGAGCGGTGGCGACGGCGCACTGCTCCAAGGACCTCAGCTGTTGTCACTGCTCAATTACAGTTTACACTAAAGAGTTGAAAGGAGAGCAAGAGCAACATGGTTAGATAAAGGCAAGGATACATTTGGAATATTATAATTTGGACAAGGATGATTTTGAAATTTCACGCTTTAACAGCAAATTTCATAAGAACTGAAAATAGGGTGAGCACAGGTCAGGTTAGTTTGGTTCGGGTTTAAAGTAAAATTAGAACTGAATTGATAAAAAAAAATTGGTTCGATTTGATTTGAATTTGTATTTTTTTGTGTTTCTACCCGAATTAAACCAAACCGATTAAGAGCGGATTAGTTCGGTTCGGATAGTAGGTACCCGATAACTTTAAAATTCATAAAAAAATCAAATTGGCAAATTTTTATCTTAAAAATTCAACAAATACAATAAACATGTAACATCAATAGAAACTATGAAGCACGGACACTTTGTTGAGTTGTCGTGTCCGCGTCTCGGACACATTTCGGACACGATACTCACTGACACTCGTCCGACACGTGTGTCTGCTGTGTCCAACCGTGTCTTAATAAAAAATAAAAAATTTTTCTTCGGATACATCTGGACACACCTAAATACCATCACATGTCAACGTGTCTTGTCTTATTCTTAACATATATTTTTAAAATAAATTTAGATATAATATATATTATTATTTATTAAAACAAAAATTATTTTAAATACTTGATATAATTAAAATAAGACATTAAAAATAATTAAAAATTTTAATTTATATTTTAATATCAATAAAATATCAAAATATCATTACGATTTATCTAAAAAATACTTTATATTTTATATGTATGCGTGTCCCCGTGTCATGTAAGATTTTAAAATTCGTGTGTCAGCGTGTCCCGTGTCCGTGTCAGTGTCTATACATCATAGATTAGAAATAATGCAAACATATTAGATACCAAATACATTAAAAACTAAACTCATCAAAATCCAAATATATTAAAAGTGAATAATCTTTGTCTAATGAAAATATAAAAGTGCAATAGAAATATTAGAAGTTAAATACAAAAGTCTAGTGAATAATCTTTGAAAGAAGCTAAAACCAAAACACATTAAAATCTAAACATTAGAAGCTAAATACAAAAGTGCAATAGAAATATTTGTCTAATTTTCGAAGTCTTCACTTCATAATCCTTCACTCCATCAACCAAGCATATTTAAGAGAGAAGTTGTGACCTTCAAAAAATCAGCATATAATTAGCTAATGTTAATATATAAAATTGATTAATTAAAAGTAATTCAACAAATAAATAATTAGTGAAAAAATATTAACCTCAAATTGTTGTAAACAACATCAACTCTAATGGCTTCATTAGATATTGTTAAAGTTGAAAGCTCTACATTAACAGTAATTAAATTATTATTAAAGACTCAACAATAACAACAATTACATAATAATTTAAAGCAATATAATTTAAAAATAGTTACCTAATTCAAGTTTTTCTTGGTCCTTAAGTTCTTGCTTTAAGTCATACATCTTCTTTTGAGTCTTCAACCAATTTTGTGAGCAAATTAGAGACTCAACAGTAGAAGGACTTAATGAGCTTCTAAATTGGTCAAGCACACGACCACTAGTACTAAATGCCGACTCAGAAGATACGGTAGAGACGAGAATAGCCAACAAATCCTTAGCCATGTGAGCAAGAGCATAATACTTCATTGATTTCAATTTCCACCAACGCAAAATGTCAAAACCGGAAATGTTATCCTCCACATCATCTTCCATGTATCTTTCTAATTCATTCCTTTTGACCTCACCTTGCTTTTTTTAACCCTCAATCTAGACTCATCTTCGAAGTCATCTTCCTCCTCATTTGCATTTTCACCACCAACCCCATGATCATGAGAGGTAATACTAGAATTAAAACTACCAGAAGAATTACCATCCGGAAGGGGATATATCATGGAGTAATACTCAAACAACTTATGAATGATATCCTTCAATTTTTTCAACATATCTTTGGCTTGATTCAACCCATACACCCGATTAAAACAAAATTCAACATACTCATACTTGTAACGAGGATCAAGAAAAACAGCCACAAAGAAAAAATAATTTATGCCATCACCCTCCCAATATTTGTCTAGTTTTACTTTCATTTTCATTTGTGTCGCCATCTTTCTCCACTTATTCAAAATTTTTTGAATGTCACACAATTTATTGAAAAAATTATTACATGTGACATTCAAAGAACCAGAAAAAGTAAGAGTTACATCATAAAATATTTTCAAGAACTTCACAAACACACGTGCCCTTTTCCAATCATTAGCATCAGGAGGTCCTCCTTCAGACTCAAGCGTCAACAAATAAAATGAGTCTTGATAACTAAGCCGACTAAAAGCCGATTCAAACTTCTCAGCAGCCTCTAGCATCAAATAGGTAGAGTTCCACCTAGTAGGCACATCTAACACTACACTGGCTTTACAAGTTATATTAGCCTCTTGAACACACCTCTTAAAAGCTTGCATCCTAGAAGGAGATGACCTAACAAACTTGCATGCAATTCTGATTTTAGTTATTGAGCTATCAATCTCTTTCATACCATCATCGACAATTAGATTTAATATGTGAGCACAACATTTCATATGCATGAACTCCCCATTTAACAATGTTGACCCATTCCAATCACCCATGCCTCTAAGTAAATACGAAATTACAATACCATTAGCACTAGCATTGTCAACAGTTACACAACATATCCTTCTAATACCCCACTCTTGCAAGCATTGTTCTAAGGCTCTCCCTATAGTTTCACCCTTATGATCAGTAATCAAACCAAAATTCAATATTTTTTTATGCAATGTCCAAGACTCATCAATATAATACGCAGTCACACACATATAATTCAAATTCTGAATTGAGGTCCAAGTATCGGTAGGAAGGGAAACCATTTGGCGATTTTCAGATAACAAATTTCTCAACTTCTCTTTCTCATATCTAAACAAAGCCATACAATCTCTAGCAATTGTCCAACGGG
Organism: Arachis ipaensis; assembly: GCF_059453495.1. NCBI lineage: Eukaryota > Viridiplantae > Streptophyta > Magnoliopsida > Fabales > Fabaceae > Arachis > Arachis ipaensis. The sequence goes on from NC_142441.1 coordinate 71,938,929, forward strand.
AGGAACCTTAAACCTAGGTTGTGCTTTACTTATAAATTGTCTAAAACCTTAAGTCTCAACAAATTTAAAAGGAAGTTCATCAACAATTATCATATTTGCAAGAGCAAGACGAGTTTTCTCTTGATTAAAATCAACAAGTTTCATAGTGACTGCATTAGGGTCATCCTCAAATTGGCTCCCAAGTGCAATATTTTTCTGCCCCTCTTCAGCTTGCTTATGAGGATTTTTAGTGTAAATTCTTAAATGTTTATGCAAGTTTGTTGTACCATGACTAGAACTATTGTATGCATATTTTTTTTTACAATAGTTGCAGCAGGCTTCATTAAAAAAACTTATAGAAAAATGCGCCCAAACACTACTAGGTGCTCTACTGGGTTTACATTTTACCTCTTTTGGAGGCTCGCCAGTAGTTCCAGCAGCTTCGGTTTATGTTTCTGATGAAGGATTTGAGGCAGGCAACGGTGGGGGAGCTGGACTTTGCGATGTTCCACCAGAAAGACCATCGTTCTTAGCAGCGGGAGTAGCTGCACTTGGAGAAGAAGTACTTCCAACAACCGTATCACTTTTAGGGTTAATTTTTCCCATTTTTTTGAACTTACAAAATACATAAAATAAGAGAAGTCATGTATTTGTTACTATCTAATTTAGGGGTGAGCACGGTTAGCGGGTATCCGATTACCCGTCCAAACCCGAACCGAACCAACTAAATTGGTTTTGGAACCGACGGGTAATCGGGTCCAACCCGAACCAAACCGATGACATTTGCTGATGATTGGTTCGGGTATCGATTTTGTGGTGCGAAACTCGAACCAACCCGTGAACCCGATCATAATTAAATAAATAAATAATATATATATATATATATATATATATATATATATATATATATATATGACTTTTTATGTGTTTTCCAACTCATAACCCTAATACTATCTTACTAACGGCGGAACCATGGAGTAAACCCAAAAAGTAGAAACCCTAGCAGAGGCAGAGCTTCCTCCTACCACGCAACCAGCTTCTCCAATCTTCATCGTCTTCTCCATTAGGCGTCAGGCGCATCGTCTTCTCCACCTCGTCCGTGGGACCATCTGGTGCATCGTCTTCTCCATCGTCTTCCTGGTAGTAGTAGCGACGCAGCAACCAACTTTTTCTCTGTTGTTGGCGTCTCAGTCGGTATCTCTGTTAGCATCGTTGTTCGCGGTTCCCTCTCCAACAGCCAGCTTCGTCTTCAGTCAGCCGTTCCCTCTCCAGCAGCTAGGGGTGTAATCGGTTCGGTTTGGTTCGGTTTTGGACTGAAAACCAACCGAACCAACCTGATCGGTTCTACAATGATATCAACCATTCGGTTGGCTGCTGTTTGAACAACCGAACCGAACCGAACCGAACCAACAGCAGTTTGGTTCGGTCGGTTTTTTCGATTTTTTTACACCTAATAATCAGAATTTAAATTACCATAAAATGAAGTTTAAAACTTTCAATAAACTAGAATAACAAGAGTATATCACATCCAAATTCAATACAAATTCAACTTAATTAAACATAAAACAAAGACAATTAAAAATGTCTAGCAAAACAGCAAAAATAAACACATTTTAAACTGAAACAGTCACTTTAAAATAAATAAAAACCAAACAGCCACTATGCTTAATCTGAATCCACACCAGACTCATCATCATCTTCTCCGGTTGGTGCAATTTCTACAAAAATAAAACAAAAAAATCATTATAGATTATAAACATAATATAGATTATAAATTATAAACATAAACCATAAAAGGAACAACAAATTTCTTTGTTGCATACCTAATTCAAGTTTCTCAAACTCTTAAATAAGCTCCTCAATATCAGTTGTCATTGGAGAAGCACGAAGCCACAACAACAAATTGTGAAACATATTAATTATAAGTCATGTGAAAACAAAGAAAAGTCATGTAAAATAGTGTGTGTGTGAGAGAGAATTATGTAAATATAGTATTTGTATTCTATTATACATGTATTCTATTTTCGGTCCGGTTCGATAACTTACACCCCTACTAGCAGCCAGCTTCTTCCAGGCTCCAGCGTCGTCTTCTTCGGTCACTCAGTCAGGTTAGTCTATAATTTTTGGGGAATGTTATATGTTAAAGTGTTAATTGTTTTATTTTCTGTTCAATCTTTGAAATTATACATTCTTAGTTGTTGAATAAAACAATCTTGATCACTCTAAAATAATCGAGCTGTTCAATTTTTTTAAATATTAATAGAATCTTGCTCTTATATAAAAGCTAGATTTGATTTTGAACTGAGGATCTTCTATAATCTAATTTTGATTTTTAACTTCAAAAATATTATGCTATTCATTTACTGTTATAATTCATGGTAGCAGATAAACGAAAAAAAAATTGAAAGAAAGCTAGAACTAATGGTGAGATTTAGATTTATATTAGCGGTACATACTATATATAAGATAGTAACTATGAAGAAATTATATGTAAACTGTACTCTAATTAGTTGAGTAATTAAATGAATACTCTGCAGTGTTATATTGTTTTATTTTTTTATTGTAAACTTCCATTTTGGGGGCATATTGCTTGCAATGTTAATAAATACTCTGCAGTAAGGTCTTTCAATTGTACTAATTGGTAATAGCCACATTAAACTTTACGTCTAGATAGTAAATACTATTTTAAAAACTCGGGTGAATGGACTGGCGAAGAAGGTGTCACAACGAAAGGTGACATCGACTGACAAAGAAGAGGAAGGAAGTTGTTTTCACGAGTCACAACTGTCAGTGCCGACGCCGATCAGAACGCGGGCAGATTTGACGATGAGAAATTGAGAATTTAGAGCTCCTTCCATTTCGATTTGGTTACCTAATTTAACTAATTTCTCCGTACACAACTCCGTTTCCATTTTACGGCGTTTACCGCCATGGAAGCCACCGACGACGCAGAATCCCCCACACCAATTGTACGAAACTCCTCACATATTTCTTTATTCCTCAATTTTATATCATTATTATTCTTAAATTGATCTAGCTGCAATATTTGATATAGTAGCATTAGGCAAAGAATTTGAGTAGGGTTCACTAAAATTTTCTTGTTTATATGAAGGTATTCGTAAGTGAACTGGTTTCTTTGCCACTGCACAAAGATATTAATATAATGAATATGTATTTGACCAACCCTAGGTCAATCTGTATTGGTATATTGGAAATAATTTAGTAAATTGGAAAAAGCATTGATTTGGGCCCATTTCCTTTTCTTCTAGGTTCTTGAAGATAACTATGAAATGTGTTTGCCTTCACCATCCTGAGTTCATTCAATTATTAGTTTCATTGATATTATCTAATTTCCTTTACCAGGCCTCCCCAAAGTTAGCTGTTAACTGGGGTACAACAACTGTTATTGGAATATTTACTGGCATGTTATAGGCGGTAGCAAGGAGGCATGCTTCTGTTGTAAGTTCTGATTACAAGAGGCCTCGATTCCTTTTTCTTTATTTTTTCCCGTATGGCTACGAGAGTGTTTTATGCTGAATACAGAACAGGTGTTACTGCTAACATCCAGACTACAATCATGGATTTCATTCTTTACATTATAGAATTCAATGTTGCGTGTAACTCAGTGTATGAAAGTGATCTTCTTTTGCTTACTGTTAGATGTGTCATGAATAACACTTTGGTGTTGATGTCAAAAGAATTTTTTTTTTTCTTTTTGTGTGGATGCAGAGGATTTATTTTCCTTGAAAAACTACTTGTATATAACGCTAAGCTACCTTCCATAATATGGTAAGAAACTATTTAGAGTTAAATGTACTTGAACTTTATCTTTGATATTGTTTATTCATAATCCAAAAAATGTTAGAGTTTTTGCTCAATCCTTCTAACTTGATGAGATTTATTTTCTTGGGGAACTAGTAACATCAGAAGGAAGGTGTAAACCAATCCATTAGTGTACCATAAAGATGTCAAAAGATTGTCTAATCCCGTCAACAGGCTGGCATAAAGGTATACTTGATCCATTTGTAGGTTTTCAAGAACTTAAGCTAAAAAGGCTAGAGTTGTTTTAATTTGTTGAATTGCAATTGCAGTACAAAGAATAACTGAGTACTTACTTTCTTAAATGAATGCAAAGATGTTTCTATTTTGTCACAATAGATAGTATATATCCTCTTTATTCATGTCATCTAATGTGAAGTTTCACTCTTTTCTACTATTTGTATAAGCTTGTTTTCCTTTTAATGCATTGCTATGAAGTTGAGGAGATAAATACCTGACCCACTTCAATAATCAATAGATGGAATGAATGCTAATATTTGAATGCAAAAATAAACCTTGCTAGCATTTTCTTTAGACAGAGAAACAAAACCCATGAACATAGTGCTATGGTTTATCTTTTCTTTGTTGATTAAATATTCTGTTGTCAAGTATGTGAAGGTGGAGGTTTTATTCTTTATTATCCAATTTTAGTCATGGTATTTATAAGTTCCTAATGTTTTGCTAGAGCAAGGACGCAGAAGTGACATTGAAGCTTGGAAGTACAGAAGACAAACGTGAGCAATATCGTTTGATGAGAGATGCTATGGAGAAACGGTTCATTAGGGTTACACGGGGCTCAATAGTTGGAGGAGTACGCCTTGGAATGTTCACTGCTGCATTTTATAGCTTACAAAATTTACTTGTAGAGCAGCGAGGTGTGCATGATGTTTTTAATGTTGTTGGTGCTAGTTCAGCTACTGCTTTAGCTTTTGGTTTAATATGTAAGAAATGATACTCTGCCACTAGACTCTTTATAACATGGACTGAATCACAAAAACAATTCATTTTTCATTCATTTCATTGTATTAATAGATTGTTTCCTTTTTTAGTGCCAGGATCACTACGTTGGCGAGCTAGGAACATGATGCTAGGATCAGTTTTGGGAGCAGCATTTTGCTTTCCTCTTGGTAACATAGCTATATTTCTTGATACTTTGTCAGCTCAGATTGTCGATGTGACTTTTGCAGATGCATAAGTTTCATATATAATATGTTGTGGAATATAATGCTGTTAGAAGCATCACTTGATGCTCAATCTGGTAGCAATCTCTCATATTCAACCAAGTTTTCACTATATTTGTTGAAATTCTTGTCTCATGATATGTTGGCAGGTTGGCTCCATTTGAAGCTGATAGAAAAAGCTAATGAAGGGAATCAAGCTGCAAATGAAAACTTAGATAAGAGAGACATAAAAAGTGGTGTTAGTGCTGCAATCAAAAGGCTTGAAAGCAATTTACAGAAATGAAAGCTATTTGGCTCCACAGAGGCATGCCTTCTTGTTTCTATTTTTCAGGGTGGTCAAGTAATCATGCAATGGAGGATGTGACACCACTGGGAATGGCATTGATGTCCACTTAATAGGAGAAAAAGTTGTATTAATTAAATAATTTTGTTGACCAAGTTGAGTCACACAGTTCTTCCATATGAAATTATGATGCCATTATTAGTTTGTTATTATGTTTTTAGTCTTGTTATTATGACTTATGAGGCTATTGTGGTATGAATATCGTCTGTTGCAGTGCCAATAGTATCTTGGGTCAGCCTCAAGCTCCTAGTTTCTACCGTGTCTTGAGGCAAAATCATACGGGTGAAATCTGCGACATTGATATAGCCATTGACTTGTAAAAAAGTTTAAAGTGTTGTGATAAAGATATGGATGACCACGTATATCTTGGGTGGCTATCTTTCTCAATGCTAAAGGAATCTTTTTCAAGACAAAATCAAATTAATTGAGAGTTGAAAATGAAGTGCTCGTACATGTATAAATAGTGATAGTATGGCATGAGTATTAGACACACAGCAATAAAACATTTCATTCTCTCTCTTTTACTATAATATTCTTCTCTGTTAATAAACTCTCTCTCTCTTTTGTCTCTATGTGATTTTAAGCTATAATATTAGTAAGGATAGCGGGTACTCGATTACCCGTTCGAATCCGAACCGAACCAATTAAATTGGTTCTAAAACCAACGGGTAATCGGGTCCAATTCGAACCAAGTCAATGTCTTTTGTTAGTGATTGGTTCGGGTATCGGTTTTAGGGGTGCAGAACCTAGGGGTGAGCACGGGTAGCGGGTACCCGATTACCCGTCCGAATCTGAACCGAACCAATTAAATTGGTTCTGGAATTAACGGATAATTGGGTCCAATCCGAATCAAACCGATGATCTTTGTTAGTGATTGGTTCGGGTATCGGTTCTGGAGGTGCGGAACCCGAACCAACCCGTGAACCCGATTATATATTAATTAAATAAAAAATAAAAAATATATATATGACTTTTTCATTAGACAAAAATAATCACTATTAATATGTTTGGATTTTATGAGTTTAATTTTTAATGTATTTGGTATTTAACATGTTTGGATTATTTCTATTGATGTTACATGTTTATTGTACTCGTTGAATTTTTAAGATAAAAATTTAGTTTTTTTTTTTTTTATGAATTTCAAAGTCATCGGATACCCAATTACCCGAACCGAACCAATCCGTTCTTAATCGGTTTGGTTTGGTTCGGGTACATGTACCAAAAAATATAAATCCGAACCAAACCAAACCAATTACATTTTGATCGATTCGGTTCTAATTTTACCATAAACCCGAACCAAACCGACCCGTGCTCACCCCTAGTAGAACTCGAACCAACCCGCGAACCCGATCATATATTAATTAAATAAAAAAAAAAAAAAATATATATGGCTTTTCCATTAGACAATGATTATTCATTATTAATATGTTTGGATTTTAATGAGTTTAGTTTTTAATGTATTTGGTGTTTAACATGTTTGGATTATTTCTATTGATGTTACATGTTTATTGTACTTGTTGAATTTTTAAGATAAAAATTTAGTTTTTTTATTATGAATTTCAAAGTCATCGGGTACTCAATTTTCCGAACCGAACTAATCCGTTTTTAATCGGTTTGGTTTGGTTCGGGTATATGTACCAAAAAAATGCAAATCTGAACCAAACCGAACCAATTATATTTTGATCGGTTCGGTTCTAATTTTACCATAAACCCGAACCAAACCGACCCGTGCTCACCTCTAGTTGGACCCAATTACCCGTCGGTTCCAGAACCAATTTAATTAGTTTGGTTCGAATTCGGACGGATAATCGGGTATCCGCTACCCATGCTCACCCCTGATTGAAAAAACTTTTTGAACACGTGCTTAAATCTAGGGCTGTCATCAAATATTTAATTTAGGTGATAAAATTAGTTATTAATCGATTAAAAAATAAAAAAATTAATTTTTAACCGGTTATAAAAATAAAAATTAATTTTAAAAAAATAACTCAATTTAAAAAAAAAAAACAGACAACCAATTTGAAATAATTAAGAGTAGCATAAAATTTGGTTTTGATTAATCAGTTAAAAATTGATTTTTAAAATTTAGTTTTGGTTAACCAATTTTTAATAATATGGATATCGTTTTTAAAATTATTTTATTAAATTAGTTAATCAAAATTTGGTTATGATTTTTTATTCAATTAACAACATTTTAGATTTTAAATATACATCGCTACTTAAACCTCATTTTATGTTTGATAAATTAATTCTTGGGTTAGGATCACAGTCTCTTTCTCATGCCAGCTTCTCTTCTTGGTGATAAGTTCCTTAAGAAACTTTGCATAAAGTGGCATTTGTTCTAAAGCCTCAGCTAATGGAATGTTGGTTTCAAATTTCCTGAAGATTTCCAAAAACTTAGGGAATTGTTGATCCATCATTTCTTTGTGTAGCCTCTATGAGTAAGGGAGTTTGGGGACATAGGGCTTTACTCCTCCCTTCCTTTCCTCTTATTGTGGCTTCATGATTTCCTTATCTTTCTTAGAGGTTTGTGCATCTTTGTCTTTCTTATGTTCCACCTTGTCATTTTCCTTTAGCTCTGTTGCATCTTTGTTGATGTCTTTGGTGTCTTCTCCAACCAACTTTCCATTTCTCAACTGCACAGCTTTACATTCCTCCCTTGGATTAGGAATTGTATCGCTTGGAAAGGCATTAGCTGGCTGTTCAGCTAGTTGCCTGGCCAATTGCCCCACTTGTCTCTCAAGGTTTATGGTATTTTTTAAAAGCACTTAAAAAGAATTTTTTAAAGTTGATTTATACTTATTAAAATTAAAAAATTAAATATAATCTCATCCATTAATTAATATCTAAATTTAATTATTATATTAATTTCTATTATAATATTTTTAAATTTTAAAAGTTATTTTAGCAAACGTATTTGTTATTGCTTTGATTTATATTTGACAGGGTGATCAAAATAAGTTATTCAAGCTGCAGAAATGACGACCATTTTAAATTCGTACTATTTTTTTGAATTAGACAAATAAATCTCTAATAAAATTATCATAAGACAATTATAATTAATCTTATCTTAAAATAGAAGAGAATAAGGGTTTAATTGGGTTCGATTTTACGAAAAAAGAAATAATTATTTTTTTTAAAAATCTTTTAAAAAAATAAAAATAATTTAATGTTTGAATATTTTATGTAAAAAATATTTTTTTATTTAATAATTATATTTTTTGTTGATCTAACAATTAATACGACAATATAAAAATATTTTTTATTTATCTATAATATTAAAATATCTTTTTATAAATAAAAAATTTTAAAAAAATTATAAATTATAGCTTCTAAAAATATTTATCTTTTTAGTATTTTTACTTTTACTACTAAAATTTTTGCCAAACATACTAAAAAATTAAAAAAAAAAATTTAACAATTTAATACCACCCAAACAAGTTCTAATTCTATAAAAAAGAAAATAAAAAATTGATAGAAAATAAAGTGTGCCATTTAAAATTCTTTTGGGAAAGAATGTAAAATTGTAAATGTTTAATTTTTTTTTTTTTTTTTTGTATTTCTTTGTAAAATAAATATAACCTACGAGTTTAATGGATGTATAGTCAGAGGGAAGATGAATGTAAATTGAAGAAATCTAACGAATATGACTGCACATTCCGTACACCAAGGTCTTGATCATCAAAAAATTGGGAAAGGCGGGGGGGAGGGATTGTTACAATTCCTTTTCCCTAAACAGGATTATATTAACACTAAGAAACTACAAACACCCCCACTATTACCTAAGAAAACCGTGCATTAATTTGCTGCACACAACATAATAACATACGGTAACTTTGCCTTCTATATATACATCCTTCCTTGCCAGTTAAACACATTCACTTGTACTATTTGAGATGAGTTCTTCTGGACTCGGTCTGTCTTCTATTTCTGTAGTGATGTCAGAGAAAAGAAAGCAAACAAACAAAAGAATGGACACATAATAGATACACAATGAATACAAATATCAGTTTTACATATAGCCTGAGATCAGTCTATACGGATGTATATCACACCTTCGGACAACTGGGCAAGAACAAAAACTAAGAAAGTTACAATCAGTTACAGTTAAGTTACAATATGAGGCAGACAATCACCAGGCGGCGATGCTCATCGTACAAACGAAACTGAATCAATTTCGTCTCTCGCAGCTTTATATAGCTCAAGCCTTTTCGCACATTGTTGTCTCCTTTCCATCATTGCAGGGTCTTCATCTAACATTTGCAAAAGCTGTGTACCCTAGAGAAGTATCCGCCCAAAAAGAAGTTCTAATTAAGGATATGGCATATAATATTACTACTAGAAGATTATCTCATTCTGGCATGGTATAATCATCAGCTCCTAAAAGATTTAAAATCAAGAATTTAACAACCAACTAGAAAGTAAGTACCTCTTTCTTCCCTATTTGTGTATAGAAATGGTTCAGCAACGACTGCTTCGCTTGTCTAACCTGACAATAGACCACAGCCTTTGGAATAGTGTTCTTAAGCGTATCAGACACTAGTCCTATATATGATGACACATTAGATCCAATTCTCCTGAAATGCCCCTCTGCATATCGATCACTGTTTGAAGCAGCAGGATTTTCAGCTTTTTCTACTTCCTGAGGAAGTCTTCGGAAGAACTCCACTGTGAGATAAGAAGATTCCATATCTACAAGCCGAAGAGTTGTCTTCTTACCCTCTTCACGGAATCTTTCTAATGCCTGATATGCAGCAGCAGCTAATTCAGCTTGAAAAGTTGGGAAGCGCTTTAGTTCCTGCTTAAATGCACATATGAATACCTTCATACAGAATCACAGCACTTCATGCACGAGCTAACCAAAAGAATACAGTTCTTGAATGTTACCTGAGTTTCAGCTATTGATTTCCTCACAAGTTCTTTTAGAACAAAGTGAACCTACAGAAAATCCAAGAATAGACAGCTTAATCCATTTTGTGACTAGCTCAAAAATAGTAACTGTTGTGTACATAGCAAGACTGCTTACAGCATCTACTGAAGCTTCAGCTGGTCCTCTAAAGTAATTGAGAGCCCCATCAATTAGGCGCCGGTAACCTTGCTCTGGGGCAATTAAGTGAGGCTGATAACCATCGGACTCTGACACCACTTTCCTTACATTCTGGAGAGAAAGATGCCGGTCAAGTGGAAGCTTGCGTAAAGCAGCTGGAAGCTGATTATCAAAGACATTATATATCCTGTCACCTCCAGGCCGCCTAAATAAAAAAATAACTCGGTCATAGACATTTTACCATGAAAAAATTCTGAAAAAAAAGTGAAAAAAACTCAGCATCATAGTAATATTCAAAAGGTATTGATTGCATTTTCCTTCATTTCCTCCTCCCTATCTACCATTCAAATATCACAAAAATGAAACTTCATATAAGATATTTACCCTCCGTCTAAATGCTCCTTGAATATCCGTTCAAATGCTCGACAAAGTTCTAGGATGGTATATAGTTGGGCCTACAACAAAAACAGAGGCTCAAAAAATATTCGAAAGGATGTCCCAGCTTCAATCTTGAAATAAATCATCACAATGGCAAACCACTCACCCCAGCATCAAGAGCAATAGGTCTTCCAAGATGATCCATCTCCGACTCAAGTTCCTCAATGCTTTTATTTATCAGAGACGTTATACTAGGTATCCTTGCCCTAATTACTGACTCCAAGTGCTACAAAATAAACCCCCATGATAAAAAAGACAACATATCAAATATCATACGAAAGATATAAAAGACAATAACCAAAAGGCAAACCTGTGAGAGCAGCTTTGCAAGGTATTCTGAGCCCATTTTATTGGCCAAATGCCCATAATCAGGACTATTCGCAAAATACTCACGCTCCTTGCGCCTAGCAATAATCATATCAACATTTTTGTTGATATCCGCTTGGGACCGATTTACTATACCAACCCACGGATGTTGGAGACGGTAAGATCTTCCTTCAAGGACCTTGACGTGACAAAGTTAGGTAAGAAGACAAACAAATCATATAATTTTCATAGGCACACTTCAAACTTAAAAGAACATTAAAGGGACATGCGTCAGCTCAGAAGAGAAATGGAAAGTACATCCAAAGCATTAGTTCCTTTGTCCATCAAATCCAGCTTTGTCAACACCCCAAATGTCCTTTCTCCTACATATATAACAAAAGATTTTAGAGCTAGACTATCACACAAGCAAATGACATAATCTGAAATTCTTTGGAGCAATTAGGGATGTCCAAGACCCGCCCCGCCCCGGACCCAAGGCATATTTTGCCGGGTTCGGGTTCGTCATTTTCCCTTTGTTATTTTCGGGTCCAGGGGGAAGTTTTTTTATACCGAAATTATATGTTTTAGAGTGAGATTAGTAATATCCTATTATATTTTTATACTTCAATTAATATTTTTTATATTACACAGTATTGTCTTTTCTATAAAATAATTTATTTTGGTATAAATATGATATATTTGTTAAATTAATTTTTAAAAGTAAAGTTTTATTACTCTAGCATATAAAATTTACAAATTTGTATATACTAATTTTATATCAGGTCGACCCCCGGTTTATTTCATGTCACTTACGGGTCGGGCCAAAATAGACCCGTCATCTTTTAGGGCCGGGTCCGGGTCTAATTAAACCCAGCCCAACCCATGAACACCCCGGGAGCAATAAAAAAATTACCTGTGGGATCAACTTCTCGAGCAAGTTTAATAGCATCAGATGTTGCTATATCTTGATTGGCTGGAGATATCGCTAGGATGATAGAATTAGGCTGTCAAGACTCAAGAGCATAAGTAAATAGTCAACAGTATAAAGCATGAGGGGTAAAAAAAAATGGACCTTGGGCGCATGCATTCTACAGTCATTTATTTTTGAAAAATGCTTCAACAGGCAAAAGGAGGCCAAACCATCACCAACAAAAACATAGAGAGAGGATTGTTCGAGAGAGAGAGAGAGAGAGAGAGAGAGAGAGAGAGAGAGAGAGAGAGAGAGAGAGAGAGAGAGAGAGAGAGACGGATAACAATATGCCCAGCTGCCCACACAACAAATACATTAAAAATGAAGTAATGGGAGTATTAAGATATATAATCCACTTAAAAATATGCAATCAGAATAAATAGAAAAAGACAAAACATGGCATGCTCATTTAATCATGTTTAGTCAAACTAGACAAAGAAGTTCAGATCCATCGAGAAATCTAGTTATAGAAGTTGCTTAGATGAAATGTTCATTATTTTAGTTGGCCTACAAAAACACAAGGCGGACTGAAAGCAAGCATGCCACAATATGTTTGATGCAACAATGACATTATTACTTCTCATTTACCTTCTCAACATAAGATCGAACCATAGTTTCAATTTCTTGAACAATACTCTCAGGCTGTCCCTCTGAAAATGATAGACACAGTTGTTAATGAATAAAAATTAGAAGTATCATTCCCCCAAGGAATATAATTAGCAATTGCATAAAAAGCATACCTACAGCAACTTTAGTCAAACCAGGCAAATCGATCAAGGTTAGGTTGACAACTGTTCAAAAAACAAAAACAGAAAAACTAAGACATTTGATTTGTAAGCACAAGAATTATTACAGCTAAACAACTTGAAATTACACTGAAGTAATAGTTTCTTTCTATGTCATGGTAATAATTCAACGGACCGCAAAGTCAACTACACTTTGTCAAACAATCACAAATGTAGTCAATCCTAAATGCAAAACACACTAGAGGTGTAGCAGATAGTGAGACGGCAGCTACTTTTCAATAAAATATAAAGTATTGTTATTGTTATGGTTATGTATTTATATCTCATAAAACATATATAGAATATAAGTATGTTCAAAAATAAGAAATTCTCCACAATCAAACCCAATGTCATTCATATTTAATAATCAAATCAAATGCCACAATCTATACTTCAACATCAAATACTACATCTTAGAGATAAAGAATGCAGAGAGTAGTAGGGAACATGTATATTGTACATGCTAAGCTACCTAACAAATATATAGTACGTGGGAGAATTGGCTTTGCCAATAAGTGATTTCGGTACGCAGTACATTCTAACACAATAATCTGCACGCTCTCAATTTGTGCTCTTCCCTTTTACTTCTTTAGTTTGGCTCTACCCCCTACCTTCTACCTCCCTTTCTCTTCACTTATTCTTTCCTTAATTCCTAGATGAGTTTATGGTTCCAAAATCCAAACATCTTCCATGTTGAGGTAGGTTTGGAATTTCTATGCCTTAATTTTACCTTGAGTTTTAGTTGAGAACTAGTACCATCACCCTCTCTATTGGCAATCCCATAGATGATCCAATTCGCGATCCATAGCGTTCCAATACGTGAAAGAACTGCAAATTGGAATGCAAGAGGTAGAACAAGGTACATCACCTAATTGGTGATTTCTTATAACTATGACCTGGAGTATTTCAAATTGATCGAAACTTTGATCAGTATAGTTAAGAGTAACTGTGAAAAAATTAATGAATGAGAATGGAGGGTTCTAATCCCACTCCATAAAAGAAGTGGTAGTCACCTAGTTAAGTAATTTTTAGCTTCTTTAGTTGGAATAAATAGATCAGGAGGGGAATAAAAAAGCAGAAAGAATGGAAGATGGTCCAATTCTTTACTTCCAATAGCCTATATGCCATCAGTGCTCCTTGGGCATCCGAGAATTCGTCGACAAGATGATTTACCATACCCAATCTATCCACCAAATCAACAAACTCCTCTGTTCCTGTCGTTGTTCATAATATTTCTATTATTTTGCAACTTTACAAGCTCCCCAAGATCTTGGGAGCTTTGCCAATTTCAGAACCCCTACCAGTGAGAGGAAGAATTGAAAGGAAAATACTAATTTTAAAATACTTATTGAAAGGAAAATACTTATTGAATAAGGAAGTCGTTTAAAATGGGCACGAGAGCCCTCATACAGTGCTTAACTAATTTGAGGAAGAGCTAGAGCTCCTCTACTCTCTAAAGACTCCTCACTAGATAATAAAAGACACGTTCTTTCTTCCGTGTTCTCTATTTACTCTAATTCACTACTAATTAGTTCTAACTCACTCTCTTAACTAACCTTTCCATTTACTAATGCCACATTCTAGTAAGAATCAAATAAATTGTGATCCAATTCGATGCAATTCATCACAATATCAATACTTATAGCACAATGTATCATGTATTGAAATGGGGTTTGTATAATTTGTGAACCATGCATATTGGAGCTGTATCTTAGATTCATAGGATTCATGCTTCATCTTGCATTTGCACCATACACATTGCATATGGAATTCTGCATCATTCACCAAGTTTGGAGCCAGCGCTACCTTGTATGCAAGCCATTCGGACCTGTGGTAGAGAAGGCAACTACACAACCCTTCGCAGCCAATACACAAGTTGTGTTATTAGCACCACTCTTTTTGTACACCTTTGTGTAGACCTTCCTTTTTTAAGTATAAAGTGAATATGATGAAAAGAATCAAAAGCAATAAATGTGTACCATTTCCGAAAATGGAAAGTATACACTTTATGGTGTACCAAAAGGTTGTGCAAGTATCAATTCTAGAAGGAGAAAAGGAAGCAGGCAAACCATTTGTGGAATCAGTTTTGTGTAACTAATCAAAGTCAAAATGCTGAAAATATAGGAATTTTTTACTTGAATGTTGTTTTATTTGTAGTTTTATCGGACTTCAATTATACTAATATATAGCTGGTTTTTGTATAATCATTTAAATTAAGAATATTACTGTGTTACTTCCTATATTGATCATGATTCTAACAATTCACAATACAATCCAATTCACGGTTCAAACAATAAGCCCACAGATAAACAATTCATATCCAAATTTGATTTTATAACCTTGCTAATGGTAACTAAGTCATAAACTAATGGAATCCTAACATATACACTAGCCTATTGCTATTATTACAAATAACTATAATAACAATAATAACATTATCAGACCAAGCAATATTAGAAATTCAAATTGTTCAAAGAACAAACAGAATATGAAAGAAGTTCAAGTGTATATCATATAATTACTTCTTATCTAAACAAGAAGCTAACCAACTTAAAAGATATTAGAAAAGAGAGAGACAATAGCATACCATTTGGTGAGTAGATGCTAAGATGAATTGGAATGGGAGATATTTGCTTTGTCTTCCCTGTTACTCTATCAGTTTCATCCTGAATTTCCTGGCGGACCAAGGCTTCAAAAGCAAGATAGATGGTTTAAAAGGATTATCAACTTCCTTTACACTTTATGCAACGGGAAAATACAAATGCATACAAAATCCTTCAACCATCAAAACTAAACAAGTAGCTTCCGAATTATATCAATATCATTCTAAATTGCTAGTTAGGAGTCCGCTAAAACTTGACCTATAGCTCAAATAAAATAAAATAATGAACTTGAACATCTTGAAATTGAACCTTCATTACCAGAGACAATACAATTGGATAACTCTAATGTTATCAATTGTTTTCTCTAAAAGATGAAAAAAAGAGAAAGCAGCACCAGGCATGTAATAAGAACTAAAACAGGGGACATCCAAGAATTAGTCAAAGCAAGTTTGCTATTGTGAAGAGTGAGCAAAACCAACCATTCCCACATTTATGCACCAAAGGTGCAAAAGATGGTATCAAGCATTCAAGTTATTTTATGAGCAACCGGAATACAAAATGGCAAGTTGGTTAGAATCATACAAAAATCAGTGAATTTTCTTCTTGGCAGGTGAAGAAACTCAGCATACTCTTGTGAACCACCTTCCAACTTATGGAGTTGCAACACCAATGGCCGCCTTGTCACAATCCCTGCAATTCATTCATGCCACAAAAAAATATGAAACAAATCAGACTTAGTAAATTATCAACATAGACCAATCAATAAATTAACCACTAATCACGACAGAGAAAAGAAAATAAAATAAAAACCTAACACTAACCTGATCCTCTAGGCAGAAAGTCACGACCAACAATGCTCTCCAAAACTGAAGACTTCCCCGAACTCTGCAAAACCGAAAATAACATAAACAAGATAAAAAATTGTGTTTTTTTCTTTTTTTTTTTTTTGGATAATCGGTACCATAAAGGCATAAATATAACGAAAGAATCATTTTTCAGATATTCGAATTTTTCTCCACCACAAATTTCAAGAATTCAGACTTACAACGAGCTAGAAAATACAAAAGAAGAATACATGTATCCAAAATTTTCTCTACAAAACCATATACTTTCTCAAAAAAATTGGAGAGAGCAGAGAACGAACCTGGCCACCGACAACAGCAACAGAAGGAAGAGCTTCCCAGAGAGAAGAGAAGGTGTTGTTGTCATCGCCTCCATAGTCACCAAGAACAGTGCAAGCACGCTGGATTCTGTTAACGAGCCCAATCAAGCTCTCCATGGTGGTCATCTTGTTTTTCGCTTACCCTAAAACGACGACGTATAAGTATAACACGACGCAAGTAATGAAGAGACAGAGGAATATCACTGCGTTTGAGTTTGAGTGTAATTGAAACTTGGAAAGAGTGATAGAGCAGAGCAGTGAATATAGTGGGCAACGAAGCGTGGACCGCTTCTTTCTTTGTCTTTATCCTCATTTTAACGAAAGTGGAGTTTCTTTTCTTTTGAATTTTGAAATTTTCATGTGGGGGCCAATGGTGTCTGTGTTTGTGACTTTGTGTTATTCTGCCAATTGCTCAGTTCCGAACATGAACGTTACATTTTGGTTTTTTGGTCATGTGAACGTTACATTTTATTTTAGATATAAAAACTAGCACGCTCACCCATTTGGGTTTGGGCCAATTTTATATTACCCAGCCCGTTCCTTTTGTTGGGGATAGGGCTGACCCAGAAATAGCGTATTGACGGATTTTTGACTTATTCAACCTAGGTCCAGTTGCGTAAATAACTTAAATAAGTTCTTTTGAAAAAGGAGCTTAAAGTATAAGGACTTTTATTAATAGTAGCTTATAAATAAGTTATTTTGTGTTTGGATTTTTAACTATAGAAATACTTATTTTAAAGTTGTAGTGTTTGGATAAATAACTCAAAAAATACAATTTTTTTAACATAAGAGAATGGATATTAAAATAATGATAATAACAAATACTTTCCATTATTGAAGGTTAATTTTACATAATCAAATCACTAAAATTACAATCGATCAGGCAATTGATTCTTTATTTGTTATCTAATTAGTTCCATTTTTCTAGTACTTTCAGCATTCGATTCTTCCCACGTAATATCATTAGAAACTGGTTCTTCTACTTCACCTTCACCTTCACCCATAAAATCAAAATTTTCATAGAATTCTTCAAATTGTTCATCGCTTGTGCCATTCCGTCGAATAAAATTGTGTAAAGCCATACAAGCACCAATAATTCATTCCAATCAGCTTTAAATTTTCTTTCGGACTTGCCACTTTCATGAATTTGTTGGGGAAGAACATAAAAAAAAAGAAAATTATAAAACTAATTATAAAAATAATAGCAAGTTGTATAAAAATAAAATCACATATAAAAAAATTAAAATTAAATTCACATATAAAAAAATAAAATTAAAACTGAGATTTCATAGCATACAAAATATTCAATACAAATTTAATAATAAAAATAGAATGATAAAATGATAAAAAAAATACCTGGAAGAAATATATGCTGGTTCAGATGGAACAGAAGATGGTGGTGAAGGGTCAATACTTTCAGCAGATGAATCATTACGTGAAAATGGTGGTGGAAGGCCAACACTTCCAGTAGATGGAACATTGCGTGAGCATGATGGTGGAAGGCCAGTGCTTCTAGAAGATGGAACCTTGAGTGAAAATGGTGGTGGATGACCAGTATTTCCAGCAGAAACAGGAAACATTTTTCCACAGAATCAAGAACGAAAGTAAATTTTTTTGTTTTGAAATCAATTTTTTTTCACGGAAGTGATAAAATGACTTATCAAAAAGGAGAAAGTCATCTATTTTTACTTCTTCCAAAAGCTATAAATTAACTTTTCGGGAAGTTAAAAGCTCTTCTTAAAAATAGTGCCAAATACGCTTATCGTAACTTTTCATAATTCAAAAGTAAAAAAAAGTAACTTTTGTGCGTTCCCAAACGGGCTCCTAGTCTCTTCTTATAGTCCGTATTAAAATACACCTCATCCATATTTATGAGTAGTAAAAATTTATACTCTAATTTGCCTATGCATGTACTTGTTCTGCTCTTATTAGTTATTAAAATTTAACAAATGAAATAAAATTTTAAAATTTATATAATTATAATTATATATGATCTTGCCTGTGAAATAGGTCGGCCTCCACTACTTAGTGATGGCCGAGCTATAACCTTAGGGCCTAAGCGTCCAACACTCGATTCCGAGCTTTTCTTCTCGTCACAGCGTGAGCAAATAAGGAAGAGGGGAGGAGTGTACATGCAAAGGCACTCCAAAGTTTAAGTCAGTGTATTGTCTTATTTCAACTTCATCCAAAAGAAATGTTTTACCTCCCTTTATATGATGAATTCTTCATCTGTTACCTTCTCAGCCATAATCGTCGGTTCTCGAATTGATTTGTAACCGACTTTATTATGCCGTTTTGATGTCAGTTATGATAGGAGTATTAATCTGACCGAGTTAGGGCTCATGAAAGGCCGAGCTTATAACGGGCGACAGTTATAGTTCTTAGTGACAACGGCTATAATGCCGAGTTATAGCTCGTATTAAAGGTGGTCATATCATAGTCCCCAAGCTTGACCTGAGGAGGGTTTTTTAATGAAGCAGGTTGAGTTTTTGATGAGTTATAATTCGGTCAGATGGTTTATTAAGTGAGCCCCCAATTCAACGTATTTCATTAAAAAGGAATGGGGTTCGTTTGTATTGTATTTAGGAGAGAGAATTAGTGCGTGGGGTATTAAAGGCTTGTTATTTTTCCAAGGTAACTGCGTCGTTTGGTGTGATTTGAGTTGGCAGTTACTTTGTGATGTGGTTAAGTTCAAAGGTTTGGGTTGGTAACTTATCCATGACCCTTGGTTTTTGCAGCTTGGGAAACAGAATGAGTAAAAGAGGTATGCATGCCATTTCTTTCATTTTTGTTTTATCATCTGTATCTTCTACCTCTTTTCTTTTCTGTTCTGGTTCTTTCATGGGTTTAGAGAAGGAGAAAAAAGGGGAGATTGACTGGTCGTATGACTGGGTAAGTGATGATGTAAAGTGTCGGGTTTCTTTGTTTTGTTATGATGCTGCTGTGAAGCAGATAGATGTGAAGAAAATCGTGAGGGTTGGTTGTGGTGTTGAAGTCGAATTGTTGCCATGTAGTAGTGAGGATAGGGTTTATCATAGGAGGCAGGGGTTTGAGTTTTTTTACATGCATAGTTGTGTGTTAGAGGAGCTGCGAGTGAGACTGCCTTTCACTGTTTTTCAGTGTCAGATTCTGAAGTAACTTAAATGTGCTCCTTCACAGTTGCATCCTAATGGGTGGGAATTTCTTCGAAGTTTTGAGATATTGATGGAGTTTCTGGAGTTGGAGCCTTCTGTGGATTTATTCTTCTCTCTGTTTCAAGCTAAAGGAGTTTGAAAAGAGGGTGGGTTAATTTGAACAGTACTCCTGGGTTTGGAATTTTTAAACTATACAAATCATCCTTCAAGGATTTTAAAGAGATGTATCTTAAAGTGAGGAATGTGGAAAGAGATTTTCCGTTTTATATTGATGAGTTGCTGGCTGAGAGGTTTCCTTTATGGTGGTGTTCGGAACCGCAGAACATCCTCAGTGCCGAAGTTATTACTCCGAGGAATGTTTGTATTATTGAGTTCTTGGTAGAACAAATTGATCGGAAAGAGTTGATTTCGATGTTTGAATTGTTGAAGTGGGATGAGGATAGAAATTCTGTGGTAGAATATATGGGTGAGTTTTGTTTGTGGTCTCTGTTGTTTTTATTGTTTAGTTATTTGCTGATTTGCTTTTGTCTCTTTGGAATTTGCAGGAGGTAAGTACCCTGGCGTTTCGGCTGCGTCGTTGAGGTCTCGTTTTAAGAATAAGAACTTGGAAAAGGAGGTTTTCTCTTCAAATCGTGAGAAGGTGGTAGTGGCCGGAGAAGTTAGTCAGCCCCTTCAGGGTCGTCGGAAGGTGATTGTGAAAAAGAGGAAGTCGGATGTGGTGGATTTATCTGAGGAGTCTAGTGGGAAAGAACATGGTGTGTCTATAGAGGAAATTGAGGCCTTTGTTGTGAATCAAAAAAGGCTTCATGAGATGTTTGAGCAGAGTGGAGGTGTGTCTGTGTGGGGGAAGGAGTACCCCTACATGGCTGTTGCCGACCAATATTGTCAATCTTCCGCCGACATTTCTTTGGCAAATGAGGTTGGTGAGATGGCTATTGGCCAGTGCATGCAGGTAAGGTCTTGTTTTTATATTGGTAGTTTGGTTTTATTTACTTGTATGTTTTATGTATGTAGTTATCATGTTTTCGTAGGTGGTTGGTCTTAGTCTTGCTAGTTTAGGGCGTAGCCAAGAATTGAGGCATAAGAAGCTTGCGGGTGAGAAAGCGGAATGTGTTGTGTACAAAGAAGAGCTAATTAAGAGCAATGGTATTGCTGCTGGGTTACAAAGTCGGTTGACTGAAACTGAGAAGCAGTTGAAGGAAACAAAAGATAATTATGCTAAGGATGTAGAAGATTTGAAGAAAAAGGAAGCTGATCTGGCGAGCATGGAAACTCGGTTGATTGAGGTTACTGCTCGGCTGAAAGAGATGGAGAAAAAGAAAGGTGATAAAATTTTGGACTCTTTTGTTGAAGGTTTTGAGAGGGCATGCTTACAGGTGAAGTTCTTGGTTCCTGATGCTGATCTTTCTGAAATGGATCCTGCGAAGATTGTTCGTGACGGAAAGTTAGTTGAGGATGATGGGGAGGCCGAAGACGAGGCTGAGAATGTTTAGTATTTCTTCTGTTGTTTTGTAAAAACTCTATTTAATAGATCTTGTTTGAATATTTTTGGATATGTTGTTAGAACCTCTTTAAGGTTAAAAACTTGTGACAATTTCTGTTTTGTATGGATGCTGGTGGAATTGCTTTGTTTTGGTTATATATCATGGATTTGAATTGTTTTTTAGAAAAGCTTTTTGCTTGTTTGATTGAAATTTATGTGCAGGATATTCTTTCTATGTGTGTATGTTAGTGGCGCCGAGTTATTTCGGATTGACAACTGTTCGTCGTTGTAGACGAGTTTGTAGTTATGCTTTGAAATTGGAAAGCGAGAAAGTGATAGATGCGTATAGGGCATATATACTTGAAGATGAATTTGATATATGAATTTGGTGAACCTTTGAATACAAAGGTGCAAGTAGGCTAGCCTCGTTAAAACCTCTCCAAGCAAAACCCTCTAGGAACAAAATCTTGGTAGTAGGAAAAAGAGTACAAGCCTGTCCCTGACTTTTTAACTATAAAATTTCTTTAGGGAAGATACATTCCAAGTGTTGGGTAGGATTGTACCATTTATTGATTCTAGTTTATATGCTCCGTTGCCGAGGACTTGTGTAACTCGATATGGGCCCTCCCAGTTTGTGGCGAGCTTGCCATGTGATGGTGGTCGCCGTGCGACTTCTGTCTTTCGAACGACTAAGTCTCCTTTTTCGAATGTTCGGCTTCTGACCGATTTATTGTAGCGCCGAGATAATGTTTGTTGTGGCGCACGTTGTCTGAGCATGGCTATATCTCGAATTTCTTCGATGATGTCTAGCTCGGCTCGCCGAGCTTCTTCTTGGTTGCCGAGCTGTGTTCTAATTGAGCTTTGGGAGATTTCTAGTGGTATCATAGCTTCAGAGCCATATACGAGCCGGAATGGCGTCTCCTTGGTTGATGATTGGGGTGTTGTATTATATCCCCACAGGACTTCAGGTATAAGGTCGGCCCATAGCCCCTTTGCGTCGTCCAACTTTTTCTTAAGTGCGTGCAAGATCACTTTATTTGCTGCTTCTGCTAGCCTGTTTGTCTGAGGATGCTCAACGGAGGCAAAGTGCTGTTTGATCTTGAGGTTCTGCAAAAAAGTTTGAAATTTCTTATCGCTAAACTGGCGACCATTGTCAGTGATGATATGATGAGGAATGCCAAAACGGCAAATAATGTTTTTCCAAACAAAAGAGATCATTTGGTGGGATGTAATCTTAGCCAAAGGTTAGGCCTCGACCCATTTTGAGAAATAATCAATTGCTACTATGAGAAATTTTACCTGGCCCGGCGCCGTAGGGAATGGGCCGAGTATGTCTAATCCCCATGGTTGAAAGGCCATGTAACGTCGCTATGATGCATATCTTCGGCAGGAATATGGATGGTCGGGGCGTGCTTCTGGCAATTTGCACAGGTCCGAACTTTGTTCTGACTGTCCTGTTTTAGTGATGGCCAAAAGAAGCCGGCGCGGAGGATTTTGGAGGCTAAGCTCCGAGCTCCTGTGTGTGTTCCGCAGATCCCTTCATATGCTTCGGACAGTGCTATTTCGGCCTCGTCTTTGCCAAGGCATTTTAGTAATGGGCGAGTGTATCCTCGTCTGTATAGGGCTCCATTCAGTAATGTGAAAAAGGTTGCTTGTCTTCGAAACTTTTTTACATTATCGGTGTTATCTGGTACTCGGTGTGTTTGTAAGTAATCTATGAAATCTGTTCGCCAATCTCTTTCCTGTGTAACACTTAGCACCTGTGTCAGGTTAACACTTGGAGATGTTATAGTAAATTGGTGTAATCTAGAGATCTCTGACTGGGTACTGCCGAGCTTGGATAAAATATCGGCTCTTTGGTTTTGTTCTCTTGGTATGTGTTGTATTTCAAATTTTTTAAAATTGTGAAATTAAATTTTTTACTAACAGTAAATATTTAGATAGAAGAGGATCTCTTACTTGAAACAGGTCGTTTACCTGTTGAACAACCAACAGTGAGTCACAGTATACCTTGATAGTGGATATATGGAGGTCTATACAAAGTCGGAGTCCTGCGACCAGGGCTTCATACTCCGATTGATTATTGCTAGCTTTAAAAGACAAGTGTAAGGAATGTTCAAGGATGGAACCATCATCGGCCTCCAGTCGTATTCCAGCACCACACCCTTCTTTGTTGGATGAGCCATCTATGTACAAGGTCCATTGCTTTGTGTGGTCTTCTTCTGTGGGTATTGTAAGTTCTGCAATAAAGTCGTCCAGGAATTGTGATTTAATTGGCCCTCTTGACTGATATCTGATGTCGAACTCGGATAATTTGATCGACCATTTTATAAGTCTTCCTGCAATGTCGGGCTTGTGTAACACTTGTCGTAGTGGGTGATCTGTATTGACATTAATGACATGACTCTGGAAATAAGGCCGGAGCCTTCATGCTGAGAAGACTAATACTAAGGCCAACTTCTCTATCCTCGGATAATTAAGCTCGGCGTGATGGAGCATTTTGCTGACGAAGTATACTGGATGTTGAATTTTGTTTCTTTCTGTAACAAGAGCAGAGCTTATCGCCCAATCAGTAACTGATAAGTACAAAAATAAATCTTCTCCTTGAAGGGGTTTTTGTAAAATCGGCGGTTGTGAGAGAGTTGCTTTTAGTGTGTTAAAAGCTCTTTCACAATCGTCGGTCCATTGAAATCTATTTTTCCTTTTTATTGTTTGGAAAAAAGGAGTAGACTTTGAAGCTAAACAAGGTACAAATCTTGATAGTGCCGCAAGCCTTCCTGTGAGGTGTTATACTTCTTTTATTGTTTTCGGGCTTGTCATATCCACAACTGCTCGGCATTTGTCAGGGTTTGCCTCAATGCCCCTGTTTGTTAATAAAAACCCCAAGAACTTACCACCCTGCACTGCGAAAGCGCATTTTTCTGGGTTCAGACGCATGTTGTAGTGGCATATTTGGCCGAATATCTCTATTAAGTCGTCAATATGGTTGCTGCCGACCTTTGTCTTGGCGACCATATCATCTACATAAACCTCAATGTTTCTGCCAATTTGTTTGGTGAAAACTTTATCCATAAGACGCTGGTAAGTTGCTCCTGCATTCTTTAATCCAAAAGGCATAACCTTATAACAGTAGTTGCCGAAGTCAATAATAAAAGCTATTTTACATTGATCAGAGGGGTGCATAAGTATTTGGTTGTACCCGGAGTAGGCATCCATGAAACTTAAGGTAGCGTAACCGGAAGCGTTATCTACCAGAGAGTCTATGGATGGTAAAGGATAAGAATCCTTTGGACATCCTTTGTTTAAGTCGGTAAAATCAACGCACATGCGCCACTTACCGTTTTGTTTCCTTACCATGACCATATTGGCTAGCCAAGTGGTAAATCTGATCTCTTTGATGAATTCTGCATTGATAAGCTTTTGTGTTTCTTCCAATGACGCCTTTCTTTTTTCTTCGCCGAGTTTTCTTTTCTTTTGCTGCACAGGTTTTGCAGATGAGTTTATAGCTAATTTATGGATGATGATTTGTGGGTCTATGCCAGGCATATCGGAAGGCGTCCATGCGAATAAGTCGGCTTGCTCTTGTAGGAAGGCAATGATGGCTTGTAGCTCGCCTACACTGACTGACTTACCTACAAAGGTGAATTTGTTAGGGTCATTGTTAAAATATACTTTCTGTAAGTCATCAGATGGAGTAGGTCTTTCTTGGAAGTCGGCTCTTGGATCTAGGTCGGTTAATGCCGAACTATCGTTGTTTAGGTCGACATTGTTGACTTGTTGTTTCCAATTATTCTGGAACTTCATGCCGATGTTGTAACAGTGCCGAGCTTCTTTGTGATCTCCATGGATTGTGACAACATGATCGTCCTGCAAGGGGAACTTAACACACAGGTGAACAGTAGATACAATGGCGTCGAACTTGTTTAAAAAAGGACGGCCAACTATGAAGCACAGACACTTCTCTGAGTTATCGTGTCCGCGTGTCGGACACATTTCGGACACGACACTCATCGATACTTGTCCGACATGCGTGTCTGCTGTGTCCAACCGTGTCTTAATAAAAAAATAAAAAATTCTTCTCCGGACACGTCTGGACACACCTAAAAACCATCACGTGTCTGCGTGTCCAGTCTTATTCTTAACATATATTCTTAAAATAAATTTAGATATAGTATATATTATTATTTATTAAAACAAAAAATATTTTAAATACTTGATATAATTAAAATAAGACATTAAAAATAATTAAAAATTTTAATTTATGTTTTAATATCAATAAAATATCAAAATATTATTATAATTTATCTAAAAAATACTTTATATTTTATATATATGCGTGTCTCCGTGTCATGTAAGATTTTAAAATTCGCGTGTCGGTGTGTCCCGTGTCGTGTCGTGTCCCGTGTCCGTGCATCATAGACGGCCAATGATAAGATTATATGGACTGAAGTAGTCTACTACTAGATACTGAATATCACATATTTTTGAAAGAGGATGCTCACCCAGTGTGGTTTGTAACCACACTGACCCTATTATTGGAACTCGTTTGCCTGAGAGACTGACAAGATCTCCCCCTGTTGATTGGAGAATGTTGTTACTGAGCTTCATTTTTTGAAACGTTGAGTAGAACAGGACGTCGGCGCTGCTTCCAGGATCTAGAAGTACTTTCTTGACCAGTAGGTCGCCCAACTGAAGAGTAATAACCACGGGATCATCCAGGTTCTGTATGGTAGAATTGAAATCTGCTTGTGTAAATGTGACTTGTGGGAGTTGTGTTAGTGCTTCGGCTTCGCTTTGCGGACCTTCTAACAAACATATTACTCGGAATGATCTTTTTTCTCGCCGAGCTTGAGGAGCCTCCATTGGCGTATCCTCCTAAAATATAATTAATTACTCCTCAAGGCTTTTCATAATTGCTCGATGTTACCTTTTCTTTTCCCCGGTGTTGTTGTTCGGGTAATTCATTGGTTGTAGACGTCGTTGTACGTTTTTGGATGTGACCTCCAATATACTTGTCAAGGTGGCTTTGCCGAGCTAGTCTTTCCAGAAGGTCTTTGGCCACCACACAGTCATCAGTAGTGTGGCCGTGCTTTTGGTGGAATGCGCAATATTTAGATTTATTTGCGTTTTTAGTATCTTGGTAGGTACCAGCCTTTCTCAGTGGCTTGATCAATTTTGAATTCAGGATTTCCTTTATTATGTCCTCTCGCTTAGTGTTGAACTGCGTATAAGAATCAAACCGAGGGGTTAGTTTAAAACTTTGCTTACTGCTCGGCGACTTATGTTCATCTCTGTAGTTCGTTTTGTTTGACTTCCGAGCTTGTCTGAGTTTCTCGATATCGATTTGGCCTTTGG
This sequence comes from Arachis ipaensis, assembly GCF_059453495.1. Classification (NCBI taxonomy): domain Eukaryota; kingdom Viridiplantae; phylum Streptophyta; class Magnoliopsida; order Fabales; family Fabaceae; genus Arachis; species Arachis ipaensis. Next base: position 71,965,534 of record NC_142441.1, read on the forward strand.
CTTTTTCGTGGAACTCAGCAAGAGTCTTTGGCTTGGCTACCGCAATGGTTTCTTGGAATTTTCCTGGTCGGAGTCCACTTTTGATTGCGTGGAGATGGACCTCGGGGTGAAGGTCTGGTATGCTTATGGCGATCTTCATAAAACGAGTCATGTAATCCTTCAGGCTCTCATTTTGTCCTTGCTTGATTGTATTAAGATAATCCGAGTCATGCAAATAAATTGTGGATCCGGCGAAATGCTCTTCAAATAGTTTGGCCAGTTGCTAAAGTCGTGAAATGGAACCTGCAGGCAAAGCACACAACCAATCAAGTGCAGGACCATCTAAATAATTCGGAAAACAACGGCACAAAACAGTATCTAATGCACCGTTAACGATCATTATTGATCGGAATTTTTCGAGAAACTTCTTCGGGTCTCCGATCCCATCATAGGGCATGAGGGTCAGCGGGAGAGTGAATCTTTTTGGTAGCTCGAAGTTCATCACTTCTGGCGTGAAGGGTCCTACGAGTCGTCAGACTCTTCATTTTCTTCTTCAGGCTGAGCTCCCTCAGCTCGGAGGGTCTTCGAGATGTGAGTGTGTTCGGAATGATGCTCATTATCCTCTAATTACCGGTGATGAGTGTCATTATTTTCTATCCGAGCATGGTTCAGTTCAGCGATTTGAGCAGCCATTATGTGATTTTCATCGGCCATTCGTTGGTTGGCTTGTTGTAGCTCGGTTACCATCCGCATAAGCTCGGAAATGGAAGGGGGTAGTACGTCAGCCATAGGTGTAAGTGAGGGTGATGGGACCAAAAGAAAGAATGGATTTCCTCGAGCCCCACAGTGGACGCCAATTGATCTTGTCTGTGAAATAGGTCGGCCTCCACAACTTGGTGATGGCAAAGCTATAACCTTAGGGCCTGAGCGTCCAACACTCGATTCCGAGCTTTTCTTCTCGTCACAGCGTGAGCAAATAAGGAAGAGGGGAGGAGTGTACCTGCAAAAGCACTCCAAAGTTTAAGTCAGTGTATTGTCTTATTTCAACTTCATCCAAAAAAATGTTTTACCTCCCTTTATATGATGAATTCTTCATCCGTTACCTTCTCGACCATAATCGTCGGTTCTCGAATTGATTTGTAACCGACTTTATTATGTCGTTTTGATGTCAGTTATGATAGGAGTATTAATCTGACCGAGTTATGCCTCATGAAAGGCCGAGCTTATAACGGGCGACAGTTATAGTTCTTAGTGACAACGGCTATAATGCCGAGTTATAACTCGTATTAAAGGTGGCCATATCAATATATATAATATAAATTAAACTAAAAATTTAAAAATAATATTATTAATAAATAAAAAGTTTAACATATACTCAAAATATGGTATCTAACCATAAATATTATACTTTTTAGATTATTATTAACTTGAGAACCGAAGTTTTTTATGTAAGTACCCACACTACAAGAAAACCAGCAGATAGCGGCGGTTATTTAGCAGCAGTTTTATAAAATCGCTGCTAAATAGATTTTGCCAGCGGTTCTTGTAGCGGTTTTAGGGGACGCTACCAAATGAGCTTATTTTGCAGCGATTTTACGGTAACCGCTGCAAGATGTACCCGTTTTGCAGCGGTTTTTGTGGCGGTTTTAGGGGACGCTGCTAAATAATCTCATTTTGCAGCGATTTTTCTGTAACCCCTGCTAAATGTCCAGTTGTTGAAAACATTGATACTCGTTTTGCAGCGATTTTTCCCAACCGCTGCAATATTTTTTAATACTTGAATTTTTTTTGTATAAACATTATTGCCTTCTTATAACTGTTCTAATCCTCATTATTTTTTTTAATGAAAAGATAAGGTTCAAATACTGCAACTTAATTAATGCATTAAATAGATTTTCAATCTTGTGTTACATAAAAAAGAATTCATTAGTTAAAAAAAAATTATACATGAATAACTAAAGTCGAATTTACGAATCATGTTTTCTCTTGTAGTATCAGCCATTTTGAGTTTGTATTTAACCATAACTGGTAACATAAAAATCAAGTAAACGTCCGAATTCACTAAGTCAAGACAAAGTTCAATGGAAAAAAAATCAGAATTACTAATGTAGACAAACAAGTTTTGAGTCAAAATTTATCATCAACATCGTATTGACCTGGCCAGAAATACTCTGTCAAAAAAGCACTGCAGTGACGTGATAACGGATCTGATAAGTCATCTCCAAACCATGGCATCTTGTTCAGATCGAAACCCCTTTTTGTAGCATGTACTGCATCTTCTCTGTGTTGGGTGTTTAAAGTTTCATTGTCTTCTTCTGGAACCCTATTAAGCTCAACATCCCTGGAGATGTCATATCCACCGGAGGAGATAGCATCTAAATCATCTTCTGAATTAGTGCCTGCTCCATCTAGAGTGTCAGCAACTATTTCGCCTGAATATTCCGCTGACACTGAATATATGAACATGCAACCAACAACATATAGCACTAGTTAAAAGATAATGATAACTTCCAAGTCATTCTAGTTATTAAGGAAAGAAATTTTCGGAAATATGGGAAGAGGACTTTCAAAATTAACAAATGCAAAATTAAATATTACCGTCTCCTTCTTCAGTAGTTTGGACAGATTTCTTGGAAAGAAGCTCTCTAATAGCACGTTCTATATACTTGAATTCCTCTTTTGAAGCAATCTCCAACTCAACACCATGCGAGTTATTAAAGCGCATCTGCACCATAATAAAATGTATAGTTGATGGTCTATTTTGTAAAACATATCGTGTTTCTGTAATTCACTTACTGTGCTAGAAATTTATTACCAACCTTTAATTCAGCAAGTATGTCTTCAGATGTCCTACCAGCTACAAATGTCACAAAAACATAGCCAAATTTCTCCTCGTACCTTGATCCACATTCATGAAGTTCCTACAAATTTTAGCATTAATGGAACAACTATCACTGGTTAAATGTCATAAGTATATAGCAACTTAAAATTCTTATTTTTCAAATAATGTTGAACGCAAGTGTTTAAGAGTACGGCTAATGAACATACCTGCACAGTTGCTTCGTTCGCCGTTTCCAAGTATTCATTAGAACAAGATCGACCTGATAAAGCCTCCAACCAAGACCTAACATTCAACTTACGGGACCATATGTCTCTGGCAACCGTAATTGCATGTTCCAATGAAGAGAATGGAGAGGCCATAGCCATTTTGTTAGCGAACGTTGTGCCTGCACAGCATGATGAGAAATCCTCCGTTTTCATTTCTCTTGTTACAACACCTTTTTATATTAACTATACTTGTCAATGATAACAATATTGTAATTCAAGATAATTTACTCGATGTCATAATTTTCTTTATTGGATGTTAAGAACAATAACAATGATGATGAGGAACTGATGGCATTCATGAAAATCAACTTGAAATGAAAACTTAATTCAAATACGAAAACACAGATAGTAATGTAACCAGCAAACTGCGCACATCATAAACACTGTTAAACTTATCTAACACACACATATACTATGAAAATGATGCACATGTTTTGCCTTATTTTCACTATGGCACATAATCTATGTTATCAGAACCATCTGCTACTGGGTCTTCTATATCATCATCTCTTGTCAACTGTAAATCACTGATGTCACCTGATGCTGACATGTTCAACCCGGGCTGAGGAGAAAAAGCAGCTTCAACATCCTCATTCTCTCCTCCCATGTCATACAAGTCTCGTGGTTTTACATGAACCACTACACTCCATTCTTGATCTACTTCATCACGTACATAGTACACGAGCTGAGCTTCTGATGCCAATATGTACAGTTCATCCTCTTCTCGATCACCGGTGTGAATTGGACGAGCGAAATTAATGCTGATAAGGCTCAGATGGTCTTCTTTGATTCCTCTGCTCGTAGTTGTATCAGCCCAAATACATTTGAACAAAACCACTGTGAAATGGCAGCTGTAGTTCAGTTCGATGATGTCCACAATTTTTCCATAATATGGAACACTACCAACAGCCACTCTGTTGTCACACATGCTGGCATAACTTCTTGTATTGGATGAGACATAAACTCCACTATTTTGTGTTTTCAGCCCATCTTCCTTTGTGATAGTCCTAAACTTGTACCCATTGACGTTGTATGACCCAAACCGTCTTGCCTGAAGCATGGCACCACATGCCAGCAACTTCATTTCTTTCGAATGTACGGTACTATCTATTGGAACCTAGCACCATAAATTAGAGTTTGTTCGTATTAAAAATTGAAATTTACAAGAAATAATTCTAGGACAGAAATAAGTTGGTCAGCTTAAATTTCAGCGAACCTCACGCTTGAACCGACTTGAAAATTCTGCATGCACAACACGGTCTATCTTAAAGTGCGACCTTGTTTGATCCCGTAACTTTCGCTTGGTTTCTGACCTAAATTTACTTCATGACATAACAAGAAATTATTCCAACGACTGAGTATTTGAAATTGGTTATAATCGTGCTTAATGATTACATGTGCATACTTACTCAATAAATGGAGCGACGGCCTCGCAATTGACTAGCACATGACGATGTGCCTGATCTCTTTCCATTGGGGTTAGTGCAAAATGTGATACAGCCCCCGAAGCTTTTCCAATTTCAGGGAACATAGTACATCCTGCATTGTTTGTTATCTCAACAGGTCGATCGTCAACTCACGCTGGACGGTTGATTCTAGTCTCAGTATTATCCAAATATCTGGAGCAGAATGTCAAAATCTCCTCGGATAAATAGCCCTCCACAATTGAGCCTTCAGCTTGTGCCCTGTTACGCACGTATTGCTTCAATCGTCCCAAGTACCTTTTACATGAATCCGACATAACGTTTAGTATACACGTAAGAAAATTGGAAAAAGGATTCTTAAATGAGTTTATTAGCACGCTAACCTTTCTATTGGATACATCCACCGATAATGTACCGGGCCACCAAGTTTTAGTTCATCAACGAGGTGCACCGTAAGGTGAACCATGACAGTGAAGAAGGATGGAGGAAATATCATTTCCATCTGACACAGAGTTTGCACAACATGATTCTGAAGGGAACCAAGCTGCATAGGATTTATAGCTTTTCCACAGAGTTCTTGGAAAAATGAGGACAGATTTGCAATCACATTCGATACCGGACTTGGCAATGCATTCTTCACCAATATTGGAAGTAATTGTTCCATTAGAATGTGGCAGTCGTGATTCTTCAACCCATACAACTTGCGCTGCCGGATGTCAACACAACGAGCAATATTACTCGAGTAACCATCTGGAAAGACCACGTTCTGTAGAGTCTTCAGAAATACATCCTTCTGTGGATTCGACATTGTGAAGATTGCTGAATGATATTTACCACCTTCGTCCGGCCACAATTCAGGCCTTATGCCCATGCTTTGTAAATCTTTGCGAGCTTTAAGATTATCTTTTGATTTGACGCTATCGTTTAAAATAGTGAAGACCACATTGTCACAAATGTTTTTCTCTATGTGCATCACGTCAAGGTTATGACGCAACATGTGATCCTTCCAGTACGGAAGATCAAAGAACACACTCCTCTTTTTCCAATACGAGTCATCTTGATCTGTATCTTCACTAATGCGTCTTCTTTTAGCTGTCAGAGTTGAGTTCTTCCCAAACGTTACATGCATGTTACACTGCTGTCTTAAGACATCTGTTCCAGAATACTTCTTCGGTGGATCCCTGCTTTCAGCTTGTCCGTCAAATCGACTACGGTCTAGTCTATACTTATGGCTCCGAAGCAAGAAGCGGCGATATCCCATGTAACACCATTTTCGACTGAATGTTAGTCGCTGAGGCTTAGCGTCCACATTACAGTTCGGACATGCTAACCCACTGTACGTGTTCCATCCAGATAAATTTTCCAACCCCGGAAAATCGCTAATAGTCCGCATTAGCGCCGCACGCATCTTGAAAGTGGTCCTCTTATTAGCATCATAAGTTTCAACACCATCCCACAATTGCTTCAACTCATCCACCAAGGGCTCCAAATATACATCTATGTCATTACCCGGCATTTTAGGACCGGGAATAATCATAGATAAGATAAAAGAAGTTTGTTTCATGCAAAGCCATGGAGGAAGATTGTACAGAATAAGAATCACTGGCCAAATGGAATACTTCGTACTCATATTGCTAAAAGGATTAAATCCGTCACTAGCTAAAGCTAAACGAACATTGCGCAGATCGTTGGAAAAATATGGATACTTTGCATCAAATTCTTTCCATGCTTCAGCGTCCCTTGGATGCCTCAAGTACCCATCATTATTGTCAGACTCTTTATGCCATACCATGTCAGTTGAAGTCTTGCTACACATGAATAACCGTTGCAGTCGTGGTATAAGAGGAAAGTAACGGAGAGTTTTTGCTGGGAGAGGCTTTCCGTTCTTCCTGACCGGTATTTTGATTTTCGTAACGGAACCCTTTCGCGTTTTTTGCTTCCATCGTGAAGTCCCACACTGTTTGCATTTGGTCGCGTCTTCATCATCACCCTAATACAACATGCAATCATTTGGGCATGCATCAACCTTTTTATATTCAACCCCAACTTTCGTATAGTTTTCTTCGCTTCATAGAAAGTGGATGGGAGTTTGGCTTGCTCGAATGCATCCCGCAATAAGTCCAAGATCATCGACATGGTCTTGTCACTCACCCCGCACATACACTTAATGTGATAAAGTTTCACCAAAAAAGACAACTTTGAGTATTTCGAGCAGCCGAGATATAATTCCTCTGCTCCATCCGCAAGAAGATCGTGAAAATTCTGTGCCTCGTGACTTCGACCATCGTACAAGTACGGCAACTCCAGATCATCGTCTTCTACAGGATCCCCTGTTGTGGTCTCCTCACCTCCAGGAGGCATTGTGAAGTTAAATGCCTCTTGCACCATTTGAAGATATGGATTTTCATCGGTTGTAACTTTCTCAAGTATCGGTGTGCAAGTAGATCTCTCATCAGCTGGTTTTTCACCATGACGCAACCACAAAGTATATCCAGGAGGAAAAGGCTTTATCAACAGGTGGTCGTATGCATCCTCTCTTGTTTGCATAAATTGAAACCCACATTGAGGGCATGGACATTTTATCATGTTATCCGACGATGCATTCACAAATGCAAAGTCTAGGAACTTATTAAGTCCTCGTTTATATTCTATGCTATCTCGTGGCTTAAGAATCCAGGTTTTGTCCATATCTATTGTACACCAAAAAACGTACATAATTACATGTATACAACGACGATGAAATGTACGCCAATTTAGATATATTTTGTAGTACATTTTGAACTTATTCAAAATATAAGAATGATATAATTTTAAACGATTTGGATAATATTGATTTGGTTTAAACTTTTTCACGTAATTTAATTTTATGCAAATGCTTGATTTGTAACGTGCTATTTTAAATTTAGTTTTCAAATTGTTTTGATCTAATAAAATATAATTTGAATTAAATAGAATTTATATTCTAGTTAAACTTTAATCTTTTACTTTAAAGTTGTCATTCGAATATTTGGCTCATATATTTAAATAATATTTTAAATTGCTAATACGTATATGTATATATATATTTATTTAAATTAGTCTCTCAAATTTTTATTAATAATAACATATTTTACTCAAGTTATGTAACATATAAATAGTTATTATTTAAATGTTTAAATTTTAAATAAATTTAATTTAAATTTTTACAATTTTAAACCTAATTATTTGGATAATATATAATTTCATATATTTGTTAATAATTTCATTTTGGTGACTTATGATGGATAAATATGTTTTAAAAGAAAAAAAATAAGCCTCATGAGAAATTGTAAGCCGACAACATCATTAGGGACAACTATTCGAAGGTCTGTCCATATCTACAACCAATTAAGGTACTCAACTTTAATTTTAACTAAGTTCAAAAGTACTCCCTAGTTTGTAGTATTATTTTAGCATCTTTTTAATATTTTAAGCATAAAACAAATAAAAGAATAAATTACTGAAATAAAAATGACACACTATTACCACACCACTCTGTGTTGACATACATAGTATAATTCGGTGCGTGCATAACTCGATGGTCTCTTTTAAAAATTTGATTAATAGAACTATTTTTGTTAAATACATTTTTAGAATATTTTAATAAAAGCTGATTACTAGTTTGTTCTTGGAAAAAAGTTTCTATAAATTTTTTCAATGATATCGTATGTAATTTTTTCTCCTTTATGTATTATATTAATTAGTTATATTAATCTTTTATTACAATACATTTTTTATTTACTTTACACAGTATTTATTTTACCTTATTTGACTTATCTTAAATCTTCTCATTATTTTATTTTTTACTTGACAATTTATTTTTATTTTTCATATATAACTTTTTTATAATTCGTGACATGCATGTTCCCCTTTAATTTAAGTAACTATTATAGTTTATATTTTACCGTAGATTTTTTGTAGTGTTGTGTATTTATTTTTAATGTTTTAGTTATATTTAAATATAATTATAAAAATATTATTTCATTTTTTTCAATCCTACCGCATTTAGTAGATAAATTACGAAATATTCATATATTGTTACTTTGAATGTGTTTGAAGATTTTTATAATATTAAATATAATAATAATTTGTGTTTAAACTCTTTTAATAAATTTTTAATTATTTTTTATTAATTATCCTGTACATTGTACATGAACATGAACATACCATAGTTTGGTACTAATATTAGGGTGATAGAAATTGATGTAAACAAACCATTAATTTTTTTTTGAGATAAATAATTAGAACACACATCGAAAATAGTATTATGACAAAAAAAAAAGGGAAGTAATAACTCTAAAATACTCCAAATAATACAAATAGAACACATAAATAATTACGCACCTTATGTTTATAGGTCAATGATACCAAAAAAATAGTCTGAAATGTATATCAAAAAGATGAAAAATAGTTAGTAAATATAAAATAATTTCCAAAAAATTTATGAAATTCATCAAAATTTTTTCAAACAATTTTATCACAAAAATAAATTTAAAATGATTATATTATACAATAATAATATAAGATAATTAGGTGAACCGACTGAACCGGTCAGGTTTATCAAAAAACCGGTTCTCAAAAAAATAGAAAACCCCACCCCTAATACACCGGACCCTCTCTTCCGTATGTCTCATCACTCTCACATAGTAAACTAAATCCCTAGTTTGCTTAACCTAGGGGAGAACAGCCACCGCCAACATTAGCCCTGAGGCAACGCCCTACTAGCCACTGTCAGCTCCCCCAGCCGCCGCCATTCTTCTCTTCCTCACTGTATCTGATCGTCGCGGGCCAGTCACCGTCGCGGGCACGCACCGTCGCGGGCATTCACCGTCGCTGCTCACTCACCGTCGCTGCCGGGTAAGTTCTGGGTTTATACTTTCTAGCATTGTTTTCAACTATTCACTTTTGGTTCTGGCCTTGTGTTCTGCAGACTTCGTTTCTTATGTTCTTCTTGTTTTTTTTAATTTTTTAATTTTTTAATTTTGTTTTTTTATATGATTAATCAAATGTGAATATGTTTGTTTTAGCTTGAATTTGAGAAGGAATTTCATGTATTTTGAATTTGAGAATTCTGCTTTCTTCATTTTTTTAGTAAAAGTGTAACAGATAATTTGGGATAGAGAAAAGGAATCATATAACTCGTGCTTTTTGAATGTGTGATAATTACAAAAACAGCGTCCACAAGTACATACAGAGAGGGATATAGATGAGGTGCTAGAATAGTGTGAGAGAATAGACAATTGTGAAAAGATCTGAGGATGGGGTACTATATAGGGTGAATTATTATTGTTGTTTGGCTATTTGGATTATGGCATCAGATTCATGAATGTGAATGGTGTTTCTAGTTTAGGTTTCTGTTCACATGGGAAGTGGCCTAATCAGGTGGAATTGAAGTAAAACTAACACAAGGGTATTTTTGGTTTGTTGTGATTCTATTTTTAGTTTTTTTTTTTTACTTTTAAAATTATACAGCTTAATCCCCAATTAATCTGATCCTTCGTGTATAGCAATGTAACTAATAATTGTAGTAATAATAATAACAACAATAATGAAGAAACTTATTAATCTCATGAGAATGTTAAAGCTGCTCCTATTGCTATTAATTAGAGAGTGACTAGCTATTATTTATGATTTTCGGTTAGATGAAAATGCCTTTCAAAATTAAAATTGGAACACATCCGCACAAGTTGATTATGTTACCGTTCTAACTTTGAAATTTTGAACGATTATGTGGTTTTAATTTTTTCTTGAGAGATTATTTCATTGTTTTCTTTCTATGGGGATGCTGTTTTTTTATGCAGCAACTCTCCGTTAGTAGGTGGATACATAATTGGTTTTCTATTTTATTTGTTTTAGTCTGGTAAAATAGAGAAGGATAGTGCATGTTGGGTTTCTTGTAGTTGAATTCTGTGAGTTTTGTTGTAGAGAATTGTTGATGTCATAAAGTATGTATTTTGATAATACATGTCTTTTTGAGGTGGTTAATTATTATATGTTGTCTTTTGATTTGAACTACTTGTAGCGAGCCTTCCACTATGAGGACGATAAAAGAGGGTGGATAAAGCGGGAAATTTTACAAAGAATAGGAAACTGCTGGAGGAATTCAAGAAATCATTTGTTCCATAAGGTTTATGACGAAGAACTAACTTTTGAGGAAAATATCAAGCGTAAGCCAGTAGGAATAGAGGCAAATCACTGGAAAAAGTTTCTTCAATATCGATTGGACGATGACACGCAGGTAACAAATATGTAGTTGAAATTTCAATGTATGCGATTTTAAATATGCTGAATTTATTGTGATAGTGAAAAAACTACTACCCAAAAGGTCATCACTTTATCATTTTTTTTTGTTTCCTGAAGTTGTACGCTCAAGGCTGATTTATAGAATCATTAACAGTGTCGTAATTTATTCCGATAACATTTATTTTTTTTCGTTTTGTGTGCAGGAGAAGTGTAGAAAAAATACCGTTAATCGTTCAAAGCAACAATACACACATACCGGAGGTTCTAAAATGATGGCAAGAAAGAGACACGAAGAAGTAATTAATTTAACTTCAGTTCAACAATATTGACGTGTTTCTGGTAATACAGTATTGTGTTTAATACAAATGTGTGTTGATGATTGTTATAGGAGCAACGACTGGAAATGCCTATTGGGAGAGGAGAGGGATGGACCATGAGTCATAAAAAAAAGAATGGAAAGTATATGAATGAAGAAGCGCGTTTGGTTGGGGTAAATCATGTTCATTACTTTTTCAAATTTCCTTTTGCAATTACTATCATTGAATTTAGATTAGTGTAAATCCGGACCTCACATGTTTGCAGGAAGCAATTGAATTTGTTGAGAGCCAAGACCCCTCTAGCAAGGAATTTTCACAGAATGATTCCCTTGCACAAGTGCTTGGAAAGGAGCACCCAAGAAGAGTTCGTGGACTCGGTATTGGTACATGTCCGAATCGGTGTTTTCGTAACATTCCAGAGCAGTCGGACTACGGTGTACAGATTGAGGAGTATCAAATGGAGATTGTGAAACTCAAGGCAGAAGCAGCAGAACTCAAGGCAGAGGCAGCAGAACTCAAGGCAGCAGTAGCAGAGAAAAAGGCAAAGAGACAAAGAATGGAGGCAGAGGCAGCAGAGGAAAAGGCAAAGAGACAGATAATAGAGACAGAGGCAGCTGAAGGGAAGGCAAAAATATAGACAATGGGAGATTTGTTGACATACATAATCCAGCAACAAGGAGGTAATTTGCCACCTGAAATAGCTGCGGGTTTGGATTCTTTGAGAAGTGCACCAACCTCATCCCATGCAAGATGATGTGTGGACACTAATGATTTGACTTATCAGTGTTGGAATCTTTATACTCTTTTATTATTTACTTTCGTAATGACTTTTGAGATATTTATTTGTAATTTTTTATTTTGTTGACTTTATTTGTAGTTTACAGTAATGGATGCAAATTATCGTTATAATGATTCACCTTTGCATTTATTAATTATGTTTTGTTTCGTGTGTTGTTTTTGGATTGGTTGTTGGTTATTTTAATAAATTAATGCAGTTGAGTGGATGAACATATAAAAAACAAAAGAGTTGTCATTTTCTATTATAAATTCTGGTATTTTTTTTAAAAAAAGTGTTACTCGACATTTGGCAGCGGTTTTAATTCCGCTGCTATATTCATAACAGGATTAGTAAACGTATGGGATTTTGCAGCGGTTGACAACCGCTTCAATCTCCCTTAAATCATATTTTGACGATTTAGCAGCGGATGAAACCGCTGTAAAATAATTCCGCTGCAAAATACCATTTAATAGCGGTTGTTCCAGCGGTTACTAATAACCGCTGCTAAGGGTTTAGCCGCATACTATCTTTCAGCGAATTTATCAACCGCTGCTATTCGTTTGGCAGCAGTAAAAAACCGCTGCTAATCCTATACATAACCGCTGCTATCTGCCGGATGTGGTGTAGTGCCACCACAAATCCATTGCCGATTGTAAGACCGTCCTCCTTCTCCCACGAGCTAACTTGGCTAGTCTAGCATGGATCCGGGTTAGTTCTTCCTCAATAAGAATAAAATTTTTCAAATATGAATAATATATATATCATCTTCTGTTGTGTATATATATAATTATATATCGCTCTTCCTAGTTCTGTCATGGACTCATGATTAAGCAGATATGTCATGGCGTATATGTTTCAATTAGTTCCGTTTTTCTTATCCATATTTTTGTTTCTTTTCCTCTATATAGCTCTTACTAGATAAAGGGAAATAGAGAAGTAGCTCCCTTCATTATATTTATACCTAACTATATATACCTAGCTAAGTTTTTGGTTAATTCTAACGCCTGATTAGTCTGAAACCTGTTCACGCGATTGGCGTTGCTTTCGATATCTTAGTGGATGGTTGTGTTGAGGTGACATAAATACACGTAGCTGGTACTGGCAGTGGTTGTTAATTATGAAATTAGGTTTCATTAAGTGAAGTTCAATATAATAATAGTCCAATTATCTCTATAATGTTTCCAATTTTCAAATGCCGGTTGGTGTGGCCCTCTACTGCGATTTGGCTCATTCTCTTGGGAATGTTTTCCACTGATTTGCGGTGTTCACCTAAAATCGACCTAACAATTGCATGCTTTTTTTGTTTGTTTGTCTGTTTTGAAGAAACTGATTTTCATTTCTTTCTTCTTTTTCGTTCACCTAGTGAATTACAGATTTTGTCCTTAAGCCAAAAATTTGCGCTGAAATAAACGTCTTCTATGGTATGAAAAATGCTTTTGCACGCTACTTAGAACACACAATAAGTAATTATAAACGAAAAGGATCTTATTATTATTAAATATTCATTTGGTATGTGTATTTTTGTTATGGTATATTGTATTAAACCTTACTAATTAAGCAAAATTTCAAGAGAGAAATGTATTTTCGATATTAAGAATGCTATATATGCATATTAAAAATAATCATCCAGCAAGCAGTTATTATATAATTATATATAAATATATGTATAATTTAATTTATTTTTAAGGTATATTTTATATTTTAATGTCTAATTTTAACATAAACATGACACGGTCTATTTGACATTTAATTAGATTTTTTAAGTATTTAGTCTGAGATAGTATTTTGATTAGCAGCACAAAAAGCTAAGCAAAAATTACAACCGTGTGAAGTTTGATAAATGAAAAACTAACGTGTTCATCCAAATTATCGTTTAAGAATATAAATTATAAAGTTTGTTTATTGATGTTAATCATGTTATCTTGAATTCGAGAGCCATCTATATCCCTTAAGCTTTAGGGAAAATTAATTAATACCAAAGACCTAAGAGATATAAATCAAGAAAAAGAACCATTAATTTTTAAATTATTAAAAAGGACTAAACTCAAATTTAATTATGAAAAATGAATGTGTGAAATAATAATATATATAAACACACTATTAGACAAATTATTTTTAGCAGTTCTTTATTTATTTATTTTTTAATGAAAAAAAATAATCACTAATATATTTACTGACAATTAGACATTAATTATTTTATACTTTGTTTTTAAAAATATCTAGTAGCAATTATACAATTGCAATAAAAATATTTTTACTTGATGCAAAAAATATATAATTATCATTATAACATATAGTAATAAGATTTAGCTAATATTTGTTCTTCAGAGGCGGGTTGTTCTCAACTGCTGGTATGTGAAATTAGAGTAACAACGACGGCGATTCTAATTGACTGCTCTCCTAAAATAGCTGCTAAAATTAGATTTTGCTGTAGTGTCAATAGTAAACAATTTTAAATATTTTTATTTAATAAATACAAAATAAATGCATTAAAAATTTAATTTTTTTTATATTTTTAATAAAAAGTTTTTTATTTTGTAGTCTTAACATATATCCTTAAAGCATATGATAGATAAACTCTAATAATAATAGCAAATAAATAATTACCATAAAAATATAAATTAAATAAAATATATAATGACTATTAGATTAATGCCACTAAAAATTTGTGATTAAAAATATTTTTTGTTGTAGTGACCAATACAAATATACCGACGACTGATTTTTATTTTCATCAACATCAAGTATTTTCAATATTCATAACATACACCTTAATTTTATTCAACTATATACATTTACCATACTTATTCCTATATTCCATGATGGTGGTTGTTGATGAATTAGGAAACTTGTCAAGCATCGATTCATTGAAACACTTATCTCCAATAATTTTTGTTGAGTTGTAATGTATATTATTAATACGGCGTTTTTTTTGAATGCATGCATGCTTTCTCTCTCTAATATAAATGCTATATGCTGAATATCGTATCCAATAATCCCCAACTAACTACTGCCTAATATTCTTCAATAATCTTTCCATATATAAACGGAGATTTGGCAAATAAAACATTAAAAGATATAGAAAAAACTAGAATATCAAATTATTTGTACTATATCTGTTAGAAATATATATATATTCAAATTTTGTTGTAAAAAAGATTTATATAGACTATAAGAACTTAAACAATATTTGAAAAACAAAAATCTTTAAATTAAGATGAATAAATTAAATAACTAAGTTCGAATTAATGGGCCTAACAGTGGAGTGTAGAGTGGTTTAGTTGGCGGGGAAAGAAAACCTAATGCATCAAATTGGTTGAATTAGGAAGAAACTGAGTCGTGTAATTTCAAATATAGCTTCTACATCAACTTGAATAAATCAAAGATAGTGACACGCACATTAAGGACAGAAAGGGACAACCATATATACACACAAATACATGTGATAAATCCAAAAAGTAGATGATTCTTTTTCAATTTTGCGAATTTTCCTCTGCTGGTCTTATTAATGTTGTTTTACGTTCTTCACGGAACACCTGCTACTTTATTGGTTCACATTAACGTTAAAGTTCTAGGAACAAGTTGAATTTCTCAAGAGAAGAAAAAAAAAAGACAATTTGAATTTCTCAAGCGAAGAGGAAAAAAAGGAAAAGAAAAGAAAAGAAAAGGAGGAAGTGTGTTAAGTAAAGTATCCTCGATTCACATTGAAGGTATCTATGTAGATATGGAAAATGTGAGACATATATGACATAGCTAGGTAGGTAAATAAAAGAAAAGAAAAGAAGTAAGTATACTATTATTTTCTTATCTAAAAAATTTAAAACGATAGTTTATCCAAAAATAAAAAATATGTACCTCTGAAATATATTTAATGTGTATATAAGAATAATTATAACTATTTATTTTTATTTATATATTAAATTAGATACAATATTAAAAATAGATAATTATAATTATTTTTAAAAATATTATGTACATACTAAAAATTAATTATTATATATTTATATATAAATATATGTATTATTTAATTAATTTTTAATGTGTACTTTGTAATTTAATATATATTTTATACGAATAATTAATTTTTTTATGTATAAAATAGTATGATTAATTATTTTTAAAATATATACTGAAATAAATCATGTTTGATAAAAAAATTTGTCACTAATCAGTAATTATATGTATTATATAGAGATTTATATTTAGTATTCATACAAAAGTTTGAATATGTTGCAGTTATCCATTACTCAAGATGATTATAACTCGATTTTTATTTTACATAAATAATTATAATTCAATATTAATTATTCTTTGTTTTGAATTTGTAACCAATGAGTTTAATAATCATTTTTACCGACTTCACAATTCAAATATTCTTCACATATAAGTCATTTTTTTATACAAGTCTATATAAAGGTCTGTTTGGAAAATTTCAAAAGTTACTTTTTTTTTTTTACTTATAAAAAGTTACATTAATAGTGTTTGGTACAATTTTTTAGATAAACTTTTAACTTTTTAAAAAGTTATTTAAGAACTTTTGAAGAAGTTAAAAAATGTGACTTCTTCTATTTTTAAAAGTTATTTTATCACTCATATTTAATGCACAACTTTAAAACAAAGACTTCTATAATAATTTTTCAAACACAAAATAACTTATTTAAAAGTTATTATTAATAAAAGTTCTTATATTTTAAACTCCTTTTTCAAAAGAACTTATTTAAAAAATTTAGCCAAACTCACCCTAAGTCTCTTTAATCTAATTCACCTCACGCATCACTATATAACTAACTTTTCAATCAACGCACAAATATATAACTGTTTTTTTCGAAAGGATTTCGTTTTTGTTTTCGAATTTTATCAACGTTTTTTATCTACGTTCTCTTCTATTTCTGTGATCTCTGTGTTTCTCTTCATTCGTTCTCTGCGTTATCTTTTTTCGTTTTTTGCAATTTCCTTCATTCTCTACGTTTTTAAAATCAAGCTCTGAAATCAGTTTTAAACAGTTATCCCGTTGTTGAAGATAATGAATTATTCAAGTTTAAATTGTCAATTGAACTAGACGAAGTGGATTATTGTTTTGAATCCAATCAAGTGGTTGAGGTGTGGTTCGATTCTAGTTAATATTTTCGTTATTAGTTTATGATTTTGTAGGTGAATAATGTTGTTTCTGTTTGTGAAAATTGATGTTCATTGTTAATAGTTTGAATTAAATGTAATATAGGAGTTCTGTATTAAAGAAAATAATTTTGTGTATTTACAGCAAATTTTGGTGTAAAACTAAGATATTTATATGTATTGTTTAAGAATTTTCGGTGTATGTATACTGATAAGTTCTGCATAATTCAAAATTCTTCTTCTCCCTCCTCTTCATCTTCTGCTACTTCTTTTTTATCATCATCATCATCTTTTTTTTCTTATTCCTTTTTTTTTTAATTTTACTTTCTCAAGTTTCTTCTTGTTTTACTCTCTTAACAAGAATAAAAACAAAAAAGAAGAAGAAACACATAATGTTACAAAATTACTTGAAAGAGAATGAACCTACATTCATTTAACTAAAAGAAAGAAAGAAATAAGAAAAAAAAATGCAGCATTAAAAAATATATTTTTGTATATATGCAGTAAATTTTGGTGTAAAACTAAGATATTTATATGTATTGTTTAAGAATTTTCGGTGTTTTTGTATTGATAAGTTCTGAATAATTCAAAACTCTTCCTCTTCATCCTCCTCATCTTCTGCTACTTCTTCTTCTTCTTTTTCATCATCATCACCATCTTTTTCTTCTTTTTTTCTTATATATTCATCTTTTCCTTTTTGTTTTACCTTCTCAAGTTTCTTCTTGTTTTACTCTCTTAACAAGAATAAAAACAAAAAAAAAATTAAACAAAAAAGAAGAAGAAACACATAATGCTGCAAAATTACTTGGAAGAGGATGAACTTACATTCATTCAACTAAAAGAAAGAAAGAAATAAGGAAAAACAAAGAAGAAGAAAAAAATGCAGCATTAAAGAAAATATTTGTGTGTATTTGTAGTAAATTTCGGTGTAAAACATGGTTCTGAAAATCGAACCGGACTGGCTGGTTCAACCGAAATAACCAGAAACCGGTTCGGATAAGCCTAAAAATTGCCTAGCAAAAAACCGGTCGAATCGGCGATTAACCGGTAAATCGGTAGAACCGTCCAGTTTTTTAGAGGATTTTCGGTTCAGAAATGCGTCCTCTAAACGTCGCCGTTTTGTATAAAAATTAAAAAAAAAGAAAAAGGGCAAGTGCTGAAGTGAAATCCTAAATCCCAATTCTCAATTGAAGCGACAGCCACTCATCTCTCCTCTCTTCTCTGAGAAATGAGAAGCTGAGAACCATTGCAGCCACCAGCCCACCACCACCAGTCGAGCAGCCCACCGCCACCGCGTCCCGCAGCCATAGCAGCGATGGGTTTGACCATCGCAGCCTCCACCGCGTCCCGCAACCGCCGTTCGTGTGCGTCGTCCATTGGTGGTTGGTCGCTCCTCCTTCTCCTTCGTCGCAGGTATCCCTCTTCTCTGCCGTGCTCGCCGCAATTTCTCCAGCCCCCTCTACTCTGCCGTGGTCGCCTCCCTCTACTCTTCCGTGCTCACTGAAGATTCTGGTAGGTGAGTCATCTCCTCTTTGCTATGTTCTTGCTGTGTTGTGTATTGAAAAGTCGTTCTTGCTGTGTTATGGTATGGAATGGTGTGCTGTTGCAATTCTCTTTGCTGTGTTTTTGGCTGTTACTGTGTTCTTGTTATGGTGTTAATAATTATTCTTTTTACTGTGTTATTGATTAATTGTTAATAATTTATATTACACAATAATCTGTATTTTTTTGTTAATAATCTTGCTGTGTTGTTCTTGGTGTTGTATTTAAACTGCTGCTGGTGTTGTCGTTATTAACAATTTAGACATAAGTGTCATGTTATTTACATGGTTTTGATTTTTATGCTTGTGCTTGTGCATTTTTAGTCTTGTTTCAAAGACTAATGTATGGAAGAATACATAATGAGTCATACGATATTAATGGAGGAGTTGGTGTTGTAATTAGGAATGAGATGGGAATCATAATGGAGGCATCAGCAACCCAAGCAATACCTTATCCCCTTGAAGCACATGAAGCAGAAGCATATGCAGCATTTTGGGGGTTGAATTTTGTAAAAGACTGTTATTTTTCAAAGGTGATTCTTGAAAGTGACAATATAGAAGTAATGGGTGCCCTCAAATAGAGGTGTTTTAATTCTTGTTTTGGAACTTTTATTACTGATGCCATTTCACGAATTTTTTATTTTTAATATTGGAGTGGTAGTGGTGTTTTTTTAAAATGTGGATTGTTGGGGTGTTATACTCAAGTGTGGGATCGTTTAATTAGAGAAGCAGAAATCGGACCGTCCGATTTATTAGAGGTGCAGAAATCGGACCGTCTGATTTGTAGAGGTGCAGAAATCGGACCGTCCGATTTGTGGGAGGTGCAGAAATCGGACCGTCCGATTTGTAGGGGTGCAGAAATCGGACCGTCCGATTTGTGGGAGGTACACAAATCGGACCGTCCGATTTGTGGTAAAAAAAAATTTTAAGGTACAGAAATCGGACCCTCCGATTTCTGTACTTCCACAGTTTTGAAAAACACCAAAAATTACAATGTTAAGGTATATCACCACTTCTACTTCCATAACAAAAAAAATTAGCCCCATTTCACTTATTAGAAATTTTAGATTTGTGGAATTTAGTCATGTTAAGAGGGAAGGGAATAGAGTAGCTCATGAATTAGCAACCTTAGCTCTTACCACTCCAAATTGCATGTGGATTGGAAGATGCCCCAAGCCATGTTCAGAACTTGGCTATGTTAGATGTCTTTCCTTTATCCTGAATGAAATTTTCTCTGTTTCAAAAAATATATGGAAGAATACTATATGTATATGCTACATATTTATGCTTAGGTGCTGACTCTCCATAGCTTTCTTCTTGAAGTTTTGCTCTTTATTATGTGAAATTTTAAATTTTATTAAGTTAGAAATTATTAAATTTATATATTTATAATAATTTATTATTTAAAATTATTTTTAGATTTTTTAATAATTTTATTTAATATTTAATTAAACCGGTTGAACTCCGGTCGAACCATTGAACCAGTGACCTCACCGGTTCTTTGACCGGTCCGATTATCGCAACCTTGGTGTAAAACAAAGATATTTATGTGTATTATTTAAGAATTTCGGTATTTTTGTACTGACATAATTCAAAACTCTTCATCTTCCTCCTCCCCATCTTCTACTATTTCTTCTTCTTCTTTTTTACCGTCATCATCATGTTCTTCTTTTTTTTTTATTCATCTTTTTCTTCTTGTTTTATTTTCTCAAATTTATTCTTATTTTACTCTCTTAACAAAAAAAAAAAAAACAAACAAACAAAGAAAAAGAAGAAACGCATAATGCTGCAAAATTACTTGAAAAATGATGAACTTACATTCATTCAACTAAAAAAAAGAAAGAAAGAAGAAAAAAAAGAAGAAAAAATACAGCATTAAAGAAAACATTTTTGTGTATTTGCAGCAAATTTTGGTGTAAAACGAAGATATTTATGTGTATTGTTTAAGAATTTTTGGTATTTTTGTATTGATAAGTTTTGCATAATTCAAAATTCTTCCTTTTCCTCCTCCTCATCAACCTCTGCTTCTTCTTTGTATTCTTATTTCATTTTCTCATAATTCTTTTCGAATTCAGCTTCGAAACTTCTATCATTTTTTGCGACGATTTTAAGAGATTTTTGAGAGATTTTGATCCTTATTTAAATTTTGAGTGTTACAGTTTTGATTGAGGGAGAAGAATCGTTTGTTATAATGATTTTTACGTTATTCAAGAATTGAAAAAGTGTGTATTTATACGCAATCTAAATTGAGGGTTGTTTTGTTGAGTTTGAGCCAACTTATATAAACTTATATATAAAAGAAGTTTGTATGTGTAGTAGGCCTCCTTAACTATTATAATATTAATGGCACCTAATCAAATAAAGATATTAAAAATATCTTCTTATGAAGATCCTTGTGTTAAAAGTGTGTTTTATTTATTTAGCCACATTTTAAAATAAATAACATTTTTACAATATATCAAAATCAAACCTTACAATTTATTATGTAATGGCAAAAAAAAGCATCTTCGTACGAATACAAAAATAAAATCTTCATAATAGTATCAACTAATATTAATACCATTCATAATCACATGCTTATGAAAAGCACCTTTTATATTTCAATAAAAAAAGTGACATGATAAATTTGATAAGTTTCAATTAATGTCTAACATTTTTCTGTCTTATAAACTTTTATAAACTATTTTCGACTAAACTAAAACTCATACGCTTTTTATTTTTATTATGGAGAAGGGATTGTGGGAGGATGAGGGTATGAAAATCGTGTGAGCTTTACAAACTTGTGGGATCAGTTAAGAACAAATCGGACGGTCCAAAATTCTCATACCAAATCGGACTCTATGAGTTGTTTAAACTCGTTCAAAAAAATTTATAATAATCAATTCGGACTTTTCAAATTACTTTTTTTATTACTAAAAAAAAAAACAACACGGACGGTCCGATTTGCACCTTCTAAAATTTAAATTTTTTCTCCTTGCAAATCGGACCGTCCGATTTGCCATTTACATTTTGCCGTCCGATTTGCCATTTACATTTTGCTTCACAAACAATTCGCACAGTCCGAATTGTTCACAATAAAAATCACAAAAAACTGCCCTACATTAAGGTGTAGCACCCTCATATCCCATAACAAAGCACTACACACTCATATGTTCTATAATAAAAAAAATCAGTCAAAACTCATACATTACGCAAAGAGCTAAATTAATGTTAAATTTAAAGACTCGTGTGTAAAAATATTTGTAATTTGTATGTAATTTAATATCATTATTCAAAAAAAAAAAAAAAACAACAACAACAATGTCAAAATCTTGTAAAGTTGGTATTTTTTTAAATATTGACTTGTATATGTTTTTTAGTATCTTTATCTAATAGATTTTTTTTTACTTTATCATATAATATCAATTATTGAAAAATAGGTTCTTATTTATTTATTGGTGCGGATGTTTCTTATAAACAAATTATACGGATTTTGAGAGATAAATTATTTGTTTGCTGATATTTTTAAATAGATAGTGTTCTATAGTATAAAAAATATATTGAAATGTATAATACAAACAAAATATGATAGTATAAAATTATAAATAAAATTTATTAATTATAATATATTGAAATATATACCTAATAAACAGATTTTGTGTATATATTTTAAAATATTTTGAAAAATAGAGATTATGAAATAGAATAATAATAGCAAGAAAGAGTTATTAAAAATATTTAAGTAGACTAAATAAAAAAAAATATTTTGACACCAAAAAAGTGGTAAAAAAATTGATTATTCTACTAATAAATTTATTATTTTCCACGAAACATATTTAATAGAAAATTATTTTATTAAAAATATATGAAATAGCATATATGAATGTATACAAATACACCGAAATTGTTAATAACGATTTAATTTAAAATAATATTTATAATTTTATTAAATCAAAATAACATTCCATAATTTAATATTACACACTCAAATCATAATTTATCTGTGTATTATAACATTTTCGCCATCATATTAAAAAAAAATCACACAAACATAATATATTGGTATATTTAAACATATTTCTAGTAGGTAGGCTCGAACTTCCAACTTCTGGATAGCTGCATTCATTTCAACGGGGATAAGCTAAACGCGTTGAAAAATATTCCCAACCACCACGATGAGAAAACAACAACGCCGTCATAATCAATATACCAAAAAGGGCCTCTTTTGTTATATATCTTTCAACTCCATAGCTCCCTCCAAAAAACCATAGCCATGCAGCTCAATCACCTCTGCATTGTTCTTCCACCAAATTCCGGTGAAATGGATCAACCTGATCAGAAGCCTTTTCAACTACCAAAGAAACAAGTCAAGGCTCCTCATCATCATAGAGGTTGTGGGAGGCAAGTAGTTTCTTTGCTCCAAGATTCTTTGAGAAAGTTATACGGCTTAAAAGGGTGGACAATTTGCAAGCATGGAGTGAAGAAAGAGAAGTGTTCCGGCGGCGGCGCGTTTCACGACATGGACGGGGTGCAAGTTTCAGCCAAGATAGGGAGGGACAACCCCAGGATTTTCAGCTATGCAGAGCTCTTCATAGGGTCCAAAGGTTTCAGCGAAGAGCAAGTTCTTGGAAGTGGAGGGTTCGGAAAAGTTTTCAAGGCGGTTTTGCCGAGTGACGGAACTATTGTAGCCGTTAAATGCTGCTTGGCGGGGAAAGGGAAGCAATTTGAGAAGAGTTTTGAAGCAGAGTTAACGGCGGTTGCGGATCTTCGCCACAAGAATCTTGTGAGGCTTAGAGGATGGTGTGTTCATGAAGATCAGTTGCATCTTGTATATGACTACATGCCTAACAGCAGCCTTGACCGTATACTCTTCCGGAAGCTGGAGAATTCGAAGACTGAGCTTCTTGATTGGGAACACAGAGTGAAAATTGTGAAAGGTTTGGCGGCGGCATTGCATTATCTCCATGAACAATTGGAAACTCAAATCATTCATAGGGATGTGAAGACCAGCAACGTGATGCTTGATTCGCATTTCAATGCCAAACTAGGTGACTTTGGCATGGCAAGGTGGCTAGAACATGAGCTTGAGTTCAAGCCGAGAAAAATATCAACAAGAATTGACAATTTCCGTTTGGGAGACACGTCGAGAATCGGAGGAACGATTGGGTATCTTCCCCCTGAAAGCTTGCAGAAAGCAGGCAATGCTACTTCGAAATCCGATGTCTTCAGCTTCGGAATAGTTCTTCTAGAAGTGGTTTCTGGAAGGAGAGCCATAGACCTCGCTTATCCAGATGATGAAATTATTTTGCTTGATTGGATCAGAAGACTCTCCGATGTAGGGAAGCTTCTGGAAGCAGGGGATACACGGCTTCCAGATGGTTCCTACAAGCTTTCAGAGATGCAGCATCTCATTCACATTGCTCTTCTCTGCACTCTCCAAGAACCGCAGCTGCGTCCCAGCATGAAATGGACTGTGGAAGCACTTTCCGACGTGTCATGCAAGTTGCCAGCCCTCCCTTCGTTTCAATCTCACCCTCTATACATCTCTTTGTCATCCGCATCGGAGACTAGTCATAGCAGCGCAAGCGGCAACAGCTTTGCTACCGAGAATAACTATCACACAGCTGCAGGGGAAACCGTATACATAACCGCTGAAAACAGAAACAGTGAGATCATGTCTTCAAGGAGCACCAATCAACAGCGGCGATTTCCTGTGCTGGAGACGCCAAGGGAAATATCATTCAAGGAAATCGTTTCAGCTACAGACAATTTTTCAGATTCAAGGAGGGTGGCAGAGCTAGACTTTGGAACTGCTTATCATGGAATCCTACATGACAATTGCCATGTTTTGGTGAAACGCCTCGGGATGAAAACTTGCCCTGCGTTGCGTGACAGATTCTCCAACGAACTCCGGAATCTAGCAAGGCTGCGCCATAGGAATTTGGTGCAGCTTCGAGGATGGTGCACCGAGCAAGGCGAGATGCTTGTTGTGTATGACTACTCAGCTAGAAGAATTCTGAGTCAAATGCTTCTCCGTCATAACAATCATAGATCCGGAGATTCTTCTGTCCTTCAGTGGCATCACAGGTATTACATATCGAAAACGCTTGCTTGTGCAGTTCTGTATCTACATGAGGAATGGGATGAGCAAGTCATTCATAGAAACATTACCTCTTCAGCTATCATTCTTGAGCAAGATATGAATCCCAGACTTGGTTGTTTTGCTCTTGCTGAGTTTTTGACAAGGAATGAACACGGCCACCATGTAATCACAGACACTAGCAAATCGGCTCGCGGCATTTTTGGCTACATGTCACCAGAATACGTGGAATCCGGCGAAGCAACGCCCGCAGCTGATGTTTACAGTTTTGGAGTTGTGGTTCTTGAAGTTGTAAGTGGACAGATGGCAGTAGATTTTAGGCAGCCGGAGGTTCTGTTGGTGAAGAAAGTTCATGAATTCGAGATGCGAAAAAGGCCATTGAAGGAATTAGCAGACAAAAGACTCAATGGAGAGTACAATGAGAAAGAACTGCTGAGATTGATAAGACTGGGAATCGCATGCACCCGCTGTGACCCACAATTAAGGCCAAGCATGAGGCAAATTGTAAGCATCCTTGATGGCAAGGACAGCTTACTCGTCGAACTGAACAAAGAGAGCAGGGAAGATTGGAGAGAAAGAAATGCAATTTCTTTGTCACTCATTAGGAGAATCCAAGCTCTAGGAATACAGTAAGAAGTTACAGAACATAATGGAGTAACCAACATGGAAACTAAATTTTGTAAAACTACACTTTCTTCTTTGTCTCTCCATCTTTTATCTATTCTGTAAGTTTATTGTCTATGAAGGTTGTATATATAACAGAAAGTTTGATGTATCAGTGTTACTCTGTAATGAAGCAGGACTCAGACTATATATATCTATCTATACACATCCTTTTTCTTTTTCTTTTTCTTTTTTTTTCTTGATTCATTGCCACAATCAAATTCTGTATCTATCCAACACACTTTTAAGAAAATGAAAAACTTTACACTCAAACATTCAGCATGATAGAAATTAAAGCAATCCTCTTAGAAGTATATCTGTTCTTACACAATACATCATGCATCTATTCATCTGCATCAATTCCAACCCATTTGATGAAACCGAAGAGGAACTCCCTGATAGTGACTTGTCCATTATTGTCCCAGTCCATTTCTTCTGCAAGGATGAGAAGACAACCAAAAAGGGATGTCAAAGCAGGTAATAACAATAACAATAACAATGGCAAAAAGAACACGAAACGACGAAGAAGGAGCATAGAAGGAAACATTACTGAATCGTTTTTCGGTGATGTGTGATGGAGATTTCTCCAAAGGGTAAGTGTCATTTAGTGTCTTCACCATATCCTTCTTGTTAATCTTCCCATCGGCATTCTTATCGAAAAACAGAAAGACTTCAATCATAGTATTAAATACTTCTCCAAGGTTTGCTAACTCTGCCTTTGATGACTGAGACAGAAACAATGAAATCGTCATACATCAGTTTCAAGATCAAGAAAACATAGTAAGTTTCTGACAATTACACTATCAAAGGATGGTTGTTCTTGTAGGAGATGGATGAGGCAAACAAGAACAATAAATTCGTTAAATTGTATGCCTTTGCTTCCATCAATATCACAATAACGGAAAAGGGTCTCAAACTCCTCCTCTTGAAGATGAAATTGCTGATGTTCTAAGAACCTTTTGAGTTCATTGGGGTCTATATATCCATTTGAGTCCTCATCTGTGAACCAACATAAACTATGTTAGTTTTGTATTGCGTTGCTGACAGGTGCGACTTATAAAGAAAAGAGAGTTAGAAAGTTGTTGGAATTTACCATACTGTTCAAACATTCCTCTTAATGTTTTCAGTTTCTCCCTAAACATAGGGAACAGCATAACTACGCTATCAATAGATTTCAATTTGGATTTTCCAAATTTGTTTTTCCTCATTTCAATTATTTTCCTTTCAAGCTTTCTATCCAGGCTGTTCCCCTTGCTTGGCTTTCTTCCACAACAGCATATGGCTCCCATTTTTCTTTGGGTGAAAACTTTTAAGAAAAAGGAAGGGGAAAAAACACATTAGACTGACACTTTTTGGAGTAAGGAACAAAGAAGTTTAAGTGAATTCAGCAAAAGATTATAGGCCGGATCATGTTTCTGAATCAAGATTAATCATCAACATCACTAATACACACAATAAATTGTTCCACTTTTAAGATTTAACAAAAATTTTAGCAAAGGATCAAACTAAGTAATTTCAACCATTGGAAAGTTGGAATGAATGAGTGATAACTTAGTGATGAAACATTAAACTCTTGAGTCATGAGGAAAGAGCTAGTTATGCTCCCTTCTTCAATGACATTCTTGTGCAATCAAATTCCCTTTAGTAAAAGATATCATCATCATTTATTTTCCTTCTTTTACTTAAGAAGTTTCTATAATAGAACAAATACATGAAAAAATATCTATAAAATAATCAGTGATTCATGTTTTTCATTCTTGCAAGTTTCTTTTTTTTGTGTGATTTTGGTCCAAAGATTCCTCAAAGCCAAACTAAGTGAAAGTAGTCCCCACTATCATTCCAATTCCCAAGTAAAAAACAACTTCACAAATATGGTTCAAAGCATCAGTAGTTATCTCCAAATTTAAAAATGGTATGACAGTAGGGACCAATTTACTAAGTTACTTCTTAAAATTCTTTTTGCACCAAAACCACGAGAAACATTTTCCACGGACCAAAATCATGAACCTAACTTTACAAATATAAAAAATTTATCTAACCCTGAAAGAACTAATAAGCACCCTATCATTGATTTTCTCTTATAATTGACCAACGCTAGGAAAAGCTGAAAAAAAAAATACTAATAAGAAAAAGAATCAAGTAAACTGTAACTTAACATGCAGAAGTCACATAAAATACATTTACTTTTTGTGAGTTGTACTGAATTCCAAATCCAACATGGGATGTAAATAACAATGAAGAGAACGAATTTAACAAGCAACACAAAATATAAAATAATAAAAAAAAAAAAAAAAAAACTTCTTACAGATTTGGTGGTGGTTTCCTGAAAAGAACAAGTTTTGGAAGAGGCAAAGGAGTCCTAAGTAGGCTATGCTATTCTGTGTTGCGTAGTGTATGCATTTCGTGGGAAAAGTAAGGAGCTGAAGAATTATATAAAGAAAAGGGAAAGCTTAGTGGATTCCAAAAGAGAGATGCCATCATTACTTTGAGTGTGAGTTCTTTGAATCCCTCTCCCTTCAAGTTTCTAGAGGCGTAATTAACGAATATGTCCTTTACAGTTTAAACTCAAATTTTGTATTCACGTTCCTTTTAAAGAATTATTAGAACACCAGTGTGGTTACTAGTAGCGGATTGTTTCCTTTAATAAAATATATATTAACCATAAGTATATTAATTGATTCATTTGTTAGTTTCTATCTAGCCAACTAACTACATTGTGCAACGACAAATTTTATTATTCTAGACGGATTCATAAGTCCTATTTTTAAAAATTATTAGGGGTTTAATAGTTTCTATTTTTAAAAATCATTTCTTCATGATCCTCACACTTGTGACTTGAGTACTTGACACATTATTCGGTTACTATCTCGTAACCGGTTAGAAGAGATAATTTGACCAATAACTTTGATGAATGAAGACTAATGTAGTATTTTAGAATGATTGGTAAAGGCATTTTAGTAAATTCTTCCCTCGCAGAAATTTCATGGGTGCCTCTACTCCCATCCTTGTCTCTACTCACAGTCACAGGGACTCTCTAACTCTCTCGATCACCTTGGACCTTTGCCTTTGCACTTCGTCGCTACCACTCTGCCATCATCAATCCATAGCGACTGTCGACTCCGCTTCTAGCACTCTTAGCTTCTTTCTCTATCTCTCTCCCCTTTTTTCTTTCTCTTCTTTTTTTTTCTTCTAATGATTACGTAAATGTCAGATACAAGATTTATGAATTTATGATTTTGGAAGAATGATAGTAGAAGAAAAACGTTATGTAGCTTGGTGCTGGTGCTGTTTGAGAAAGTAAAGACAAACTGACTTTTAAAGTTTCCCTGTTTTTGTATCTTAACTTTTACCAAACAAGATGAAGACAATTTCTTGTGTGTCTCTCTAATTTTCTATCTTTGTACTTCGGTCTTGGTGTTTTATCCCGAAATCAGAGCCTAAGACACCATGTCCAAGCTGTCCCACCTAAGACAAGGCATGAATATAATAATAAAATATAGGTAGTCTCTGCCTATTTGGTATGTTTAAGGAGCTTCATGTAATATGATGCAGATGAATGTGTCGTTATATTTTCATGGACACTCGAATGATACGTGTATTGAGAAAGTAAACCCACTTGGCAGACACTATAACCAACAGCCTAAAATTTCTGCTGCTTGATTGAACCTGTTATATAATTGCATTGATGTCACAAATAATATTTGACAGAAATACCATATGCAAAATTCTCTTCACCAACCCTGATGGAGAAAACGTTTTCAGCAAATTTGAGCATCCTATAAACACTAGGCATAAATAATTTTTCCCTCTATTCCAACAGGATATTATGAGCATCTCTATCCTCTAAATAAAGTTCTCTAACTTCCTTGATTTCAAAGGTTCCGGCGGCCGGAAAGTCTCCAACCGCAAATTTGAGCTTGTCCGGATCTCACTTAAAACTGTATCGCCTTTCTCCATTTGTATGGCCTCCAAGGTGCTTCCAAGAACATCAGCTGCGAGTCCCGCTTCTAAGAGACTGCCAGGTTCCTCTCCACCGGCATGTATTAACTGCCCAATCTCATTCAAAGAGACTACATGCTCTGTTATAGCTTTGGCAAACATGCGGCCAAGAAACTCCGGTGCTTTTGGAGCATCGTTAACCGCATCTTCCAAAGTACTAAGAACAGATTCAAACCTAGACAACATTAAAAAGGATTAATAAGTAAAATTCTTTCCAAGCCAACGGATTTTCTCTACCATTAGTCACACATCAAATAAAACTAACCCTTTGATGAGCTGGGCTGGACTCAAGGTACCATCCTGAGACTTCACAAGGTTGACTAGTAGCTGAGCCAGAAGATCTCTCTCTGTGTTCTTTCTCTCGAAAGAGTCTGTGACCCAAATCGAGACCATGGAAGGATGGAAGCTTGGATTGTTCAAATCTTTAACACACAAAACAACTTCCTTCTCATCCCTAGCACTGAATTGAACAAAAAACTGTTAGATATTTGTGTGACAAAATGACTGAACAATTCTCACAGGAAACACAACTTTAGCCAAAAAAGTTTGTGTGACATATAGTGCAGGTAGTTTTGCCACCCGTAATAATTATTACATGCATAAAATGAATCTACACCATAAACATCTATCCATCAGTTATAGGAACTAGCATCACTATATCTATATATGTTATAATAAAGCAAGAAAATTAAAAATTATTCTAGCAGCAGCCTCTTCATAGCAGAAAAAATATGGTTGTGCTCATTCACATAGAGGCCTGTGTTTTAAAAATAGGTTTTCAACCCTTTGTTTTATATATACATAGCAATGATTAGCCTGAGGCTTTCGGTTCAATTTTTCACTAAATATCAAGATTAAGCAAACCAGACTAGACTTCAAGCCGGTTAAGGTATTGGTTTAGAGGTTTAATGATTCAACCAGTTTAATTGGGATTCAATCTCAATTCACACACTTACTCGCTTTATGATTTGATCAAATTTAACCCAGCTCTCCTATCTCTAAAACCATGCATTGATCTTCCCTAAGATTTAGGTAATGATACACCCAATACTCTTGTATTTTATAAATATAACACTTAACACTCTTGTCAGCATAACACTAACCTCATCAAAAGGAAGGCTTAGAAGATGACAATATCACCAAGACATTCACGATGGATTTCATGAATCGGTATAATTTCTCCTAAACTATATATTTATGCATCTATATACACTCATACAAAGATTCATTTTATACTATAGGATAAATTAAAATTATTGAAGAATTTAAGTCATTAAAAAATTTGAATTGATTATATAAGCAACAACATTTTTTGGACATGAAATCTTATAACATTAGCATAATCACTTAAAAAAAGTGAGAGGAACGCAATGACCCAAATATAACAGAAGAAACAGGAACCCAGAAAGCCTAGCTAATTAACATGATATAAATTACTAAAAGAATGGTAACAATTTTGACAGCCAAAACACTCCTTAATGCATGCTGAGGAGGAATCTTATCCAATACTACTCACCAACTTTTACATTTATTAAGTATAAATAAAAATGTTAAAAATACAAATGACATACTTTGTCCACATTTACTAACATTAGAACCTAAAGTTCAATTTCTGCACTAGCTTTATTCAAGAATCAACAATTTTCATTCTGTGCAAATAATATCATGTTCTTTAACCCCCCCCCCCCTCCCCCCCAAAAAAAAAATCCCAAAAAAACCACAAAAATAAATCTAAAAAAAATCAGGTTGTAACACATTCAGAATGAGATCACAATGAAATGACACGAACAATTTAATACAAATCATCAATTTTCTTTTAATAATCTAAATCATTAAATGGGAAATGGGATATATACTTTGTCTAACTAGTATGAAGTAGAATCTTTACGTGAGAACCAAAAAAAATCCCAAGAAACTAGACATGTCAGCATACTGATGTTCATATTTCTTAGAAGTATTGTAACTTGTAAAATATTAAGCATGCTATTCAGAGTAAAAATAAAAAATAAAAATACAATTGCCTGCAAGCTGAAAAGTGAAAAGGAAGTGGAATGAAAAACCAGAAAGAGAAAGCAGTACCTATAATATTCTCTTATTGCAGCCATTGACATGTCTCGTAATCGTTCTTCTGGCCAAATCCTTTCTGAAGAAGGATTCTGGGAGACCACTGTCCCTTGCAATTGAGAGGAAGGTGAAGTTAGAACAGGTCTGTCAAAATTCCTATCTGCATTTCTCATGTCACTGTTACCATAAGTCATATTTCTCTCTTTAGCACTGGGTTGATCATAAGCGGTCGGAGCACCAAATCTATCTGGAATATATCTTGGAGCATGGTCCTCCCTAGAACTGTATGCTGAGCCCTCTG
Organism: Arachis ipaensis; assembly: GCF_059453495.1. Classification (NCBI taxonomy): domain Eukaryota; kingdom Viridiplantae; phylum Streptophyta; class Magnoliopsida; order Fabales; family Fabaceae; genus Arachis; species Arachis ipaensis. Next base: position 71,997,163 of record NC_142441.1, read on the forward strand.
GCAAATTACTATAACCATTAAGACTTCCTGAACTTGAAACTGCAGTTGAGCCTCTTATGGACATTCCTCTAGCAAGACCCCCTTGGGGTCCCAAGGTAATTGAATCATCACCAAGTCTTTGACTCAGTGGAACTGATAGGATTCTTGCCTCATGCCTATCATCCATACGAACATCCTGTGGACCATATCCGCGAATTTGAGTAGGCAACCCTCGTACTCCACCCATTTGGGCAACAGGTGAAGGTAACATAGATGCCCCTCTTGGACCAAAATCCATGGGGTTTCTTCTTACTGGATTATTGCCCAGACCACGACCCAGCCTACCAGCTTGGGCCTGCCGCTCTTGGGTAGCATCCCTATGTACCTCCTCAATCTTCTTTGGACCTTCAACTTTCCTCCGTTGTTGCCATTTGTTCTTTCTTAAATCAATGGAATCTTTCAACATGAACCTCACCCTTGAAGATAAATTCATGTTGTTTGATAATGATTTCATCCGATCAAAATACACATCTATATGCTCCTTGGCTTTGGGATGGTCAATCATCTCCCCAATTGTACTCATGAGCTTGCACAAAGCTTCAATATCTTCTTCATCCGGATCCTGATGCTGACCCAATAACTTCCTGATGCACTCATGCATAATCCTCTCTGTCAACATTCTCTTCTTATACAGTTCTCCTATCAATCTGATATTACCCAGCATGCGTCTTCTTGCTTTGGTTCTTTTCTCCTCCCTTTCTTCATTAGACAGCTTGATCTCACCTTCATCAGCCTTGTCAGCCTCTTCCTGTTCTCTTTCACCCCTCTCAAATTCTTCCTGGCACTTGTTTAATAATAACCTCTTAAAAGTTATCTTCTCATTGTCTTCACTAAAATCAGGCAAATCAGCTGCCAGATGTGAACAGAAATTGGCATACATTTCACAGAAGGTAGGTTCCATCAAAGCCTTCTCAAATATTTGTGAGATGACACCAGTGAGAGTTACTGCATTGTCAATGTTAACTGCTTTTACCTGCTCAAAAAGCTTCTCAAAATTCTGAGGAGTTAACTTATTCAATATAGCTTTCAATTGCCTCTGCTTGGCCTCTTCCACATCTGTCACTTTACCGACCTCATACTTCTTATCAGCTTTGTGCATCATCTGCAAAGGACTTTGAGGAGAAGGAATCAAACCCCTTTGCTGGAAGCTAGAAGCACGCTGCCACCTGTCACTGTCAGAGCTGTTTCTTGGCATTCCTCCCAGATTTCCCATGGATTGCATTGGCCCAGAAAGAATCCCTCCAGCTCCAGCATATGGCAGAGGTGAGCGAGGATTCCTTAAGACACCAAAATTGCCTCCTTGAACTGGACGAAATCCTGCATTACCTCCAATACCATCCAAACGCATACCTGAATGAAAAGCATTGGAAACTTTGCTCCACTTGTCTTCCTCAGTAATAGCACCTCCACGCCGATCTATCCTAGACATCCCACCAGTCCTATCTATAATCCTTCCAGGAGAAGGATGTGGATCACGTGAACTACTAACATTGGCACCCATCAAAGACTCAGCTATGTCAGCTGTGATTTCAAATCCTTCAGGAAGATTTGTGCACTGCTCTGCAAACTTCAAAAGGAAATCTCGAGAGTACCTTTTCACTGTAACTATACAACTGTCAGTAACCTGTTCAGTTTGATCTGAAACTTCAAGTTTTGGTGTAGACATGTCAGCAGCATCCTCCCAATCATCAAGCTCAGCTTTATGCTCACTCGTTATACAATCTCGCTGAGCAGCACCAGTAGAAAACTGCTCTAAACTTTCAGAAGTAGAAACACTGTCCTCTTTCTCTGCACTTACAACAGCATCCTTCTTTTCCTCAGGTCCCTTGTACGCATTATAAAGATCAGAGGTTGATCCAGCAGCATCGGCCTTTTGAAGAATCTCTCTTCTTTTCTTTTTCCCCTTAGTAGTTTTAACCTTATTTTGCTCCAAAATTGGTCTATCCTTAGTACCTGGCGCTGGAAGAGAAACCAAACTTTCAGCAATCTCTAAACTATCTTTCAAATGTTTTGAAGTTGTTTCGGGAACATCAGCAGAGTGCTGGTCTAATGTGCCAGAACTTGCGGAAACAGCTCCACTACTGACTGCAATATCATCTCTACTCAATGAGACATCTTTAGGAGAACCCAATGCACTACAGGTAGACATGACTAAACTATCACTTGTCCTTTCACATTCTGGAACACTAGATTCATCATGTTCTTGTTTGGAACCTTGAATAGATGATATTTCAGTTTTTTCACCCATTTCTGAAACTTTATCCTTTGACAGTTTATCCTCTTGCAAAAATTCATCTAGCTCATCATTGTTATTCAAACTATAGCCAGTTTGAGCGACAGGCCCTTCAGCTGAAACACAAACAGAAAGTTCTGTAGTGCCATTGCTTTTCACTTCAGCATGAGACATACTAACAGAGGGAGTTAATAGCGTGTCTTCATCCGCAGCTGTTGCTGCTGCTATATCTTCACTGGTCACTGCGGCAGAATGGTTTGTTTTAGTTCCTACAGTTTCAGATATGACCGAAGATCTCTCAACAGCTTGGGAAGGGACATCAGCTACAGTAGGAGATTGTACGGCAACCTAGGGGGAAAAAAATCAATACTAGAAAGCAAACTAATACAGAAATAGCTAATGATGACTTGAGAACAAAATTCTTCACTTACCTGATGTTGTAATTGGCCTTTCTTCTGTACCTTCTGATTATCTTTCAAAGAATTTGACCTACTGAGAAATTCCTTCCCCTTTTCTTCATCATTAGACACAACTGAAACAGACTCAGCACTCACAGCAGAGGAAGACTTCAAAGGAGCAGTTGTAACCTCGGTAGATGCAGAAGATTGTTTTGGCAGTGAGTTCAAAACTGAAGAATCACTGGATAACTTAGACTGTTCCAAAGAAACTTCAGAGCAAATTTCAGAACCTTTCTGTGGCAAAGAGGAGTTAGCATCACCAGATGCTACTGAAGATCTAGCAGAGTGACTCCTTCGGGCACCAGAAATATTGGAATTGGCAACTGAGGAGTCCACAAGACCAGTCCCACTACTATCTTTAATAGACATAGATGTTGCTCCTGATGATGGTGAGATAACATTAAGCACATTGTGGGAAAATTCCGGAGCAGGTGGTTCAGTAATGGCAGGGATATGAGTGCCAACTTTATTAACAGGTATCGAATTATGAGATGATGAATTCATGAAACCAACATTTTGCTGACCATGGCTCACTGCATAACTAAACCTTGGTGGTTGAGAATTTGGAGTTATCTGACTACTTGTTAATGGAAGAGAACTAGGAGGTGGATAAAAGCCAGAACTTGCACTGTAGGAATTGGGTTGATAGTAAGTAATAGGATGAGAAACTGTAAATGGCTGGGCAGGTTGAGACTGAGAAGGCACACTAGAATGAGATTTAGCACCAGATGACCCACCATCTGAATATGTGTCTGCCCTTTTATCAAGCCTAAGCTCCTCATGGGTCTCAGGATGAGTTATCTTGACAGGAGTAGTTTTACGAGGAGCGAATTTTCCTCCTTGCTGTGGGGAATATTGTGGGCCAATGCTTATACCCATGCTACCTAACTGATGGGGCAATTGAGGGCTCAGTTGAGGAGTAAAACTCATGTTTTGGCTCTGATGCATGAGTCCTTGATGCATCTGGTGTGGTTGAAGGCCTGGAACAAAGACCTGTTGCTGCACTTGTGGAGCATTTCCAATTGGCAAAGGCATTGGTAACGGCATCTGTAGAGGTGCTGTTGGCATACCCTGAGATTGAATCTGAGGATTGGGACTGCCAAACTGTACAGATGCCTGTGGCTGATGATATGGCATTGCCATTGAAATTCCACTTAAAGGAACAACTGAAGGTTTCTGCATCTGGCTTCCTGGAGGCAATGATGACAACTGCATATCTTTTTTTGCCCTAGTCCCAGCATTAGATTGATCATTATTAACTATATCCTTCCTCACTGAGTGCTGCTTTGGAACAGGAGGTGCCGGTGCTGGTGCTGGTGCCGGTGCTGGTGCTGGTGCTGGTGCTGGAGGTTTAAAAGAATCATGGCGAGCCTGTAAGTTACAGAATTAGACCCGCCACAGTAAAAATAATACTTGAATTATCATGAGAAAAGTAATGCCCATAATCTCAACCTCAACTAGATGGAGTATAAAATTACAGATGCACACCTTTTACTGATTTCATTTCTGAAAATAACAATTTCTAACCAAGGAAGTCAACAATTAGGTTCTCTTACCTTATGAAGGATTAGCAGCGGTCGTAAATTATATTGTAGTACAGATAACAGGGAAATGAAGAGAAGATAATAATAAGTTGCATACCTGATCACGCTTCTGCTCATCTAAATTGGGTGGAGCTGAGCTTGTGCGAGCAGGAATCTGCATATTAAAATAGAATATCATCAACTCAGCCTGAAATTCCAGGCTTTACGAAATACACATAAAGTTTGGATTACATTAAGAAATTAGCAAATAAGAAACTTACTGCCATTCCGTTAATAAAACCAGGACTAATAGATCCAAATTGGAAAGGGAAAGCCTTGGATGCATCTCCTGAGATGGAAAACAATATTCAAAATCGCTCTCAGAAGTCAAAAATAACATTTCACAACATGTTATATTTCTATCAGCCCAAACTACAATTCTGAAATATTAAGACATTCTATATATGAAGTATGAAACAACAAGGATAATAGCATACCCTTAGCAGGGGTTGTCGGAGGAGCTGAATCAGAACTCAAGGTGGGAGGTTGAGAAGTAGGAGCTTTTGGAATAGCTCTGGTGCTTCTCTGAGCATTTGACTCGGGTGACTTGACAGTTGCATTGGTAACTGGTGCATCAGATCCTCCTTTTATTCAACATGGATGAATGATGTCCATAAAGACAATCACATTTACTAAACACTCAGTCATGTAACATAACTAGGAGGCTATTATAAAATGTAATGCAAACAAATTCTACTGTATAACATAAGAGCATAATATCTACAGAAAATTTATTTTGTAAAATATGGAGAATATTGCTAAAACTTACCATGAAATTGAGGCTGTAGATGGCTACCATTTGGTATGGTCCGGTTTGCATTAATACTATTAGACTCGGTTGAACTTGCTACGGTAGGGTTTACCCTAGATTGCCCACCTTGTGCATTATTAGACTTCTTGTTAAAACTAACACAAGTAGCAGTCATAAAAAATTATCAGCATATCATTATTTAAGAAAAAAATTAAAAAGAAAGAAAAAGGAAAATAACATCTCTTGTAATTCTTTTTTATCAAAAGAAGAATTTTTTGAAGATGAAAGAAGACATAATCCTAATGAAAACAAAAAACAGATGGAAAAGCAAAACTTTCACATCACACGGAGAATTCCCTCTAGAATGATTATTTGTTCTGCAAAAAGTAGAAATCAAGCTCCCAACTTTATCCACAAATCTGCATGACACTCCAATTAAGTACAGCAACCAATTAACAATGTCATGTACTACAGCCTGCCACTAAGATTTGTCTACCTTATATTTCTTAAAAACCAGCAATGTAATGATCTGGAAGTTTATCCGAGATTCTAGGGCACTCCCAAAGATACCAAACAAAGCTTTTCTTATTGAAAAATCATCCACCAACAGAGCAAAAACGCATGTTTAACTGATTTTAAGCTCACACCACACATAACAAACCTAGTTTCCCAACCTACATCAATTCGTCAATAAATAGCAAAGAATAAAATTGATAAAAAAAATCTCTCTGCTCACTATCATCATAACCCAAAACCCCAAAAAACACAAATTTACGAACCCTAACTCACCTGCGGCTCGAGGATAGTGACGGAGAAGGTGCGGCACCGCCACCGCTGCCGCCCCTGCCGTATGCACCGCCGGAGGAGCCTCGCTGCTGATTGAAGCTGGCGGATCGCCCGGATTTTCGGTACACAGCGTCACTCTTGTCGGATTTTGATTGATTGAAGGACATATATCCCAACCCTTAATTCCTCCAAAAAATAGTTAAAAAAAAAAAGAAAAACAAAATAAAAAAAAATAAAAAAGAGGAAAAGAAAGGGGGGATTTTCCTTCCTCAACTTTTCCTGCAACCAAAGAAGCAGATCCACATCATCATCATCATCACCGAAAACAATCGCACATGAAACTCAACCTAGTTAATCACCATCATCAACCCATATGCCGAATTCCAAGAAACGATAATGGATTGGAAGAGAACAAAAAAAAAGAATTAGTTGGAATAAGAGAGTGAAGAACCTGAAGAGTGTGTTCAGTGCGTGTAAACTAGGGCTTTTTTATGGGGTGGTTATTGTGCAATTTGAAATAGTGAGATGAACGCAAGGGGTGGAAAGAAGGGGAAATCACTGGGGAAAGAGAGAGAAATCGAAGCCCAATGGGATGTGGGATGAAGCTCGTGAGATGGTAGGAGAGAGAAAACGTGTAGGAAGAGGAAGCATGGTAAAAAATAAATAAGCAAGTAAATAACTCTTTTAAAGGAAGCTCAACTTAAGACTGAGTTTTTATTCATTTTAAAATATTAAAATTTTTATAAAAAAAAATAGAGTCTATAAAACAGCAGAAATTTAGACCACAAAAGTAATCGGCTATATTTATAAGTGTTTTGTTTTTTAAACAAATTAATCCATCGTTCAAATAATCAAATTTTAAACATTTTTTATTAGAGTCAAAATTTTTTATTATAAAATAATCAATTTTATTATAAATATAAAAAATTTATTATTATTAAATATTAATATAATATTAATTGTATAAAATATTTTATATAATTATTCAATTATATTTTTTTATATGATTAAAAAATAAATATATTATTCGTGAGTTTTTTACCCATGCATGCAACAAAAAAAAGAAACGGTACATAAGTAGCACATGTAGTGTATAAACATTAATCAAGTTCTAAAATTGATATGCCGTGATTGTGCCTCATAAGCTATGGTTTCATTTTACGCGAAAGACAAAGTTCAAGAAAAGAACAATTGTTTTCAAAATTGATCTTGAGAAAATTTATAATAGAGTTGATTGGTGTTTTTTAGAATATTTGTTGAAGAATTTTAAATTTCTAACTACAACTGTCAGATTTATTATGCGTTGTGTATATTCTTTTTTTTTTGTCCATTTTATGAAATGAAGAAAAGATTCAAAATTTTAAGTTTTTAAAAAGTCTGAAATAAGAAAATTTAACGTTGCTATACCTTTTTGTTATTTGTATGGAAATACTTGCTTGCATTATTTTTCACCTTGTCTCTAGTGGTTATTGGATTTCAGCGGCGGTTTCTAAAAGAGAGCCTAGAGTTTGTCATCTTATGTGTTGTTGACGATTTGTTTCTCTTTTGTAAGGCCATCAAGAGTCAAGTTGAAATAGTCATGGAAGCTTTGGACATCTTTACAAAAGTGTATGTGCTTAAGGTGAATTTATCCAAGTCGAAAGCTCAATGTTCTAAAAATATTTCTCAGAGAATGAAGGATATTTTATTTGGTGTTTCCAGCATTTACTTCACTCAACACTTGAGAAGATATTTGGGGTGAATATTGATCATGATAGAGCTGCGCGAAAGACAGTTCAAAAAATGATTGAAAAAATTCGTGCTAGATTGGCTAGTTGAAAATGGCATATGCTAAACAAGGTCAGGATATTGTGTTTGGTAAAATCGGTTCTATCTTCAATTCCAGTCTATTAAATGCAAACTTCCCTTTTTCCCTTCTTATGCTCATGACAAGATTGATTCTATGATGCATCAATTCTTGTGAAAAAGTAATGCGAATGGTAGAAGTCTTCCTTTAGTAAAGTGGGAGAAAGTTATGGCTCCCAAGAATCTAGGAAAGCTTGGAGTTAGAGATTCGCAGTATGTTAATGTAGCGCTTATTGGTAAATTAATTTGGCAAATGTTGAAGGATAAGGAGCGGTTGTGAATGCAACTTCTTTCTCATAGATATTTGAAGCAAAACAAAGATCAAGGATCGGCTAAATATGGTTCTTTTGTGTGAAAAAGCATCTCCAAAGTTTATATGACCATCAAAGAGGGTCCTGGGTGGCATATAGAAAATTCACTTTAGTCCTTGTGGTATGATCCCTGGAGTCCTTTAGATATTCTTGCATATTATCTCCCATTTGTTCATGTTTCTGATTTATTGCTCAAGCTGGATGATGTTTACTATAATGGGACTTGAAATTTTGGAAATTTGTCCACCCCAATTTTTGAGGATATTAAATTGTTTTTGCGGGCTATTCCTCCTACTAAAAGGAGCGTGAATAAATCGAGTTGGATTTGGAAATCGGCTGCTTTGAAGAGATATACTATCAAAAGCAGGTACAATTGGCTTGTGCATATAAAATTTCAATGTAGAGATGATGGGAATTAGAAGTGGCTTTAGAAGCTTTTTATTCCGGAAAAGGTCAAATTTCTCTTTTGGCTTGCACTTCATGATGTCATTCCCACTAATGCCTTCCGCCATAAAAGGGGTTTAATGGTGAGTGACCTTTGTAATAAATGTGGTAATAATCCTGAATCCGTGTTACATTGTCTTTGGAATTGTTCCACTGCTCGTGATGTATGTTATTCTTTAGATCCTTCTATTGTTGATCGTGCTAATGCTTATGATATCCGATCCTGAATTACTAGCGTTATTAATGGTAAAGAGGAAGTAGTGGCTGCTGGAATTTGGTGGATTTGGTGGAACAGATATAATGATTTCTTCAACCCAAATGAGCCATGACCTAGGAGAAAAATTTCTTGCTTTGCGAGAGCGTTGACGAATGAGTTGAAAATGGCGAAGAAGGATAGAATTTTTTAGGATTATGCAGTTCAAAATTTTTGGTGGCATCCACCTCCCCAAAATCTTCTTAAGGTCAACTATGATGCTAGTGTTCTCTTGGACTCTCTTGTAGTAGAATTTGGGTGCGTTATCCGTGATCATTATGGCACATGGATGCTAGTAGTTTGGGACGTCTGCCATTTGATTCAGTTTTCAGGAATAAGCTATTGGCAATCTAAAATGGTCTTATGATTGCGTGGGAAGTTAGTTGTGATTCTCTGATTTGTGAAAATTATTCTATGGAGGTGTATCTTGTGTTGAACAATATTATTAACTATGTTGCAGGTGATAATATGGATACTAAATGCACGGGCTTACATTTAAATTTGACATGGTAAATCAAAAATAATATTTTATAATCATAAATTTCTCGAGTTTAGTATAACACTATCATCATCATTATATAATAAACGTAGTGAATATGCTGTTTTATCTTTATTCAAAGTAAAATGCAAATGGAACAGTTTGAACTTTGAAGTCTATAATATTATTGAACCATAAGAAATGAGACATGAAAAAATAAGAACATATATAACTGTAATAGTAGCATGTCAATTTTACACTAAATTTTATATCAAAAGGCTAATAAAAATTTATCGATAACCTAGTATCTTACTAATCTCATTGGAAAAACAATTGTCATATGATGTTGTGCTCTCTGTTGCATATTTCATCTCAAGTCTGAAAGTAGAATTATAGATAAATTAGTTATATCTACATTAAATATTTGTACAAAAGTGTAAATCATAATATGTTATTAAAATGAAAATAATATTTTTCTTACCTAAATATTATTAAAAACTTCTTTGAATATGATATTTGTTGTTGATGACTTTAGATTGCTATCTTCGTCCAGAATTAGAATGTAACACCCTAATATTCAAATCCTTATGCTCGAGTCATAAGTCAATGATATTACGGTGGTACGACTCTCAGGTGGATTTTTAATAAATAAATATAGGTAATTTCGAAAGGAGCATTAATCGAGAAGCCTGAAAAGAGTAGAAATAAAATCGCGAAGACGTATCTCTCACGTTTCGACAACAAAAGATAAACCGTGAATCCGAAAACGATATACAGACAAGGCGTAAAGGAGATTAAGAGATAGATAACAGATAGATATATATAACATAAGTAAATAGCTACTAGTCGCGACCCGCGAAGTTTAGGTCAGCTAGAGTACATTATGAAATTAGTTGACAACAGTATATCCTAATCTCTCCCGAAGGAAACATGAGAGCCTCTATAGGCAAATTCAAAGAGTTCAATATATAATATAAACTTTCCAAAACAAAGGTGGAGAGATTCTAATCAAAACACAAAGTAGAGGAAATAAAGATCTTCGCCGTCTCTCAGACGACCCACAACTCACTTCTGAGCACCTGGACCTGTATCTGAAAAACAAGAGATATATACGGAATGAGAACCCCGGGCCCATGGGTTCCCAGTACGGTAAAAGTGCCAAATAAATTCAATGTACTGCAACAAAAACTCACTAAGCATCCTAAACTTCTTCACCAATTATTCATCCTAGGTTCTCGCTAATCCATGAATAGGCAACTGTCATAAGGGAGTGCTAAATTTAATTCATGTTTCACATGTTTTCCAACTCGCTGACTCTTCCACGAATCAGACTCAGAATCATAAGCAAAACCATCACCAGTTGTTCTGCCTCAGTAGTTCTATATCAATACATCATCATGCAATTGCATCATCAATTCATCCCATTAAGAACAGCCCTCACACCCACCGACACCAGCATGAAGGGCCTCTCAGTTGTACAAACACAAGCAATACAGGCAAGTAATACACAAACATGATACAAGTAGAACAAGTAGCATATAGTCAGGTAACATGGCATATATGATGTAGAAATCCAAGACAAATGGCAAACCCAAACAATTCAAACATATGCAAATGATGAATGCCTGCCCTATGGCTGATGATATCATCTGTCGGTTATATAGCCAACCCGACATGTCCTGGTAGCTAACCATTGGACAGAAACACCCCTTGCGGAGCAAGTAGGTTTGAGCTACAACCCCCTTGCTACTGCCCGCTCAACCCAGAGCCAGTGAAATAATCACTACTGCGGCTACTACCCAGGCGGGTGTCTAAAAGCTCAACCTGGAGCGAGTGGATTCACCACTACTGCCGCTACTACCCAGGCGTCGCAATCTCTGACCTGGAGCAAGTGGGACGAACCGCAACCCTTGCTACTACCCAGGTATCTCAAGCATTGGCCCGGAGCAAGTGGGACGAACCACAACCCTTGCTACTGCCCAGGCATCTCAAACATATATTCATTCAATCTCAATTCATATTATCAACATTCATTGTTACCAAATCTCAAACATTAACTTGGAGCAAGTGGGACGAACCACAACCCTTGCTACTACCCAAGTATCACAAATAAACATTTATTCATAATCACCCTTCATTATTATCAATCCTCAGACAATGACCCGGAGCAAGCGAGACGAACCACGACCCTTGCTACTACCCAGGTATCACAAATACACATTTATTCAAAACCCCACGATTAAACTCGTTTATCATAATCCTCCTTTCCCGTCTCATACCCGGAGCAAGTGGACAACGCCACTGCCTACTACCCGGGGTCGCACATCACATTTCAATATTTTTTTCATTATTATCCATTTAACATATTCATTCATTAATCATATATGCATTTATACTCAGCCATAAACAATAATGGCTTTGCCGTAACCCGGCAATAACTCAGCCATCCGGCTCATGGTCCAATCAAGAACGGGTCATTTATCAATAAATATAGCCCTCCGGCTCATGGCATATACGGTACTTCCACCGTCATCCTCCATATCTCATATAATCATCTTTGATCATCATTGATCATAACTTTTCCCCTTGCTTCACTCGCAAGTTACCACATCCCCTAGCTCATTGCTAGGCATATCAGAATGATTTAATACATGAGAGGTGAGATCGGAGGCTTAGAAGTATGAGATTTGGCTTTTAAAACTCAAAAATCAACTTTGGCATGAAAACAGGGCCACGCGTACGCGCACTAGACGCGCACGCGTGGATGGCCACAAAACTCATCGACGCGCAAGCATCATACGCGCGGACGCGCGGGTTGAAAAATAGCCAAACGACGCGCAAGCGTCAGCCACGCGTACGCGTGGGTGCTCTTGCGTCCCAGGCACAAAACTGGCACAACTCTGGCACAACTCTCGGGAAAATAGCTGGGCATTTGGTGCAGCGCATCGACGCGCCCGCGCACACCACGCGCACGCGTGGATAGTGCCTTCTTGAAGAACGACGCGTACGCACCAAGTGCGCCTACGCGTGGAGGGTCATTCTGCTAAAAATTTTCTAAGTTAAAAGCTGCAGAATTTACAGATTCAACCCTCAATCTTCCGACGGACATAACTTTCTCATTTTAAATCATTTTTCACCCGTTCTTCAAACGGCATGGACATCCCGGATCCAATTTCATTTCTAAATAGATTTGGCACAAAACAGAGATCCGTAGTCCAAGTTATGTCCCGTCAAAGTATGCCCAAAAACCATATTTTCATACAAAACCACTAGGTGCCATTTTCAAAACAAGCCATTTTCAACTCTTTTCAAAATCAACCAAAACATGCCAATTTCAACCTTTTTTGAAATCAATCAAAATGTACCAAAATCCACATCAAGCCATCCTCAACTCACACATTGACACTTTACCAAAAATTCCCAAAACCACATCTAACCATTTTAACACTTCTCAATCAAATGGCTAAAGGACAAACACAATATCATGTCATACATCCTTCCTCATCCCAATTTCCAATAATACCATTTCCAATCAACCATCATTATACGTAATCAATATCATACTCACTATCACGTGATTTCACCCACAAATCAACCTTAATCATTCCCCAAGCATATATCACAACATACATATCTCTAATGCATCATCATACCATCAAGGCATCAATAATCATAATCACATATATGATCACATAATATATCTCAACCGAACCAAACATACCTCGTCTACATAATTTCACCCAAAATTACCAAATTCCACACTTCAACTTCTCAAACCTTATTATTCAATAACCAACCTAATCATTCATATATTCATTATCTGAAATTCATCCAATCACTTGTGCCATCATACAATGCACACATCGACTTACCTTTCTTACCTCTTTCCGGCCTCTGGCCCAAAATTCACGGCCTTCGGCCCAATTTTCACAATTTAAATGCATAAACCACAAATCAATACTCATTACCCAGTACATCAAATTCTCAATACACCAAGCATACAAGGTCACACAATTCTCAACCCAATCATTAATTCACATTACATATCAACTATGCATATTAGCACCAACCATTTACACAATCCAAACTTAATCCTAGGGGCATCTAGCCTAGGAATTCTCATCACAACACACGGTACTTAAATGAAACTTAAACCGTACCTCTTGTAGCCAAATCAATTGAGCCTCTTCTTTGGAATTCTTCACCAACCTTAGCTCCAAGCCTTACCAAAGCTCCTCAAGCAATACCAATCTCCCAATTGTGCACCAACATCACCAAATACACTAACATAACCAATGTCACATACATACATCAACCTAGGGCTCATAAAAATGATAAATCACAAGGGTTTGAGCACTTCTTACCTCAGCCCATATGAAGTAGGGATAGAACCCACTTAGAATCCATATTGGAGTATCCCTAAACACCCAAAATCACAAGATTTCAACACTAACTACCCAAAAACGTGTAACAGTGGGGAATTTCGAAAACTGGACAGAGATAAATGAAATACTTACCACCAAACTTAGATAGAATTGTAGAGGATGAGAAGAGCAATGTGTGGCCGCAAACGGCTCGTCAATCGGAGCTCCGTAGCTCAAGTTATGGTGGTTTGAAGATCAAAGAGAGTTAGGTTTTCTCTCTTCTCTTCTCTCTTCTCAAATCAGCGCCCCAACCCTTCTTTTTAGGGTAAAATGAGCTGAAATACTCACAACTAATGTTTATATATGTTGGGTCTTGGGCCCACTTAGGCCCGGTTCACTTATTTTTGCCCATTGGCCCAATTTTGGGCCAAAACCTTTAAGATTAGCACTCTAAATCGCACTTTAAATATTTCTACCTTCCCTAATTATAATTCCTCATTTCTTAATCTTATTTACCCATAATCAATTTCCTCAGTTGTAGTACCAGACAGATCTCAGCAGGTACTGCCGGTCAAAATTCCACTGCGCACTTTTACGCAGAAAACTATATTTTCCGACTCGGAAAAATTCACTGAATCCAAATATCATATTTAAATTATCAAATTCCAATTGCCAAATCTTCCAACCATATTCGCTCCTATTTAACTTATTATTTACTAAATTTCAGTTAGACCGGGTATTACATAGAACCTTGAGGTTACTGCGACTCTTAACTCTTGACAAAGCAACATAAAGTTGTCCATGAGTGAACACTGATTTTGGCAAGTAAAGCCCTACATGTGATAATGATTGACCTTGACTCTTGTTAATGGTCATTGCAAAGCATACTGTTAATAGAAATTGTCTCCGTTGGAACTTAAATGGCAATCCTGAATCTGAAGGAATCAAGTTCATTCTTGGAATGTACACTTTGTCTCCAATATTTCTACCGGTCACTACCGTCTGCCAAGTTCGTTAACTATTAACCTTGTCCTGTTGCATAAACCTGAAGTCTGATCTATGTTTTGTAGTAGCATTATAGCGACTCCTGGCTTCAAAGTCAACTTGTGATTGGGTAGTCCTGAACATTTGATGTCATTTAGGAACTCTGGTGTGAACCACTCTTGTTGTACATCTTCATTCTCATCAGCTTGACATGTTGTGTCAGAACTTAGATACTCCTTTTCCATCCCTGGAAAGATTGTCAAGACGAAATTGTTTACCTTCTCGACATTCTCAAGCGTGGGTGCAAGAATTGCTCTACTCTGAAAATACATGTAATCTGACATATTTTGCAACAAATTTGGATATATAAAGTCTACCAAATGAGAGAGGGGGTCATCAGTAGTTGTAATCAACAGACCATTTGGAATTTTAACTTCTAACTCATCACCAACAACAGAACCAATATTTCTGTTTCCAAAATCAAGTATCCAATTAGCAAATCTCTTTATTTCACATTCATGTTGATCTGAAGAAGACATTAGAAGCCTCATGTTCGTATGCAGTTTCAGAATCTTACAAAACGACCACAGATGGGATGAGTTAATAGCTAATGACAATATATCATGTCTACTCCCTTTCGGAATCACTGGAAGTATCTGTCTGAAATCACCTCATAGAACAACAACTTTACCACCAAATAGTTGATGTGTCTTATGTTGATCGGTAACTGACATAAGATCCCTGAGTGTCCAATCAAGTGCTTCAAAGCACATTTTATTGAGCATTGGAGCTTCATCCTAAATTATTAAGTTACTTTGGATGAGCAGCTCAGCCTACAAACTACCATGCTTGATGTTGCAATTAGATTCATCAGTAATTGTAATGGGTATTGAAAACCTAGAATGAGTCATTCTGCCAATAGGTAGGAGTAAAGACGCAATTCCACTGGATGCGACATTTAAAACAATCTTCCTCTAAATCGAATAGCAGAAGAAAGTCCATTACAAATAAATGTCTTATCACACCCACCATGCCCATAAACGAAGTAAAAACTATCAGAGTCTGTAATAACAGCATTGAGTGTCTCATCAAATAATGACTTTAGCTCATGAGTTATCTTTTGTTCCGTATATAAGTTTGTATGAGTCAACTCATTTGTGTCATATGCTAACTCCTCCTCTATTAGCTTATTCTGAAAAATGCGAACATCAGACATCTCAGGATATGACATTGATTGATAGTCTCCTAAACATCTCGCGTTGCTGTTGAGTATCTTCTCAATCTCAATAAGGCAGAGGTTTTCCAATTCGTCATCAGTCATATTTAGTCCTAGCAAAAGCACATGATGGTTTTATGAAATATTTAATAAGTAATTCCAAAATAAAACCATTAATATTATTAATAAAAATAAAAGTAATAAGAGAATACATTTTTTTATATAAAGAAAAGACATAGTAAAATACCTTAATTTTTCAATGCTTTTCTCCTCTCATATAGTATTCCATCTAATAATGTCCACTTTGCATTCCAAACACGTTCTGGTTTGCTAATGCTATTAGATATTAGTAGCATCGCAAATAGTTTTCTCAATTGATGACCAGATGCAAGTTCAACTACCTCATTAATAACTGTAATAAATTTCCTATCATCACACAGTAGTCCCATGAAATAGCAAGCATATTGGAAGCTAGAATATGTAATTCCATTAACTGTCCTAATAGTAATAGATTCATATATTGTGCAACTTCTCTGAATAGCTAACAAAATTCTCATATAGTATATATCACCTGTACCCGATGGAACATAGTTTAACCTCCCGATAGAATACCCTCTTTTGCGTGGATGCCATTCCCTTGCTTCTCTATCATAAACAAATTGATTTGGAAATTCAGCATACGTCAAAGCTTGACTTGCTTCAAATTTTTTGTTGGCCTCCATCCATGCTAAGAATGTCGTATGTTTTCCTTTCTCTTCTTTCACAATTTCCTCAAGATCGTCATCATATTTAAAGATGATATTTTGCTCTCTAGGCAAATGAAAGGTTAATCTCATCACTGAAGGCCACCTCTGATGAATATCATAAGTCAAAGTTCTCCAGATAGCCTCACATGCAGACAAATACCTGCAATCATAAAATTGTTTAATCTCATCAATAACCTGAGCATCCTCTCCACTGGAAGCTTCCTTTGAAACTCCAATTGCTACCCTATCTAGACCTTTATTCACGTACTTGAACAAATATTTTATAGCATTTGACTTGTTGCAGTACTCTACATTAACATGCGGTTGATAAGACATCAACAAATATGCATTTTATGGAACCACATTCCTATTATCCATGTGGACTCCCTTCTTCTCAGTAACGATTCCTATCTCCTGCGTCTCGTATTCTATATGATGGGTATCCACTATCATCGATAACTGTGGTGCTACTGAATGTTTTGGGATAATATTTGGTGCAGTACCCATCTTTCATGCAGGGAGATTTTGAGAAAGCTCTACCACATGTTCCATGAATCATATATGTAGATACAACTCTAAACAATTTTGGGTGCCAAACAGGATCTGACAACTCTGAAGATATTAACCGGTCAATTTGAGTTGTCGTTGTTATTTTATGGTCTCCACTCAATCATAAAAGAATGTGAACATGTGGTAGACTTCTTTTTTGGAATTCCACCGAATACATCCCTTATTATGTGCTTTGATAAATTAAGGGTGATAATAAAAAATGAACAATATGTTAAATAAAAAAAAATATTTTGCCATTTATTTTATAACAATCTAAAGCAACATGTCTCTAAAAATAAGGTTGGATGATGAGTAATACCTGCATCTAGCACTCCAAATAGAATTTCTTACTTAAGATTCGAGATTATCATGTCAAGCTTAATTTTGAACACTTTACACAATATATTTGGCCGGTCTTCAACCTTTAAGTTTATTGGATTGTTAACTCTACCAATCTCTTGCCAACTCGAGCTACATATCATTATGATGAAAAGGTTTGAATATCATATTCCTTACAAATTGTCATATCATCTTGATAATTATTAAACATATATCTCATGCCACCAGTGAAGGACGCGGGTAGGATGACACGTTTACCTGCTTTGGAAGCACGAGTCTCACCCCTAACAATTGCATCTTGAATCCCTTATATATATACATCACTCCTCACCTTGTTTTGGTTGTTTTGATAGTAGGCCAGCCTTTGTGTTTCAATCATGAAAAAGCAATAAACCAAGAACTGCTGAAATAGTCTTCCACCATTAACAATAGTTGTATACTCGACCATTCTCTCTTGTATTCTAAATGTTATGAACTCCCTTAAACTCACACGCTGTCTCTTTCTATTTTAATTAGCCCTATGAGATTCTCGCAAAGGAATGTCTTCTTGATAGCCATCTTTACCGTAGGAAAACATCATAGGATACTGAAGAGGAATAAATGCGGTGTGTGTCTCATGAATCCTTTGTAGATATCCGGACTTTAATTAAACTATAATACCACGCCCTGCATCTCCAGAATCAAAATCTTCTACTATTAGAGCTGCGACCTCGTTAGAATATGGTAAATTATAGACTCTCGCGTCCTTTGATCTTTTCCGATGCAACCACAGCCTTATATTTGTGATATCTTCTTGACGATTCTGGAAGTATGTGCACATTGGTATGTTGGTTTAAATTAACCACAGTCTTATATTAGTCTTGAAGTTACCCACATTTAGTCCAACACCAAAATATCTTATTTGGTAAGATATTCTTTCTCTTAGCAAATTCACAAATCGAGACACAAGAGCTTCTTAACTGAGGCGTGTATTTTTTCTCTTTATAATTGATAAACAAAAATCAAAGAACAATTAAATGGGGATAAACAAACAAATTTAAAATATGAATAATATAAATTTAATATTATTTAAAAAATTGGTAGGAAACTCATGTCTTCATCGAGCCAAACCATCTCAATTGAGTATGACAATGGAGAATTTCCATAACTTGGTAGTGTCATTGAAAAAAGTAGAGAAATTTTAGATTTTAGATATATGTAAAGGAATGGATTGATTTACTTTGAATTGTTGTGCTATACATGTCTCATAACTTATACTTTTATAGTTAACTCATAGTTAGAATTCTCTAAATTTGATTGACTTTAATTTGAATTTGAATTAAATTTGCAGACACTACAAGAAATATCGTTAAAATCGATGGCCAAATCGACGGCCAAGCTGTCAATAATATTAAAAATCGATGGTAAAATTGACGGCAAAAGTGGTCGCTATTAAACTGGTCGATTTTTCAAAATTCAAATAAAATCGACGGCTTTTATAGCTGTCGATAATAATCTAATAAAATCGACAGCAATTCCATATATAATATGAGTTTGAGAATTTTGCTTCCTTCATAAAATCGACCACATTGCCGTCGATTTAATTATTTAGATACCAACACATGCTTAATAAAATTGACAACACTTTTGTTGATATTTATTTAATAAAATCGACAAAAAACCGTCGATTTAATTACTTAGATACTGACAAATTCTATGTCTGTATTTTGTTTTTTGTCTATTTTAAATTTAAAAAGCGACAACCCTGCTGTCGATTTTAATAGCTATAATTTTTTTTATTTGAAAAATAGTAGACAATTAATACAAATAAATTTTTAAATATAGAAATAAAATGTATACAAAATATTAGATAAATAAACTTCTAAATATAAAAATAAAATTTATACTAAATATTAGATAATGAGTTTACAAACTTATCAAAATAATAAATAATCCTCTAACATAAAGACTCTAGACAAGATAAATAACTAAACTTAGAGTTATATTCGTTTAAATTCAATCTACTAATAATACAAAATATTCAAAGCAAAGTAAATAACCCTATTCATACTCATCTAAATAATCATCTGAGTCATCAAGATCGTCAGAATCATCGTCCCTTTGAGAACTCTGTGGTTGTCCTGGTTGCTGCAGAATAGGTGGGAGTTTTCTACCTGGGACTGTGCTTTTCTGGGAGCTTGGAAAAGTAAAAGAAGGAGGTGGGAGAACACGTGATCCATAACTACTAGGACCCATGGCCCTCACATACTCAGTCAAGCTGCTCAATTAATGACTAAACTTATCCATCTGTGAGTTACTGGTGTTGAGATCCTCACGCAAGGATTCAACAGTCTGTTGCCACTCTCTTTTCTCCCTCTGGTTGCGATCTTCAAGCTCTCTATATTTAGCGGCATGTTGTTCAACTTCCCTATTGAGTATTGCGATTTGTTCTCTAAGATCCAAAACATTAGTGCTGGTGGTCGTGGTTGGACCATCAACTTGAGGTCGCACCATGGAAGAGTCCCTTACCTCACCCATGCCATATACCCTACCTCTTCGTTTTTCACCCACTGTCTCAATCCATATGTTTTCATCAGAGACAGGCGGTGGATCAGTTAAACCAGCCTCTATAGCAGCTAACGCTCTTGCTCAGCCTGAAACATACGCTCTTAAAATATATCCTACAATGAGGAGAAATGATTGATAAACTACTAGAAGTATTAATAATGCAAAAATTAAGGGGATATGTGAAAAAAATAAGTCCAATATTACAATGAAGGTAAGTTACCTTTGTCTTTCGAGAGTGTTCATCAATCCATTGAGTCCTATCCTTTTTGCGAGTGTGAGTGTGCTCAAAAAACTCATCCATACATAATGGTCTTCTAAGTGAATGATTCTACATAATGTAACCAAAGTATCAACAAATATGGGTGTACAATTGATATGTACTGAACTAAACCATTGCACTTAGATAGAGCAGCTCATAAAAGCATGCTCATAAAAGAGAACTCATAAAAGAGAACTCATAAAAGCATAGTTTGGCAGAGGCAGAGGCAAAACAATATTAATTAAAGAGAAACAAAATCAACAATATCATCATCATCAAAGGCAAAGGCAGCAACAACAACATAATAATAATCTTCCAGGGCAACTATTTGATGTTAACTTCTCAGAAAAGAGAAAGGTTCCTAATGCATTAGATCCTCTTCACAATCGTTGATGACTTCAAGCCTTCATTTTCTTTGCATATTGTTATTCATGTTTGAGTTTTGAGGTTACAAAACCAATTAAAATAGCAAATTATATTTTATAGAGTTCAGAGGTTCATTCTCTGTTAAATTGTGGAAGCTAAGGAAGGTTAGTACTTCATTTTATTTTATTGTTTTTTACAGGAACCCATAAAAGCATGCTCAAAGAAGTTCATGAAAATCATGACTATATCGTAATTGATGATGATGATGATCAAAGGCACTCTAAACCACTCTTAATGAAAAAGAAAACCAACACAGAAGGTAACTGAAATCTAACTTCAATTGTTTTTATTTTATATTTTTTATTTCATTATTTAGCTCATATTTTGAAACAAAGATGAAGAAATCCAAAAGTCAAAGCTTCGGTTTAGATCAAAAGAATAACAGTATAAACTAATATCAAATCAACTCTATAAATAATAGTATAAATTATGATGGCAACTGATAGTATAAAGTAAAAAAGAGGGTTCTATAAGCAACTTACCAAGCGTAACCTCGCTTCTGGAAAGGTGGTGCCTTCTGCAGTATGAAGGGAGGTACCTCGAGTCGATTTCCTGGCAGCTGTATTTCTCGCCTGTAATTATCTAAAGGCATCAGTGTCCCAACGTCTCATCAATTCACCAAGAACTTCTGGTGGGATCCAATATGGACGGGCACCTTTTTTGCGAATGGCATGGAGCATACCTCGCAAGCACTTGGCAGCTCTAAACCTCCAAGCTTGATAGATATCATCCTCTTCCGTGTCAAGAATGTCAAAGCATTTCTATTTAAAAAAAATATCTTGTTATTATATAACATACTATGATACATATTTACCCTCTACTATATCCACTTTGTCCACCATATCTTTTCTAATCTTAATTTATCTAAAAATATTAGGTAGTAGTAGTCTGAATTACTAAAAAATCTTGCAAGTCAAGTAACCAAGAGATACCAAAAAGTAAGACTCAAATTCTTCTTGGGTAGTAGCTATAATAATTGGTGTTTCTAAAGTTTATATAGTATGATCATTACCCTTATAAATCAATATATATTGCGTCCATGATGCAAGGACATACATGTTAACTAAAGCAGCCAGCAAGTATATATATAAATCAGATGGTATAGTATATAATATGGCATTGAAATTCTAAACAACAAGATCCGAGAAAAAAATGTATCAGCAACAAATTAGCCCTTTATCACGTTGAAATTAAACAGATTATGACATGTACTTTAGTAATTAATTAATGAGATTAGCATGTGCAGTGAAAACATGCAGGTCCTTAAAAACTCAGCCATATAATTTTTCGAGTTAAATACTTTAATATAGTAATTAAAATTTACCCTCCACTCTATCCACCATATTTTTCGAGTATCATCATCTGCCTCATCAAAACTCAGCCAAGGCTTGTTGTAGTTTTCCTTAAAAACCTGAGAAATACGCTTCAAACCAGGCTTAGGTGGGTGCCAACTACATCAAAAACAAAAAAAATGATAAGGATAGATTACTTAGTAAAAACGAGACATGAAATTCATAAAATTTAAAGCAAATAACAAACCATTTGGCACCATCATATCTAAGCGTGGGAGCACTTGTGCTGGAGTGACCAGTGGCGGTGGATATTCCTTGACCATGAGTATCTTGGGTACCATTAGATGTGGTTTGTCTTTCCCCACAAGATCCTGCTCGACTGGGCGCTACAATAGCTGGATCATTCTTGCACACCATGTGAGGCAGTGTTGGAAGGTTCATTGGCTTGTTGTGTGCATGATCTTGGCACACCCAGAGTAGGCATCATGTGTATCTGAGGCTCCTGACGAGAGGGGGTAGTCGTAGCAATAGGTGGCGGTCTCCCATTGGTCGGAGCAGTCGTGCCTGATGATGACCCAACAAGAGTGTATGGATCCGCATGCAAGTCAAGGGGGTGACCGGTAGAAAGCCTAGGCCTCCCTTTTTGGCCTCGGCCTCGGCCACGGCCACGGCCGTGATCTCCGCCTCTACCAACCATATCCTATACTGTATTCCAGCTTTCCAAATTTTTTGATGTGGTGGATGCTTCTCAATACTGTATTAAAAGGAAAAACAGAAAATTAAAAAAAAGCATTAGATGCCAAGCACTTTTTTCTAACACATACAGTTTCTACTACAAGATAGAGATGCCTGTGAACACTCAAAAAAAGGCTCAATTAGATGCAGAAAACAAAAGGATAAAAGAATGTGGACAGTTTATATGAATGAGTAAACATGAACTGTACTCTTTGTAGCTTCATATGGACCATCAAGATGATATACATAATATATATGGATGATTCTGCCTGGATTTATTCATGTTAAACAAACAAACCAGGACCACAAATCTTCATAAGAAAATAATAACATCAAACAAGGAAATACAACACATTGATAAAAGAAAGAAATAACAGCAGAATCAATACATGATTATGTGATGACCAATTCAATCCCAAAGCTGCAATGACCACCAAAACCACAAACCAGCATCATCTTATGACTTAAATAGAGGGAGAAAATAAAAACCTAATTCCTCAGAAACCAAATTATATCAGTGTCATCTTCCACACGCACACACTAAATATTTATTTAATTAGTGTCCAAGATAGTTTCTTAAAGGTGTTTAATTTGAATTACAAGTAATCGATACAAGAAATTACAAAATATGAATTACAACTAAAACCTCAATCCGAGAATTCTGAACTTCCATCATCATCATCAATGTAAGCATCATCGTCATCATAGATCTCAATGTCATCGTCCTGTTCATTATTTACAATAGGAACCTGGAGGTCAGCTAATTGAAGTTGTATCATATCAACATCTCCTGATGTAGATGCTAATGATGGTGGAAACTCGGTTTCTAAAATGATCCTAGCTTGTGGAGGTTCATCATTCTGATATACCTCGGTTTCAGACTCATTTTGTGTCTCTTCCATTATTTTTCCCGGTTTACATATAATCACAACCTTCCAATTAGACTTACAGCCTTGTGGATATGGCATGTAATACACGTGTCTAGCTTTTTGTGCAAGGATGAATAGATCGTAACTCCCATATCTCCTAGTAGGTAATACTTCAGTTATTTTGTAGTCTTTGTGTCTATGCAATCCCCGAGACCTGGTAGGGTTATGCCACTCACAGTAAAACAAGGTGACTCTCAAACTAACAAGACTTGGATATTCATCAACAATCAAAATCTCTTTAAGAGTACCATACCAGTTAGATGCATCATTCTCTCCATTGCCTTTATGTATTATCTGTCTTCTTTCCACATGCATGCTCATGAGTATAAAATCTATACCCGTTGACCTTGAACATACCAACACTCGTTGCCCTAATTTTTGGACCGAATGCTAAACTCAATAGATGAGGACAAGTTATGCCATTACTGGGATTTTTTACCTGATTTTGTCAAACAAAATATAGTATTTAGAAAAACAATATTTACTTTGACATATTTTAGTACAGTCAACAAAATGTAATAACTTATATGTTCATGGAACCATGATGGAAAGTTGGACAAAGAATTATTGCTTCCATGGATTTGCTCGTATTGACTTCTAAATTTATTGACTTCAGGACAATTCAACAAGATATGTAAGTGAGCGGCTTTCATTTTCATACTAGTCAATCACCTGTCTTTGTTGGCTCTCCCAGGAACACCCGGTTGATCAAAAATAAAAAGGGTAGGCTCAGATGAACTTTCACCACCGTCATCATTCCGATTTGGCCTTGTTCTCTTAGACATTACAGGTGGCTCAAAGTAATAAGAACAATAAATTGATGTCTCTCTAGCCAGGTATGCTTGACAAATTGAACCCTCTACTCTAGCCCGATTCTTCACCGATCTCTTATACGTGCCTATTTCACACTCAAATGGATACATCCACCTATACTGAGCTGATCCACAAACACGTGCCTCATATGCCAAGTGAATTGGTAGATGCTCCATTACGTCAAAAAAAGCAATAGGAAAAATTCTTTCTAACTTGCACAAAATAACAGGAATATTAGCTTCCATTTATGCAAGATCGCTAACCCAAAGAGTAGATGAACAAAGGTCCCTAAAATATTGACTTATTTTGGTCAACGATTTCAACACGTGGTCCGGCAACTCTTTGAAGGCTAACGGAAGCAAACACTCCATAAATACATGACAATCATGAGTTTTCATCCCAAACAATTTTTCTCCCCTGACATCGACACACCTTTGTAAATTTGAAACATATCCATCTGGCATTTTCAACTCTTGTACCCATTTACAAATATTTTTTTGTTGTTGGAGTGTCAAGACATAGTGCCCTTAGGCTTTGCCCAATGACTTTCACGTACTTGCACCAAATTCAAATCTGGTCACCTACAAAGTATAGCCATGTCTAACCTTGCCTTTTCATTGTCTTTTGTTCTTTCAGTATCCATAACAGTATTCATTATGTTATCAAAAACATTCTTCTCAATATGCATTAGATCCAAACAATGACGAGCCAAATGATCTTTCCAATATGGGAGATCCCAAAATATACTCCTTTTGGTCCAATTGTGTTCCACCCCATATCCGCTCAATCGCACTTGTCATCTTCTGTCAACTATTTTAGGATATTGTCTAACTCTTTTCCAGATCTGTTCACCGCTAAGCCTAATAGGAGGTTCTTCATCTTCCTCAACATTCTTCTTAAAACTAACTTTATTACGCCTATAAGGATGACCTTCAAGTAAATATCTCCTATGACAGTCAAACAACGAATTCTTTCTGCCATAATCTAACCAAAAGGCCTTGGTATCCTCCATGCATATTGGACACGCTAATCTTCCCCCCGTGCTCCAACCAGACAACATTCTATAAGCAAAAAAATCGTTAATGGACCACATTAATGTGGCCTTTAACTGAAAATTCCTCTTGCTATGAATGTCGTATGTTAGGACGCCTTCATCCCACAACTCTTTAAGTTCATCTATCAATGGTGAAGATAAACATCAATTTTTGCTTTGGGATTTTCTTTTCCAAGTATGATGCACGTTAGGAACAAGAAATGATCTTTCATACACATATGAGGTGGAAGGTTATAAGGGGTGACTATAACAGGCCAACAAGAGTACGGTGTGCTAAAATGAACATTAGGAGAAAACCCATCAGAACAAAGTCCAAGTCTAACATTACGCGGTTCGCTTGAAAAATGAGGATGCTTGGTATCAAAATGTTTCCATGCTTCACCATGAGAAGGATGTGTCATCACGTCGTCGTTTCTGCGATTTTGGTGATGCCACAACATATGAGGGGCAGTACTCATTGATGCATACAACCTTTGTAGCCTTGGAATCAATGGCAAATAATGCATTCTTTTATATGGAACCTTTTTATTTTTACCTTTTCTAGGCTTAAATATATACTCCCCATAAAATTTACATTGTCTAAGATCTTTGTCCTCTTTGTAATATATCATACAACCATTGACACAACAATCTATCTTAACCTCCTTAAACCCAAGTTGGGAAACAATTTTCTTAGCTTCATAATAATTAGCAGGAATTTCATTTAGAGTTGTTTGCATTTCTCTAAACAAAGTTGTCCACTGGTCAAAAGACAATTGTGATTTTATACTTAGCATCCTACTAGCAAGTGACAATCGTGAATGGATACAATTTTCCCACAAGGGTTTACTAATTGAATCTAAGAGGTTATAAAATCTCTTAGCATCTCGATTTGGTTCCTCCACTGCTGGTTGCATGTACATGTGAAACTTAGGTTGCAAAGCATCAACAACCATCTCATGATAACGATCAAAATTTTCTTCCCATATAATACCACCTAATGCAGAGCTGCTTTCAATGTCTTCATCTATCATAATCTGATTCTCTGTGGTTATCTCCTCTCCATGCTCTGTCCAAACCCAATAATTAGGTTTAAACCCATGAGTATATAGATCAATCTTAATGTCGATCAGCTGTTTAAATCTCCCACATTGACATTTGGCACATGGACACCTAACTAAAACTCCTTTGAGAAATTCATGAGTTCTAGTACACACTTCCACAAATTCATTTACCCCTTTAACAAACCTGGGCTTAAGACCTCGCCTTTGGTCATACATTCTATCATACATCCAACTTCGGTTCTGATTTTTCATTATTAATGATTTTAATTTCCTACATATCAAATGGATAATATTCAATTTTTAAATTTTTTTTATTCAACGAGAAACCACAACAAATAAAAGTCTTATCATAAATATAATTTATACTTTCACCATGAATAGTTTACCCAAACAAGCATAGATAAGTAAGTATAGATAAGCATGCATAATAATTTAATACAGATAATAAAGACAAAGATAAATTAAAACTCAATAGTTTAACAAAGATAAATAAATAAAAAAGTAGAAGGTTAAACCTTGAATAGCTTCTCTGGGAGTGTTAAACTCTACCAATACCTGAGATAGTGTAAATGGATGCCACTACAACTTTGATAATACTTGTGACTATGTCAACCCTACCAAAAAATATATATAGGCACATCAACACTAAAAACAATACATAAAAATCTTATCATGAAAACCTTGTAGTTTGCATAAATATTTTATTTTTTATAATTTATTTTTAATTATTAATATTAAATTTATAATTTTAAAAATAAAAATATAAAATTAATTTCTTAAACTCAATAGAAAAATAGCTAAACAAATACAATAGTATCTATTGAATCACTAGTATATAATAAAATCAATCAATAATATAAAATATATATTAAAGAAACTTCTCTTTCATTGATGGATTTTAGTTCCTTGCACACATCAAACAAATTTTATTGACTAGAAGTAATACAAGTACAACCTCAATTAGTAACTATGAATTAAGGTAACGAAACATAAGATGTTAATAAATTAGTAACTATGAATTATCTTATTTACAATTTTCCTGTAATGGAAATGTTTAAGCGAACTTTCTGATTGATTCAGCACCATGTTATACATCTCAACAAGAGACTTACATTTGCTCCATCAGCTCTTGCTTACAAAGCCCCTGGTTTGTCGATCTTGTTACCAAGAACCAACAGGGGAATACCATTTAAATAATGCTTGCTCAACAAGTCATGAAGCTCATTTCTAGAGATAGGTATGTTGTCATGATCAGCTGCATCAACAACATAATTGCAGGTTGCAATAGAGACATAGTTGATGATAATCATGCTTAGCATACTAGTGTACATAGATAATCTACAAGGATTTCTACAATGAATAGGAAAACAAAAAAAAAAGAGAGAGAGATCATATAGATGAAAATTTGTTATGTCTTCCATGGGATTACAAAGTCTTCATTATACTTTGTTCATTTTAGTGCCACTAAAGTTCAAAGTTGATGATCCTTCTTTCAATTGTAGACATATTATCCTAATAGTTTTCACCTAATAGGTTAGATTGGAAATAATATTACACAATGCCTCAGCAGAAGATCTAGAGAATCAATGTCCAAAATAAATCTGCAGTGTTAATTAGAAAGTTAAAATTGAATGATCACATAAATTTTATCATAGGAAATGAAAACAGATTACAAGCTAAACCAAGTAGTTTTATACTCTTTATGTATACACATTTTTCATGGCACTAATTTGATTTTCTTTCAAATTTAAAGTTTCAATTCCTTTGTCCTTAGAACTGAAAACTACATCAGAAGCTATTATTGAACCAAAGAAGATCAAAGGAGAGCCTTGACATTCAACTCGTTTCTATAAAGAAGCTATCATTTATACACAATTAGAAGATTAGTCACTTGATGCACCCACAGAAGAGAATTTTGAACATATTACAACTCATAGGGGTTCATCACTTTCCTCTGACATCTCATCAGTTAGTGATTCAAAGGAATAGAAATAATCTGTCTAGACTCTACTTTGATATATTAGTATTTCTTATGTATATGATCACACT
This sequence comes from Arachis ipaensis, assembly GCF_059453495.1. NCBI lineage: Eukaryota > Viridiplantae > Streptophyta > Magnoliopsida > Fabales > Fabaceae > Arachis > Arachis ipaensis. The sequence goes on from NC_142441.1 coordinate 72,025,689, forward strand.
AAATTAGTGTATTATGCATTAATCAATCTGATATCTAGTCAGTTAGTTGCATGTTCTGTATCTAGCTAGCTTATGTATATTAGTATTTCTTATGTATATGATGACACTAAATTCGTTTCTATGTGGTCTATATATACTTTTTTATCAACTTAGATAATATATATGTGAACAATAATATTATAAAAAATAAGAGTGACATTATTATTTTTTAATAATTATGGTGAATTCTCTTATCTATTAATGTATAAAAAATTGGTTTTACACTCTTTAGTCCACAACTTGATTAAACTAATTAACAATCAAAAGCCACAATGAATGAGTGAGAAATGGTCTTCATTTTCTTAGTTCTTGATGATCATGACTTCAACTATTTTCTAAGTGTCAATACTCAACAGAATGCAAACACTGAAACATAAATTCAAGAATCCGGTGTGGGCAAACATAAAACAAAGAGAAGAAGACAGAACTGGGTGATTGTTGGTCCTTTGGAAGCATTGGCATCCCCACTCAGCTGTAAATCAGCCGTAAATCAAGTCACTTGTATAAGAAAGTAGTAGTCTTATGTTCAAATCTATAATCAAACTTAATTTATAAGTTATATAAGCAAATATGATTCATGTTTATAAACAAATTTCATAAATAATATAACCAAAGTGCAAAAAATCCAAGTATCTGCAGAGAATGTTTTATTTTCTTTAATGCTAACCATAAATTATAACCAGTCTCATATAGTTTATTGATTAACACATCCATTTACACAAAAATACACACATGAAAATAGTAAATTACTATATCATTTCCAGACAATAACCAATTCACCTTTTTGTCTTTTCCACACAAGTCAACAAAGCAAAGCCTTATGCTGATAGAAGTTACACAAACAGCTTCCACTCACTTTCCTATTTTCACACACAGACACTTTTAGTGTTTGCTAATAATCTTGTATTAACAGAACACTGCTTGAATTGAAGCAGCATTGCATCAATCCTATATTTAAATTTGTCAGAAAGATAACTTTGAAAACTAATGATATTTTCACCTTTTCTTTTCCAATTTTGATTAATTTTGAAGAAGATGAAGTATACAAATATGAGTTTGGCCAAGCACACCAAATAGGAAAGTGATTGAAGCTCAATGCTCATAGTTAGCATTGTTGTTAAATTAGGGGAAATAGGGCTAAAGAAGTATATATTACCCATTCCACATCACAAAATTCACATCCCGTGCAGGAAGAGAATTAGGGTTTCGAAGCTGCCACACAATCAGCAAGGCAACAAAAACTTGTTAATGTTAGCAATTAGGGTTTCGAAGTTGTCACACACAGAGAAAGAAGAGTTCATAGCTAATAAGCAATAAAGGAGCAAGAATTGAATTAGTAGACAAACCGAAGAAGAAAGAGGGGAAACGGACCCTTGCTGGAGTTCTACTCGCCTTGGGTTCGTTGTCAGCTCGTGCAATTAGCTGCCGCGCCGGACTACTGAGTAAGGCGCCGAAGGCACTGGCCACTGGGGAATTTGGGGATGAATGGGGAATTTGGCGAAAAAGGAGGGAATTGTGTTTCTGAGCTTTAGACGCGGGAAGTGGACGCGGGCAAGTGTTTTTAGTGACAAAAATCGACGGCATATTTGTCGATGTTAATTTAAAAAAAATCAACACCCTAGCCGTCTATTTTATACATTAAATCTACACCGTTCATTTAATTTTAGAAAGTGATCTAAACCGTTTAAATTTATCGACGGTAAGTGTTATCAATATTTTAACTAATAAAATAGACGCTGTTTTCGTCGATTTTAAAATAAAAGTATTCTAAACCCCAGGTTCGTCGACAATGTGACGATAGGCTAATGCATCATAAAATTATCAACGACCTTGCTGTCGATTTTAATATTTTATTTTTAATTATTTTTTTTAGCAACATCAACAGCAAGCCGTCGAAAAATATCGACGGCAGAAATAACTGTCGATATTTGGCGTCGAAAAAAACGCTTTTTCTAGTAGTGAGATAAAATAAATATACAAATATATTTAAAATATAAATTCTAACAAACACAAATATTCAAAGTTTCAAACATAGCGTTTAAATAAAAAGAATCAACAAATTTTTAAAAAAGGTGCCATAATCAACGAATTTGATTTATTCACTATCCTATAACAATCTAGTGACGATACCTAAGCAAATAAATTTCCAAACTCAACGTATGAGTGCCATGTCGGCATATGAGCTCCCCATTTATATTACTATAAAGATAAAGATTACCGAAAAGATTATGGAGTTGTTAAGTAAGAACTGGGAGGTGTCGTTCACTTGGGTTAGAAAAGAAGCTAATGTTGCTGCTGATTGTTTGGCTAAGAATGGTTATTCTCAATCGGTGTGAATTCAGTCAAGTGATGATCTCAAGCAGATTTTGTTGAATGATTCTGTTGTGTAATTTTTAGGTGTTGTGTTCCTATTTGTTTTAATTTTTATTACAAACACACAAAAAAAAATACTATGAGCACTATGGACTTATTATGGAGGTTATTGTAAGGCTCTGTTTGTTTGGACTTAAGTAAAAGAAAAATGGAAGAGGGAACAATTTTCATATTTTGATGTATAATTTAGAGTCTAATTTTGATACACTGATGGTATAAAGCATTTTATATAATTGTCTATTCGTATTTATTTTTTTACTAACCATTCATATAGTTAAAATAATAGTTATTTTGTTGACATGACATTATATAATCAAATGCATATCTAAAAGTGTTTTTATACTGATAATGCATTAAAATTAAATTTGTCTAATTTATATTTAAAAATCTTTTATGTATCTTAGCTTCTCTTTCCTCCATTTCTTTTGTACTTCGATCCAAACAAACAAAACCCAAAGGTTATATAAAATGATCCTATATAAAATGATCTTGAGAACTTACGAGTTATTAAACGTGGGACTACAATACTTTTCGCTTCTTCTTTAAACATGAGATTGACGCTTTGTATGCACCGAAGAAAAAATATTGGTTATCTAAATTAAGAGAGAAAGATAAATAAGTCCTTAATATTTTTTTACGAAGACAAATTAATTTCTCACTAATTGAAAATACAAAATCATCTTTGACCATTTAAAATGCGAGACATATGCATCATTCCATTCATTTTTCCTTTAAAACGTGGACTAATGTGGACATTAGATAGAACCTCCTTCTTCTTTCTCTTCAAACCTCCAAAAACCTTTTTCTCTTTTTCAAAAACTACCGTCGATGACCATAACCACTGCCATGTCGACATCACGCCTAAGGGTAGCAATGGAGCGGATAGGGACGAATTTTTGCGCTACTAGACTCAGTCTTACAATAACCCACATAGAACCCGTCCCGTTCCTACTCACGGATAGGCCAAAATTAAACCCTAACCTGCCTCACTCTTTACCCGCGGTCCTATAATTATTAAGATTCAATAAATAAAATTAAATTTCAAAATTTATATAACCATTATTATATACTTAACATCAATTAAAGTAAAACCTTAAGAATGATATAATATTATTAATTTTTTAACTAATGATTTCACATATATTATATATATACAAGGCGGGTATTACCTAAACCCGCCCCGCTCCGCGCTGCTAAAACCCACCCTCGAGCAAATAGGGATAGAGTGGGTACTCGCGGGTACGATAGTGTTGTCATTCCTAATCGAGAATGCAAACTTATTAACAATTATGTATTTCAATTTAACTCTTTGGACAACGATTTGTTCTCTCCTCCTAATGTTAAAAATATTATCTCGTTAAAGTGACAATCTACAAATTGAGTTTTTAATACATCTCCTATTTGTATCTCTAGATACCTTACAATAAAAGGAGAATCACATCCAACATATATTTCTAATTTTTTGGGTTCCATTTTGGTGCGATTAGGTAGAGCAATTGGGACATATAGTGCACATCCAAATATTCTCAAATGGGATATGTTTGGTTGTTGGCCAAAGTCAATTGTAACTTGTTGACCTTAACCGAATAACTGCTACAACATGTAAAATAACATACCTCGAAATAAAAATTGGGAGATTCATTCTCATAAGAAAGAGTCTAACAATCAATCGGGGACGTTTAATAAATGATTCTGTTAGCCTATTTTGTGTACGAACATGAGTTATCGAATGTTCAATACTTATACCAGTAGCCATATAATAACCATTAAAGGCTTGACAAGTAAATTCACCAACATTATCAGAGCAAATTGTTTTGATTGAATTTTCTAGAAATTGTGCTTTTAATTTTATAATTTGTGCAAGTAGTCTCGCAAACGCCAAATTACGACATAATAATTAGCCCATATGAGACCATCTTAAAGATGTATTTATTAGGACCATAAAGATGTATTTATTAGGACCATAAAGTATTTAAAAGATCCACATTATTGATAAATTAGTCCACATATATTACTTTGAATTAACTGAAGGAATTCAGAAGATTCAAATCTAGTCTTTGCTGAAAACATGCAATACAACATAACTAACTAGAATACTAGATTGAAAAATCTTATGGTTCTCCAATGAATACCCTTATTAGTTTTCAATAATGTTTTGCATTATTGGTGTTCCAGAGTGACCTAATCAGTCATGCCAAATTGTGAATTCATTTGAACTAATAAACTTTTGATTTATTATAACACGTGATTCAATTGCATTAATACGAGTATAATATATATTAGAAGAAAGCATAGGCAATTTTTTCAATATGACTTTTTTACTTGAATTGTAACTCATAATATGAAATAACTCATTGTTATTCTTAAATACTGTCTCAATATGATATCCATTCTTATGGATATCTTCAAAACTCAACAAGTTCTTTTGAGACTTTGTAGATAATAACACATTATTTATAATGAGTTTTGTTTTTCTAAAAAATAAAATAACATCTCTTTCAGAATTATCAATTATTTTACTTGTACCAATAATAATAGCAACACTTGCCTTTTTATGTATAAAGTTGACAAAATAAATTTTGTTTTTAAGAATAATGTACATGCTTGCACTATCTATAAGAATCTTCTTGTATCTTTATCATTATTTTCAAAAGAAAGAATAAACACGTGAAAAAATATTTATCTTTAAAATTCATAACTCAATCACAAATTTATTTATGAATGTTTTAAAACTTACATAGAAGGATAAATTTAAAAGTAAATATATTCAAATATAAATAAGTAAAAACATATATAAATATATCAAAAATCAAATATATAACAAGGAAATAAATTATTCAACATTTACATTAATGATTAGATGACCAATATTTACTTCAGTGTCTTTAAAGAAATCAGACATATCATAATAAGTTATGGTAGGAACATCTTTTGAGATAAAATTAGTTTCTATCTTTTTCTCATTCTCTTTTAAAGATGATTGGTAAAGTTCAGCTAAGTGCTTTGGCGTACGACAAGTACGTGATCAATGACCTTTACCATCATAACAATGACATCTGCTTTCTATATTTTTAATGTGCCCATTTTTCTTTTCTTTATTATCTTACTTTTTGGATGATCTTTTATTATTGAAGAATATTTTCTTCTTTTCTTTATCATATTTGTTACCAAAATAGTAATTTTTATCATTTTTAAGATTACAATGTGTTACATTCATTTAGGGGAATTGAGTAGAACCACAGAGGGCAAACTTCATGAAAATGGGCAAACTTCATGATTTTTCATGAGTAATTCATTATTTTGTTATACCACAAGAAGGCATGCAATTAATTTATAGTATTTTGTAAATCTCTTGTCTCAATATTGTTATTGTAGGAGTATATTTAAGAGATGAAATGTCGAATATGTTTTCACTAACATATCTTTATCAATAATATATTTCCCACACAATTTTAATTGTGAGGTTATTTTAAACATTGTGAAATTATATTCAGCGATGGATTTAAAATCCTATAACTACAAATGTAATCATTTATATTGGACATTTGGAAGAATCACCGATTTTTTGTGATAATACATTTTCTCCAGGCTCTTCCGTAATTTTGCTAAATATTTTATAGTAAAATATTTGTTTTTTAATCTGTTGTCAAGATGACGATAAAAGAACACCATTGCCGTAGTGTAACACCGTAATTAGCTTAAGTCTTACCTCGCGCCGTAAAGCAAAGGTTAATAAGAGATTACGACAGTTCTAAGCTCATACATAATATATATATATATATATATATATATATATATATATATAGAGAGAGAGAGAGAGAGAGAGAGAGAGAGAGAGAGAGAGAGAGAGAGAGAGAGAGAGAAAGAACAATATAATCTAGAAGCTCGATGAAGGATATAGCTCAAAAACAGGATTTACAAAGCGCAAAGCGAGCTAACAAAGCTTCTAACTTAAAGCACAAGAAACAGATAAGATATATCAAAATATAATAGTATAATATCAAAAGGATCTAGCCACGACTCGCGGAGTTTAAGCCGGCTAGCCATATACAAACCATACTTCAAACCAGACAGTAAAAACAACTTATACAAGTTTTGTTCTCTCAATACATGCCTCTAGGCTAAAACAACATACAAAAGTGAGAGATGTATAAACAAAATAAACAAAAGACTCCAAAAGGTATCATGATCCTCTGCTCCTGTCACTATCCAAGCAACTCACCGAGGTGGGTTGCGACCTGCATCTGAAAAATACAACAGAAATATGGTATGAGAACCGGAGGTTCTCAGTATGGTAATAGTGCCCAGTGATGTAGGATATAAGACCCCGGGACGCCAAAGACAATCCTAAGATCCATATCCATCACAAGATTCAATCTTAAGGCATACTAAAATAGATAAGCATGATCATATAAGCCTTAACATAAATAAACAGGGTACTCTATGTTAAGGGATTTCTATGCTAACCAAACACTGCTGTCCCACAGCCTTCACTAACCTATCCTCCATGCGATCCCATCGCCGCCGCCTTCCGAACCTCCTCAATCCTAGTAGAAATCACAATTATATACAATACAAGTAAATCACAAGTAGAAGCATATAAGGCAAGTAACTCAAGTAGCAATTAGGCATGTTATACAAGTCGGCAAAGCAAACAAACAGATAGAAAATGCATATGATGAATGCCTGCCCTATTGGCTGTGATATCACATTGTCGGTTCAACTGCTAACCCGACACATCTCCATGGAGATATCGCCCTTCGAAATCATTATTGGGAACCCTCGAGATATAGTGCTCGGATCACTGTCCAGGGTTTTGTGCCTGCACACTCTGATGATCCGAAGGGATGCGAGCGGGATACTCTTGCCTCAGACCTCACATCTCAACGCAAGCGGGACGAACCACCGCCCTTACGCCGCTGCCGCTACCTCGACAGGCAGGATCCAACCGCCGTCCCTGTCGGGCACATAGCGTCCCATAATCTCAGTACAATTACACTTCAGTGATTTTCAGAAAACATTTTCAGTATACATGGATCCATCATCTCATTCAGAGTCCTCGACTCATCGCAACCACTGTCAATTCACATTTCAGTTATGAACTCTACAGTTCATAATTTCTCATGTCACATACCAGTCTACCTTCACACGCCATCAAACCATCCTCAGTACACCTAAAACCTAAGCTTCCGTTTTCTAATTTTTCATAATAATCATCAACTAAAACCCTTAGGTTATTTCCTATGTTCTCATACCTAAAATTAAGCCCAAAAGCCTTGAAATGGTGTCATGGAAGCTTACAATCTTGTTGGGAAGGTGAAATAGTTGAAAACAAAGTTAAATTTGAGAAGCAGAGCGTGTGCGTCCGCACGCCCAGGAAGATTTTTAAAAGTGTGCGTACGCACAGGGGTGTGCGTACACATAGGTACGAAAATTCACAAGTTTGTTCACTCGCACAAACTGTGCTAGCGCCCCCAATCGACTGACCTTCCCAACTTGTGCGTGCGCACAGGGCTGTGCGTACACACAGGTTGCAATTCCTCATTGGTGTGTGCGCACACAAGCTGTGCTAGTGCTGCAAACAGCGAGCCTTCCCCTGCGTGTGCGGACGCACAGGTCTGTGCGTGCGCACAGGTTAAAATTTTTGCAGGGTTGTGCGTGCACACATACCAGAAATCATAAAGTTCTGTAACTTTGCAGGATTTCAGATTTTTACACCAATCTTTGAATGATCATAACTCCCTCTACAAAAACCCAAATTTTACAAACTTTATATCGATTAAAAGGGTTTTTAATGAGCTTTAATTTCAAACAATTTTCAACCAATTTTGAAAACCGAGGCATAAGTTATGATCAGACAAAGTTCACCAAAAACCAACTTTTACCCATACTCACAAAAATCTCAATTTACCAACATTCATAACCCAAACCAACCAAAACTACATTAACTCTATCCCATATCAGATTTTACCATTTGCCATACTTCAACTTACCACTCCAACATATATAACCATCACTTCACATTATCAAGTACATAATAATACCCTTACTAACCATCATTTTCATCAATTATCAATATCAATCTCTAATATCATGCTATCAACATCAATATAGCCATTTATCAATCATTCCAAATCATCAATTATCATGCATTATCATCGTAACACTTTCACCAACATAACCAAGGCTCATCAATTCATCATAATTTATTATACCTCATCATTCAATAACTCAACAACCATTTTAATTCAAACCTATCATATGGGCCACTAGCCAAAGTATTCATGAATATTATATACTACATAGAAAAAACCAAAATCATACCTTGGCCGATTTCCAATATGTCCTTAACCCCAAATGAGCACAACAATGACCACCAACAAGCTTTCCAACACAATCCAAGCCACCAACAAGTTCCAATAGCTCCCAAACTCACAATAATCAAACCATATATGCATAAACCATCACAAATCAATCTAGGGTTCTATTTAAACATAATCTCACAAGGGTTTAATATCTCTTACCTTTTTCAACAGTTTTAGTAGCCAAAATCCAATGCTAAGCAAGGATTAGAGTGAACCTAAACATCCAAAATCACAAAACTCACTTAATCAAAAGCCCTAAAAACTCAAAATTTTGAAGAGAAGAACTGAGAGAGATTCGAGCTTTTCTTACCAGTTTCTTGGGTGAGTTTTGTAGAGCGCTTCACAAGGAATGCGTAGCCACAAACGGTGTGGCGATCGGAGCTCTATAGCTCAAGATATGAGCTTAGGAAGTTGAAGATGAATAGTACTCCTTCTTCCTCTTCCTTCTTTTCTTTGTTGCTGAGTGTGTGTGTTTAATTTGTATTATTGTGCTGCATGGGTTCATTAAATGAACCTTTATATATGTTGGGCTTGGGCCTAACTTGGGCCCGGTCCAACCTGTTAGCGTTTTTAGCCCGTTTGACCCAACTTCGGGCCAAACCTTTAAAATTAACGCCTGGTTTTTGACTTCTATAATTTTTCTAAGGTTTTTTTACTGTTTCCACTTTTCTCGCACAGTACCGGGCAGACTTGAACCGGTTCAACCGATTCGACTGTCGATTCGCGGTTTTTTGCGATTTTTCGCAGAAGTCCAAAAATCACATTTAAAATTCTCAAATTCTCACTCTAACTTTTTGGAACCTAATTTGGGCAATATTAATTACCTAATTAGGCGGTTAATTAGTCGCAGTTCTTACACGTAGCATGATCCTTTAATGTTGTATTATTATTTGCCTTAATAATATTACTGAGATTCATTGAGTAAAGGTAAATTTTAACATCTATAATTTATGATAAATGATTTTTTATAGAAATATAAAGTGGTACAAATTCCAAATAAAAAAGATTTGACATGATTAAACTTTCTTATCTTAAGAGCCTTTGTGCTGATAACGTCTTGCGAAAATATGATGAAAGTAGATACATAGGGCTAGAGATTTAAATATGAGAATATAGAAGAATTGTATTTTAATGATATTCTCACAATATAGCACTTGATAATTTATGAGATTAGATTTCTAATTTACAAAAATGATATACAAGATTTAACACCAGAGCTAGAATAATATAAAATTATAAACTTGGTGTTTTAAAGAAAATAATAGTAGAATATTATTTATCTAACTCACTTATTAATTAGTAGAAACATATTATAGAAATTCATACCCCATTAATTGATGATATTCCATATTTCATTATGTATGATAGTGCTTCATACTCCATGATATGACATTCACATTAATGACCGTTTTATAACATTTAGACTGTGTTTGAAAAGGAGATTGAGACTGAGAGATAGAAACTAAGGTAGTGTTTATTTTGAGGTACTGATGAGACTTAAAAATTAGAACTCAGTATCATGTTTGTTAGTTTGAAATTGGAACTAAAATTTCAGTTTTGCAACACAAAATTTGAGTCTTTTTAGTATCTCAAAAAGGTGGAAATTTAGAAGACTAAAAATTTTGGAGATAGAGACTAAAATTTAAGTAACAATTCTTGCCCAAAATACCTTCATCCTAATTAATTAATTCTAAAATAGCATCTTTTTTCGTTCTACTCTAAACTTTTCTTCTTTCTTTTTTTTTCGATTTTGATTCCGTTGTCTTAGTCAACTCACTAAGTCTCTGTCATGGACAACAAACAACAACAACGACCTCATAAATCTCACGCATCTAAAGACCCTTTTCTTCTCAATTACCAACCTTTTAAGCTTCAAATTGCTTCTAAATTCTTCACGAATTAGCTTCTTTTCCTCTCCAAAAATCTTTGCAACTACTGCACCCAATTGTTCTCCGTTCCGCTCCATCAACCCAGGTCAGTTCCGTCTCCAAAACCATCGAATCACGTCCAAATTTTTGCTCCAGGAAATCGTCTTTTATGTTGGCCTTGGCGATGCTGTCGACAGCGGGATCGACAGAAGAGTTCCTGCTTTCTTCTCGAGCACCAAGTGGAGGAGAAAGGGGGTTTCTGGTAGGGCTGGCAATGGGTAGGTAGGGTTTGGACCCTATCCTAACCCTACCCGCGGGTTGAAAATTTTATTAAAACTCTATCCTACCCTACTCGCAGGTTGAGAATCTCTCAACCCTAACCCTACCCGCACCCTAAAATTCTAAACCCTATCCTACCCTACCCTACCCTACCCGCAGAAATATCAAATTTTTTCAAAGTAAATACAAAATTCAATCATTTCGAATTTTATACATATTAATAACATAAAAAATAAAAAACTAATGCTTTAAATTACTAAATTAACTAACTAGTTTTAGTGGTTGTTTATTTATTGTAAGTCATTACATAAGGGAGGTTGTGGGTTCAACTCTCACTTCCTTCACTATATACCTAATTTTTATAAAATATGTGTTATATATGAGGTGCGGGTTAGGAGTGTTCAAATCCAAACCGATCCAAATTAAACCGCTCATTCAATCCGATTCAAACCGAAAACCGATTAAAACCGCACTAATTCAGATTTGATTGGATTCTATTTTTTGCAAACCGCTGGATTGGATCGGATTTCGGATCTATTTTTCATAACCGATCCAATCCAATCCAAACCACACAATGTGCTATAATATTATTATTTTATTATTATATTTACGAGTTAATACTCAAAATCGTCCCTGAAAGATACCTCGATCTCCATATGAGTCCCCGAAAGATAAAGTTAATCAAAATCGTCCCCGAAAGATGACGGTCATGACCACGTTAGTCCTTCCGTCATCTCGTCTGCTGAGCTGGCTAACGTTGGGTGACGTGTTCCGTTAACTGCCTAGGTGGATGACGCCTACGTGTACGCTGGAGTTGCTAACAAGGTAAGTACGTTAAAAAAAATTAAATCAGTCCCTTAGATGATGAACCCTAATCCTAAATTCAATGATAAATAAATCGCGGTCTACAATCAAGCAGCTCCAAGAAGAGAGCTTGTCTTTCACAAATGATTGGCACCATAACACTCAAAATCCAATATCAAAGGCCATCCTCGCTCGAATCAAACCACGTAACCGCCCCAAAGCCACCACCTTTACGCCGACCCGCTTCAGTCCCACTCATTATTGACGCCGTTCGAATTCTGGCAACCCATGCCCATTGGCGGGACTCCCTCGAGTCTCGCTTTGCAGAATCTGAGGTTCTAGTTTCGGACGTTGCTCATTTCGTTCTAGACCGAATACACGACCCCGAGCTGGGTTTGAAGTTCTTCGACTGGGCTAACTCGAGACCCTTTTCTTGTTCCCTTGATGGCTTTGCTTATTCCTCTCTTCTTAAGCTCTTGGCAAGATTTAGAGTGTTCTCCGAGATTGAGCTGGTTCTGAACAGCATGAAAGTTGGGAACTTGAAGCCTACCCATGAGTCTCTGAATTCTCTGATTTGAGCCTACGGAGATTTTGGGATGGTTGATGCTGCCCTATGGTTATTCTATACAGTGCGGGAAGTGCATGGTTGTTTCCTTAGTGTTGTCGCTTCTAATTCGTTGCTGAATTGTTTGGTCAAAAGGGGGAAGGATGATGTTGTAAGGAAGCTGTATGATGAAATGCTTGTGAGAGATGATGGTGAGTGCTAAACAATGACTGTCCCCACAAGCAATTTGCTTTACCTATTAAGACCATGTAATGCTGTAATTGGATGAGGAATCAGCAAATGGCTGTGATCGCCATGACCCAACCTTCCAAAGTCACTCCTGCACATAAACTGGGGCTCAATTTGTGAGAAAAAAGACACAAGGAAAGAATTGGTTAGAGTTAAAGATGAGGAATAAATGCTTGTGACTGATGGTGGCATTGGTAAAGTTGTGGATAACTATAGCATCGGGATAGTGGTTATTGGTTAAGGATCTATGCGACTTTGGGAAGGTTGAGGAAGATAGAGGGTTGATTGTATCAAACACCTATGGACACTAAACGACGTCGTATCAAGACCTGGAGGCTATTGAATCAAAACAGCGTCGTTTTGTTACTATGCCACGTGGACACTTAACGGAACACGTCACCCAACGTTAGCCAGCTTAGCAGACGAGATGACGGAAGGACTAACGTGGTTATATCCGTCATCTTTCGGGGACGATTTTGATTAACTTTATCTTTCGGGGATTCATATGGAGATCGAGGTATCTTTCAGGGACGATTTTGACTATTAACTCTTATATTTACAGTTATACTTATAACATGTTCAATTTGTTATACATTTTTCTATTATTCATGTATTATTATTTAATAAATATTTTATGTTCAAAATATTATTTATTTATTTATTTTAACTAACCTATAATTTTATTTCTATTGTTATGTTATCGTTAGCTTTTTAAGATATTGTTAAAACTTGTTATGTTATTGTTGATTATTTAAAATTTGATGTTGAGACTTGTTATATGTATTTAATTTTTTTTATTTAAAAAACCGCAAATCCAAACCGATCCAAATCGCTTGTAATCGGATCGGATCGGATCGGATTTCTAAAAAATATTTCATCCAATCCAAACCGCACCGCACATAAATTAAGCGTTCGGATCGGATGACTTTTTCCCTTAAAACCGAACCAAACCACACTGCGAACACCCCTAGTGCGGGTATGGTAGGGTAGGGTAGGGTACACCATAAACCGAACCCTACCCTAAACCCGTATCCTACCCTATCCGTAGGCATACCCGGACTACCCTACCTTACCCGCAGCAGGTCGGGTAGTCTACCCTACCCGAACGGGTTAGACCGGGTTGGGTACCCGCGGTAGGGTATGAATTGCCAGCCCTACTTCTTGGCTGAAAATTGAAAAAAGAGGGGTTAGGATTTTATTTTAGTCTCTACTTTTATCTCAAACTAAATAGAATAATAAGACATAATAATTCAATCTTGTACACTTTATACCAAACACAATATTAAAATTTATTTCAATTTTAATCTTTCAGTTTTTATCTTTCAATCTCAATCTCTTTTCCAAATGCTACTTAAAAAATTGAGACTAAATTAAGTCTTTATATTATATTTAGTATAAAATATATTGGATTGAGTTATATCTAAATATCATATTTAGTTAAGATAAGATAAATATAAAAATTGAAAGATAAATCTAAAAAAAATATTTATCTTATCTTAACTAAATATGATATGATATTTTTTAAAAAATATGATTAAATTTTAGTTAAGATAAGATAAATATAAAGATTGAAAGATAAATCTAAAAAAAATATTTATCTTATCTTAACTAAATATGATATGATATTTTTTAAAAAATATGATTAAATTTTAGTTTCAAATTCTAAAAATTTCAATCTCTTTTATTTTTATTATCTAAAAATACTTAAAAGACTAAAATTTTATCTCTTCAAATTAAAATGTTAATTTCAATATGTAATTACTAAATACTGTACTGAAGTGGTAGTATAGAATATAGTCCGTGGGATTCCCGGGAAGAGGTGGTAGACTGGTAGTACAGACTAGAGAGTTTTCTCTTCCGTACAATACACATCTCTACCTACGTGTGTGGGGTCCACTCTTATTTGAGTCAAATACACATCTCTCTTTGCAGTTTGCACAGTGTAATTGTGTGTCGTGTATGGACTCCCCGAGTCCACATTTCTAATCTCAATTAAACCACCTGACCCATAAAAATAAAAAACCCTAGTTTTTTCACACACCTAACACACTCTTCAGGTTCTCTCACTCTCCTATTCCAACTAATTCCTTTTTCTCGGTTCTCTTCCACCGCATTGTGTTTATTGGGATTGGGCATATGGGTTGATGTTGATTAACTAGGTTTAGTTTCATGTGGGATTGTGTGCGGTGATGATGATATCGATCTGCTTGCTTGGTTGCAGGGAAAATTGAGGAAGGAAAATCCCCCCTTTCTTTTTCTCTATTTTCTTTTCTTTTCTTTTTTTTTTTGGAAAACGTTAATTTTTTGGAGGAATTAAGGGTTGGGATATATGTCCTTCAATCAATCAAAATCCGACAAGAGTGACGCTGTGTACCGAAAATCCGGGCGATCTGCCGGCTTCAATCAGCAGCGAGGCTCCTCCGGTGGTGCATACGGTAGGGGCGGCGGTGCCGCACCTTCTCCGTCACTATCCTCTAACCGCAGGTGAGTTAGGGTTTGCAAATGTGTTCTTTTTTTTTTTGGGTGGGGGGTTTGGTTTATGATGATAATGGGTATTTGGAATGATTTATTTTCGTCATTTTTATTCTTTAGTATTTCGTGTTGAATTGTGTTGTTTTCAGTGAGCAGTTGTGTACTTGTATGTGGTGAGCTTAGAATCAGTTGAACATCCACTTTTGCACTGTTCTATGGCTGAATTTTCAATACAAAGCTTAGTTTGGTACAAGTATATTTGGGAGTGCCTTAGAACCTTGAATCAATTTCCAGAATCCGGATCATTAGTTGCAGGCTGTAGTATGTGCCATTGTTTTGTGGGGTTTTGTTGGGAGTGTCGTGCATATTTTTTGGATAAAGTTAGCAATTTGACTTCTACTTTGTGCAAAGCAAATGATCATTCCTGAGGGACATTTATTTGAGATGTGATCAACGAGTAGAAAGTTGTGTTTGTTGATTTTCTTTTCCCCTTTTTTTTTGGTTGTTTTCATTAGCATTTTGTCTTATTTTGTGTTATAATAAAATTCTTGTTTGATACAAAAAAATGTAAGAGGTGTTAGTTTTCATTTCTTGCTTTTCTTTTGAATAATGATGTTCTGATAATTTTTTATGGCTGTTACTTGTGTTAGTTTTAACAAGAAGTCTAATAATGCACAAGGTGGGCAATCTAGGGTAAACCCTTCTGCACTAACCGAGTCTAATAGTACTTATGCAACCCGGACTGCACCAAATGGTAGCCACGTACAGCCTCAATTTCATGGTAAGTTTTAGCAATATTTCCCCAGATTTTGCAAAATACTTTTTCGATAGATATTATTTTGAATGAAGTGTACATTTACTAGTTATGTACTTATGTTATCTGGCCTGAAAGTTATGTTACATGACTGAGTGTTTGGTAAATGTGATTGTCTTTTATGGACATTATTCATCCACGATGAATAATAGGAGGATCTGATGCACCCGTTACCAATACCACTGTCAAGTCATCAGAATCCTCAAATGCTCAGAGGACAACCAGAGCTGTTCCGAAAGCTCCTACTTCTCAACCTCCCACCTTGAGCTCTGATTCAGCTGCTTTGACAACCCCTGCTAAGGGTATGTTGTTATCCATGTTGGTTCATATATATAGAATAAGTCAATATTTCTGAATTCTCATAAATATAACATTTTAACATGAAGGGAATTTTGTTATATGTGACTTCTGAGAGTGTTTTTGAATACTGTTTTGTGCCCTAGGAGATGCATCCAAGGCATTTCCTGTCCAATTCGGATCTATTAGTCCAGGTTTTATGAATGGAATGGCAGTAAGTTTCCCTTATCTTTGTATCACTTAATGTATCTCTAAACTTTATTTATGTATTATTTAAAGCTGGAATTTCATGAGGAGTTGATGATGTTCTATTATAATAATATTCAGATTCCTGCTCGCACAAGCTCAGCTCCACCCAATTTAGATGAGCAGAAGCGTGATCAGGTATGCATCTTATTATTTTCTGCTCTATTTCCCTGTTATTTATAGAACAATATAAATTTGCTAACAGCATCTAATCCTTCATAAAGTAAGAAATTCTAATTGTTGACTTCTCTGGCTAGAAATTATTATTTTCGGAAATGAAATCAGTAAAAGGAGTGTATCTTGATTTTATACTCAGTCTATTTGAAGTTGAGATAATGGGCTTTACTTGTTCTCATGGTAATTCAAGCATTATTATCTTTCATGAAATCTAGTTGTGTAACTTTCAGGCCCGCTATGATTCTTTTAAACCTGCTCCAGCACCAGCACCAACACCAACACCAGCACCTCCCATTCCAAAGCAGCACCCTGTGAAGAAGGATACAGGTATTACTGATCAATCTCATGCTGGGACTAGGGCAAAGAAAGATATGCAGGTGTCAGCATTGCCTCCAGGAAGCCAGATGCAAAAGCCTTCTGTTGTTCCTTTAAGTGGAATTTCAATGCCAATGACGTATCATCAGCCCCAGGCATCTGTACAGTTTGGTGGTCCGAATCCACAGATTCAATCTCAGGGTATGCCAACAGCATCTCATCAGATGCCTTTACCTATGCCTTTGCCAGTTGGAAATGCTCCACAAGTGCAGCAGCAGGTCTTTGTTCCAGGCCTTCAACCTCATCAGATGCATCAAGGACTCATTCATCAGAGCCAAAACATGAGTTTTACTCCTCAAATGGTCCCTCAATTGCCCCATCAGTTAGGTAGCATGGGCATTAGCATTGGCCCACAATATTCCCCACAGCAAGGAGGAAAATTTGCTCCTCGTAAAACTACTCCTGTCAAGATAACTCATCCTGAGACCCATGAGGAACTTAGGCTTGATAAAAGGGCAGACACGTATTCAGATGGTGGGTCATCCGGTGCTAAATCTTACTCTAGTGTGTCCTCTCAATCTCAACCTGCAATGCCAGTTTCTCATCCTATTAATTACTATCCATCCCATGCTCCCTTCTATCAACCCTCTAGTAGTAGTCAGATAACACCAAATTCTCAGCCACTGAGATTTAATTATGCAGTGAGCCAGGGTCCCCAAAATGTTAGTTTCATGAATTCATCTTCTCATAGTTCACTACCTGTTAATAAAGTTGTCAATCATATCCCTGGCATTGTTGAATCATCAAATCCAAAATTTTCCCGGGATGTGCATAATGCTATCTCACAATCTTCAACAGGAGCAACTTCTGTGTCTGTTAAACTTAGTAGTGGGTCTGGTGTTGTGGACTCATCAGTTGCCAATTCCAATATTTCTGCTGCCCAAAAGAGTGACCCTGCCAGAGCTTCAGTAGTGTCTGGTAATGCTAGCTCCTCTTTGCCCCAAAAAGGTTCTGAAACCTTCTCTGAGGTTTCGTTGGAACAGTCTAAGTTATCCGGTGATTCTTCAGTTTTGAGCTCATTGCCAAAACAATCTACTGCATATACTAAGGTTACAGCTGCTCCCATGAAGCCTTCATCTGCTATGAATGAGGAGGCTGTTTTAGTTGTGTCTAATAATGAAGAAAAGGGGAAGGAATCTCTGAGTAGGTCAAATTCTTTGAAAGATAATAAGAAGGTACAGAAGGAAGGCCAATTACAGCATCCAGTATGTTAGAGAATTTTGTTCTTGAGACATCTTATGGCTCTTTATTTATTAGTTTTCTTTCTGGTATTGACTTTTTACCCCTCACAGGTTGTACAGTCTCCTACTGTTTCATATGTGTCTTCCCAAGCTGTTGAGAGATCTACTGGGGATTCTGAAACTGTAGTAACTAAAACAAACCATTCTGCAGCTGTTATCAGTGAAGATATCACAACAACGACTGAAGATACATTACCAACTCCCCCTTTGAGCATGCCTCATGCTGAAGCAAAAAGAAATGGTGCTGTAGAACCTTCTACTCATGTTTCAGCTGAAGGACCTGTTGCTCAAGCTGCGGATAGTTTGAAAAAGAATGATGAGCTAGATGAATTTTCACAACTGGATAAACTTTCAAAGAATAAAGATTCAGAAATGGGTGAAAATACTGAAATATCATCTATTCAAGGATGTAAACGGGAGCTGGATGAATCTACAAGCTGTATTCCAGAATGTGTAAACAAAAACCCTACTGCATTGGGTTCTTCTACAGATGTTTGTTTGAGTAGAGATATTGCAGTTAGTAGTGAAGCTGTTGTAAGTTCTCCGACATTAGACCAGAATTCATCTGATATTCCAGAAACAACATCAGAACATTTCGATGATGGTTTAGAGAATGCTGGCAGTGTAGTTTCTCTTCCAGCACCAGATACTAATGATAGATCAATTTTAGATCAAAATAAGGTAAAAACTACATCTAAGGCGAAAAAGAAAAGAAAAGAGATTCTTCAGAAAGCAGATGCTGCTGGGTCAACCTCTGATCTTTATAATGCATACAAGGGACCTGAAGAGAAGAAAGATGCTGTTGTTAGCTCAGAAGAAGTGGCAAGAGTTTCTACTTCTGGAAGTTTGGAGCAGTTGTCTACTAATGCTGCTCAGCCAGATGCTATAGCAGGTGAGCAATGTAGGGAGAATAAGGCTGAACTTGATGATTGGGAGGATGCTGCTGACATGTCTTCACCAAAACTTGAAGTTTCAGATCAAACTGAACAGGTTATTGATGGATCTGTAGTCATTGTGAAGAGGTACTCTCGAGATTTCCTTTTGAAGTTTGCAGAGCAGTGCACCGATCTTCCCGAAGGATTTGAAATCACAGCAGATATCGCGGAGGCTTTGATCAGTGCCAACATTAGTAGTTCACGTGATCCGCATCCTTCTCCGGGAAGGATTATAGATAGGCCTAGTGGGATGTCTCGGATGGATCGCCGTGGTGGTGGTATTACTGAGGAAGACAAGTGGAGTAAAGTTTCCAATGCTTTTCATTCTGGTATGCGTTTGGATAGTATTGGAGGTAATGCAGGATTTCGCCCAGTTCAAGGAGGCAATTTTGGTGTATTAAGGAATCCTCGCTCGCCTCTGCCATATGCTGGAGCTGGAGGGATTCTTTCTGGGCCAATGCAATCCATGGGAAATCTGGGAGGAATGCCAAGAAACAGCTGTGACAGTGAAAGGTGGCAGCGTGCTTCAAGCTTCCAGCAAAGGGTTTTGGTTCCTTCTCCTCCTCAAAGTCCTTTGCAGATGATGCACAAAGCTGAAAAGAAGTATGAAATCGGTAAAGTGACAGATGTGGAAGAGGCCAAGCAGAGGCAATTGAAAGCTATATTAAATAAGTTGACTCCTCAGAATTTTGAGAAGCTTTTTGAGCAGGTAAAAGCAGTTAACATTGACAATGCAGTAACTCTCACTGGTGTCATCTCACAAATATTTGAGAAGGCTTTGATGGAACCTACCTTCTGTGAAATGTATGCCAATTTCTGTTCACATTTGGCTGCTGAGTTGCCTGATTTTAGTGAAGACAATGAGAAGATAACTTTTAAGAGATTATTGCTGAACAAGTGTCAGGAAGAATTTGAGAGGGGTGAAAGAGAGCAGGAAGAAGCAAACAAGGCGGATGAAGGTGAGGTCAAGCAATCTAATGAACAAAGGGAAGAGAAAAGGACAAAGGCAAGAAGACGCATGCTGGGTAATATCAGATTGATAGGAGAACTGTATAAGAAGAAAATGTTAACAGAGAGGATTATGCATGAGTGCATCAAGAAGTTATTAGGTCAGCATCAGGATCCGGATGAAGAAGATATTGAGGCTTTGTGCAAGCTCATGAGTACGATTGGGGAGATGATTGACCATCCCAAAGCCAAGGTTCATATAGATGTATATTTTGAAAGGATGAAATCATTATCAAACAACATGAATTTATCTTCGAGGGTGAGGTTCATGTTGAAAGATGCCATTGATTTAAGAAAGAACAAATGGCAACAAAGGAGGAAAGTTGAAGGTCCAAAGAAGATTGAGGAGGTGCACAGAGATGCTACCCAAGAGAGGCAGGCCCAAACCGGTAGGTTGGGTCGTGGTCTGGGCAATAATCCAGCAAGAAAAAACCCTGTAGATTTTGGTCTGAGAGGGGCATCTATGTTACCTTCACCTGTTGCTCAGATGGGTGGATTACGGGGGCTGCCTTCTCAAATTCGCGGATATGGTCCACAGGATGCTCGAATGGAAGACAGGCATGAGGCTAGGATTCTCTCAGTTCCAATGAGTCAAAGATTGGGTGATGATTCAATAACCTTGGGACCCCAAGGAGGTCTTGCTAGAGGAATGTCCTTAAGAGGTTCAACTGCAGTTTCAAGTTCAACCAGTTTTAATGGTTATACTAATTTAGCAGAGGGATCACCATACAGTTCTAGGGAGGGCCTAGCATCAAGATATATTCCAGATAGATTTGCTGTGCGAACAGCTGATCAATCAAGTGCCCAAGAGCGAAATATCAATTACAGTAACAGGGACTCGAGAAATGCAGATGGGAATTTCGACATGCCTGTTGTAACTTCGCCTTCTCAACTTCAAGGGACAGCAGTCTCCCAGATTCCTTCTTCAGAAAGGGTTCCGGAGGAACGGTTGCTAGACATGTCAATGGCAGCAATAAGAGAATATTATAGGTACTGCTTTCTGTGTTGTTTCATTCCACTTTGTTTTCACTTTTCAGTTTGGAGAGAATTGTGATTTTTCTGAATAGCATGATTATTTTTTTAGAAGTTTCAATACTTCGGAGAAGTATAAACGTCAGTAAGCTGAACATGTCTAGAGTCTTTATGTGAAATCTTTTCAGTTCTCACTTAAACATGTTACTTTATAATAGTTATATAAACTATCTGCCTTAAGATTATTAAAAACAAATTAATGGTTTGTGCCATTTCTTTTGGATGTCATGTATATGGGCGTATGATGATACTTTTCTGAAAGTGTTAGAATGGTGAACTTTTTATTAAAAAAATATTGACTGCTGGATAAAGCTAGTGCAGAAATTGAAGTGTAGTTTCTGATATTTATAAATGTGGAGTTGTGGATAGAGTATTTAATTAGTATTATCAATATTACATCTATACCTGTATAAATGTACAGGATGGTAAGTTGATATTGGATAAGATTTTGTGCATGAACTGTGCATATGGTAGTGCATAAGGTAGTTTTTGAACTGAACATTGTAAGTTGCGAGTAACTTATTCTAGTTGAGAGAGATAGGCTGGCATGGATGGGGGGAAGCCGGTTTGTTGAAAAGGGAAAAAAAGGGAGAAAAGGAGGTAAAGTTCCTTCTGGATGTGTTAAACCAAAGAAATATGGCGGGTAGGTCATACATGCTAGACCTGAGATTCATAGCTTTTGAAATGCTATTTCCTTTAAAATATTTGCTGGCTCAGTGGGATATAATGTGTTGTGTGAATGAGTTACTTATTACTGATTTAACAACCATGTTACAGTTATTAGAACATGTTATGCAATTTTTGTCTCATGATCCACAATGTCTCGTTGCGGTATCCCTACCAGTGTGATGTGTCTGATATAATATTTGTCTTATTACTGATTTAACAACCATATCTTTTACGACATTTCTAGCCAGTTATGGGTATTTGATACTTTGAAGAGAATTAATTGTCCACATTAGTATAATACCTGTGAAATCTTTGTCCAACTGATATGTTTTACAATGTTGTGTCATTTGAATATATTATATGTTTTAGCCTGAATCCATCAAGTTTCTATTACTGACTTACTGTGTAATTTGTGTCCACTTTCTCTTAGTATATTGGTTTTTTTTGGGGGTGGGGGAGCAGTTGAAGATATTAAATTCCTCTTAGATAACCAATGCTACACTTTCTAAACTTCATACTTGAGTTCAGTCCAGTAGTTTATTTAGTAGGAGATTGGGTAGTATTTGGGATTCTTCTGAGAGGTTAGTGTTATACAATACAAGGGTATTAGATATAATGTTACCTAAATCTTTAGGGGAGATCAATGTATGGTTTTAGAATATAGGGGAGTTGGGTTGAATTTAATCAAATTTCAACAAAGTTGAGTGTATTTTGCCCCTCTAAATCTGATATTTAGGGAAGAATTGAACAGAAATTCCTCGGGCCAATCATTATAATGTATAAAAACAATGTTGAAAACCATATTTTAATCCACTAGAAGAGTGTCTATTTCTTTATTTTTTATTTATTTGTTTTGTGGTGCTAATTCCTATAGATTCTGGAAAGATTATTATGGTGCAGATTTAATTTTATTCTTTTAATAATTTTTATTGGTGGTGAAACTTCCTGTACCATGTCAGAGAGCAGTTTGTCTAAAGTTTGTTTCCGGTTGTAGAATTATTTTCAGTCATTTTATCACATAAATATCTGACAGCAAATTGCTCAATTCAGTGCTAGGGATGAGAAGGAAGTTGTTTTGTGTGTGAAAGATTTGAACTCTCCAAGCTTCCATCCTTCCATGGTGTCTATTTGGGTCACAGACTCTTTCGAGAGAAAGAACACAGAAAGAGATCTTCTGGCTCAGCTACTAGTCAACCTTGTGAAGTCTCAGGATGGTATCTTGAGTCAAGCCCAGCTCATCAAAGGGTTAGTTTTATATGATAATGAATGGTAAGAGAAGATTTGTTATTGTGATGAGAATTTTACTCATGAATCCTTTTTATCTTGGCTAGGTTTGAATCTGTTCTCAGTACTTTGGAAGATTCAGTTAACGATGCCCCCAAAGCACCAGAGTTTCTTGGCCGCATTTTTGCCAAAGCTGTAACAGAGCATGTAGTCTCTTTGAAAGAGATTGGGCAGTTAATACATGATGGTGGTGACGAACCTGGCAGTCTCTTAGAAGCAGGACTCGCAGCTGATGTTCTTGGAAATACCTTGGAGGTCATAAAAATGGAGAAAGGTGATGACGTTTTAAGTGAGATCCGGACAAGCTCCAACTTGCGGTTGGAGACTTTCAGGCCACCTGAACCTTTGAAATCAAGGAAGTTAGAGAGTTTTATTTAGAGGATAGAGATGCTCATAATATCCTTTTGAAATAGAGGGAAAAATTATTTATGCCTAGTGTTTATAGGATACTCAAATTTGCTGAAAACGTTTTCTCCATACCGGTTGGTGGGAAGAATTTTGCAAATGTGGTTTCTGTCATTATTTGTGACATCACTGGAATTATATAGCAGGTTCAAGGAAGCAGCAGAAATTTTGGGCTGTTATGTCATCTTCGATGTGGGTTTTGCTTTCTCAACAGTCTATTGAAATATACTGACACATTGATCTGCATCGTATCAATAAATAGACACGAAGGTTTTTCTAGTTTGTAAAAGAACCTTTATGCTAATGGGACATGTGGTCGAGCATAATTGAAATTCGGAAAACAAAAACAATATTGATACACCAGATATTTCTACACTTAAATACAGTTAGATAGATAAAAATAATGTTATTTATTTATTTATTTATATTATTTACTTTAACAAAATATAAAGAGAGCCTTGGTTGGTTGGTTACAAAATATTTGCGTCAAAATGACGTTTATTATAAGAATGTATGCGTAAGGGTCGTTACCTCCCTAAGGCCATTAACATTCGAGTAAAGTATCATTCCGGTTTATGTCATTTTTTAGAATGACAACGCGATCCTTAACCAAAAACACGATTCATTTCGGTTCTTGACTCTCTGCTCCGTCTGTCAACGCGGTCCTTCAATCACTTTCATGGCAAAAATTTGACAGAAATTGCTGACTGTGTAGGCAAGTGGATGACATGGATGGCTTGGGTGGTTACGTGGAAGATGGAAGTCCACATGGCTAGGTGAAATGGACAGGGACCTATCTGTCCTCGTACACAACACACAAAAGCCGTCGTTTTGAGGTTTCCAGGCATGGTTATTAGACGAGTCTGGTCGTCTCTCTCCCTTGTTTCGTGTATAAACCCATACCACCATGAGCAATAGCAGAGAGCGTGGAGTGGAAGAGATGCGTTGAATGATGAGGGTAGGAGTATTTTTGTGAGCTCCGTTGGCAGTGCTGGAGCGAGAAAGAAGAAAAGATTCGTTGCCCCAAAATGCAATTGTGGAATTCAGGCAATTCTATTCATGTCGTCAACACAGTCGAACCCTAATAGGCTATTCTTTAGATGCTCATATTTCAAGGTATGAAATAATTAGTTATGTTCTTATTCTTGTTAAGATTTGTAGCAAGCATTTCTTCATTGCAATTCTAGTTTTTTCATTTTTTACTGTGCAGACTGCAGAATCTCATTGCAAATATTTTCTATGGCTGGATGAATATGTTTCACTGTTTAAAGAAGAGCAAATAAATGATGACAGTCTCCAAGGTCGAAATCCAAAGCAAAATCACTTGCTGGATGCAGCTGTTTCGATGGAAGAGAAAGTGACTAAGTTAGAGGACAGAGTTTCTGGTTTAGAGTTGTAGATGAAAAATTCTAGAGATGTTAAGTGTATTAGGGGTTTTAGTTATCCATTAATGGCTCTTGTGTTTGTCTTTGGAGTTGTATTTGCAAATTATCTCCGATAATTTCGATAGCAGATAGTAAGTCTATGATTTTTTTTTGTTTTGTAAGTGCCTGTTGCTGAAATAGTTGTATCACGAACAGTGCAAATATGATTTTATTAAATGAAATAGTTGTGTTGGTTGTTTGGAAAAGATTGACTATGTCAAAAAATAGAAAGTGTTATACTCCAATTCTTGCTATCCATGAAAAATAATCCAGTAATAACTAAAAATAATATGTAACATTAACAACTTCATCCAGTAACCAAATGTCAACATCTTGTACACAAGGTGACTCCAAAAGTGGGCAACATATAACCTTATACCAACATTAGCAACACAAAGAAAAATAGAGTATCATAAGTCCTTAATCCAAAAGTGGGCAACATATAGCCCTATAACCAAAAGACTAATTGTTGCGGTTGTATGTAAACTAGTTTATCAAAAAGACAGCATCTACTTGTTAGAATATAAACCTAGGACTACACTTCTAGTTCTTTCTAGGAGGCCTAAATCCAGGAGCGGGAATAAACTTGAATAGTCTTGATGTAGTCTCGGAAGTTGCTGCGGCCATTGTCTCAGCACTAAGTCCATCTTGTTGACTTGGTTTAGGCAACTTTGATCCAATAGGAGCATTAATCTCATTGTTGGATGGAAGTTGTATGTTGGTTGGAATGGGAGGCCTGAAGTGAGCTCCAATGATTGGAGGAGTCTAATTCACCATAGAGGCTGGAACAAAGGTGGAGGTGGTTGGTGGCCTAACAATTGGTTGCTTAATCCTTTGTGGAGGTGGGTTATTCAAGCTGGGGGTCTCAGATGCTCCCTGTAAACAAACAGTAATGTATTATGTGAAAAAAAAAAAAAAATTAAGACATTGCTATTTATAATACAATTGTGATTTAGATTACAACCTCTGGTTGGGGAGCAGATTGTGAAAGAGGAATTTCATCTCCTTGTCCCACTGCTATACCTCCTTTTGGTGTTGATTTAGGTAGCTTCTTTTTTTGTTTTTGTTTTTGTTTTTGTTTTTTTTTTCTTTTTTGCCTTTGTCTACAATTATAAACAGTATACAACTCACGAGTAGTCAACAATAATTTCATGAACACCTTTCAACTAAGTAACCCTACAAACTACTTACCACAGGATCCAGAGAAGTTCCTGCAACATTGGCATTCAGATTGTTTTCCTCACCAACTTGATTCTGTGTGGATCATTATACAGAGATGACAATTAAATGCTTCATCAATTTTTTAATGACAATTAAAACCTTGACCAACCTAGAAGGTCACACTTAAACCTTTAACCATTTAGATTATATGACAAATCGAACCCTAAAGACGCCATACCTGTGTGGTGCTAGCAGAGTCCACCGCTAGAACAGTCTTCTTCAGAGCCCTCCTTTTCTTCTTGGTCATAGGCTTTCAATTAGGATCTTTAGGTGGATTGGAGCATGTTTTGTAGTAATGACCCATTTGGCCACACTTGTTACAAGTCACCTCAAATGTCTTCTTGGCCTTGTTGGTATGCATCTCCGTCTCAATAGAATAAACTTTTCTCTTCATTTTTGGATGATGGCAGCTTTCTTAATTAGGGGAAGTAATGGCTTTGGTGAATCAGTTAGGATCCAATATTCTTCACTATTAACTGGTTTAATGCAATGTGAGTAGGCTGATCTGATAGCATCCATTGTGAGCCATTTGTGCACGAAGTTCTCTGGCCTCAATCCCATCTCAGCCATGGCTGCAACCGCATGTCTACAAGGCATGCCTGCACACAAATACATAAAACATACTAACTATTTAAAGACTTTACATTTATTAAACAGACCAACCATATAACAAGATAAATTGTATACCAGTTAGCTGCCACACATTGTAGGTACATGTCCTAGTTTGTAAGTTTACTCCAACCTTGTGCCTTTGCATTTGAACTTCAAACAGTACCCTATCACTATTACCAGCCCAGATTGCTCTCCACTTGGTACTCTTGGGCTTGATAAATTGATCAAGTCTCTTCTGCTGCACAGGGGCCAAGATACCAGTGTGGTTCTCCAATCTCTTCTTGTGTATAGCCCTTTTTTCTCATGATTTAACACCTCAGTTCTTCACACATTGACAGAATTGGCCACACTTTCATCTTATTTAAATACATAAAATTCCTAAAATATGGCAACAGAAACAATATTTTAACCTCTCTATACCCCACCACAGCTGAATGTAAACAAAAATTGTTAAATGAGGACCACAAAAAAAAAAAAAAACAAAGAAAGGGACAGTAGCAACACCAACCTCAGCAATCTCTGCTGTGTACAGAACCGTCCAAGTTTCGTCAACAGCGCCGTCTAACCACCGTCTACGTCACCGTCAGCAGCTTCGTCAGCAACCTTGTCAGCAAGCTTGTCACCACTCACCACTGCCTTGATGGAGAAGAAGGATCTCTGCTAGGGTTTAGAAGGTAATTGTGTTAGTGGGTCAAGGGGTCTTTACGGGAGAACATATAAGGTGCGAAACCAAATGACGCCTGAAAACCTCAAAACGACGGCGTTTGTGTGTTGTGGACGAGGACAGATAGGTCCCTGTCCATTTCACCTAGCCACGTGGGCTTCCATCTTCCACGTAACCACCCAAGCCATCCATGTCATCCACTTGCCTACACACGTCAGCAATTTTCGTCAAGATTTTGCCGTGAAAGTGACTGAAGGACCGCGTTGGCAGACGGAGCACATGGTCAGGGACCGAAATGGATCGTATTTTTGGTTAAGGATCGCGTTGTCATTCGGGAAAATGGACAGGGACCGGGATGGTACTTTACTCTTAACATTCGGAAAAAGGATAAATAAATTATTGACTTTTTCAAATTGTGACAAATAAGTCCCTCAAAAAATTAATTATAAATACATTTTTGACTTTTGCAAATAGTGGATGGATACATCCTTCCATCCATTTGCCTCTCCAAAAGCAAACAGAGAGGGCTGAGGTGGTGCTAATGTGTTCGTTACAGAGCGACGTGTTCGTTACAATGCAAACGTGGCATGTACTCGAAAAGATAGAGGACAAATAAGTCCCTGTGTTTAAAAAAAAAAACAGCATCGTTTTGTTGAACTGCCCTAACTCGTTAAATTCATGCCAAACTCTATTACAACGCCATTGTTAGAGGTTTTTGGGTGTTAGGTTTGTGTTCCATAGCCAATGACATAGGTTCGTCGAGCACACAACGAGTCTCATTACCCTTTACCATTTGTTGTGTGCAAGGTGGAGACAAAAAGGATGACATTGCTCCCATGTGCAAATGCGAAGTCTATGCTATATATTGTATAAGTTTAGGATGTCAACCAACCCCAACAGATTGTTCCTCGGGTGCCCTTTCTTCAAGGTAAGAGGGCTATTAATTTTGAAGCTAATTAATTGATGTAGTTCATTGAATTTTTATTTTTTTTTTATAAACTTGCAATTGAAAAATTCAGCCCAGTGCAAGTTTTTGTTTGGCTTGATGATCATGTTACAAAAGTTGGGGGACAGATAAGTCAACTTGTGATATTGAGGTTGATGATGTGAATGTGTACTTGTGCAAGAATAAAGTGGAACATAGGCTAATTAATCTGGAGAAGAAGATAACTTATATGGAAAGGAAGAGAAAAACTAATGTGTTTGTTGTTCTTGTATGCTTGTTTGTAACTTGTGTTGCTGTTGTTGTCATTAAGTCTGAAAAAATAGACAATTAGATAAGGTACATTGTTATTGTAATGATGTAGGGTATGAGTCCACAAGTTTTGTTATGTTAATCCATTAATGAATGATGCTACTTTGGTTTTCTCTGTTATATGATACATTTAAATGGGCCATATATAATATTTTGATAATGTATTAAAGGTGAACTTCATTAAGTATTTTGGTGCTAAACATCTAAACATATATTATGACAACTTAAAAGGGATTACAAGTCTAGCAAAATAAGCCAACATGACAAAGTTGGCCACCACATTAGTATTTTAATTTGCCAAAAAAAAAAGTGTGTAGCATAAGCAAAAAAAAAAAAAGTTTAATATCAAGTTTCACATCTAATACAAGTAAGTTCTTAAAGTAATTTAATCAGAGTTTTGGATTGTTGATTTCTGGGGTAGGGATGAACTTAAATATCCTTTGAGTTCCAGTGCTTGCTACAACCAAAGTCTCCTGGGATGGTCCTCCATTAACTGCCACATTTGGTTGCTGCAATGGTGCTAAAGTTTGTTGTTATTTGCTAACAACCTTCCTCCTTATTAGTTACTTGGGTCTAAAGAGAGCTTGGGCTGGCCTTCTTGACACTTTTGCTGGTGGTCTAAATCGTTCTTGGCCTGCCCTTGCAGGTGTTGCAGATATAGGCACTAATGGGGTTACTGCTACTGGTGATGTCTGAGAGCTTGTAAAAGGAAGTTGTTGTTGACCGATAGTAGAATTTGTGTTGGCCTGCAAACAATTATGCAGTTTCATGAGATTAACAATGATAAAAAGTTAGTCACAACATTTGAAATTTGCTCACTGCTGCTTGGTTCTGATTGGTTGTCTCAGGAGTACTCTGTTGCCCACCTTGAACAATGATAACACAAGAATGTGTCACATAATTGTTATCATAGGGTTCATAAGAAAATAACTGAACAACTATGACCCTAATAAAAAAATAAAATGTAAAAGATAGTCCCTGAGAAAAATAAAAAAAGACAACTGAAATCTTCACTTTTTTAACAGGGGGATAGATAAGTCCTTGGATATTACCTCTAATTGAGGTGTAGACTGAGACATTGTCAGCTCAGCTTGTGCTTGGCCAGAATTGGTGCCACACTTTGCTCTCTTTGTCTTAGATTTTCAATTGGAGTTCGAGGGTGCTCCTTTGAATGTTTTCAAATTGTGCCCCTTCTCACCATATTTGCTGCATGTTATTTTACAAGTTTTCTTCACTTTATCACTTTGTATCAGATTCTCAGCTGGATCCTTCTTTCTATTGTGCATCTTAGGTCTCCCAATTGGCCTTTTTATTATTGGTGGGTCTAGTCTGATCAGTCCAGTTCTAGTCCAAAATTCTTGAAATGTACTGGTTAAATGCAAGTCTATATGTTGCATGAAATGAGTCCATGCACAGCCATTTGTGGGCATAATCCTTTGGTTTATCATGCCTCTTGTGGATAGCAGCAATTGCATGAAAGCAAGGCATCCCTGCATATGCATGACAATGCAATATTAACACAAAACAATTGGTGATAAATGATGATTACAAGTTGATAAATGAATTAATCATTACTAGTTAATTGCCATGCAATGCATGAGCATGTGTGCTTTATAAGATCAACATCAACCTTGGTGTTTCTTCGATTGACCTGAAACCTTTTCCTATCATGGTCACTAGTCCACTTAGCAATCCATCTGTTGGTTGGTTTGATCATGCGGTCAAGCCTCTTCTACTGCACAGGTGAAATCTTACTAGTGTATGGTGGCAAAAGTGTAATGTGCTTAGTCATCCTTCTCATTAGATAGCATCTTAACTCCTCACACACAGTTAGAATTGGCTTGTACCGATACTTTTCAATTTTTGCATTTCCATGATTTGCACATGTTGTTGGTCAGACTATCCACTTTCGAACCGTGACTAAAGTAGGCTTTTACCCATGTCCTTGGATCAAACCTAGTCAGATAAGTCCAAGCATCTTTGTTGATCTTTTTTAGTTTCTCCATCATTTCTACAAACTCTGAAGGAGTTGTACAATTTGCACAGTCCCATATGCTCTCTCTCATTTGCAAATCCTTGAACCGATTTACGAAGTTCTTCCACATATGTAGGACACAATTGTGGGGGTTGCATTTGGCATGAGGTCTTTTCATGCTTGTCTCAGTCCCTGCAACAAGTGTATAGACATTGACAACAAATAACTAAAATATGAACATTTCTTTAACCAATCAATAAATACACAATCTTAGTAAGTTACCTTTTGTTGATCACTCATAAAATTCCATCCATGAAGTGATGCATTTCTTAGGTCTTCTTCAAGCAAACTCAAGAACCATTTCCATGAATCCTTTGTCTTCAAGCCAACAACCGCAATGTAGAAGTGGTTCTTTACGTCTTGTCTTACAGCAGAGAGCAACTGTCCCCCAAAGTAGCCTTTCAAAAAGCATCCATTGAGGTGTATTAATGGTCTACAACCATTTCTAAAACCTTTCTTGCATGCATCCAACCATATGTACACCTTGTCAAATACTGGGGGAGATTGTGGAATCGGAATCACCTCCAACAAAGCATTTGACCTAGGATTACTCCTCAATATCTCAAACAGATAGTCTCTCAGTTTGCTATATTATTCTTTCTCATTCTATATAATCCTCTCTCTTGCTTCCCTTAAAGCCCTATATACCATCTTCTCATGTGGATGCAAATCAAATCCCTCTTTGAAGAAGTCAATGACTTCTTTTCTATTCATGTGAGGTTGTGTAGCTAACCTCTTCTCAATCTTCTTGCTTAGCCAATGTTGGTCAGCATCATTACTTCCCAAGCCTCTGGCACAAGTATGTTCAGACTTGTATGTCTTCACTTGGAAGCACATTGGTGAAGTATTCTTGGACACATGCACAAAAAATAGCACTCCACAACTTTACATCCCACTCTGACTCTTTCCTTATCATTCTTGATCCATTTTAGTTCTCTGCCCTAAAAAATGAATAGGTCCCTCACCACTTCTTTGAAATGATCAAGTGTTGCAAACCTTGTACCCAATTCAAAGTGTCCCTCCCCAAAATCATAATCATCATTAAACTCAGGCCAAGATGCTTATCTCTCTCATCTTCAGAGGATACAGGTGTATGCAAGTCCTCAGACTGATACTCATACACATACTTTTCATCAGATGATACCACCTCTGATCTGTATGTCCTCCCCTTAGGAACAGTACTACCCTGCACACTAGGCCCAACATCAGTCTATACACTAGGCCCAACACCACCTTGCACACTAGGCCCAACATCACCACTCATAGCAAGCCCATTACTCTTTCTTGGGCTCTTTCTTGCCACATTCTTCTTCTTTGTCACCTTCTCCTTCTTTTTGACAACATTAACCCTACCCTTTTGCTTCTTGCTTAACTCAGAATCAAACTTATTTGATTCAACCAATTTCCTTGGGTTCTTTCTTGTCACATTCTTTCTTGGACTCAAACCATTCTTTGATTCAACCAATTTTCTCTTACTGCCACCTTTTTTTTCCAGCACTATCATCATCATCATCATCCTAATCAGTGTCACCTTCATATCCTAGAGGTGGAGATTTATAATATTCATCCTATGCACTTTAGTAGCTATCATCAGAGGATGATGTGTTCAAGTTAGTACATATGTTATCTAGGTTTATAGTTTTCACATTATCCCTACCTACATCCTCTACATGTATTGGTTTATCTATGGGGTGATTGAAATAAATGTAGAACTCATTAATATCTAGGTTCCTGATCTTATTCTCACACAATTCATGGATTCTAGCATCCCCTGCTAAAAGCTGAAGACCAGACTCAATGTCACTAGTAATACTATCATACTAATACAGGACCTCATACTCCCTGTACCCTAAGCCTTCGAACATCTTCACTAGATCACCAAAGTTTATAAAGTCTATGTTGAGCTCAGGAAACTTCTCAACCTTACCGTTGATATACACTAGCTCTCCACTATTATTCCTAACAAAATTACCCCAATGGTGGAACACAGGCACCATAAATGTCTTTGTCGTCTACAGTAAATGCACAATATATTGCAACTTTTAAATAATACTATAACAGAAATGAACAAGACATCATCTTTCTACAAAATTTCAAAAAATGCTAACATTGTGGTCTCATTGTAAACCAAACATTCACATGCGAAAAATAATAACACACATACATGTAGAAGTCATATTCAGCACCAAGAGGTACATACCTTGTTGGAAGACTAAAATTGCAACACCAGAACGGCTACCTGTGCCCTAAGCTGTAACCTTCGCAACTGTATGCAAGACTTCAATAGATGATTCCTCGATGATGCTTGAGTTTTTGGAGGGAAGAAATTAGGGAATCCTGTAATATCTTCAACTCTGAAAGAGGTTTATAGGAAATAAGGTAGCTCAACAAAACAGTTTCGTTTTTCTAAACATAAGGTCCTATTTGTCCTCTATCTTTTCGAGTACATGCCATATTGGCATTGTAACGGACACGTCGCTTCATAATAGACACATTGGCGCCACTTCACCCATCTCTGTTTGCTTTTCGAGAGGCAAATGGACGGAAGGATGTATCCGTCCGCTGTTTGCAAAAGTCAGGGATGTTTTGTAATTAAATTTTTTAAGAGACTTATTTGTCACGATTTGAAAAAGTCAGGGAATTATTTGTTCTTTTTTCTTAACATTTTAATTTTTCATAATTATATTCATCTACCTAAACTATTTTATATGTTAAATTAATCTTTCCCTTAACAAATTATAACATCTTTATTAAAAGAAAATTGTAACATCTGTCAGCAGAACAAGCTAGCGTGTTTTTTTTCTTGAAACTATGAACAATCTGAATATTTA
Source organism: Arachis ipaensis (assembly GCF_059453495.1). NCBI lineage: Eukaryota > Viridiplantae > Streptophyta > Magnoliopsida > Fabales > Fabaceae > Arachis > Arachis ipaensis. The sequence continues at coordinate 72,059,207 of NC_142441.1, forward strand.
CTTCTTTGTCCTTTGTTATTTCCCATCTGACTTTTACTTCTAGCATCGTTGTTGTAAGTATTAACTTAGAAAGCCAAAAACATTTGTAATTAGCACAAACATGATGTATATCCAAAGTAATGGTTTATAATATAAGTGAGGAAATAAAATCTAAACTATATATAGTTATGATAAATAGTCAAACGTCCTACAAATCTATCACTAGAAAAATGATGTTTAATTGTTTATACCATTTTTTTGTGCATTTTTCTTTTTGTACACATTTTTTTTTATCAGTGAAACTCACATGATTCTTAGTCCAAGAAGTGAGTACAAGTTTAAACAAGTGCAACACATTCTTACATAAAAAAAAGAAAAGGCAATAAAATATAATTCCTATATCCACAAATTCAACAATGATAGTGTATGAGCAAAATTTCGAATCAAGCATCCTATGTATTTTTCGTGTGGTATGTTAGAAAATTATTAATTTTTTAATTTTTTTATGGACAATACATATATATCAATTATAATCACAAACTTTTTTTTTTAATAAATTTGTTATTTCTCAATAATTCAATCATGGATGGCTCTGATACCACTTGTTGAAAATTCTAGAATTCTTTAAATCCAATACCGTCCATGTTAAATCATTAAAAAAAGAAAGACTTTCTGTCATTAATAACTTATATTTCATCAAATTATTATCTATATGGCCTTTTGAGATAAACATGGTTGATAACTTATATCAGTTCAGTGGGAGTAAGTATATTTTCATTATTCTTGTATGTCAGCGGCATACAGAATTGTAAATAATGTTATATACTCAACTCTAAGGGAGACAAGTATAGTCTCATTAGGTACCTCAAGAAAGTTATAAATCTAAAAAGTGCATAAAATTTATTATGCTTCAACAGTAGTATGATGGATAACGAATTTGTACACTTACAATTATTGTGTACTTTATTAGTATCTTTGATAGATATTTGAATTAATTAAGAATAGATCACTAAATAGTAGATAAACAAGTTTTTTTTATAACAAAACATTACATGTTCACACATATGAAGTCAGAAACTAAAGTTAGAGATTATTTGGTATTCAGATTCTGACTTTGTTGGATGTCAAAACAATTTTGATCCATTGCAGGTATATTCATATGCTCATTGGAAGATTTCTTTGGAAAAGTATTGAGAAGATACTTATTATTCTTTCTACTAAAGCACTTGAATATAAAACATCTTTTGAAAGCATCCAATTAAGTGACTAAAAACACGTGTCACAAATTATGGATATATATATTTAAAACACCACTTGAGTTATTTTGTGACAATGTGTTAGCAGTCTAATATTTTAAATTCTTTTACAAAAGAGTTCAGAGTGTTTAAGTGTCTATTAAGCATATTAGCACAAACTCCATAAATATGTGCATATTTGTTTAATAAAAAATAAATACCCAAGGTCTTTCATTGGATACTATTCAGGTGGGTGTCATTTCATTTTATGATATGTCGTTTCAGTGGGAGTGTGCATTTGGATACTCATATGGTTCAGATAAATTTACTTATATAGATATTTCTACAGAAATAAAGTATTCATTTTGTTTTACTCTGACTCTTGATCTCATAAAGTTTATTAAAGTTGGACCAGTTGAAAATAGGCATGCATGAGATCATTTGCGCATGTAATTTTTGAATTTTCTCATCCAAATTTAATCTATGTCGTTGAGTATATTAGTATGGTAATCGTCGTGGTGGTTTCGTCACGACACTAATGTGATAAAAGTTATGGTAATTCCATAATTGATATATGAGATAGACCAGATTGTTAAAATAATAAGGAAAATAACATTTATATGCACACTCCCACTGAAACGACATATCATAAAATGATATAATACTCACCTGAATATTATCTCAAGAAAGAATATATATATATATATATATATATATAGCCTAAGTGGGAGATTGTTGGAAATTATTAATTTTCTAATTTGTTTATGGGCAATACATATATATCAATTATAATCACAAACTTTGATTTTAATAAATTTGTTATTTCTCAATAATTCAATCATGGATAGCTCTGATACCACTTGTTGAAAATTCTTAGAATTCTTTAACCCCAAGACCATCCTTATTAAACCATTGAGAAGGAGAGCGGAAGCGTACATGAATTCGTGAACATGATTGAAAAAAGTTTGTTTCTTTAATCTTTCTCAACCAAAGCCTTCTATATCTCTGATAGGGTTGAATCGCAACTCTTCTGATGGGAAAATGACTATAGAGGTGGCTTTGATATGTGGGGGACTAAAACCCTGAAGTCACTATTTATATTTGAGTGTGACATCCATTAAACTCTAAATAAAATAGCATCTCTGGTTTTATTTCTCATTTAATTTCAAATCAAAAGTAATAATGACTTATTCCATTAGCATTTATAACAACAAATGAGATCACCTATATAAGTCATATAATATGAAATAACCAATGTGATTATGATTAACTATATGTATCGCCCAAAAATAAATTAGAAAATTATAATTTTCTTACATGGTACCATTAATTCCTCTCCACTCTTTCTCGTTGCCATTCATCCTTGTAAGTAATAATCTGACGAAGAATTTTCTGCGTGTCAGCCACCTCATTCCTGAAAATTTAATTATTTCAACACCTCGAGATACCACAAATGATCGAGAAAAATAAGATGAGGTAGTCCTCCTTATGTTCTCTCAATACTTTGCATCAAATCCAACATTCAAAATATTATTTTGCATTTTCAGGCTAGAGCCATTTAAAATCCCACATATCCAAAATACCACCCCATAATATATACATAAGCAATTTGCAAGTAAAAAACAAGTAGTGAACGGTTTCTACCTTCTCCGAACATAATACATAATTAGCTATTTGTTGTATGATTCCACATCTTGCAAGCTTCTCTCTTGTGTTCAAATTTTCTAGGATCACGAACTATGGTAGGAGTTCCCTTTTTGGTGATACCATTCTTTTTCAAAGAGTCTTTGTGCAATTATACATGTTGGGCTCTTCCATTTGCTCTTTGTTCTTATATATAACATGTAGAAAAGACCTCACCAAGTATTCTTCTCCCTTACTATGTTTCCACACCAATTTATCTTCCTTTCTGCTCCTTACTCTGACTCGAATAAGGATAGAGAGAAGTTCTTGTAGACAATCTTCTTCCCATCCTCTAGGTGCTCTCCGCCAAGAGTAACTCCAAGTTTATGTTAACCCATTCCAAAACCCACATTCATTAATCGTGGCACATTTATCCATTGCTAACATATATAATCTGGGTACTTCATCTTCCATGCTACTTTTAATCAAACGTCCTACCAAAGTTTGACTTTATTACCATCACCCATAACTAATTGTGCCCCTAGTTAAAACACCTTCAACATTGCATTATCAAACAACCCAATCTCCAATATATCACTACACACGCCGCTCTCTTTCTTCTTTATTGTCTTATCCTCTAGTAGATTGATATGTCTCATATCATTACAAGCGTTAACAATCTTTCTCCAAAGAGGACAATTTTTCTTCTCATACCTCCACCACCATTTAAATAGAAGGGTTGTATTTTTCAGATTATGTCTCCCACACCCAAATCCTCTAAAATTCTTCAGTTTTTGTTTAATTTCCCATCTAACACATGGCATCCCCCTCCCTCCATCACTCTTACCCCAAAAAAACCCCACTTGCAAGGATACAATTTTTTGCCATCGCTTTTGGCATTTTAAAAAGCTAAGATAGAAGTTTAGATAGTAGTTTACCTTTCCATCCCTTTAGTTTCTCCTCTATCTTCTAGATTATGAGTTTTTATGTCTCCACTCTTCTTGGGTTGGCACCTAGTGGGATTCCCATATATGTAATAGGGAATTTGACACTCCTACAACCAAGTATACGACAAGCGTCTTCCGTCAAATCCTTACTACAGTTAATACCCAGGACAATTGATTTGTCAAAGTTAATTTCAACACTGACAAAATCTCAAAACTCTTCAGAATCCTCCTATAGTTTCTAACAGTCTCCATGTCGCACGGGAAAAACAATATTGTGTCATTGCCAAACTGCATATAAGGCAGGGGAACCCTCTGTTTTTTCATCTCAAGAGGTTTTAATATCCCTTTTTCTTTTAATCTACTCAATAATCCATTTAGGACTTCTATTGCTAAGACAAAAGGAAAGGTGAACGGGAATTGCCTTGCCTCAAGTCTCTTTGAAGATCAAACAGCTTAGAAGGTACTTCATTTACTAAAACTGACATGGATGTCGCAAGACAATCTTTCATCCACTCTCTTGAAATATCCCCAAATCCCAAGACTCTCAATACGATATCAACAAACCTTTCAACTAACTCTATTTTATGCCTTTTGCAAGTCTAATTTAATAAGTCATGCTTGTCTTCTATTTTTTCTGAACCAGCAAACAATTTCACACGCCACAAGTGCTTCATCATGAATCTTTCTTCCGCTCACAAATGCTATTTGCACTTCCCTCACAAGATTAAGAAGCACTACCTTAAGCTGTCATGCTAAAATCTCAGCTATCACCTTATAAATATAACCCACCATACTAATAGGTCTATAATCCTTCAAGTCATTGGTATCTCCTTCCTAAAGGACAAGAGTAACCCAAGTTAAGTTTGCATTTTGTGAGACGGTCTTTTTCACAAAGAAACTCCATAATAGTGTAGCTGAAATCTCTTTTGATAATATCTCACATCTTCCTTATAAACTTGAAGTTGTAGCCATCTGATCTTGGTGTCCTTGTAGGTTCACAATCCCAAACTACCTTTTTAGATTCTTCCATCAATGGTAAATTCTGTAACCACTCAGCCTCTCCATCGTTCATCTTGCTCACCAACGATGTGTCAAATTCTATCATCGAGTATTCATTCTCTGTGTATAGGTGTAATAAATCAAAAAATAAAATAAAATAAAACAAAACAGAAAAAAAATATGCAAATAAATAAAATTGTGGGCCACACTTCTTTTTCTTTTTCCTAACCTTAATCACACACACAAACACACTCTCTCAACCTTCAGTCCCTCACTAGCCGTCACTCATAACCAAAGAAAGAATGGAACGAGAAGATAGGGAGGAATGAGAAAAGAATATAGGAAGAAGAGGAAAGAAAGAAAGAAAAAGGAGAGGAATTATGCTCCATATGTCACAAGTAGGATCCAATTATATTTATTTATTTTATCTTTTTGTTAAAAATGTGTAATTATTCACTCTAGAACTTGTAACTTTATTAAAAATATATATAACCTTCTTATTTAACTATATTCGAATTTGTTAGGCTTGCTATGGGGCTATTTCTCTAAGCGCCAGTCATGACTCATTTTGGACCGTGACAAAGTGATATCAGTACTTTAGGTTAACCTGTGCAATATGGAACAAGTATCATAGGATAGGATCACAATTGTATAAATAGAAGCATGCCTATTTGTACAAATTGTGACACTATCAGAGGCCTATTGATGCGTGAGCATCTTTGCTATCTTTTCCTAGTGAATTTGCATTTGAATTATTAAGTTTAATCAAGATTTAAATACTTTTTAGCCATTATGAATGCTACTTTGAGTTGTGTGCAATTTTGTTTATTTCAGGAAGCATTCGGATGGATCTGACGGAGTTCTACAGAAGAAAAGGAAGAAAATGGATATGTTGTCAATCTTGACCTCCCTACACTCTAATGAACATAACTTGAGTTATAGAGGTCCAATTGACGTGATTTCAATGGCATTGGAAAGCTAACTTCCAGATCTTTCCAATGATATATAATAGTATATACTTCTTCTTCACCCTATTCGGCCATATTGGCGCCTAACTTGGCTAAGAAGGGCTTGCGCTTCATGCTGCCAAGGCCAAGTCTAACTTCACCTTAGTGAAGTTAGGCACCAGTTCAAGCTCTTGCAATGGTCCCCACGTCCTCATTGATGAAGGCTACGAAGAATCATTATTTATTTTGATTAAAAATTTTATTTTAATTATAAATAGAAAAAGATATTATTTAGTTTTAGAAAATATATTTTATATTAATTAGGATTAGATATAAAAGGAAAAAAAAACAGTCCTTCGGGATCTTCTCTTCTCTCCTACCTCATTTCACACTTTACAGTTTTTCAGAATCCTGGTTTTTCTCTCTGAGCCATGAGCAACTAAACCTCCACTGTTAAGGTTAGGAGCTCTGTTTATTGTATGGACTGATACTATTATTCTTCTATTTTAATTACTGTTTTGATTTCAATTTCAAGAATTTGTTTTCGTTCTTCATCTTATGAATCTGGGTGGAACGGAAGTATGACCCCTTATTCTATTTGAGTTCTTGTAAATTTTGGAAAAGTAATTTACTTGAACAACAGCTTGAAAATAATTTCTCCTAAATTTCTAACTGTTTGGATTTAATGGGATACGTGACATATAATCCTCTTATATTTGGATAATTAGGATTTTTGTGGTACATAAACTAGTTTTGAACTTAACCCTCTAATCGGAATCAAGTGACCAAAGAATTGACGGTTGATGAAGGTTAGAGGAGACTAAAAAGGTCTAAGAAATTAGGATTTAGTCACATATAGTTTGCCATGAATTGAATTTGACATGATTAAAATAGTTGGTAAGAAAAGTTAATTTGGAGAATAAACATCTCTGAAACCTTAACTGTTTTCTCCCATATTATTCACATCAATTTACTGTTTACTTTCTAATTTTCTGCATTTACGGTTAATGCTTTTGAATTCTCAAAACACCATTTTCTGCTTGTCTAACTAAGTGAATTACTCAACCATTGTTACTTGGTTCATCAATCTTCGTGGGATCGGCCCTCACTCACCTGAGGTATTACTTGGTACGACTCGATGCACTTGCCGGTTAGTTTGTGGGTTATAAATTCCGCACCACCTATAGAAATGTCATCCTTGTCCTTTATGTCATTATTATTTTCTGGTTATTGTCATCATGCGTCTTGTGCCATTTCTTGCCAATCTTATCCTTTTCATTTGTACCCAATCTCGACTTATTCTTTAATAGATTTAAAGTTTAAGGAATTTTTTTCATAGAAATAGAATGTTTTGAGTAGCAGTATAGATTAAGAATTTATATTTAACACCACTTTTTTCTACCTTAAGATATTAAATTGTTATGTTCTTTTAAATTCTGCTCTACTGTTCATTGTTGCGATCCGATTGAAATGCGTGTTTATTTGGTTTTTGGTTGAACAAATGTTGAATATGTTGGCTAATTATAATATGGATGATGGATAATTAATTTTAGAGGGACTAAATTCATATGATGAGTTTCTTTGAAAAAGTTTTGTTTTTGTTTCATAGTCATTACTATTTTTCTAGTTGAATTGACATTTGGATGTTAACTAGATTGAACATTCAAGTTCTATACTTGTTGTATTTTGTTGTTTAGAAGACTCGTTTTAAAAGTTCATTACAAGTGTATTAGGCCAATTGAAATTTGTACAGAAAAGTTCTACCTTCTCACTTGTTTAATCATTGCATAATTTGTAAGATTAACAAATTTGTTTGAGTTGGGAACTTGTGTTTTTTTTTAACTGTGAAAACCTAGAGAGAGAAAAAAAAACTTGTTTTCATGTACTGGGAGTTTGTAATTTCTTATATATGACCTATGTGAATCATTGGATGGTAGAGAGTAACTTTTCATCCTTTTTTTAAATGAGTTTTTTATCAAAATCCACTTTAATATGTTTGGGTGAAAAAAAAAGGCTAGACTCCTCGTGTTGATTTTTTTTACAATGTTGTTCTATTATTGTGAGATATAATCCAAGATTTTCTGAATTTGTAAATTTTATGGTTTAATTTGTTGGAAGTTTATGGGCTATCTATAACATGTAATTGGTCCATCTAAATTGACTACAAGTTAGTGTTTTAGATACATTAGATTAGAAAAATCACAATTTTTAATTTCATTAGTATTATTTCGAAGGCTTTTATCGTAATAACTGCAATGGAGATATATATATATATATATATATATATATTAGTAGTGTTATATACTATCAATTGATTGATACTAAATAATAAATAAGTTCATTTTTACCTTAAGATATCACATTGTCATGTTTTGGTGTGCCGATCTTTTGGAATGAGTTTATTTGGCTTTTAGTTAAACCAAAATGAGATATGTTGTTTGGATGGGTGATAAATGATTTATTCAGGACGATTTTGTGATAATTAATTTATAATTTACGTGATATTATTGGTGTTGAATTGATCCATTGAGAGAAATTGTTGTGACATGCTTAGTTTCTTATATGTTTTTGAAATAAAGTGTCTATTTTATAATATCTAACTTATTATTGAGTGTTTAAATTATTATGTGATATAAAAGTAATTGATAGGGTGTTTTATGTTATTTCCTACTAGAGTTCTCTTTATGTCTTTTGAGTATTCTTAAAAAAAAAAAAGGAAAAGAAAAGGGTGAAATAGAATAATAAATTATTCTTATAGAAACTTATTAAGTATGTTGCTCTTTTTATATGTTGTTGAGTTATTACTTTGTTTTATATTATTCTTGGTTACTCTCCAGTGTCCAATATATGTATTGTTTTTTATTTCTTATGTATGATCTATTTATTTGGTGTTTTTCATTCATATATTGATTGATTTTGAAAATTAACAGAAAACACTATGAACACAAAGAAAAAAAAAAGAATCTACTTTCTTTAAAAAAAAATCTTTGGTCATTAGAAACAAAAAAAATAAAATAAAATATGATCAATAAAATTGAACTATTTATTTACTTATTATTAAAATTAAAATATTTCATAATTGAACAATAAGTGGTTGAGGAGGTGTCTATTATAATTTTAAACAAGTCCAGATGTGTACTATTTTTATTATTTTTGGTAGTTTGGTTGATGAGTGAAACCTATAGTAGAAGTGACTTATTAGCCTTATCTTAGTCACTAAACTTTTCTTTTGTCAAGGTAAGACTTCTTAGTAAGTCGATTTTTTTTTTAAGAGAATTTCAAAATTTGATGAGATGCCACAACTTTATTAATATAACATCTTCATTTGATGAATTCATGTAGTTTATGAAAAATCTTGGCATTAAACAACCTTAATTAAGCTATTACTATTTTACATAAAATTTTCATGGAAGCATTATGTCATTTGTAAAATTTTCACATTATTTTATATAAAGTGACCTTCTCTAATAAAATAATAATAAAAATAAAAAATGTGAGATTTTGGATTGAACAAATTTTATACTGAATGAAATCAATCTAGTGTTTTATAAACCACTTTTAATCTCCACACTAATACTTTATATCTATAATTATCATTTCTTTCTTTAGTAATCACTTTGAAATTTGAATATTACTCCATTTCTCTCTCTTATTGAATACAATTTTTATTTTTCATTGGCCATTATATCTTCTCTTTTTCTTTTTCTTGTTTTGTGAGAAAAAAATTCTCTTTTTATGTTTTATTGTGAAATTTCACTATTTTATAATTTCACAAACAGATAAAACTAATGATGATTACGATCTCAAACATATTACACATACATAAAAAAAAAAATTGCGTAGGTTTGCAAAAATGATTATTTCTAAGACTAATATTAAGTTAATATGAATTATTTTTGTTTAAGTGTGTTGCCAAACTTTTTAATTATCTTGTTTTGTGCTATCAATGTTAGTAACTTTATTTTCCATGTTTATGTTGGTCTTTTACTGAAATGAAACAAAGAAAAATGAAGGAGAATATAGATTACATTTTTTTGTCATATTTTATGTTATTTATCTTTATTTATAGTAACAAGGTAAAAAAATTATTTATACTTAATATTCAAAGCCATAATAATAATTATTCTAAAGGGATTGTCTTAATAACTATTTCCAAAGGGATTGTCAAAGAGTTCTAGGCAATAGAAAGAGAGCATGCTGATTTTTGTGACAATTACTGTTTTTAATTTCATGATTGTTCAATTGTCTTTTCTAAAATGTGTTGTTAAATTTTTAATTTGTTATTTTGTTTAGTTTCAATGTTGTGGCCTTTGTCTTGTTGCCGGTGGTTTTGATTTATAATTGTTGGAGGTATTTTATTTGGTGAATGTTATCCTACCCTTTCTAAAATAACATGTAAGTTATCTTTTTTGATGTGTCACATTCTAATTTGATGTTTATTTTAATACATTTGTTATATATTTATTAAAATATGAATTTAAGTTTTTTTATATTAACTAAATTCTAAACTAAAATATTAATGTGACAAATTAAAAATAGAAACACAAATTAGTATCACCGTGTAGATCTTTAAATTTAAAAATTTATTCTATATAATTTGGTTTAGAATTATATGAAAAAAAAGGAAGAAATTAAAACACTTTATATCTTATTTTTTAAAAATTAATGTAACTAGTTTGCAATTATTTTTTATGAAAGTCTGAATTTTTATTTAATTTTTGTTAGAAATCAGAGATTTTGCGTGAAAAATAAAAGGGTAATATATAACATTATTTTTGAAATATTTTGTTAAATTTTCAACAAATTTTAATGACCCGAAATCAATTTCTTATTTTTTATTTTATTAGATAAATTAATCATCCAACAAATTCTACTAAAAATTTAAAATAAATAAACACCCATTAAAATATGACACATCAGAAAATGTAACTTATATATTATTTTAGAGAGAGTAAAGTAGTATTTGTTACTTTGTCTATGTTGTTGCTTCCAATTTTGGTCTATAATATTAAAGACTGTAAACCTTAAATTTTTTTTCTCTTCTTAGTAGATTGTGTCCTTCTAAATAAATACATAAGAAGCTATCTTTGGTCTATAATTGTTTTTCTAGGCCATATCTCCTAACTAATTAATAAGTTTTGATATTAGAAAAGTATTTTCAAAAGAATTATCAAAGAGGTACGGCGATGAGAAAGCTTTTATGATAAGTAACAAGTGTTTTGATCTTTAATAGAAAATTTATACCAATGTTTACAAATTTTATATCATATGATTTTCAAATAGTTTGGAGATACAATTTGATTCTTATGTTAGCTATTTAAATTTATTTATTCCTTTAGCTAAAAGGGATATTTTGTATTGAGAACTTTTGTCGTATTTAGTCGAATTACTATGTCATGAATGGGCAAAATATCATAACAAGGTTTTATTTTGGGTCCGAAGATGATTGTCATTGAAATTATTTCGCTGGTGGTGCTAGTGTATTCATCGTGACTCTTTTAACTTTCTGATTGTCCTGTTTTTTTTTTTTTTTTATTAATGATTACATGCAAAATAGTGACGATATCTATTTTGATTAAAGTTGTCTCGATGTTATTTTCTTCTCTTATTCTCAATTCAGATCATAATCTGTTGTTTCAATGTCTAATTGCATGTAATACAAGTGACTGGTATTTGGTGAAGTTATATTATAAATAATAACTTAGTTTAAAATTCGAGGACCTAATTTTTAAAAGTGAGAAGAATGTAATACCTCAAAAAATAAAATAAAATAAAATAAAATAAAATAAAAAATATATGCAAGTAAATAAAATTGTGAGCCACACTTTTTTTTTTCTCTAACACTAATTACACACACAAACACATTTTCTCAACCTTTAATCTCTCATTAGCCGTCACTCATAACAAAAAAAAATGGAACGAGAAGATAGGGAGGAATGTAGGAAAAACATGAGAAGAAAAGGAAAGAAAGAAAGAAAAAAGAGAGGAAGATGGCGCCGATGAAGAGGAAACTGCTGAACCACCATAACTGAAAAGAGGAGACGATGAAAGACAGAGGGAGGATTTGAGCTTGATGGTGAAGAAGGGTGGTGCTGCTGTGTCGTCAGAGCATGTCGACGTCGGCGCTCTGTTGTCGGAGTCGCTTCCAAAAGCCCTAGCTTTGCCATTCCCTAATTTGATTGCTGCAGCTGCCAAGAAGGGTGGTTGTTGTTGCATCTATGTTGTCATTGTCGTGTGTTGTTGCTGTTGCTTATTTTGGGTCGCTGTATTTTGTTCTATCTTGCTTCTTTGTCTTATTTGGGACTATTTTTCCATGTTGAAACTACCACCTTCAACCCTTCACAATCACTTGAATTCTAACTTCTAATCTCCTCCATATTGATGGCATTCCAGTATTAGTCTTCGTCCTTTAGGACCAATTTGTGAGTAGAATTTATATTTATAATTGTTTGACTTTGCATCAATAATTATTTTGACATATATCTATTATGATCTTTGAATGATACTCACTATATTTGCCTTAACCGATTTTAATTTGATTAGAATAATTGATTTATTAGAGTTGAATAATTTTCTTTTGTGAAGTTTATACTTTATGAACTTTCCATGAGATCATATATATTTTTTATGAAGCTTTGCATTATTCTAGAACGTTCGATTTTATTTGAATATATATTTTTGAAACATTGAAGTATTGTTGATACTCGTTTATATACTCTGAAATTGTAAATTATATTTGACATTTTTTTATGATTGAAAAAAAAGTATGATTAAAAATGATTTCTAATGAGAAAGTATTATTTAATTTGATACTTTATATATTTAAAAGATTAAAGATTGATTGTATTTGAAATTATATGTTTTGAATTAGTTTGGAGGCTCGTATCAGAAAATCGTAGTTAACGGCAGTCATGACGTTAACTTAGATGCATCTGACTCAGACCTCAGCTAGCAGGGAAGTTGCTAGCCTAACGTGTAGGCCACACGTTGGATCTGTTATTCTATTTGAACACACAAGAGGAAAGGGCTATCTTTAGCGGTGGAGCCGCCCAACTGTGGACTATCGATTTGATTTCTTTACTGAGGACTCTTTTATTGATTCACTTATTTGTATAAATTATTATTTTTCAAATAGAATAGATTTCAATAATACTGATTATAGATGTATTGTCTAGTCATTGAGTTACAAAATTCACTCTGTTTTCTTAAAAAAATTGCAGGAACATATATTTAAATATGTGAGTTTTTTATTCAAGAGTAATTGTCTACACTAAACTCTTATTCCTTGTTGAGTTCCTAAATATTATATTCTCCATATGTCACATGTAGAATTTAACCATATTTATTTATTTTATTTTTTTGTTAAAAATGTGTAATTATTCTCTCTAAAACTTGTAAATTTATTAAAAATATTTGTAACTTTCTTATTTAACTATATTTAAATATGTTAGACTTGTTATAGAACTATTTCTCTAAGCATCAACATGGCTCGTTTTGAGCCGATGGCTCATTTTGAGCCGTGACCATAGGGCTTTGAAGAACATTCTAACTTCCCTTATAATTCTGTCAAGGTCTCTAAAACAACGTCCATTTATCTTCAAAGACTGTATCCATTTTATTCTTTTCCTTGTCTTGGTTATGGCATGGAAAGACTTCGTATTTCTATACATGTTATGAGCTGCTGCCAGTATGATGCCTTTCTCTCACACCACTTCTCAGCTAGGATTTGGAGAGCCCAACCTCTCGCCAGCAAACACTCATAATCATGACCCATCTCCACTTTTTCATCCACATTATTAATTTCCTTTTCCACCTCCATAATTTTATGATGGGTAATGCTAGGTAGACAAAAAAAAAAAACAGCAAGAACTTGCCTTATTTAGCATTAATTAATTATTACAACAATTAATGAATGCTAAATAAGGCAAATTATAGCTGTTTTTGACTGATTTTCTTTGGTTACCAAACATTTCCGTTTTATGATATATCACCCCAAACTTCCCCTTATTCGAACTCCGTAGTATCGCCTTCAACTCTTTCAACTTTTCCACCACCGATTTGTTGCCCAACCTTGCCCATTCCTCCTTCACCACATTTTAAGTTCACATGAGACAGCCAAGCTTCTAAGGTTCTGAATGGTTTAGGGACCCTAGTCGATCTCACCCAAACACACCAGCTAGGGAGCGATTTAACCCTTTTAAATTGGTTGTCCAATCCATTTGAGGTACCTAAGATTGGGGGTTGTCCAATTCAGACAAAAAAAAAAAACCTTTTAAATTTAAATTCTCATATTCAGTTACTCATTCACTATCAACAAAGACCCAGTCTAATCTGCTGTAGGATCTACCATCATACCATGTATATTTTCGACCACTCAACTCCAAATCCACAAGTTCCATATAATCAATCCATACCTTAAACAATCTACTGCTTATAGACAACGAACTACAACCCCTCTTTTCATGCTCATTGGTAATTTCATTAAAATTCCCCCCTAATAGCATGGGGACATCAACTTCCTGCTTCACTCTTCTCAATTCCTTCCATGTACACTTTCTTCTATAGTATAAAACACAAGCTTCTTATCTTTTCTGACTTTTCGATCAACCACTTTTAATATTAGAAATGGTGCAGAAATGGTGCGTATAACATTTCTCTTTCTGCTATTGACTACTATTCTAATAAAATCCAATAATCTAGATTCATCTCTCACCCTTATTACAAACTATTACTCTAGTAACACAAGATATATATAAATGTAGAAATGAAATCCAAGATTTGCAGCAACTCAACAATAAGCTTAGATCAGGATCAAATTCACAAGGGCATATGTAAATTCAGTAAAATACATCCTACCGTGTTTCCAAAAAATATGAACTTCCTTATAATACTATCGTTTATCATTGTAATTATTAATACACTCATGTACAAGGGTTAAGGGCAGTGCCAAAAGAATTGTATATAGAACTCCAAACATCATAAATGAAATGGTTTTGTATACACATCGAACGGTTCACAAGCTGTCAGCTGTGGTTCCTGTTGAAAGAAAGAAAAGGCAAAAGAAAAGTAATAAAGAGGAGTCAGTTCAACTATACGAGCATCTCAATACACAGATAGATGCTACAGGCGACACTGAGAATTAATGAATCCAGATTATGGAGCATCCTTCTACAAGGGGAAGGAGTTCCAAGTTCCAACACAACTTGAGAAAATAAGGAAATGTTTGGTATGTGTTTTCATTTTTAATATTTCTTGTTTTTAATATTGTGAAGTAAAGAGTAAAAACATAGATATGATTTAAGGTGGAAATTCACGTGCAAATTGTCTTCACGTAAAGTTGATAGTTGAGAACTGTAAGATGATTTAAATGATTCGACGAAATTGTTGTCTAACCATTCTCAACTATTAAGTTTACATGAAGATAACTGCATGTGAGTTTTCATCATGATTTGATTGCTATAACAATTTTTTCTTCTTTCTTTATTAAAATCTAAAAATAGAGACCATTGAAAATGAACATCAAAAAGAGTTTTTTAAACCAAACAAACCCTAAATTTCACCAAGTTGAAATCCCTAAATAGCCATATTTCTTAAAAGTTATTACTAAATTGCCATTATTTTTAAATTATTTATCAAAAAGTCACTATTTTGACATGGTGGAAAATTTTATTTCTTTTAATGCTGACGTGGAGGTGCATTTCCCATAATACCTCCATGCCAACACAAAAAGTAATAAATATTGCCACATAACAAAACAATGGCATATCGATAAATTGATACATAATTAAAAACAGTGACAATTCTGTAATAAATTTTGAAAATTATGGCATTAAGGGATTTCAGGCCCCCCCTTACTTTTATCTGACCAAAAGACCAAACAAACAAACAAATATGTAACTCAGATTCACTTAGTCCTCGGAAGATTTTGACATGGAACAAGTCTATAAAAGTATTTACATTATTCTTTGAATGTTTGACAACAAATAGATCCATAAAATTTAATAGTTTGGTCCCTTCAAAATGCATGACATTAAATAATTTCCTGAATGCTCATACTTTATTGAGAACCAAAATATTGGACAAATATCGCATGCATCTTTTACCAATCAATATGATATCAAATTTTAACTTTCTGAATACATGTTTGATATCACATTTAAACTTTTAGTAGATTATTTAATGTCAACAAGCTTTTATCAATTATTTTAGGATTCTAACATATTTGGATAACTCTTTAAAAAATAATAAGAACTAAAAAGAAATGTTTTCAAAATTTTATTAGAAGCTTAGAAGAGTAGCTTTTGAGAAAATGATTTTAACTTGTTCAGTTTCACAAAGAATTCATGTTTCATAATAACCTCCTAAAAGTTGAAATACATGCACCCTAAGTACATTTAGGAACCAAAATGCATTTCATCTTTCTTTAATGTCATTCCCTATTTCAATATGTTTTAAAATATATATTGAAGATAGGGACTGAAATTAAATCATCTACCAATTTGCTCCACAGTAACTCTCTTAACACATACATAATCAACAACAATTAACTGATTAAGTAATACAATGTGTATCACACTAAAATTCAGACCGTGTAACACTATTTGTGACACATCATTCTTCATTTGTTATGCATAAAAGTGATTTGGGATCAAATTGGTATAAAACCAAAGGACCAAGAAAAAAAGTGATAAGCTATGAAGAAGGAACACTTCATTGAGTTATTATGTCTACATGTTAGACACATTTTGGACACTTTGATACTCATGTGACATGTATGTCTTTCTTGTCTAACTGTGTTTTGAATTAAAAAGAAAATACTTCTCCAAACACGCTTAGACACACTCAAATATGATTACGTATCAGCATGTCTAACCCTATTCTTATATATTTTTGAAATGAGTTTAGAAATATTATGTAATATTAATTATTAAAATAAAAATGATAAAAAAATCTTTAAATAATTAAAAATATTCAAAACATTTAAAAAGTTTATACTTCATATTTTATATATATGCCATCTTTCTGTGTCTGTTATGCCGGTGTCCGTACTTCATAAGTGATAAGAAGAAAGGGCTCTATTTGCCTAATCTGAAAAGTGACCTAAAAATGGTATTTGTACACTTTGTTTTATGGCAAACTTTGTATTTTCTTTCACATTTTACCAATCACTTTTAATACAAAAAATAGACAAAAAATAGATGTATAATAGAGGTGTATATAAAAGTAATCCGTATAACATTCTTCAAATTAAACATACGAATTTGAAATTAAGCTGCCCAAGCATACCTGTCTTAGTCCACCAATACCGCTGCCTCCAGTCAATAGCATGGAGAGGAGAGATGTAACTACACCACCACCTATAACATCACCATCATTGCCAACATTTCTGATGGCAGTGCGCATTGCATTCAGAATGCTTCCGTATGTAGTCCCATGACCACGCTCAATGGCTTGGATGAAACAAAACGTCATAGCCCCAGTTGATGTAATCTTTGAAAGTGCCTGTTTACAGGGATAATGATAAAAAAGATAAGCTATCTCAGGTAGAACTGTAACAATCTTGGACCCATCAATGTAATTTTTTGAGACTTACAGATGTATCAGCGGAAGTTTGATGATCATCACATCCACTAAAGGAGATAACTTCTCCACCAGCTGATCCTTTCCATGTACCTGACCTAGGGCGATGGTCCTCCCATACATACCGTCCACCCCTATACAAAGAAGCCAGAAACAGAGTGAATACTAGGGCAATGGTCCTGCCATACATTCTACCGTAAAGATTATTCAATGGGCTGGTTTCTTTGTGATTCTAGGACAAAAGTACCCCCTTTTTTTTCAAAAATAAATACTTATTTTTTGTTGAGTTATTTTTGTGCTTCAAAAAAAAAAAAAAGAAGCAGAAAATAAACAATTTTTCTGCACTTTCTGAAAAGTAGGTAGGGACCTTTTTCTACCAGAAGTAGAAGCAACTGAAGAGAGAGAATCTAAAAGATTAAGATTACCAATTTATCTCCACATATTTTTAAAAGGACAAATATATCGATGCAGAAAATATAAAAGCCTAACCACTATACAAATTCTTATGAGATTTTTTTTATTGCATTATGCTAAAAACGAGATTAAATTATAGTGAGTATTATTTGTTAGATCTATAAATTTAATTTCATTTCAAAATAAAAAAATGTATTAATATATCGAGAAAACGTGTTTTATATATATATATATATTAAAATAAAATATTTTTAACTAAGACATCATTTAAAAAGATAACATAGTATATAATAGCAAAATTTTATGTAATTATTGTATTTTATTCCAATAAGTAGATATATAATAAAATAATTACACCTTTTAAGTTTTCAAAAATACCATGTTATGTAAATAGTTTTTTTCCTCATGCTCCATAATAGTAATTTTATATTAAAAAATACTTAGATATTTGTCATATCCAAATACTTAAATGCTTATGATTCTAATTAAATGTACTTTTATAGACATATCCAAATACAAAATATTTTTCTACTACTACTTTTTGCTTTCGAAGAAATACCTCTCTAGACTGCACAAATCCAATATATATAAATAAAAGAAAGACCCTAGTTCTTTTGAAAGCACTAAACATACAAATACCACAACAAAGGCAAAACAAACATATATCCTGATTTCCTTCATCAAAAGGCTCCTTCCACCAGAGGTTGCATTTTTTTTTATTGCAAAACATACACACACACACAAACACTTGGTACATCAATGGACATAATTATCAAATCTTATCTATTTAATTTCTTTAGACTTAGCCAAACCAAATTACGTAAAGTTTTTCTCAAATTAAACTCAGTAAGTGAAGCTCCAACTTCCCAGGTTTACAATATTTCCTGCTCTGAACTCCTAATTTGGTATCACTCATCTTATTCCCATGAGTTTGATAACCATTGGCGTTAATAACCTATCCAAAGCATGCCTATAGCATATCTTCCATTTCATTCAACTAGCTTGAATCTTATCAGTGAAGTCACGGTTATTAACTCCATATGGAGCAGGGTTAGCCTAATAAATGCTATCATATACTCTTCTAGACTCAGCAAGGATTGCAACATTTCCAAAAAGCAAGCACTGAGCCATTGGCTTTGGGTTTTCAAACTAAAAAGGTGCGGATTCAATCAACCCTTGATAGAGACCTGATAGGAAAAATGCAAAATGAGTAAATGACTGAGTAAAACGTTACTTGTCATTCCCTTTTCTTACATATTCCTTTTCTATGGTTATCCTGTTACTTCTTGTAGTATCCCCATATGGGTTTTTCCAAGACGAAAGAAGCTCAAGCACATGTCATTTCGTATCTTTGCATTCACACTTTGCAATCGCAACATAGGCTTAAATGTTGACCTCTCCTAACAAAATAAAATCGGTTCTGATATGAGATATCTTACATTAAAATGCTCTCAATCACTATTTCCTATAGCTTCTTAGTGCAACAAACGAGTTTAATTTCTCTACAGTTTGCATAATGAAGCATGTCTTGTTTGCTCTAGCAAAGATATATCAAGGTGAGCTCCTCTTCAATTCATCTAGCATTTTCTTGCATTTCATTTACTTATTAGAGAAGGGGGGAAAGGTAAAATTTACAAGACATCGTAGGCTAAATTAGACAAAATGAACTTATTTAAATTAAAAAAAATGAATATATGAGTTGACAACAACAAAAAGATGTATCCACAAAAAAATATTGGTTATTGATCATTGCTGGAAGAATTATTGAATATCTAAAAAAGATTTTGGCAAATGCTTTTGTTTAAAGTTTTATCAGAAGATTTTCTAAAAATCATAATCCCATAGTCAATTCATAACAACCAAACCATGCAACTGGGAAGTAAATACAAAATATTTACTATGTAAGGAAGACAACCTGTCCATTCTGCAAAGAAATGGCAAATCCAGAACAGTGCCACTGTGGCAAGCATCAATTAGTGCATGCAGCCTAACCCCAGGTAGTAGAGGTCTAACAATTGTTGCATTAATCTCGTCATCTACAATCATGCCCTGTGTTTCAAAGTCAAGGGGGCATAATGTTTCATCATATCCATCAGCTTCATCACCACTATAGTTCCTTTGCTGTGACCCATGACCCGAATAATGAAAAACCAGCGAGTCCCCCGGTTGACATCCTTGTACAAGCCAAAACATAGCCATCCTCATGTTGTGCTTATTAGGAAATTTTGGGCCATAAGGATCTTCTTCTTCTGCATTTTGATATTAAAATTCAAAATAATGTAAAAGTAAACCAGCTTGACAAAAACAAATTAATTAAGGTGGCAAGGGAAAATGAAGCCTGCAAATTACTGTGATTTAATCAATAATATGAATTCTGTCAATTCTTATAATACATTTACTAACACGAGAATGAACTTAAAAGTATAAAAATGTTATGTGCAGTTGTGTTTAAGAGGGCTGCTGGTTAATGGAAAGTAATTAGACTATAAATTAGCAGCTGGTTTGTTTCTTGATAGACTGTAATCACTGTCCTTAGTTTAGTACGATGAAAAGTATCCTCATCCAAATGAGTGAGGAACTGTGAAAAATATTTTTAAATAATGTTAGACGGTTTTAGAAACCAAATTCCTCTGTGTTCTAGTGAAATGTCACCACATTTCCTATTTTGAAAACCTTACAATGCATCTAACCATTTTCATATATTTCTTCGAAGATGCTTTTAACTTGTAAGTTTTATTGATAATTGTGCATGGTGTTGGATATATTTTAGGCATGACAAATATGATATGATGATAATTTCTAAAACTTACAAACACATTGTTAAAATTAATTATGAACAAAAATGAGTATCTTAAATACATGAACTGGATGTACATGTAATAATACACACTAACAGAATGGCCATGCAGCAAGGAAAAACATTTATCTTGAGTAGCTGCACCTCATGAAAATTCCATAATATCAGTGGTGAGAAGTTGTTCTAACTAAATGATTCATCAAGGTATTAAATTTTATCCCACCTTGATACAACTTCAAATTTGTCTATCCTACTTTTAGATTTTATGCTAACCTGCTTTTGATGCATGTAGCCAATCCCATCTAGTGGACAAGGCTTTGCTGTTTACATTTTTAACCCTAATAATGATATAATTTTTAGAAAAGAGAAAAAATTGTAATATTAATTGTATTAAAAAACTATTTTGGTTGCTGCATCTGCCTCTTTTCCACCATTGCCTTCATGTTCTTGTCCCAATAGGTTACAAACCTCCTTGCTTAACCACCCAAATTCTATGTACAATCCCTTTACTTTTCATCACATAACAGAGCCTTCCAAAACAACAATAACCATTCAATAACACCATCTCATTCAAGGTCTTTCTCATTCTTTCTTCCTTTTTCCCATTATTTTTTAGGGGTTTTTAATTAATTTTAGGTTAAAAATATAGGCATATGTTGATTTTACTTAAAAGATGGGTTTATCTAGTTTGTTTGATGTTAATTGTGGAAGCTGCAACTTATTTCTTCACCCAGCAACAATGTTTATCTGCTGTGTTTGTCGGATCAAGCTCCTCTAAAGTGAGGGAGTCGGTAAACTGATAAAGTGTGAGGCTAATCACTCTTAAAATTACGATAGTGGGGTTCAGATATGATGGGAATTACAATTCAATGGTGATTAACCCTTACCTTATCACTTTACCAATCTCCCCACTTTAGAGGAGTTAAATTCGTGTTTCTCTACCGTTGTTGGATGTTACAATAGAATTATGGATAAAGATATCAAAACACAGAATTCATTTATCAATACAATAAGTTGTTTCAAACCATAGACTTGAATTTGAAATAGAGTTAGAAGTCATTTCTTAATAGAATTAGAATTCTTTTCTCACACTAAAAGCTTTCCAAACAAACGATCTATTGTGGAAGGAGATCACCTATCCACTACTATGTGATCCATCAGTTGTCCATGATTATCATGATTTGACATATTTGACTAAATTGTCCTCTAACGAATTTTAAGTTTTAGCTATCAATTTCACTGCACGGGAGTTTCCACCTCAATGGAAACAATAGAGAAACCCTACATGACCCATATTGGGAATGATGAGTTATCAAAGAGAGGAATGCATATGTCAACGAAGACACTAGACTGGGGACTCCTTGATTTGCCAAAAGGATAAGAAGACAAGTGACACTAAATGTAAATGATGACAGATGCAAGAACAGAGAAATTAATTAAACAATTGCTATCTTCCTAGGCTTTGAAGTAACTCATTAATTGTAAATGGAATAAGAGTAGAAATAAAAACTCTAAAATCATACATTACTGAGTAAATCGCAATTACAAGCAAAATTCCCAATTCCACTTCTTCCTACAATAATTGATTCCACCGAAAATTAAGCAACGAAAACAAGATCAGAGGAATTACCGGTGAGCATGATGATGCAAGATTCGGGGAAGTTGAACTTGTTCATGAGAAGGTATTTCATGCACTTGGCGTCATTGATGCAACCCTTCAATTCGTGCCGGGAGTATTTGTACGAAATGCCGACGACCACCGCCTTCTTGCGGCCGTGAGCATTCGGCGGGGGGCCCGGCGGTGCGTGGTTGTAGGGGGAAGGGGCCGTGTGCGGCGGCGGTGGAGGCGCGTGGGTCGATGAGTGTGGCTGGTGCGGGAGGGCGCGTGGGTCGGCAATATGAGTGACGGCATGGCACAACGCGCAGCGGATTGAGGTGGCGCCGGGTGGCAACTGCAGAGGCGTGTGGCAGCCAGAGCAGTTGACGAGCATGTTGCTGTACATGATTGCCTTGGTTAGGGGTAGAATTGGAATATGGTGTTTTCTCAGTTTGATGGAAGTGAAGGAGAAGGAAACAGAAGGTGGAGAGCGTGTGCGTTTATCAGTGATTGTTACCGACGGCGCAGTTTAGGTGAAGATCTGCGTTTGTGATCAGGGTAGTTGCCTGGGTGGGACACGGTTTCTAATTTCATTTATTTTGATTGGAAAGGAAAAAACTTGATCTCTGACTTTCTCTGTCTTTTCCGTAACTTTACATCTTTTTACAATGATTCTAGAATATCTTTTCGTACTACCTTGCGTTTTGTATTCATCTTTAAGAAAATGATTCGAAAAAATTAGTTACAAAATTATTCTAAATTTATTTCTCTAGTAAACAAACATGTGATATTAATACATGGAGCTTTTTTGGGGTGAAGAAAGTATAATCCGACCCTTTTTTTTTTTTTTAATTAAAGATAGAGAAATTTAAACTTGTAATTTTTAAATGAGTATGGAAAAATGATGTTATTTAAATAGTTGACAAATATAATTCAGACGTTGAAAAATCAGACAATAAATAAAGATATCCAAAAATATAAAAATCGGTTTGTAAATATCAAATTGTAGTAATTGAGACAAATTTAAATATAAATTAAATTATAATTATTTCACTTATTATACTGTTCTTTCTTATTATTATTTTAATTATTATTTCACTTATTATTACTGTTATTATTTTCATTAGTGTCGTTATTATCTTTATTGTTATTATTATAATATCTCTATTATTATTATTATTATTATTATTATTATTATTATTATTATTATTATTATTATTATTATTATTAGGGTTAAGTATTTTTTTCGTCCCTAAAATTTGGGGTGAAAATCAAATTCGTCCTCGATGTTTTTTTGTTATTAAAATCATCCTTAACATTACAAAACGTTATAAAACCGTCCTTTTTCTAATTATTGGACAAAATTACCCTTCATCTTAATTTCATCATTTACCTTCATTTCTTTTTTTCTTTCCACAACACAAACAAAGAGGTGGGAGAGCAAGAAATAAAGAAAAGCAAAGACCCAGAGAAAGAGAGAAAGAGAAGCAGAGACTCAGAGAGAAGGAAGCCTCGCCGCGCCTGGCCGTCGCCGTCGCGACTCACCGTCGCCGTCACAACATCGCGACTCCCCCTCGTAGCGCCGCGACTCCCCCTCATAGCAACGCGCCTGGCCCTCGCCCTCCTCGCGTTTTTCAATTTCGGATCTCCCTTTTCTCGGATTCATATCTCCCTTTTCTCCCTTCACCAACGACCATTTCGAATACCACTGGCGGCAGTTGTGACGCGAGCGCTCTTTCTCTGGGCGTGCTCTCTCTTTCTTCTTTCAATGGTGGTAGCAGCGGGATTGAGTGCCACTGTCGCTGTTGAAGAGTAGCGGTTTCAGAAGAAGAAGATTCACCGAACATGGAGTCTCCTTACCGGTCCTATCACCCTCTTCGGCGGTATAGTCACCACCGTCGCCGCCGCCAACTTCATCCTTGTCAAAAATGTAAAATCTTCTCCTTTTTTATTAATTCCCTCTTTTTTTTTTCATTAAGTGATTTTCGGTCGTTTTAGATCTTCCTTCTTCGAAAGGAACAATTTTGATTCGTTCTATGGAATCCGAATCTAAATCATGATATGGGTTCATAGAAAATTTTCAATTTTTTTGTTTTGTTCGTCACAGTTTCTGAGTTTTGTTTGTGCAATTATGGCTAGTTTCTGAGTGTTGTGCTCATGCTTGAAGGGGTTATTGATGTGCTAGTTCCTTCTTGCCCAACTTCTAATTCCATGTGACAAAAGAATGTTACTGTTGCTGGCTCCCCTGAATTGATTTATTAAATATAGTTATGTGCATTGTTGCTGCATTCTGTACTTTGTTGTTATTGTTGATTCTGTGTTGGTTTTGTTTGATTTTTTTGAAATTAAAAAAAAATAGTCGGTATTGTTGTTGTTAAAGATTTGGGTGGAGACTGGAGAGAGTGGAGTAGGAAGGAGGCTGAGGTAAACAATGGAGTGAGGAGGTTAAGGGAGAAAGATGATGATGAAGGGTATTTGAGTTGTTGTTGCCATTATTGGTGTTGTTTGGTGAAACTGTGGCCGTTCAAGGTGATTCCAAGTCCTGGCGACAAGCCCATGATCGTGGTGAACTACAAGGGAGAGGAAAAGCAATTCTCCGCTGAGGAAATCTCCTCCATGGTTCTCATGAAGATGAAGGATATTGCAGAAGCTTACCTAGGCTCCACCATCAAGAATGCCGTGGTCACTGTCCCTGCTTACTTCAATGACTCCCAACATCAAGTTACAAAAGATGCTGGCGTCATCTCTGGCCTCAATGTCATGCGTATCATCAGTGAGCCTACTGTTGCTGCCATTGCTTATGGCCTCGACAAGAAAGCTGGAAGCAGCAGCGAGAAGAATGTTTTAATCTGGTGTTGTAGTGGGTTCAGATTAAAGAGTGGTGTGGTAGTGGTGATGACTGATGATGCAGGGGATTAGTGGTGAGGACGGGAAGATTTTTTTTGTTTAAGGGTAAAATTATCCAAAAAATGTTATTTATGGACAAAAGGATGATTTTATAATGTTTTGTAACATTGAGGATGATTTTAATTAGGGGTGTAAGTTACCGAACCGGACCGAAAATTATTGCAAAACCGAACCGAAATTTACAACAACAGAGTAAATAACCAAAAAACCGATTTTTTGGTTTTTTTTCAAACTAAATCGATCGGTTCAGTAGTGTGTGTTTTTACTAAGTTTCCTTTTAACCTAGGAATAAAAGAGCCATTCAGCCACATCCCTAACTTTCTTCTTCTCCTTTTACGCGCAGCACACCCACAAAACACTTCCATCTCCCAGTCTTCCACCTCCGACCTCCATGCTTGAAAGAAGGAGAGCCTGAGGGAGCCAGAGAGTGCTGTCCGCTGTCAAGGAAGTCGCCTATCATCGCTTGAAGTCGTCTATTCATCGCCGTCGCAAGGTCGCCGTCGCAACAAACCCTAAGTCGAGCAGCACTCCAATCCAGTCCGTCGCCGAGCAGCAATCCAGTCGCCGAGCAGCAGTCTGTCGCCAAGCAGCAATCCAGTCGCCGAGAAACACTCCAGTGGCCGAGCAGTCCAACTCGAGCAGCACTCCAGTCGCCGAGTCCTCTCCTGCAAAAAGCAACTGAACAATGTCTTCTTCGGAGGTTAGAATTTGTCCTTAGTTATAATTTTTTTACAGTAATTAATGTATATATTGTCAATAAACTCACCATGTCTAAGTAATCTCAAAATTCTAGTCTGCAATATTTAAAGGTCTTGGCTTGCTACTTGCTAATCTTGTTGGATGAGTTTTGAATATTATGTATTTAATCTTGGTGTCTTTTTGAATATATATGTGTAGCTGGTTTATGGTCATTTAAATTCTGTTGATTGGCTTTAAAAATGAATTACTTATGGTTATGTTTATGAGCTACTTATGAGCTGCTTTGGTTTTGTTTATGAGCTGTTTAAAGATGAATTGTAAACCTAAATTTAGTAATGTGATTTTTAGCACCTGTTTCTATGTTCCCTGGGCATCCGAGATCATTGGTTATTAACGTATCATTAAGTATTCTCTTAAGAGCTTTCTAATTTAGTAATGGTTGGTGGGGGTGAAAATATTGAGTCCGTGGTACGTTCTTCAACGGACAGTGGCGTGCTTACCAAACCCCCGCCCCATCCTAGATCAAAGAAAAGGAAGGTTGATTCAACTAATGTGGGTGCAACTTCGAGAGTAACTCCTACAAATCCAGCTCCAAGCACTGTGGAAACTGATGAAGAGGATGGCAAGGATGATCCCAATGAAGTTAACAGAAAACCTTCTAGACCTAGATCTTAGACTTGGAAACACTTTACAAAGGATCCTAAGTCTAAGTCATCACATCCTAGGGCTAAATGTAATTGGTGTGGTGCATCATATGCATGTGACTCTCATAGAAATGGTACAACTAATATGCGTTATCATTATTTGAATCAATGTAAAAAATTTCCTAGGGATTCGGGTGACCCTAGTCAAACAATCCTTACCTTCCAACAAAAAAAAGAGGGTGAAGAGGTATTTACTACAGTTACTTTTGATGCTGAAATGTGTAGAAAAGCCCTTGTTAGGATGATAATTGTTGATGAGCTACCGTTCAAGTTTGTTAAGGGGGAGGGATTCAGATTCTATATGAGTATTGTGTAACCTAGATTTCCACTTCCGGGAAGGATTACTGTTGCTAAGGATTGTTGGAATCTTTATATTAGTGAGAAGAATAGGTTGAAAACTGTGTTCAAACAACCAAATCAATCTGTTTGTTTAACTACTTATTGTTGGACTTTTGTGCAAATTCTGAATTATATGTGTCTCACTGCTCATTACATTAATCATGATTGGAAATTGCAAAAGAGGATTATCAATTTTTGTCTTATTAAAAACCACAAGGGAGAAACAATTGGTAGAAAAATTGAGAGATGTCTTTTGGGGTGGGGGATATATAGAGTGTTCACAATTACTGTTGATAATGCTAGTTCTAATGATACTGCAATATCTTATCTAAGAACTAGAATGGAGGATTGGAATTTACATCCTTTGAAAAGAGAGCATTTGCATGTTAGGTGTTGTACACATATTCTTAATCTTGTTGTTAATGATGGATTGAAAGAGATGCATGAATCTATTAACAAGATAAGAAATGCTATTAGATATGTGCGTGCTTCCCCTAGTCGCATGAATAGGTTCAAAAATTTCATTAAGGAAGCTAGGATACAAGACAAGTGTACTGTTCAAATCAATGTTCCCACTAGATGGAACTCTACATACACCATACTTAAAAGTGGTTTGAAGTTTCAAAAGGCGTTCAAGATGCTAAGGGAGAGAGATACAGAATATGCTCTAATGCAATGTGGTATTCTGAGGAATATTGATTGGGACAATGCAAAATACTTTATGGAATTCTTGAAAATTTTTCATGATGTTACAAAGAGTGTGTCTGGTAGTTTGCTTGTGACTTCTTCTCAATATTTTTATGAGTTTTGTAAGATCTTGCGAGTGTTCAAGGCTTCTTGTGGTAATCGAGATCCATTACTTGGGAGTATGGCTGAGAGGATGAAGCTTAAGTATGACAAGTACTGGGGTAACATAAAAAATATCAATATGATGATTTTTGTTGTTGTAGTTGTTGATCCTAGATACAAGTTGAAGTTTGTGAACTTTAGCTTTGAAAAGCTATATGATAAGGATGACGCTGATTGTTTGGATGCAAAAGTGAAAGAGACATTCTCCAAGATGTTTGAATACTATGTGAATGCAAATAATGGGAGTAGATCTTTTACTTCAGCAACAATGGATGGTGCATCAGATGTGGGAGTACCTGATGGCGACATGGCTGGTGATTTTTTCAAGGAGGTACATTTTCATGAGATCATCAACAAGAATGAGGTGGATTTGTATTTGATGGATGGTTTAGAGAAGTCTCGTGATCAAAATACTTTTGACATATTGAATTGGTGGAAGGTAAATTCTAGCAAGTATCCTATATTATCCCAAATAGCTAGAGATGTCTTAGCAATGCCGGTCTCGACTGTTATTTCAGAATCAGCTTTTAGCACTGGTGGAAGAGTGCTTAACAACTATAGGAGTTCTTTAACTCCAAAGACAGTTGAGGCATTGATATGCACACAAAATTGACTTCGTGCTTCTCTAATGACGACTGATTTTGAGGAGCTTATTGAAGAGTTTGAGAAACTTGAATTAGGTATGCAAAAAAGAAATTTGTAGTTCCTTTCATGGTTTATGTTTATAATTTATAATCTATATTATGTTTATAATCTATATTGATTTTTTTGTTTTATTTTTGTAGAAATTGCACCAACCGAAGAAGATGATGATGAGTTTGGTGTGGATTCAGATTAAGCATGGTGGCTGTTTATTTTTTATTTGTTTTAAAGAGACTGTTTCGGTTTAAAGTGTGTTTATTTTTGTTATTTTGCTAGACATTTTTAATTGTCTTTGTTTTATGTTTAATTAAGTTGAATTTGTATTGAATTTGGATGTGATATACTCTTGTTATTCTAGTTTATTAAAGGTTTTAAACTTCATTTTATGGTAATTTAAATTATGATTATTAGGTGTAAAAAAATCGAAAAAACCGACCGAACCAAACCACTGTTGGTTCAGTTCGGTTCGATTCGGTTGTTCAAACAACAGCCAACCGAATGGTTGGTATCATTGTAGAACCGATCAGGTCAGTTCGGTTGGTTTTCGGTCCAAAATCGAACCAAACCGAACAGATTACACCCCTAATTTTAATAACAAAAAAAGGTTGGAGGCGAATTTGATTTTCACCCCAAATCTTAGGGACGAAAAAAATATTTAACCCTTAGTATTAGTATTATTTTGATTATTAAAATTATTATTACTATTATTCTTATTATTATAATTATTAATATTATTATCATTGTTTTAATTGCCAATATAATAATAATAATAATAATAATAATAATAATAATAATAATAGATTGTAGGTCTAATAAAAATGACTCTAATAATATTAAGTTGTAAGCCTAATAATATTAGTGTGTATCAAAAATATTTTGTATATTATCTTATTATTATTTTAGATGTATTATATATGTAAAATAATAAATATATTAATATTTTTATTTTGTTCAAGAATAAAGCCACTACTTCTCGTACATAAAACATCTGTATGTATTTTAGTCTATTATTTTATTTCATTGTAGTCAAACAATAGTGTAAAAAATTAAAATATTAATTTTTACTAGTGAAAAAAAATATGCAACAATAAAAAAAAAAGATGTGTTTTATTTTAACAAAAAAAAGTGATGACAACAACAATACAATAATATCACAACGAAGATAATAATAATAATAATAATAATAATAATAATAATAATAATAATAATAATAATAATAAATAAATAAATAAATAAATAATAAATGAAAACAAAAATGTGTACAATTTTTTATTTCACTTTACCATAAAAAGAAAAATACAAATCTTATAAGAGAAAAAGTTATTGAAGCATAATTCTACACAGAAAATGATATGAAATTATTCATGATGTTGACCGGTAAATTGAGAAAGAAAAAATGAGTTGTGTTTGAGTGGGTTATAAGTATGGTCCATGTGATAAAGTCTAAGAAAAAAAACTATAAATCAATTCATTTTAAAAAAATCAATCATTAAACGATTGGTCCAACTAAATCATGTTGTATCGGTCTACAAATATATTTAATTTTAAGTCAGAATTAGCATTACCAAGAGTTAAATCCTAAAATGGTCCCTGAGATTGGCGTTTTGCACTAAAATCATCTCTGAGATTCTAATTGCACCAATTACGTTTCTGAGATTGAAAAAAATGCACCATAATAGTCCTCGACCCGTTTTTCATTAACGACGTGATGACATGACATGATGACGTGGACTGTAAGTGACACGTGTCACTTCATGATTTGGCCACGTGTAATGGTAGGGTGACGTGGTGACCAGTGACACGTGGCATGCTGACGTGGATAGTTGTGCCACGTGTCACAATGTTATTTGGCCACGTGTCCGCTTGTGCCACGTGTCGCAACAGTATTCGTCCACGTGTCATTCATTATGCCATCGTTGTATATGCACCAAATTAGTCACTCACTTTGCATTAAGTGACTCATTTTAGTCCCTGAAATTGAATGTCGTGCACCATACTAGTCCCTTCACCAATTTTTTCTCATTTTTTCTATAAATTCAAAATTCTCAATATTTTTGAATACATTAATTTCAATTCTATTTTTTCACACGTTCTTCAAATAAAAATGTTTTTATAAAATATTTTTTCTCTTGCGAATACCCTAATCGCCTTGGAGTTGACATGAAGGCTTTTCAAGCACCTTCACTACCATCTCCGACCTCTTTCAGTACTTTTATAAAATATTTTTTTTCTTGCGGATACCTCTAATAGCCGCCGTCTTGGAGTTGACGTGAAGGCATTTCAAGCTTCCCTCATTACCATCTCCGACCTCTTTCGTCTAGACTGCAGAGGTCAAAGGTGGTAGTGAGGGTGGTTGAAGTGCCTTCAATCTAGCTCATTTATACATAACGAAAACGTGTATTTCATAAGAAAAAAATGTTTATTTTAATTATTAATTTCTTGTTAAAAACACATGTTTTTTTATGAAAAAAATATGTCTAATCAATCATATAATTATTTTTTTATAATAACATACTTATATATTACAAAATTTACCAATGTTAAATTATTAAAAAAATTATATAATTAAAACTAAAATCTTAAAATTTTTTATAAAAGCACTTGTATTTAAACGATATATGAAAAAAATATAATTGAAATTAGTGTATCCAAGATATTAAAATTTTAAATTTAAAAAAAATGAGAAAAAATTAGTGAATGGACTAGTTTGGTGCACGACATTCAATTTCAGGGACTAAAATGAGTCACTTAATGCAAAGTGAGGGACTAATTTGGTGCATATACAACGATGGCATAATGGATGACACGTGGACGAATACTGTTGCGACACGTGGCACAACCGGACACGTGGCCAAATAACATTGTGACACGTGGCACAACTATCACGTCAGTATGCCACGTGTCACTGATCACCACATCATCCTACCATTACACGTGGCCAAATCATGAAGTGACACGTGTCACTTACAGTCCACGTCATCATGCCATGTCATCACGTCGTTAATGGAAAATGGGCCAGGGACTACTATGGTGTATTTTTTTCAATCTCAGGGACATAATTGGTGCAATTGAAATCTCAGGAACGATTTTAGTGCAAAACGCCAATCTCAAGGACCATTTTGGAGTTTAACTCCATTACCAACAATCACTGTACGGCAACCATCTCAACCCTTGATATGGAATATTCTTGCATGATCTTTTAAGTTCTTGATTATTCTTTCTCCATTAAAGACATTCCCTTAATATATATACATATACATATACATATTAAGTCACAAAAAAAAATCTCCAACAACTCCTATCTATATTCTGAATTAGGAAAGAGTGATAAAATCAAATTAGGAAAGAGTTGATTTGGACCCATTTCCAATCGATTTTTAGACAAATTAAAAGTTATTAAAGTATTTATTGATATTATTGTGTTTGATATCATTGTAATATTACATAAGAGACTAATAAAAATTATCAATTGTTGTCGAGTGGGGGGGGGTGTTTGGATTTAGGCCTCTTGGGTTTTGCTATTTGGATAGTAATGGCAATGAGGCTAGGTTTTGGGTAGGGTTGATCAATCGGTAGAACCAAATTTCAGTTATTGTGATGTCTGAAATGTTTTAGGCGAATAGCTTTGCGGAACGAAGTTATGAGGTGTCATCCAATTTTTATGAGTTCATTCGCCGCATGTGTGTGTTTTTTCATTGTGATGTTAATAATGTGTTATTGTCTGGATTATGTTGTTGTGTCCCACTGCTTGATTTAACCCATGGCCTATGTTGTGTGTTAGGTTGGAGAAAAGGGGTTGAGCCGCGAAATTGTTTTGCTGAAACACCATGATTTGTATTTTGCTAAATTGTTCCTCTTATTTCAGTGATTAATACTTGTTTATTTGAATAGTGTTCTCCAAATAATACTACATTCAGGTCTGGTGTAAATTAAAATTAATAATTGAACTCGTTCAGAATAACTGCAATTATAAAAAATTAAGTTGTTATTTTATTAATGTGTATAGCTAACCTCTCCAAATAAGATCACTTTCCCACCAAATAAAAATACACTTACACGAATGGAAAAGTATTACACTTTATACAAATAAAACTCATAATCTTTAGCATGAAAAAATTTATCGCCTATCTTTCATGATTATTAACAATATTTTAAAAAATGCCAAATATAAATTTACATGCAACAAGCCCAAAACAAACAAACTACTTCTAGATTATTAAAGCTTTTTAAGGCCAAATAGCCACTCAATCCACTAAACCAAACATCAACACTTTCTCCTTAAAAAAAATTAAATCAGTCATCATATCATCGGTCCAACCAAATCGTAATGTACCGGTTTACAATTAGGGTAAATATTGGGTCACATGTAACATTATGAACAACTTATGTACGGAATCAATTTGAGCCACACATTAAAAATATTTCTGCTTGGTCCTTAAAGGATTAGATTATTCTTTCCCCACCAAAGACACTCTCCTGAAATAATATATCATGAAATGATATGACACCCATGTGAATAGTATCGACACGAAAGACTTTGGGTGTTTATTTCTTACTAACCAAATATGTATATATTTGTGGAGTTTGTGCTAACTTGCTCAAGACACTTAAATATTCTGCACTCTCTTGTTTAATAAAAATTTAAAATATTAAACTACTAATGCACCATGAGAGTCCTAATGTGGAACTGTCAGGGTTTGGAGAGATCCCTGACAGTCCACAATCTTAAAGGGATGTGTCAATTCTACTTTTTCGAGGTAATTTTTTTCTGTAAAACTAAAAACCAATCTTGAATGGTGGAACCTAAAGTCAGATCATGCGGATATCAAAGTTTCATATTAATGGACTCGAATGGAAAATTAGGAGGAATGACTCTAGCATGAAAAGATCATGTGGAGGTACACATTCCGGGTTGGTTGGAGTTTACTTGAGTACTAATGAGCTAACTCGAATCAATCAATTTGAAGAACTCTTTTCTCGACTTCAGCTATTTGAAGATAGCTTTATCATCTTAGGTGATTTCAATGCAATTACAAATTATGGAGAAAAGGAATGAGGGAATATGAGGTCTGATGCCACTATTGAAAATTTCAATGGTTTCATTGACAATAATCAATTGATTGATCTTAGGATGATAGGACAGTGGTTCACATGGTCAAATAGGAGGGCTGGAGAGGTGTTAATTAGGGAGACGCTTGATCCTTTTATGGTTGGAATGGTTTAGAGGGAGACTTATGTAGATGCAATGGTAAGAAGATTATTGGAGAATGGTTCGGATCACGCTCCTCTCTTACTTGATTCGATTCCTCCAAAATGGTCTACCAAAAGAAGATTTAAATTTCAGGAGTTGTGATATGAGATGGAGGATATAAGGGCACTGATAGCGAAAGTTTGGAGTATAAAAGTTAATGGCTCACCTATGTACATTTTGACACAAAAATTGAAGTGTTGTAGGCACCATCTAGTGTAATGACAGCAGAATAAAAACTCCAACTCTAAGAAGATAATTGAAGAAATAAAGCTTAAGTTGGAACAGTTGAAAACAACGGGTTATTTTGGTGGGCCAGAGGTATTAGAGGTAGAGAAAAAATTAGAAGAGGAGCTATCAAAAGAAGAAAGTTTTTGGAAGGAAAAATCAAGATGCAAGTGACTGAAAGAAGGGGATAGCAACATAAAGTGCTTTTATCAGAAGTTCCAAGCTAGAAACTGAAAAAATAAAATTTAGGGACTAGTTCGGAACGATGGTGAGATGGCTTTAAATCCACAGAATATTGCTCTGATGGCTGAAAATTATTTCAAGAAAATATTTTCATCCGCTAACCCATTAGAACCTGGTGACATATTCACCGATTTCAACCCTCTGATTATAGCTTTCATGAACCGAAGGATAATGAGACTAATCTCTATGGAGAAAATCAAGAGATCCACTTTCAGTGTTTGTCCTCAAAATGCTCCAAGTGAGGATAGCTTCACATCATGATTTTCCCAGTTTTATTAGGACATTGTGGGTGGTGATGTTTTTAAGGCAGTTCATAAGTTCTTTGATAGAGGTAAAATTCTCAAGGCGTTTATCCATACACAAATTTATTTGATCCCTAAAGTACCGGATACTAGAGACACGTCACAGGTCAGACATATTAGCTTATCCTCAGTCTTTTATAAGATTATTTCTAAAATTCTGGTACATAGATTTCAGGAGTTTATGAATAATTTAATAAGTCCAAACCAGAGTACATTTTTAAAGGGTAGATTAATTTCTGACAATATTCTAATAGCTCATGAATGTATGCACTACCTCAAAACTAAGAGGTGTGGATTGGAATGTGAAATGGCTATTAAATTGGATAGAGTTGAGTGGAGTTTTTTATGGTTCATCATGGAGAGAATGGATTTTGGAACCAGATGGATTTCTTGGATCAGAGAACTAGTCACTACTGTTTCTTACTCTGTTCTTGTGGAAGGTCAACCTTATGGATTTTTTAAGTCAACAAGGGGTATCCGACAAGGAGATCCCTTGTCACCTTATCTATTTTATTCTATGCAGAAAGATTATCCTACCTGTTACACAAGGCAGAGCAAAACAGGTCTATTCAGGGGATTCAGATTTAGATTTACAGAAGGTCTTCAATAGTCAATCATCTTCTCTTTGCTGACGACTCTATCTTATTTGGGAAGGCTATTGAGGAATCATGTAACAATATCCTATCTCTACTCAATGAATATGAGATGCTTAGCGGACAGAAAATTAACCTCCACAAATAAATTTTTTTTAGTCAAAACACCCCACTCACCAGAAGACAACAGCTAGCAGAGTTACTTAACATAGAGCATGTGGGAGCCCAAGATAAATATCTAGGCCTTCCATCCATTATTCAAAGATCTAAAAGAGCTACATTCGGTGCAATAAAGGACAAAGTTTAGAAAAAGAGTTCAAGTTTGGAAGAGGAATCTGTTATCAGCAGGTGGCAAACATGTTTTAATCAGAGCTGTCAGAGAAGCTATTCCAATATATATGCTTTTATATTTCAAGCTTCCAGATTCTCTAATGAAAGAGATACACAGGAATATATGACAGTTTTGGTGGGGTCAGAAGGGAATGGAGAGAAATATGGCTTGAATTAGTTGGAATTGTATGACCAGACCTAAAAAGGAAGGCAGATTGGGATTCAATGATCTCAAAGCCCAGAACCTATCCTTCCAACGACGATGACGAATTTAACGCTCTGGAAATCAATTTGGGGGTCAAAATTACCATCCAAAGTAAAAAATTTTCTGTGGAGAGTAGCCCATGAAAAATTACCTGTACTCAATTTCATCAACTAGAGATTTTCAAATACTTCAGCAATGTGTCCCAAGATGCAGAAATGGTAACGAAACAATCTTTCACGCCTTAGTGCAATGCGGTCCCGCTCCTCATATTTGGTCATCCTCTCCTTTTGTGAATACTATAATACAAAATAGAACCATAGAGTTTGCAGTCTGGTGGCAAACAACAAGTAGAGGCATTGAAAGAGAACAATTTTCTATGGCCCTCCTTACATATCTGTGTTGGGCGTTGTGAAAGGTGAGAAATTTGGAGGTCTTTGAAGGTGAGAAGCTGGCAGTAACAGTAATTGTGGAAACAGCAAGAAAGCTCCAGCAAAGAATGACTCAAGTTATGGAGCACCATTCTTTGTGAATCCTCAATCTCTTCTGTTAGTTTTTTTTTTGCTAGTATTTAGTGTTTACCAAAGTGAAAAATCTCCTTTTTCTTTTGTCTTTGTCCCTATAATGGACAATGTATTTTTTTTAACAAAGCAATGCAATTACATCTCTTTAGAAAAAAAAGTCACAAAAAATACATATACATATACATATTCAATTATTCAACTATCATAATTAAATTTAAGATATTATTTCCAAAATTTATCAATATCGGCATGATATCTGTTCATACCCTGGGTCGAGCTACCCAACCTGGGATGATTGGCGACAAGCCGACCGACCTCTTCAGGTCAGACGATCCGACCTCTTCTCAAAGAGCTCGACCAAATCGACAGTAAAGCCCAACGAAGGGCCCAAATAGAGGAACACGACCCAAATCCAAAGGCAGCCTAAGCCTACAGAAAGAAGGGCGGTTCCCTTGAAGATAAGCTGACCTCGCCAAAAGATAAGATAAGATAAGATAACTAACTTATCTTATCTAAAAAGGTCACTCTACAACTACTATAAATACACTGGAGCACCCAGGTATAACTCATACTCTGATTCTACATAAAACCTGCCTAATACCCGTGCTAACTTAAGCATCGGAGTCTCTTGCAGGTACCCCCCACCCTCCGGTGGCCAAGGATCAGCAGTGCAGCAAGTCCAACAAGTCGGACACAACCGCTCCGGCCGCCACCAGCTAGCCGGACGCGTCATCTCCGACCAGAACAGAAGATCTCATCCGAGATCGACCTCCAGTTTCAGGTAACCCACGGAACATTGGCGCCGTTGCCGGGGAAATTCCCACAGAATGGAATCTCTATGTGGACGGTTCCTCAAATAAGACTGGAAGCGGCGCAGGTGTGATAATAGAAAGCAACCAAGGAACCCAAGTTGAGCTCTCCCTCAAGTTCGGATTCCCGACCTCAAACAACCAGGCAGAATATGAAGCGTTATTAGCTGGTTTGAAGCTGGCTATAGAGGTTGGAGCTCAAAAACTCAACATTTACAGCGATTCACAAGTAGTCACCTCACAGATAACAGGGAGCTATCAAGCCAAAGATCCCACCATGAAAAAGTATTTGGATAAAACCAAGGAACAACTCGGACAACTCGGGGAATATAAGATCTGCCACATACCCCGCGAACAAAATGCCCGAGCTGACGCACTCTCAAAACTAGCCAGCACCAAACCAGGGGGCAACAATAGAAGCCTCATCCAGGAAATGCTACAGAACTCGTCAATCTCGGAAGAGAAAAAAGTCCTAGCCATAACAAGTCAGGACCAAGGATGGATGACCCCCATAATTAACTACCTCAAAGCAGAAACACTCCCCACAGAAGAAAAGGAGGCAAAGAGATTAAAAAGGGAGGCATAGTACTACAATATCATAAACAACAACACAAAGGAAGTGCTAGAAGAAGTATACGGCGGCATTTGCGGTAACCATCTCGGAGCACGAGCTCTTGCCAAAAAAGTACTCCGAGCGGGATTTTATTGGCCAACTCTACAGAAAGAAGCTACAGAATTTGTAAAGACATGTCCACCATATCAGAAACATGCCAACTTTCACATCGCCCCGCCAGAAGAGCTTATCAGCGTAACTTCGCCTTGGCCGTTTGCAAAATGGGGACTTGATCTTCTCGGACCCTTCCCCTAGGGACCAGGACAAGTTAAATTCCTCATAGTAGGGGTAGACTATTTCACAAAATGGATCGAAGCAGAGCCTCTAGCCAACACCACTGCTCAGAGAAGCCAGAAATTCCTATATAGAAACATTGTCACAAGGTTCGGGGTTCCACACTCCATCACCACAGACAATGGCACTCAATTCACAGATGCAGGCTTCAGAAGACTAATGGCCGACTTGAATATAAAGCACCAGTTCACCTCCGTCGAACACCCTCAAGCCAATGGACAGGCCGAAGCCGCCAACAAAGTCATATTGGCTGGGTTGAAACGGAGACTACAAGATGCAAAGGGAGATTGGGCCGAAGAACTTCCACAAGTCCTATGGGCATATCGAACAACGCCACACTCCACGACAAATGAATCACCCTTTCGACTAGCATATGGAGTGGAGGCAATGATCCCAGTAGAGATCGAGGAAGGGTCATCCAGAGTAGTCCACTACAATGAAGAGGCCAACTCTCAACTTCAGAGGGAAGAACTCGACCTACTACCTGAAATCCAAGAAAGAGCTCGGATCAGGGAAGAAGCACTAAAACGTCGAATGGCTTCCAGATATAATCAAAGGGTAGTGCCGAGAAGTTTCACGGAGAACGATCTCATCCTAATCTGAAATGATATTGGAACAACTCGACCAGGAGAAGGAAAATTGGCAGCAAACGGGAAAGGACCCTACCGAGTTGTAAAAGTACTTGGGAAGGGCTACTACAGACTGTCCGAACTCGATGGACGAGAGCTTCCCAGATCATGGCACGCCTGCAACCTAAGAAGGTACTACAACTAGAAAAGGTAAAAGATCTCACTATTGGATGCACTCTTTTTCCTGAAAAGGTTTTTTAATGAGGCACCAAGTTGAGACTTAAACACTATCCGACATAAAGGGATGAAAAATTCCCACATGTATATATTTGCACTTTCCTTTGAATAAAATATATATTTTAGATATTCTACAAGTTTTCAAGACGCATTAATCTGAAGTATTCATCGTCCGATTATAAAGCAACAGATCGGCAGAAAGTGAATAACAATTTCACTGCACAATCACGATAAAGACAATCGTCCGATAAAGGTGAAAACGCGATTCACCCAAAAGACGATCTAAAGATAGCAACCACCTTCTACAAATCGGCAAAGATGAACATAGAATAATGTAAGAAGTTATCGAAAGTGATCCGAAAAAGAACCTGACGAGGTCTTATGGATTGCTAAATAATAACTTAAAGACTGGCCTACGTTAAGAAGTCGGACCAAGTCAACCCAAGTTATAAGTAAAC
The DNA here is from genome assembly GCF_059453495.1 of Arachis ipaensis. NCBI lineage: Eukaryota > Viridiplantae > Streptophyta > Magnoliopsida > Fabales > Fabaceae > Arachis > Arachis ipaensis. Next base: position 72,098,115 of record NC_142441.1, read on the forward strand.
CCTGGAAAGAGGTCTGGCCAACCCTATTAAAGAGGATTACTTTAACTTAGAAGGGCCTGACATAACAAAGTCAGCCCAAAATGAAAAGTTATAAGAAGTAGTCCCTGAAAGAGACCTGACAAAGGTCCAAAAAAGAGGACTACAAAAATAACTTAGAAGAGATCGACCTAACAAAGTTGGTCTCCTACAAACAAGTTATAAAAGTAATCCCTGAAAGAGACCTGACAAAGGTCCAAGAAAGAGGATTACAAAAATAACTTAGAAAGAGGACGACGCAAAGAAGTCGACCTCCTACAAACAAGTTATAGAAGTAATCCCTGAAAGAGACCTGACAAAGGTCCAAGAAAGAGGATTACAAAAAATAACTTAAAAGAGATCGACCTAACGAAGTCGGTCTGCTACAAAAACAAAAGTTATAGAAGTAATCCCTGAAAGAGACCTGAAAAAGGTCCAAGAAAGAGGATTACAAAAATAACTTAGAAGAGATTGACCTAACGAAGTTGGTCTCCTACAACAAAAAGTTATAGAAGTAATCTCTGAAAGAGACCTGACAAAGGTCCAAGAAAGAGGATTACAAAAATAGCTTAAAAAGAACCGATATGATAAAGTCGGCACAACCAAGCTACAAAGTTACAAAAAGTAATCCATAAAAGAGACCCACCAAGGTCCAACTAAAGAATGGATTACTAAAGATAACTAAGAAAAATCGACATGATGGCGTCGGCCAATTACAAAATAATTTGGAAAAAGACGACGCAAAGAAGTCGGTTATGGACTAAAGATCCACACATCTACAAAACAGTTCAAAGAGACCGAGTAGCAAGGAATTAAGACAGATGCAAACAAGCGCGACACAAAATAAACAAACTTCAGGGTCAAACCCAAAAGCTTAGGAGCTACTCGTTGTGTTTTGTTTTAATGGGTTGCTAAAAGCAACCAAAAAGAGTGTCATCAAAAGATACCAACCACAAAATAAAGAGTTATAAGCCCACAAGCCGGGCCAACTACACATATATCTAAAAACTAAAGATCAGAAGACTTTTTAATAGCATCAGTCTGAGGAGATGGAGGGCGAGCCTGGTGAGGAATAGCATCCACAGTACCATCGTCCCGGTTTAAAATCTGGCAGTCAGGATCAGAAGTGGGAGGGCCGACCTCAGCAGGAGGAACAGTAGGAGTTGACACCTTGGCAGAAGGAACAGAGAGAGGTTCAACATCATCATCATCCTCATTATCAGGGACAACCTTACCATCCCTGATGACATTCTCCAGGCTGAAGAGAGTGAGGTCAGCCTCGGGAGCAATAATCCGAACCTGCTCCTTCAGGTTCTCGTAAGTAGCAGTCACACTGCCAACGAGATGACCTTGGAGCTCAGAGTAATCAGCTCGGGCATTCTCCAACTCCTCCCTCAGGTGCACCACCTCCCGATAAGATGTCACATAACTGTCTTTATGTCTCATAGCCGTATCCTCGGCCAACCTCACCGAAGCCGCCAAAGAGAGGGAACTCGCCCTCTCATTCTCCAGATCCTTCTCCAACTTGGCTACCCTTACCTCAAGCTCCTCCTTCAGGCCCTTCATCCAGTCGAACTCCTGTTTAGCCTCCTCCATAAATTCCTTAGTGGCATGGAGAGGAAGATTCTGAGCAGTTCAGTACAAGGCAGCCCCCATGTATGCCATTTTAACACTGTTTCGGGTCATAAAATTCAGATGGCGAAGGATTGACACATCATCCATGGGGAGGGTACCGTAGGGACCGATCTGCTGATCTACAAATTCGATTGCATTAAAATCAGGGGCGTCAAGGTTGAAGACCTCAGTTGTTTTTTGTTTCTTATTGGGAGGAGCACCAGAAGTAGCAGTTGAAGACTGTGGAGGCTCGGCTAGACGAACCCGAGGAGTCGGGATCACTTTCCTCGGCCCAGGAGAACTCGGCACGGGCGGCTTCACTTGCACTTGGGAAGATCCCTCCCGGGCCGCCTTGGCCGAGATGTTTTGAGCAGCAGCAGCCTTCTTCGCCTTCTTGTAGGCCTTCATGGAATCATTATTTTTTGAAATCTCTGAAAATACAAAATTAACCACAAAAGACAAGTTACAACATAGGAGAAGAAAAGCTCAGAAGCAAATATAAAAACAAGTCAGACAGTACCCAAAGCAGTTCGAACTAAAGATGGATCACTCAAAAATCTCTTAGTATCCAGATGGGGTGGTTTCCCCCACAAATCTTCAAGAACAACTACAAAGGCCCGCTCAACCTCATTAAGCATCTCCCATGTATAACGTGGCACTCTCACATTCTTTTGCCACTCTAGAGGAAAAGCAGGCTCGTCATTTTCATCAAGAAAAAAGGGGCGGACCCCCTCAACAGTACGGACTCGGAAGAAATAGTTCTTAAAATCTTTAAATGACTCATCATACATGGCAAAAACTTTATGCCCCTGGGCTGATCTGAAAGAAACCCAGGAAGCTTTCTTTTTCGAGGAACCGCCGGGTTTGGCCGAGACAAAAAGATAAAGGAAGAGAGTTTCAGAAGGTGTTATGCCTAATTCTTGGCAAAACAGTTGAAATATTTTGATAAAATCCCAGGAATTCGGATGAAGCTGGGATGGAGCAATGTTACATGACTACAACAGGTCAGTTTCAAAAGTGGTAAAAGGAAAAGTAACGTCTAACTGGCTGAAGAAGTATTCGTAAGCATAGAAGAAGGGACGCTCCCCCTCGACGAAAGTAGAAAAGCAAGCCCTCTCATCAGAATCAGGAGCCACAAGTTCATAATCCCTCTCCAAGGCACTGCTACTACAAATCCTATGACGCCTCCTCAGTTCTACACAAAATTCAGCATCCACGACAGAGACACACATTAGGACAAGGGAGTCCAGCCAATCAGACATCCCCTCGGGAACTTTGGAAGACACCTCTACAATGTTATTGTGAAAAGACATGACGCCGACTAATCCTACAAATAAGAAAAGAAGATTGGATTACTAAAAAACATCTTGGACGAGGGGCAAAACAACTCGACAAAAATGACACAGGCAAACACATAGGAAAGGAAAACCCCAAGACTCAAAACCAAAGTCCTGGGGCATCCTTTGGAGGCAGAAACAAGGCAAGATTTCAGGAAATCCCTATAACTTACGTCCCAGCATTCACCAAAAGAAGGTCTCAAATAACGCAAAAGAAGCAAAAAACACAAAAGCCACTATCTTTTCTACAGTCTATCAGCAAAAAGCATTGTCAAACATCAAAAATGCCAAGCAGAAAATCATCAAAGATGCAACCTTTTTCAGAATCAAGCAAAAACCATCAAAGGCGCAAGAAGAAATGGCGACAACATGCAAAAGCCCTAAAAAAGATTCAGGCAACAAGAAAAGCAAAAGATTCGCACAAAAACGAAGAAATTCCAGAACACGCACCAATCAGGCACAGTAAAGGCAGAAAGATCCAAACTTTCTCAGAGCAAAAATCAAACTTTCTAAAATCAGACATATAAAGAAGCAGAGGAAGAAAAATCAAACCTGGAGAATAAAAGAAAACCTCGAAAGAAAGATGAAGAGCAGAAGCAACAAAGCCACCCCTCGAAGCGGAAAACTGCGAAGATGGAAGGAGAAATTTGGAAATCGCCCCTCTTCCACAGAAAGCAGTAGCAGAACAGACATTGCGGGAAGGAACTACGAACTCCAAGCAAGAAACAAAAAATGAGAGAGTAAAGGGAGAAGTTACGAAGAAGAGCGAAGAAGAGAAACCGTTTTTGATTAAGAAATTCAAAATAAAAAGCCAAGGGAAAACGGGGCAATTAATACCAATTAATGAAGATATTAAACCCTTTCACGTTCCCAAGAACAAGCGCTGATATAAAAGCGCGTGCTTTTAGAGGAAAACGTTCTACATTCAAAAGATTCTACAAAAGGAAGAAATCGACAAAATGCTTGAGTTCGGCTTCGTCAGAGAAGGACCGAAGTCAAAGACTCGACCTCAACAAAAAGACCGAGCTCAAGCAGGGGCACTGTTCATACCCTGGGTCGAGCTACCTGACCTGGGATGATTGGCAACAAGCCGACCGACCTCTTCAGGTCAGACGATCCAACCTCTTCTCAAAGAGCTCGACCAAATTGACAGTAAAGCCCAACGAAGGGCCCAAATAGAGGAACACGACCCAAATCCAAAGGCAACCTAAGCCTACAGAAAGAAGGGCGGTTCCCTTGAAGATAAGCTGACCTCGCCAAAAGATAAGATAAGATAAGATAACTAACTTATCTTATCTAAAAAGGTCACTCTACAACTACTATAAATACACTGGAGCACCCAGGTATAACTCATATTCTGATTCTACATAAAACCTGCCTAATACCCGTGCTAACTTAAGCATCGGAGTCTCTTGCAGGTACCCCCCACCCCCCGGTGGCCAAGGATCAGCAGTGCAGCAAGTCCAACAAGTCGGACACAACCACTCCGGCCGCCACCAGCTAGCTGGACGCATCATCTCCGACTAGAACAGAAGATCTCATCCGAGATCGACCTCTAGTTTCAGGTAACCCACGGAACAATATCAAACATAGTTATTCTGAAAATGAACTTTTTAACAAATATTCTTTAACAAAAGGTAATATTTTCTCTATACATTTAATATTTTAAGGTTTTAACTTCATCATCATTGTATTATTCTAGAATGCATTGCATTCTAACGTCAAATATTATCATATTTTGATATCAGTATTTATGTACGTGTCTCTCTTCTCACCGTTATTTTTAAAAGTAGGATAGAATATTGTTGCGTCGGTTACCTGATATTGGTATATTGGACCTAAACGTGATATTTTGACTCCTTTGGGTGTTGGATCCGACGTTTTGAGAAGGGGATGGTATCTGCAAGGGACTCCGATGCTTAAGTTAGAAAGAATTTTAGGCAGGTTTTTAGTAGATTAGAGTTGAGAAAATGTCTGAGATGGAGAAGGTATATATAATATATATAGTGAGGGTGGTGACCTAATGGTCACTTCTGTAACCTCCCCTCCTACTCTAATGGGTAGTTATCTTCCTTTTTTATCTAAGGGTTGTTATGATCCCATATTTAAAGATATGGCCTTATTTGTAGGTGCAGTTAAGCTTTTGCATACCAGGTCGACCCCCTGAGGTTAGGCGTATTAGTAGAGTGGATTTGACTTTAGTGACTAGGCTTTGTCTATTTTTGGTCCTGTCTTTAAGTTTTGGACCAGGGTATAAACAATGTCTCTGCTTGAAATCGATTTATTTTAAGTCGGGCTCGAGCATTTTGGTCAAGTCATTCTTGCGTAGTCGCTTTTAGGCTTTACGTGCATCGATCATATTGAATTTCCATATGTAACAGGTCGGCAAACTTGACGTGATTTTGAAATGATGTGACGTTACACTTTTGTAATTGTTCGCACGTTTCTTTGGTTACATTGGTAACCGTGCGCAACATTTAATGCAAGGTGGAGTTACTTTTTTGCCACTGCTACTTATATAAGGCGGTTCCTTTTCCTTTTCTTTCTTTTTTCGTCTCTCCATTTTTCTTGAAAGCTTTATCTGAAACTATTTCCGTTCCTTTGCAAAGCCAGCTTCATTTCAAGTTCTTCTTTTCTTCGAATTTTCTTCATTTTCATGGTGGTTGTTACTTACAAGTTTTTTCCTAGGATTTTTGCACGCAACTTCCATCTTCATTATCAAAGGTTAGCAATTTCTTTTTTTTATGATTGGTGCATCCCATTTTGTTAGGGATTTTTTCATTGGTGGTAGATGGTTTTATGACTTTTCGTGGTTTCTTGCGATAACATTTTCTTGCTCTTCTTCCTTTCAAAGATGTGGCTTCTGAAAATGTAGTGGTAGTTGTTTGTTTGTGAATTTTTTTCTCTTGTATTGCTTTGTTCTGGTATTATAATGGTTGCTATATGGTGACAATTTGTTTTTGTTAGAGTAATTTTAAAGAGACCCAAATTGAGGTTTCATGTTTGCCCCTAAATGGTGTTATAGTTGTCTTTGATGATGACACCATTTTCTATTTTGTGAACATGGGAGATGTTGTCACCATTTTTAATCTTTGAGGACGTAGATGTTTTGCTCTGATGATGATTTCTAACTTCTGTATTGATTACCCGAGTTATTATTCGTAATAATGTAGTTGTTTTTCCTTTTTGTAGGTATATTCTTATGTCTCGCTCAGTAATTCTCAGTATGTCTTCTAGAGTTCCTTCCAGTTTAAATTGGGTAGATAGTACCGTTTTGTCTGCTGTTTTTGTAGTTGATAATGAGTATATAGAGAAATTTTGCTTGCAAAACAGAACTTGTAGAGCCCATGAGGAGGAGAAAAATTATGAATTAGAGTCCCCCAACCCCGAGGATAGGATTTGTTTTTCCTGACTTAACAATTTAGAAAACCATTTTTTGCATATGTACAAGTGTTTGTTCACCAGGCTTGGGGTGACACTTCCTTTCAGCGACTTCAAGCAGAAATTCTTCAAACTTTTAGGGTTGCCCTGTCTCAACTTACCAAACTTTTTAGCTCTAAGAAGTAATATTGGGCTTTTTTAAAAGCTATTCAAGATAGGAAATTTTTTTTTCATTTTTGATGGTTCTTTTCATGATTTCAAAAATTATTTCTTCAAAGTCCGACCTGTGGAGGGAGTCCGATCCTTTTTCAATAATCAGAGAGATGAGCCCTGTTTTTGTTTATACTGGGAGAAAGTCTCCAATGTGATAAAATTTAAGAGTGAATACCCAATCTGACCCATGATAATTTCTTCGAAGGACTACGAGGCCTCTAAACAAAAAAAATACCCTTTCCGGTCCTTGACACATGGGCTAATCAGTCTCATAAAAGTAAAGATCAGGAAGCCGGAAAGGATTGTTTTTTAGGGCCTTGTTGTCTTTCGAAGAAATTGTCAAGGACCATTTAGAGTTTTTTTTTTCAAAATTTAACCTTGATGATCTTGATGAAGTGGAGGGATCTGTAGTAACCCTTTTTTAGGAGTGTTAGGACCGATCTCCTCATCTCGACACAGAAATTTTTTATAGCCAAGCCCAGCTATGTCCATACCGAACTAAGTAGCTAGCCTTTTACTTTTGTAGACAATCCCATTTTATTTGTTGAATTATGAATTGTAAATTTTTTTGTTTTTTGTAGCGAGAATGACTAGTGGCTCGGACGCTTTGCAGAGGTTACGACAAGAGAAGAAGAATGCATCTGCCCGACTTGTTCAATTGAAAGAGGCTAAGAAGTGGGGGGGGGGGACTTCGTCGCCTTCAAAGTCGAATTCCTCTGCCTCTTAGACTGGGAAATCAACACCTCTTCCTCCTCCTGTCAAGGATCTCATACCTCGAAGTCTTCTTCCCGTTCTCCCTTTATAAAACCTTTAAAAGAGTCTGACATGAGTGGCTCTCGAAAAGAAAGACTCATCCTTCACAATTCAGAAGTGCCTACGAACAGGGGTTTAATGCTATTGGGTTTTGTGAAGAGTACATTCTTCCCTAAAGTTCCATAGGCATGGATGATGTGTTTATGGAAAAACATTTGAAGTGTTGGCCTGAGGTGGAATCCGGACAGCGGGGTGTGTACGGCTTTGTTGAAGAAACTTCACGATACCCCTCTTGATGCCACTCAAAGGGAGTTATCCGATCTTTGAGCGGAGTTGGCTTCTTTGAGGGAGACCAAGTCAGAACTGGAGGTTGAGAAGGAGACTTTAACATCTAATGTTGCTAAGCCTCAAGAAAGAGTGAAGCTTCTGAGGCAACTTGCTCCACGGCAGAGGGCTTACAAAAGAAGGCTGAAGAGAGTTACTGATGAGTCTTTGGAGAAAGGCTTGAAAGAGAGGAGGAACTTGAAAAGTTAAAGTAGGAATGAGGAGCTGGAGCTGTTGGTGGTACAAGGCATGGAGGAGATGACTGAAAACTTGAAAGCTCAGTTCCAAGTTCTGGCGCCCGAGGTGGACCTCTCCCTCATCGACCCTGATAAGGTTGTGATAGACAGGATGATTGTTTTCCCATATTCCACAGGTGCTGCTCAAGTTCCTTCTTCTCTTGATGTTGAAGAGACTGGCCCGACCAACTCTGGCGAGATCCCTCAAACCGAGCCTAAAACGGTTGCTCAGCCTAACTCCCCAGAGAAAGCTCCATCTGCTAAAGAGGCCTCCTTACCTTAATTTGCATTTTATCTTTTATTCATGAATTGTAGTGTTCAAGTTTTATGGGTTTGAAAATTTATTTTGTAGAACAATCTATTTTGTGAATGCTTTTAACTTTTACCTTTGCTTGGGTTCAAACTACTCTTTTTCTTATACTGTTTTTTCTCCACTTATCTTTTATGATGCTATGACAAGTGTTGTGGTGTTAAGTTATTTTTGTGAATTTCTTGTGGCTCTATTTTTCCAACTACTTAAGAACTTGCTTTTATAACTTATACGAATGTTTTGGAATTACAGTTGTACCAACCACTAAGGTCAGTTAATTGCTTTGTGCTTTGCTTGCACTTTTGCAATCTTATTTCCAATGTTAAGTTATTTTGCTAAACTTGTACCCCTTTGATCAACTCATTTTGTGCGAATTGTTAGTGAGGTCGGTGATAGCTTATTTTATATTTCTTGATCATTGGAAGTTGACGAAGACATGTTCATAAAATTTTGTGATCTGTACTAGTCTTTGTATGATACTGAGCTACCCTTGTATTTTCTTATCAACTCGTCTTGTGCGAGTTGTTAAAGAGAATGGGTGTAGACTTACTCGCCTAACCCCTTTTGATTAGTATTTCTAAGTTATTTCTGCAAGTCATTTTTATAGTGTTAACTCATTTTTGTTTGAATTCTTCTTAGATTACAATTGCTTATATAAATCGTACACTGTCTTGGATCTCGTCGCTTTATCGTGCCAACTTTCGAGAAGACAGTTGTGATTTTTGCATTTTATCGAGCTTAAGTTGGTGCAAATAGTAGAAAAATTTACTAAAAAGAACATATCATTAATAGGAAATGGTTTACATGATTTTTTGCTAGTTACTACCAAGAGTTTTTAACCTAACTCTTAGCCTCTGCTTTGATGCCTCGTTGAAACCCCCTTCAAAAAATCTTTTTCAGAAAAAAACTATGAAGTCGGGAAAAAGATTACATCAGGGAGCAAAGTTCGCTTTCTAGCTGCAGTACATCTTCATATTACATGCATGCCACGACTTAGGTAGATCGATACCTTTAAGTTCGGGCACTTTATAGTAACTCTTTTCCAAGACTTCAGTGATCTTGTAGAATTCTTTCCAATTAGATGTCATTTTTTTTTGCCCAACTTCTGCACTTCGATGTCATTTCGGATTAGGATGAGGTCATTTACAGCAAAGTTTCTTCTTATGACTTTTTTGTTGTACCTTACAGCCATTCTTTGTTTCAATGTTTTCTCCCTTATTCGAGCTTATTCTCGAATTTCTGGAAGGAGGTCGAGCTCTTCTTTTTGAGCTTGCACATTGTCGACTTCTTTGTAGAATTTTACCCTTGAAATTTCTTCGTTTACTTCTACAGGGATCATGGCTTCAATGCCATAGGCAAGTCTAAAAGGAGATTCTCCCGTTGCAGATTGGAGAGTTGTCCAATATGCCCACAAGACTTATGGGAACTCTTCATCTCATGTTCCTTTTGCGCTTTGTAACAATTTCTTAAGTCCTGCCAATATGACTTTATTTGTAGCTTTTGCTTGTCCATTGGCTTGAGGGTGTTCTACTGAGGTGAATTGATGCTTTATTTTGATATTTGCCACCAAGCTTCGGAATGTTGAGTTAGTGAACTAGGTGCCATTGTTCGTGTTAATGGAGTGAGAAACTCCAAACCTTGTGACAATGATCTTGTAAAGAAATTTTTGACTTCTTTGAGCTGTGATGTATGCTAGTGGTTCTGCTTCAATCCACTTAGTAAAGTAATCAATCCCTACTATGAGGTATTTCATCTGTCCGGACGTTTTGAAAATGGCCCGAGTCGGTCTAATCCCCATTTTTCAAAGGAGCAAGGAGAGGTGATGCTGATCAATTCTTCTGGTGGTGCCACATGAAAATTGGATTATAGTTGACAAGGAGGGCATCTCTTTATGAAGTTGGTCGCATCTTATCTCAAGGTCGGCCAGTAGAAGCAGACTTGTAACACTTTCTTCGCTAGTGAATTTGCCCCTAGATGATTTTCATAGATACTACTGTGGATTTCATAAAAAACTTTTTCTATCTTTGAAGTCGGGACACACTTTAGCAAGGGGGTAGAAATCTCTTTTCTATAGAGGACATTGTGAACTATGGTGTAATTCAGAGGTTCTTTTATCAACCTCTTTATTTCCCTTTCTTTTATTGGAAGAATATCAAATTTTAAATATTTGATAATGGGATTCATCCACCCTAAGTTCATGTTGGAAACTGTCCATGTGTTCAACTTGTTGACCTCTTTCGCCACTGAGGGAGATTGCAAGGTTTCTTGGATCAGGCTTATATTATTCCCTCCGGCTTTGTACTAGCGAGTTTTGAGAGTACATCAGCTTGGGTATTGTATTCTGAGTTATACTTTAGATTCCTGAAGCTGGGCTAACTGGTTTAGTGTTTTCTCCAGATGCCTCTTCATGTTGTGATTTTTTGCTTCATAATTGCTATTCACTTGTGAGATTATTACTTGAGAATCACTAAATACTGTTACCTTTAATGCGCCGACTTATTTAGCCATTCAAAGACCTACGAGTATCGCTTCATACTCATCTTGGTTGTTGGAGGCCGAGAATTCGAACTTTAGAGAAAATTCCATCCGAGTTCCTTTTTCATTCTCAAGGATAATCTCAACTCCGCTACCAGCTTTGTTTGATGAAATATCTACATAGAGACTCTAGGTCATGGAGCTCTTTTGTGGCTCTCCTATATACTCGGCAACAAAGTCGGCAAAAAATTGCAACTTAGTGGTTGTCCGAGCTTCATACTTGAGATCAAACTCGGATAACTCTACAACCCACTGCAACATCTGCCCTGCAATATTCATTTTTTATTGGATATGCTTCATGGGTTAATTAGTTCATCTTTTGATTGTGTGGGTTTGAAAATAGGGTCGCAATCTTCTAGAGGTTAAAACAATGGCATAAGCCACTTTTTCTATCTTCTGGTTGTTCAGTTCTGCCCCCTGTAGTACTTTACTTGTGAAATAAATAGGTTTTTGACCCTCCTCGCCTTCTCGAATGAGGGCCGAAGCTGTGGCTTTGTCAGCAATTTCCAGATATAGTATGAGTTCTTTGCCTTCCTCAGGTCGGATTAATATGGGGGCTGACTTAGGAATTTTTTGAACTCTTGAAAGGCTTGTTTACATTCCTGAGTCCATTGGAAGTGATGTCCTTTCTTGATGAGTGTGAACTATGGTAGGGACTTTAAGACTGATGCAGCCAGAAACCTAAACAAGGCTATAAGCCTACCATTTAGTTGTTGCATTTCTTTTAGGCAGATAGGGCTTTGTATTTCTAGAATAGTTTTACATTTATCTGGGTTGGCTTCAATTTCCCTTTGAGTGAGAATGAACTCCAGGAATTGGTGGGATTTAACCTCGTCTTGTGCTGCCTTATTGTGCTAAAGACCTCCATCAAGTTGAACATCAAGTAGGAATCATCTTGGTTTTAACCAGCATGTCGTCCACATAAACCTCCATCTCGTTTTCTGAGGTGTGTAGAAAATACCTTGTTCATTAGTCGTTGATATATTGTCCCGACATTTTTCAACCCGAAAGGCATGACAACATAGCAATTGGCCTTAGGGGTAAGAAAGGATGTTTTCTCTTGGTCTGGTTTATACGTTGAGATTTGATTGTATCTCGAGTAAGTATCCAAAAAGGAAAGGAACCTATATTCAGAAGCTGAATCTACCAAGGTGTTAATGCTTGGTAAGGTGGGCAAGCTTTATTGAGGTTGGTATAGTCGATACATATCTTCTATTTTCTGTTTTGCTTTTTCACGAGCACTATGTTGGCCAACCATAAGGGATATTTGACTTCCCTTATGAATCCAGATTCTAATAGGGCTTGGACCTATTCTTCAACGACTTGTGCTCTTTCGGGACTAAGCTTTTGTCACTTTTGTTGTATAGGTTGGGATCTCGGGTACACAGAGAGCTTGTGGCACATGAGGTCGGGGTGAATGCTAGGCATATCACAGGCTTTCTATGCGAAGAGGTCAGAATTTGCTCGCAGGATCTGGATAGGCGGCTCTTGTTTTAATTTTCCATCCAGATTTGCTCCTGTAGTTTTTCTGAGTTCGTGCCCTATTTGTACTTCTTCTATTTTTCCTTCGGGTTGAGGCCTCAGTTCTTCACGAGCTTGGAATTCTCTGAGTTCTATTGAGTTAACCTCTTTTTCCTTTACACAACCTCGCAAATTCAAGCTCTCATTATTGCATCTTCTAGCCAGCTTTTGATATCCCTTTATAGTCCTATTCCCTCTGGGTAGGAAATTTTATGTAAAGGTGGGAAGTTGATACTACAGCAATAAGCCAGTTAAGTGGTGTTCGACCTATCAGAGTGTTGTAGACTGATGCGACGTCAACTACAATGTAATCTATGCTCAGAGATTTTACTTTTGTTCATTTACCGAAGGTGTATAAAGGGATATGAATCCCAAAGGTCGGATAGGCGAGTCCCCCAAACCAAAGAGGGTATTCAGATATGCCTTTAAATCTTTTTCTTCCAAGCCCAGCTTGTCGAAAGCTGGTTTGAATAGTATGTTAGCTGAACTCCCCTGATCTATCAAGGTACTATGGAAGTTTGCATTAGCGAGGATCATATTTATCACTACAAGAACGTCATGTCCGGGCATGATAATACTCCGGACATCCTCCTTTGTGACAGTGATCTCAGGAAGGACCGGTGTTTCTGTTTCTTTGCCAACTTGATAGACTTCGTTTAAGTGCCTTTTATGAGAGAATTTTATTATTCCTCCGCTCTCAAATCCTCCAGCAATCATGTGAATATGCCTCTCAGGGGTTCTTTGTAGCTAGTCTCGCTTTTTTCTGTCATCTTCATCTCTTTTTCTTTTGCTACTATCTTCCGACCTTCCAGCTAGGTATTTATCTAGTCGACCTTTTCTGGCTAACTTTTCAATTACATTCTTCAAATAATAGAAATCATTAATGGAATGGCCATAACTCTTGTGGTACTCACAGCTTCGAATGGGTCTGAGAAGTGGTATTTTTTTCATGTGGCAAATTTCTTTGTAGACGTTGATAAGGGAGACTCGCAAAGGAGGGTAGGAGTGGTATCTTCATGGTTCTTCCGAGTTGTAGTCTTCTTTTTTCTTGGGCTCCTTCTCTTTATCTTTGGATTGGCCTTGGTTGCCTTGTCCTAATACAGACTTTCTCAATTTCTCCATGTTGATGTACTTCTCACCTGGTTCTTGTACCTCATACAAAGAGCTTGGATGTCTCTTTGATATGGATTATGAGAATGGACCTTCTCTAAGACTATTGACTATCCCCATAATTGTGCTTTCGTGGAAAAGTTCTGAATCTCTAAGCACGCTTTGTTGAACCTTTTCATATAGGTCCAAAGTGATTCTCCAAGCTCTTGCTTAACACCCAAGAGGCTTAGGGCGTGATTAGTTTTGTCCTTCTGATTGAAAAATCGGGTGAGAAAGCTCCTAGCCAGGTCATCGAAGCATGTGACCAATCTGGGTGAAAGACTATCGAACAACTTCATTGCTGCTTTTGTTAGAGTAGTTAGGAAGGCTTTGCACTGAGTTGCATCCGATGCACCAGCTAAGTACATACGACTCTTGAAATTGGTTAGGTGATGTCGTGGGTCGATTGTCCCGTCGTAGAGGTCCATGTCTGTTTTGAAAACGGGTCTTCTCCTCCCAGGGTGAATCTTCTGCCCCTGAGGTCGGATTCTATCTTCTCCAGTTTTTCTTCCAATTCCCTATGTCGTCTTACTTCACTTTGCAAGGCTCTCTCCGACTCTTGTTGTCATTCTAGCTCGTGTTCGAGCTGTTGCAGCCGATCTTGGTTCCCATGAACTAATCCTATGAGTTCTGTGGGGTCTCCTTCTCCTCTAGGTTGGCAGACTTCTGAGCTTATCTTTTAACTTGGAAGATCTCGGTTTTCATAGGTGTCTCGTCCTCTTTCAGGTTGTGGAGAAATAATAGTTGACTAATTGTTGTTGGGTTGAGCTTCTTCATATGCTTCTGATTCTAAGGCGGCATGTCCATCTGACGGTTAGTCGTCCGTCATTGTTGGGTGTTAAATTTCCAAGTCCTCGGCAACGACGGTAATATTGCGTCGATTACCTGAAACTGGTGTATTGGGCCTGAACGTGAGGTCCAGACTTCTTTGGGTGTTGGATCCAACGTCTCTGTGGGAGAGGTGCCATTGTCCGACGTCTTGAGGATGGGGTGGTACCTGCAAGGGATTTCGATACTTAAATTAGTAAAAGTTTTAGGCAAATTTTTAATAGATTAGAGTTAAGAAAATACCTAAGATGGAGGGAGTATTTATATAGTTTGGGTAGTGACCTAGTGGTCACCTCTGTAACCTCCCCTCCTACTCTAATGGGTAGTTATCTTCCCCTTTTATCTAAGGATTGTTTCGATCCCATATAAAGATTGAGCTTATTTATAGGTGTAGTTAAGGTTTTGCATACCAGGTTGGCCCCCTGAGGTCGGGCGTATTGCTAGAGTGCATTTGGCTTTGGTGATTGGACTTTGTCTGTTTTTGGGCCTGACTTTAAGTTTTGGGCTAATGTATAAACAAGTATTATTTTTGTTTTTAAGATTAGGAGTAAATTTTAAAGTTGTCCCTAATGTTTAAATTCGATTTAAGTCCCTAATATTTTAAAATTCACGATAGGATAAAATTGAGATGATTTTGAAATATTAGGGACTTAAATAGGACGAAAAAGTTAGGGATAAAACGATACGTTACTCTTAGAATAACTCCAAATCAAGTAAAAAAGTAAATTTTAACAAAATAAATTTCATTACGATTTTAAGATTTTTACTCATGATGGAATACTTGTAAATTATTTTAATTTTAAAATAAATTTTAGTGTTATCCTTCAATAATATTAATTTTTTTATGGTACGTAGTTATTAAATTACTTTTAATCACATCTAAGCAAATTATTCTTAAACACATTACTTTTATTCTAAGTAAATTTATTTTTTTAATTTTTATTTTTAAAAATTTTTACTCATCATGAAATATTTATAGAATAACTAACACATATAACTTGCAAAAAAAAAAGAGCATAGTATATATACAATAAAATATAAATAATTATACATTTTTATCTATAATATATTGAAATTTTTTAATATTTAATTTAGTTAAACTTTATTTTTAATTTTAAATAAATTTTAATTTTATTATTTAATAATATCAATTTTTTACAGAAGATAATTATTTAATTATTTTTCTAATTACATCTAAGTAAAATACTCTTAGTCACATTACTTTTATTTTAAGTAAATTTATTTTTAATTAAAAAATTAAAATTATTGAAGAAAAAATTAAATTTATTTAAAAGTTAAATAAAATTTAATTAAATTAAACATTAAAGAAGTTTGGTATATTAGAGACAAAAATATATAATTTATACTTTATTGTATATATCATGCTCTTTTTTTTTCTTTTTCCGAAAATTTATAAACTAGTATTATACAAGTATGAGTAAAATTATTAAAATCATAATGCAATTCATTTCATTAAAATTCATTATCATTTTACTTAATTTTTGATCATTCTTCTAAGAGTAATGTATCACTTTTATTCCCAACCTTTTTACCTTATTTAAGTTCTTAACGTTTTAAAATTATCTTAATTTTATTCCAGTGTCAATTTCGTTAACAAATCACTAGCGATAGGACAATATTAAGACGATTTTGAAATATTAGGGACTTAAATAGAATGATCTAAACTAAGGATAACTTTAAAACTTATCTCAATTGTTATAGACAAAAATAATACTTTACTTTTAAAAATATTATATATTACATAATAATATTTATTAATATTTAATGATTAATTATAGTAAAGTATGTTATATCATATCGTTTTAACAATTATCTCAACATACTAAACATTTTGTTTTAGATTTCTTTTTATTAAACCTAACTGCTTTCTTTAAAAAAAATTTCCCTTATATGACATAGTCCTAGGCATTTAAATGACTAATCACAAGAAAATTCAGTAGAAAGTCCATTATACAAAGAAAAGAAAAGGACAAAAGATTTCATAGACATTTTCGTCTCTCACCATTTAAAAATATTTTTAAGTTCTTGGCATCTCTAAAAATTGGACAAAAGGTCCCATAAACATTTTCTTCTTTTATTTGTTTTATGTTATTTTTTCACTTTTGAGGTTCATCAAAGATCGAACTCAAAACCTTCTGGACATAGAGCTCTGATACCATATCATGAAACTACTTATCCCAAAAATTTAAACTAATAGAAAAAAGTAATACTAATGGTTATATCTCTAACACTCCCTGCATAATCAAGTCTAGTCCATAATCTTTCTCTGATCATACCAAAGCTTAATACAAAGTTTTCATGGTATCAAAGTTCTATTTTTGAAAAGTTTAGAGTTCGATTCTTGGTGAACCCAAAAGTTAAAAAATAACATAAGACAAATAAAAAAGAAAAAAAAATGTCTATACAAAAATCAAGTAAACCCAAACATAGACTTTTACTTGAGGGAGAGTGTTAGAATTATAACCATTAATGTTACTTTCTCTTATCAACTTAAACTTTTGGGATAAGTGATTTCATGATACAATTCTTGGATTCAGTGGTTTCCACCTTTGTTTTCTTGGCAGCATCTTCAAATTGCATAGGAATCTTGGATTGGTACAGGTGATCTACAAGGTCGAGACTTTGAATTATAAGAAAAACCTGGTGTCTCTAGGTATTGAAATTATTATCCACCAATTTATCCGAAATTGAACAAATTGAAAGTTTAGTGGTAAATGGATCTAATAAGGTGATTGACATGATAGAAGAAGAAAAAAAAAAGAACAGAGAATTAATCAAAAACTTATGCAGAAAATGAGAATCAAGAACACAAGTGAGAGGCTCTAGATACCATAAAAACTTTGTATTAAGATTTGGTATGATCATAAAAAGATCATGAACTAGACTTGATTATGCAGAACCAGAACAGAGAGAAATTGAACTCTAGACTTGTAAAAAAAGACTGATATCATTATTGATTAATAGTGCATGTCACACTGTCACCACTTTACAATGAGCAACCCCCAAATATATGTAGCACACAAAAAAGAAGAAAACCAGAAAATATCTCTAACCGAAGAGTGCCAATTAAATAACTAATTAACTAACAAACTAATTCCTCTTAACACATTCTTACCAAATCAAAACAAAACAAATAGATAGCAATATTGAATCTGTTAAATCAGAATACATCAAAACAGTGATTATAGTCCATTCACCATAAACAATCTCTTGAATCCTGAATAATTCATGACACAACAACATCAAATTTAACTAACACGAAACACATTCACTAATTGCAAGAATTAATTAATTAGCTAAAAATTTATTCAATGTGCTCCACAACAATGCTCTTCACAAAATTTGTTCCTAATTTAAAACAAGCTACAATAACATACCATAAAATTAGCAAACCATACCAAAATTTTCTGACGGTCAAAGAACATTAAATTCAACTAACACAAATTAATTCCAAGAACTAATTAATTAGCTGAAATTAAAAAAAGAAAAAAAATAAAAAAAAGGTTCCTTGAAGAAGGCAAAAAGCGAGAAAAGACCTTATGTCAACCTAATTTCTAAATCAAAGATTCAAAATTCATTATAAAGGAACACAGGTTCCAATCGGCTACAAAACAATAGCCACAAAATTTTTCGACGCTTCCATGATCTCGTTCCTGTAGACAGGCTATGAATTGATATGAATGAAGCTTTTAATTTCTGCTCTAGAAAGTGCAAGATTTCTAAAGGAAAGATATGCCCAAGTGGTACAGGATCTGGATGGATATGCTGATTGGATTGCAAGAACATCACCAAAACGCTATGAGACAATCCTCCATATAAGATAAACACCGCAAGAACACAGGTTCCAATTAGCTACAAAACAATAGTCACAAGTGCAATAGTCCACTATAATTGTGTTCTGGAGTATGATGCTCATAGTCTTTATGGTGTTTCTCTCGGTCCATTGCAGCTTACAAAGCCCTCCAAGGCAAAAGGCCATTCATTTTGTTTCGATCAACTTACATCGCTTAAGGAAAATAAGTTGCGCATCGGACCGGCGACAATCAAGAATTTATATGTCCATTTTATTTTGAAGAAAATGGATTAATGTGTTCCATTTTGAAAACTCTCCCTTATATATATCCATAACAGTCAGGTCAGCACAACAAAAGCCACATCAGACACAAAAGCCACATCAGACTTTTTGCTTGCTGGATCTAACGGATCCATATAAACCGAAGAATATATATATATATATATATG
Source organism: Arachis ipaensis (assembly GCF_059453495.1). Taxonomy (NCBI): domain Eukaryota; kingdom Viridiplantae; phylum Streptophyta; class Magnoliopsida; order Fabales; family Fabaceae; genus Arachis; species Arachis ipaensis. The sequence continues at coordinate 72,116,594 of NC_142441.1, forward strand.
TCCAACTTTTAAAAATGTCGAAGACTTAAAAATATTTTTAATAATGAGGAACAAAAAAGTCTACGGGACAAAAGATCAAATCCCTATTTATCTTTTTCTCTAAATAGAAATGTAACTATTTATCTCGCACATATCTTTTTCATGATAGATATCATTATATCAACACTGTTTACCAGTTAATGGGATCTACACATCACAAACTACTTCAATTTGGGGGAAAAATAAAAGATATCTCGTTATATAACCAAGCCACAATACAACAGTAGCTGGTTTGAGGTTTCACCTACAACACCAGCATTTTTACATCTACATAAAATTTACAAAAATGTAGTATAAGAGGACAATATTAAAAAATATATTTATAAAATAGTTCTTTTACCGTATGGACACCATCACCCTTCTCCCTCTATACATGACCTGTAGCTGATAGACGACAAATCTGCTTGTTCTCAGCCAGCTACCTGGTGGTAAGATTCCTGAAGCAAATCAATCAAAAGTTCAAAATTTGAAATGAAAGAGCGCGTTATGCCAAAGAGCTTATCCAAATGGGCGATGCGCTGTATGAACCATGTAGCCCAGCCACCACCCTCTGCTACAATCTCAAGCTTCTCTACTAACATAAAAGCAGCGGTCGATACTCGATAGTCTTACACAACAGGAATACGGAAGCTTTCATTGTTAACATGATTCATTTGCATTTGTACAGCCTTGACTGCGGCTACTCTAGCTGCATTGGCCGCTCTATTAGCAGCCGCTACTGCTCTGTTCACCCTTTCATCAACCTTGGCCACATCATATGCTTTCTCTGCTGCTCGTCTTGCTTCCTAGTTTTCACAAACAAAGCCCAGAAGTAGGAATTAAAACACAATGGTGTTAATGCTGGAGAAAGAACATTCAGAGCCTGTTTAGTTTGTATTTCCATTGTCTGTTTCCATTTTTAAAACATTAAACAAAATTTTATTCTTTTCACTTATCACTGTTTTCTCTTTTTCTTTCATAAAAATTATGAAAACTGAAAATAAAAACAGAAAATGAAAAAGAAAACCAAACCAGGTCAAGTGCTAATGTAAATTAACCATAAATAACAAGCACGTACCTGCACCACATTGAGTACTTTGGAATGATAGACAGCCACAGGAGAAACTGGATAAGCAGTGTTATGTGTGCTGGGGATGTCAAGGACTCCATTTTGCCAGTGACCAGACTGGGTTTCACCATTTCTAAATGTATACATTCCAAGTCCTTGCCTTCGACCTTCATGCCAGGCTCCTTCATATCGATGGCCATTTGCAAAACGGTATACCCCAAACCCGTGCATCTTGTCAGCAAAGTACTCACCAGCATATGTATCCCCATTTCTAATTAGCCAACAAAAATACCAAAAAAAAAAAAAAAAAAACTTCTCATGGTGAAGAAAGAATAAGGTGCATACAATTCCATACATAATTCAATTAAGAACGGGTCCCTAATGCAAGGACATATAAACAAAACCTGAAATAAGAATTCTTGCATTACATAAATAAGCACCACCAACTGCTATATGCCTAAGAGGTTAGGTCGTTAGGAGCAAACCGTGATTCACAAATTCTCAAGTTAAACTCTTAATTAGTTTAGGATTCTAGAATTCAAAAACAAGTTAACCCACACTCAAATTTGCTTTATGTCAAACTATTACGACTTTAAACTCTAATAAAATCAGTGAACTCTTAATTATACTACAGAGATTACAAATTCAAACTTACATAGTTTTTCTTTTCTTTTTTTTTTTTCCAAAATGTAAAATTTTGATCAGTTTTATTGGATACTTGAGTTGACTTGTTTATATCATGCAATATTTATTTTTTCTGAACTACAGAATAATAACATGTACAAATTATAAGATCATAGAACAATTGAGTCATGAACTAAGATATACTTTTGTAATGTCTTAAATTTGTTTTCAGATAACATTGAAATAGTTGAATATTAACTAAAACAGTAAAAATATAGTATTCAATTGTGTCCAGTTATGAAAATATTTTTTTAACTTGAATTTTTAGTACAGAAAGTCTTACAAGTCTGCTAGTCTAGATTACAACTTGCAATTTAATTATGTTGAGACTTCCCGAGCTTATTTATGTTTATAGGAACCTTGGATTCACATAGTCAGTTTTCAAGATAGAAAACAGTTGATGTCTTAGTAGATATTCAACAGAGTATGTACCAAGGTGAACTCATTATATCATACAGAATATAGCCTTATGTTTTTGAAACTAGATTGAAACAGGGAAAAAGGCATAAAGAGCCACTAAAGTTGGAACCGAATAAGTATTTGTATGACTAAAAACACCCAAAGGGTACATAAAAGTTTATAGTGACAGCATAATCAAAACAAATCCCAAAAAGATCTGGATAAGTTATCATGAGAAGAAGTTTAAAAACACTATCCTCTCAGAATAAGTAAGTTATTGCTTCTACTGATGAAAAGAAATTTTCAAAATCAAGCTTCTAGGGGAACAAAACAATTGTGAAGTCTTACAACCAATTCCATATTTTTCTTGTGAAGAGAAAGCAAAGACAATGGGTATAAATACTTCTAATTAGATAAACACGGAGAATATAATAAATTAATCATGTACAAGTTTAGTTTATATTTAAAATTTCAGACACCATTCCTTCATTTTAGTAGATATGTTTACCTCTTACTCCACATTAAAAAATAAATAAAAATAAAAAAATCCAAAATCTACAGCTTTGAACTGAGTAGATCTGATTGGTGTAATCAAATAAAAATAAATTTCTTAGTTCTTTCCTTGGTTACGCTTGTTATAAGAACATCCTCAAAACAATTGTTTCATTTTAGTGTAAAGAATGGCTAATCAGTATTTTTAAAGCCCTATAATGGTATTTTGATGAAACTTAAGTATAACGTTTTGCATGTTGCACCGACTTTAGACAACTCGAAGCTGCAAAAAAGGCACAAAATAAACCCTATTTGTGTAATCAATTCCATATGCAACAAATAAAATAGGCATGTAATCACGATACAATCATTCTTGATGGTAAAATCCTAACAAAGCAACACCAAGAGGACAAGAGGAGAACGTAAGCACGAACTTAACCACCCTGTTATTCAAATCATTGTTTCAAACCCATAGCAGATGCTCCAACACCAAACAATTCAACAAGCAAGTTAAGAGTAAGAGACCACAAAGATATCAATCTCTAAAGATGGATGATGCAACACCCTAAAACAAAATACACATATACTCAACTACTTAGAAGCACCAATAACAAACCATTTTCATCAGCATGTTAAAACAAGTAAACAACCACAAATACATGAAACTTTATTCAAGATGCAACACCAATTGGCAAACCTATTCATTAAAAACAACCCCAAAAGATATCAAATCCATCCAAAATTTAAATGCATCAAACAACTCAAATCAACTAAAGCAATTTGAAAAATTCACCTGAAATGGTAGTGACCAAGGCCATGCTTAACGCCCCACTTGAATTCCCCAACATACCTACTTCCGTCCTCACAAGTATGAACCCCACACCCATGGCTCTGCCCATTAGACCACTCTCCAGCATATACATCCCCAGTGTAGAACCTATACACACCAAAACCGTGCCGCAATCCTTGCCGGTACTGCCCCCGGTACCGGCTTCCCCTAGCCCAAGTCTCCACCCCATGCCCATCATACTTGCCATCAATCCAATCCCCCTCATACCGGCCACTCATGCTGTAATAATAAACACCACTCCCACAGCACTTTCCCTTGTGAAACTCTCCCTCGTAGACGTCGCCATTGCCGTAGACCTGCACCCAGCACCCGGACGTTGTGGTGGCGGCGGCAGAGTCGGGGGAGGCAGCAACCTTTTGGTGGGAACCGATGGTCCAAAAGACGGGGAGAGTCGGCGCCGGCTTGCAGAGGGAGGAAGGGGCCTTGAGGCCGATGGGGAGGGAGCGGGCGAGGAGGAGGCGGATGGATGGCAGCCGGGGGACAGCGAGGTTGAGGGAGAGGAGGAGCGCGGCGGAGAAGGCGAAGGCGGAGAGGAAGTCTAGGAGGAAGGAATGGGTCGGGTGGGAGACAAGGAAGTAGAAAAGGGGCAGCGAGAGGAGAAGGACGGCGCGGAGTCGGAGCCGAAGGCGGCGGAGGCGGAAGCAACGGAGGTGCTTGAGGCGGCGGAGTATCCGGTAGGCGGCGCTCCTGGCGGCGATAGTGACGGAGAAGAAGGCGGCGTTGTGGTGCTTGAAAGGGGAGGGTGGGGTGGTTGGGAATTGGTGGAGGGTTGGGGATTTGGAGAGGGTAGAAGGGGTTTGGGTCAATAACGGTCTCTTGTAGGGTGCAGATGATTGGGTTGCAGTTGTTGGTGCAGTTTTCTCGTTGTGTGTGGCGCTGCTTAATTGAGGGAAAACTTGATAGCTTTGGTGGTGATTATGGTGTTTCTGGTGAATTGAAGATGGGTGATGTAGTGGTGGTGTTGGATTGAAATCGGAAGAGACGCCAACGCTTTCTTTTCCGATCTGAACCTCTGATTTCTTCTGATGCATTGCATAAGGGAAACACAAGTATCTTCCTCTCTTGATTACTCTCACTCGATTCTTTCTTTACACGCCAGTCTTCCTTTTTTTTTTTTTTTTTTCTATGGCTCTCTGAATTTCTTTCTCCTTTGGCTTGGGCTCCGTTTGATTTTCTCCTCCCTTTTCCCCTTTTTTCTTTCTTTCTTTCTTTCTTGTGGATTTCTTTCTGGTGTTGGGGATAGCTTGCTTGCTTGCTTTCTATTCTACTCTATTCTAACTTCCTAATTTCTACGTGGGTTCGTGTCTCAGCTCTTGGTTTTGGCGTATGCTTTGGGTTTGAAATTGAAATTTTGTCTTGTCACTTTTCCTTTTTTTTTTTTCCAGCACTTTCTATTTTCTGCCAATCGGGAGGGATTGTGGCTTTAGCGATTCTCTCTCTCTCTCTCGAGTTATCTCAATGAATGTTTCGTGCTTGAGGATCGGAGCGTGCTAGGAGTTTATGGCAAATGATAATGGAAAATTGGAAGTGCAAATGCAAAAATGGATTTTTTATTTTTTATTTTGAACAAAAAAGTTAGAAGTAAATAAAAGAATATTCGGTAGTTGAAAGAATTTTTTTATTTTTTTATGTTTCAAACAAGATTACTTATGAAGATATCATTTTGTATTCTAAAAAAGTTGGATTCTTTTGATATATTTATAAGAAAAAATTGAAGTTTTAAATCAAAGCTAAATAATATTTTATAGATATTTTTGGATTTTGTATTTTTGTTTCATATATAATTTTGCAACATATCGTTTTCCCCTCCTCGAGAAACCAATATGTACAACACATGTTGTCTACATCGTATATATACCATATCACTACGCATGGAACGAATTTATCTTGTTTCTTTTTCTGCAAGTATATTATTTCTTTCTGTTTTTTCTCTTTTTTTTCCTAAACATATTTATCTTGTTCAAAATTCATGTTTTATCTATGTATATCTGCTACCAAAGGAAATACGAATTTAGACATTAAATTTTGAATTTCACTTTAGAGGATAAAATTTAATTTATTATTATTTATTTTATAGGTAGAATAAAAAAAATATAAAAAAAAAATCATTCAATAATAAAATATCTCACTTTATTTTCTAAAGTAAATTAAAATTTAAAAGATTTAAATTCAAAAAATATATGGACAAATTTGTTCAAATTTTATATTTACTTATTCTTTTTTTAAGTTAAATTTTATAGTAGTCTCTAAAAATTATAAAATATATTAGAAAAGTTCTCAAAATTTTAATTATATTATTTTAATTTTTTAAATTAAAAAATTGTACCATGTTAATCATATTCTCATTTTCTGTTAATTTAGTGTTAATGCTAAATAACCTAACACAATTGTGTTCTTTATTTCTTTAAAATTCTAAACATTAAGTTATAAAAGTTATCATTGTTAAGCTCATTATCTTTTTTTCAAAATCCTAAAAATTAAGTTGTTCTTTTTTATTTCTATGCATTTTACCAATCTACTAGAAATTTCTTCTATCCCTACCGTACTCCAATCTGATAGTTTTCACTGTTTAAGATTGAGCCCTGGATTCTGACAATGAACTTAAAAAACCACCTACATATGCTTTAACCCAATCATTTTGGATAATCTTTACATCCTGTGTCTTACTGCGATTGCTGGCATATAGTTAGTTGATATTTATTTCCTAGATACCATTATTGCTTCTTTTCCGAAAAAGGCAATTCACGATCGATAGGTCTTCTACCTCCATGCGGCATTGCTCTGTCAGGCTTGTGCCCGTTATGAAAATTTCTCTATTACTATCTTCTGTAGGAGTTTGGGTTGTGCCTTAGTCCCAATGAGACTGACCATCCTCTCAAACTAGCTACTAATCATCGCCATGGTAAGTTTGTAGTTATTGCCCTTAATCTTTAAGAAGAAGAGGGTGAATTGAACCATTCACTCAGACAGCTACTAATCATCGCCATGGTAAGTTTGTAGTTATTGCCTGAGAATGTATAAGTTAAGGTGTGACCGAGATTGTGCTAGATCACTCATAGCGTTAACACTTTGTCTTGTCGATTTTTAGCAAATTGATGGTGGTTCGATATCTAATGGTCTGGGAGTGAAACCTACTCCTTCTTGCGAGTACCAGTTTTTCAAAGTGCATCAAAAACCTTTCGATCGGACATAAACTTAAGGAAATCTGAAAATAATAAATAAAGACTTTGAAAATAAATCGACTGAATTTGAAATGATTTGCATTGAATTTAAACAAAGCAGTAAAATGCCTTCGATTAGATCAAAGGACTTTGAATTCGAAAAATAAAAGTACTGGGAATGTAAATTGGACAAGAATGTTAAATGTTATTTGAAAGATAAATTTGCAAGAAAAATAAAATTTGCAAAAAAATGTAAATGAAAAGCAAAACAAGTGGAAGGAACCCTACAGAAATTTGACTCGAAGCAGACTCAGAAATTCGCTGGGATGTGAGTGTGCGTGAGTAATTTCTGAAGCAAATTTCCAACCCCTATGCCTTTGAGCCTTCTCCTATTTATAGCCATCTCCAATCAATTAAATCGAAGTGTAACTCCCACGTTTATGAAAATATGCGTAACTGTTCCCGTTCCTTTCGCTCGACAATATAACGTCTAAAAACAATCTCGGATCTTAAGGTCTTCAGTTTACTTCATCGATCAACCTACTGACTCTCGAATGACTCCCTTCTTCGAAATAAATTATTTTCGACCAACAAATTGCCCCCCTATGATTAATGTGTTATTCTCGATATCATTTTGAGAGAAAGCACTTAATCCTAAATATGCCATTAACACAAGGCATTAAGTAACCATAAATGACACTCGCTTCACTTTTCCTCCTTACATCTGTCCAATACGTTTCCCATGATCTTTCAACTTCTTTCTCCACTACTTCACCTTCTCCAAAAAGTTACTTTAATTTCAAATTTTGAACTTCCTTCTCTGAAACGGCTAAAGTAACTTTACTCATTAAATTGAAAAAATTTTTTACCATCATTTCATCCTTCAGATTTTAATCCTCCTGAGTCCTGACCTCTTTTTCTCTCCGAATCCCCAGTACAACTTCTTTGCAACTTCACCATCATCAGTTTCTTCATTTTACAGAACAATGGCTTCTCCTTCAATTCGCAACACCCCACTGCCCAAGATAAGGGCAAAAGACCTGCAACTCATAGTCAAGCACCACAAACTTTACAAATATTCAATCAAATTAATGATGAAATCATTGAGGACCCTCAATCTCAGCCTGATGACAGAAGAATTCTCATCCCTTTCACCATCGACGATGAGACTCACTGCTTCATTGGCCCCATTCAAACCTTAGAACGAGCTAACAAATGACTTAGTTTCTTCCTTAATGCCAAAGGAGAGGATTTGCTCATCAAACAAAATCTCCTTATCACTCCTTTCATCAACCCTCAAAAATCTTTCAGAAATAATCCCAAAATTACTCCTCGAGGGACTGACTTTCGAGCCTAGCACAGGCACCTCAAATAAAAAAAAAACTGATGCTTGGAGAACACTTGGTATTCAAGACCTTCTCCGACTTTTCCATTTCACGCCTACTACTCACCATTGGATGATTGGTGCAACTATAACCTTTTGGAATAAAACAACAGATAACTTTCACCTTCCTTGTGGAATGGTGGGTATCACTTTGCTTGATGCGATTGCCATTACTGGTCTCCCAGTAAATTCTCCTGAACTGACTTTCGATATGCAACCAAACCAGGACTATAAAGTAGTCCACAAGAATTCCTATAGTGATTTTATTATTCACAACATGGGACAAGAAGACGATCCTATAACTGATGAGGAACATGTCGCCTTTTTATACTACTGGTTAAATGCCATTGTTTTCTGCTCAAGAAGTGTCCAAATGCAGAAATAATTTCTTCCTTTGGCTTCTCTCTTACATAAGGGTTACAGATTCAATTTGGCCAAGTTAATTTTAGGACATCTATTCGAAGAACTTGGCCATTTGGTTGACTGCCTTTGAACCAACTCTTCGATCAATGTAGGAGGTTCTCTTGGCTCCTTCAACTCTGGTTAAATGCTGTATTTGAAAAATACATGCAAAAAGATGGGAACAGCGCTTCCGAAAAACAACACATCAAGGGATTCTGTTTGACCCCTCTTCAACCAAATTTCAAAGATGCCAAATCACCTGAAGACCTGTTTTGGACTACTTTCTCCCTCCTCTATTCTTGCGTCGAAGCTGTGGTTCCATATGGTTTGAATGCCTTCTCTCCCCAACTGATGATCAAGAAGATGAAATTACCAATAAGACTTGGGCAAACTTGCTTGCTAGTCAGGTAATTCTGATTGGATTACCTGAGTACAAAAGGGAGTAATTTAAGGCAACCCTTTATTATTCACAACATGGGACAAGAAGACGATCCTATAACTGATGAGGTCGCCTTTTTATACTACTGGTTAAATGCCATTGTTTTATGCTCAAGAAGTGTCCAAATGCAGAAATAATTTCTTCCTTTGGCTTCTCTCTTACATAAGGGTTACAGATTCAATTTGGCCAAGTTAATTTTAGGACATCTGTTCGAAGAACTTGGCCATTTGGTTGACTGCCTTTGAACCAACTCTTCGATCAGTGTAGGAGGTCCTCTTTGGCTCCTTCAACTCTGGTTAAATGCTGTATTTGAAAAATACATGCAAAAAGATGGGAACAACGCTTCCGAAAAACAAAACATCAAGGGATTCCATTTGGCCCCTCTTCAACCAAATTTCAAAGATGCCAAATCACCTGAAGACTTGTTTTGGACTACTTTCTCCCTCCTCCATTCTTGCGTCGAAGCTGTGGTCCCCTATGGTTCGAACACCTTCTCTCCCCAACTGATGATCAAGAAGATGAAATTACCAATAAGACCTGGGCAAACTTGCTTGCTGGTCAGGTAATTCCGATTGGATTACCTAAGTACAAAAGGGAGTAATTTAAGGCAACCCTTTATGCCCCTTATTACGTTGCCAGGCAATTGGGTTTCTCTCAAGCCATTCCTGATCCTACTCATCGGAATGAGCATCCCCTTTGTCATATCGAATTCATTTCGAAGAAAGAGATTGACTACTGCCTCACATCCAATCAACAGCACAGAGACAACTACAACCATCTTCTTTACGAACGTAGCTCATACATCACCAAATCTTTTTTCGAGTGGTGGACTACATATTTCTCCCAATACAGTCGCACTTTCGATGAGATCAAGAATTCGGAGATCAAGGTTATCCCAACTGCTGAAAGCTCGCCAAAAAGGGCTTCAAAAAGAAAGATCGAAGTGGCATCATAACAAAGACAACCAAAAAAGAAAATCCAAAAAATTCCTACAAGAACCTCCAAAAAGGTAAACTTTTGATCGAACTTTTCTGAACCTCTCTTTATCATATTTATTTAAACACACCTTGATTCCGAACTATTTGATCATTATCAGATTCAATCATCAAGTGAAAGTTTTTCTGATGAAAGTGAGCAACATACACAAACAAACATCTTCACTCCTTCCCTAGAATCTGATTCGGAAGATGACTCAGAAGACGCTCCATTTCCTCATCTGATTCGAAGAAGATCCATCCAGGTAGTTTTATGTTAATTTCGAATCTTCCTAATAAATCGAAAAAACTTAACCTGTAAAACATTTTTTTCTTATTTCAGGCTGAGAAAATTGTTGAATCTACCACTAGTTCTACATTTACTCCTGAATCTGAAACACCAAGGGATCAACCAAGGCCAGAACAATAAGAGTCTCACTCCTCTGCTTAAACTGTGATCTCTGTTGAGCCCATAAAAATCATCCTGCCATCAATAATTGACACACCATCCTTAGCTGACTTAACTCATGAAAACCTTTCACTACCACAAAGTCAACCCATTGAAAATCCTCCTTCTCCAATTAATATTGATTCCCTTCTCAGGTCTCCTATTGCACAAGGCCACGAATCACCTATTCCAGACACAGGAAACGTCCTTTCTCCTCAGAAAATCCTAAGCCCAGAAAGAACTATTGAGCCCTCTTCTTCACATGATCCCAAACCACCATATGAGATTCCTAAAATCACTTCTAATCCTCCTGATGCTGAGCTGGCTAAACTTGTAGCATTCCTAACATAGATTGCACAAGAAGATAAAGCGCCTATCTCAAATCCAACCCTTGAAGATGCTTCAACATCCAGCCTCCCTTCGGAACTCAATCAACGCACACTTCAGTAGTTAAACACTCTTCTGAGGCTCTTGACATATACCCCCACCGAATGGATCAGTCAATTAAGCTTGAATTCTCTTTTTTCTGATATTTTGAGCTCTTCTCTTGAATTTTAGGTCCCTCCTTAATTTTCTTCTATAATCAAGAAGTTTATAAAAATCTTGAATAGCTGCATCACTATTCAAGATAAGTTACAGGCAGCCAAGGAGAAAGTAGCCCGAATTGAAATCGAATCAGAAGAAGTTAATGCAGCTCTTCAACCAATGAAAGAATCATGGAAACAGTATGATTTAAGGGTTTCTTAAGCCCTCAATGCTTGAGCCTTTTATGACAAGCAAGAAGAAGAGCTCAAAATAGAACTAGCCCAAATCGAACAAAAGCCAGCTAAAATTCGAAAAAGAAAAACAGGCTTAGCTGAACCCTTGGCCGCAATTCAACATAAACAACAAAAAATTTTCAAGAAACTTTGTACTGTAGAGGCTAAATAGAAAGAACTCAATAAACAACTCAATAAAAGTCGAGGCGTTTTTTGCTTTAGACAGTGAAAGGGTTCAACTGTATTCCGAACTCGAAAAACTTTTGGAACCTTTCATTCCATCTATCTGAAAATCTTATCATGTATAATGACTTTTTTTATATATATTTATAGTTTTAGTTTTGATTCCCCATGCATCAATAGCGTGTCAAGTATCTCTCATTTATCAACTTAACCACATTTCCAGAATTAATGTCTTTAATTCGATATGCATTCCTAGAATACGAATCAACCACTTGAAAAGACCCTTCCCAATTATGGGACTATTTGCCAAGAAATCTCGACTTCTTGTCAATCGGCAACACAACTTTTAATACTAACTCTCCTATATTGAACCACTTCTCTTTTATTCAACAATTATAACTTCGAGCAATGTTTTTTTCTGTCGAATCATATTTTCAAGTGCTAAAACACGTTCTGAGTCCAAATCATCCAACTCATCATACATCGCATTCCAATAATCATCGTCTGGTAAATCGTTTTGCTTTAATATTCTTAACGTGTTAAGATTAATCTCTATTGGCAAAACTGCATCATGACCGTACACTAATTTATAAGGGGAAGTACCTGTTGAACCTCTTTGTGAGTTTTGATAAGCCCATAGCACTTGGCTCAAAGTTTCATGCCAAGTTCGAGGTTTACTACCAATTTGCTTCTTAATCAATTTGATCAATATTTTATTTGCTGCCTTGACTTACCCATTAGCTTGTGCATAATATGGATTTGAAGTAACCATGTTAATGTTTCTTGAGGTCGCAAAATTCTTAATTCGCTGGCCAGTAAATGTAGTTCCTTGATCAATACTCAAAGTTTGGGAAATTTTGAATCGATAGATTATATGTTCCTCAATGAAGTCTATCACCTCACTTTGCCCAACCTCTTTTAAAGGAACAGCTTCAACCCATTTAGTGAAATAATCAATTGCCACCAGAATAAACTTATGATTCTTCGACGAAGGAGGATGTATCATTCCAATCAAATCTAAAGCCCATCCTCAAAAAGGCCATGGTTTAATAATTGAATGTAATTCAGATGTTGGGATCTGTTGTATCACTCCAATGCGTTGACATTCTTGGCATGCTTTCGAATAATCGATGAAATCCTTAATTAGAAAAGTCCAATAAACATGATTACGACAAAGTGTCCATTTCATTTTCATTCCAACCTGATGGGCACCACATATACCTCTATAAACCTCTCCCAGAGTAATATCTTTCTCTGATTGACTTCAACATCTAGAGAGTTCTCCATCGATGCCTTTCCTATATAAATCATCAGCCATTAACACAAAATTCATCACTTTCAGCTTTACTTTCCTGTCAACTCGAATATTAGGATCTTTTAAATATTTAGCAATTGGCTTTCTCCAATTATCATCTTCCCGTTCATCCAAAACCAAGGCCTCTCTTTCATTAAGAGGTACTAAAATCTGACAAACCCTTGCCAACATTCCTAACGTCTCTGGGAATACTCTGTATCTCGACGCAATTTGGGCCAACTCATTAGCAATTTTGTTTCGAATCCTTGGAATATGAATCAATGACACTTTTTGAAAAGACGCTAACAGTTCCCATGCCATCAGTAGATACTTTTGTAATTTCTCATTATTGCACTTGAATTCTTTTTATAACTGTTTCAAAACTAACTGAGAATCCCCAAAATTTTGAATATCTATAGCCCCTTTTTCAATCAAAATTTCGAGGCCCAATATTAAGGCCTCATATTCGGCCACATTATTTGAACACGAGTATTTTAACTCAAAAAGAAACTCCGATGGAACACCTTCCGATAAAATAATTAAAATTCCTACTCCAGTACCATCTTTATGTTTCGAACCATCAAAATATAACTTTCAATAATCAACTAATACATCGATTATGTTTGCCCCTTGGTTATTATGATTATTCGAATGATCTACTTGAAAATTTGCAATAACCTGACCTTTCATATCTTTGGTTAGAACGTATTGCAAATCGAATTCTATCAAGGCTAACATCCATTTCCCTAACCGTCCTCTGAGCACAGGATAAGACAACATATACTTAACTAAGTCAGTCCGGGTGACAACTTTCACAAGTTTAGCAACCATATAACACTTTAGCTTCGTGCAAGCATAATAGAGAGAAAAACACAACTTTTCAATAGGTGAGTACATTGTCTCAATATCAGTTAATACTCAACTAAGGTAGTAGATAGCTCGTTCATTTCCATCTTCATCATCCTGGACCAACATACACCCAATTTTATCTATGGATGCTGCAATATATAACTTTAAAGGCTCATGAGGACAAACACTTGCCATTACTAGGGTTTTGGACAAATAAACTTTGATTGACTCAAAAGCTTCTTGATGTTCTTTTATCCATTCGAACTGTGTTTCGTTCTTAAGTTTCACCAAAGGTGCAAATACTCGAGTTCGACCTGAAAGGTTCGATATAAACCTTCTGAGGTAATTCACCTTACCAAGAAATGATTATACCTCTTTTTTAGACTTCGGAGGGGCCAACTCTAAAATTGCAGCCTTGTTTTTATCGATAACAATCCCCTTTTTGTGAACCACAAATCCCAAGAAATTTCCTGCGGACACTCCGAATGCACACTTTAAAGGATTCGTTTTTAACCCTTTCTTCCGCATTGTATTAAACGCCTTCCTCAAATGGTCAATATGTTGGTTTGCTGAATTCGACTTAACCATTACGTCATCAATATATACTTTCATACAATTTCTAATATATTCATGAAAAATAGCATTCATGCCGCGTTGATATGTAGCACCAGTATTTTTTAAGCCGAACGGCATAACCACCCACTCATATGTCCCTAATGCCCTAGGGCATCGAAAAACAGTCTTGGATACTCATCTTCTGCCATAAAGATCTGATTATATCCCGAATAACTGTCTAAAAAACTTAAAATTTCATTACTTGCAACAGAATCGATTAACATATCTGCTATGGGCATAAAATACTCATCCTTCGGAGTAGCATTATTCAAATATCGAAAATTAATGCATACCCTTAATTTTCCATTTTTCTTCATCACAGGGACAATATTTGAAACCCACTCCACATATCATGCAGTTCGAATAAATTTCTCTTTAATCAAACGTTCAATCTCCTCTTTAATCTTTTGATTAATTTCATGAGCGAATTGCCGAGGCGTTTGCTTTACCAGTCGAGCACCTGATTTTAAAGCTAATCGATGTTCTACAAGAGAACGATCAAGACCAGTGGTACGCGCAATCGTGATTACACTTTAATTATGTAAAGTTCATTGCTCTTTCTTTCCCTAGAAATGGCGCCAAAAATATGATGCCAAGACCATGGTTCACAACTCCGTGTAACTAACCAGCAAGTGCACTGGGTCGTCCAAGTAATACCTTACGTGAGTAAGGGTCGAATCCCACGGAGATTGTTGGTATGAAGCAAGCTATGGTCACCTTGCAAATCTCAGTTAGGCAGATATAAATTGATAATGGTGTTTTCGAATTTAATATAATAAAATAGGGATAGAAATACTTATGTAATTCATTGGTAGGAATTTCAGATAAGCGAATGGAGATGCTTTCGTTCCTCTGAACCTCTGCTTTCCTGCTATCTTCATCCAATCAGTCTTACTCCTTTCCATGGCTGGCTTTATGTGATACATCACCATTGTCAACGGCTACTTTCGGTCATCTCTCGGGAAAATAATCCAATGCCCTGTCACGGCACGGCTAATCGTCTGGAGGCATCACCCTTGTCAATGGCTTCATCTTATCCTCTCAGTGAAAATGGTCAACGCACCCTATCACGGCACGGCTATTCATCTGTCGGTTCTCGATCATGCTGGAATAAGATTTACTATCCTTTTGCGTCTGTCACTAACGCCCTGCAATCGCGAGTTTGGAGCTTGTCACAGTCATCCAATCATTGAATCCTACTCGGAATACCACAGACAAGGTTTAGACCTTCCGGATTCTCTTGAATGCCGCCATCATTCTAGCTTATGCCACGAAGATTCTGGTTAGGAGATCTAAGAGATACTCATTCAATCTAATGTAGAACGGAAGTGGTTGTCAGGCACGCGTTCATAGGGAATGATGATGATTGTCACGTTCATCACATTCAGATTGAAATACGAATGAATATCTTAGAAGTGAAATAAGATGAATTGAATAGAAAACAGTAGTACTTTGCATTAATCTTTGAGGAACAGCAGAGCTCCACACCTTAATCTATGGAGTGTAGAAACTCTACCGTTAAAAATACATAAGTGAAAGGTCCAGGCATGGTCGAGATGGCCAGCCCCCAAAACGTGATCACAGGATCAAAATGCAATCCAGGATGTCTAATACAATAGTAAAAGGTCCTATTTATAATAAACTAGCTACTAGGGTTTACATGAGTAAGTAATTGATGCATAAATCCACTTCCGGGGCCCACTTGGTGTGTGCTTGGGCTGAGCTTTAAGTGTTGCACGTGCAGAGGCCATTTGTGGAGTTGAACGCCAGGTTTTGATCCAGTTTGGGCGTTCAACTCTGGTTTTGGCTCCTTTTCTGGCGCTGGACGCCAGATTTGGGCAGAAAGCTGGCGTTGAACGCCAGTTTACGTCGCTTATTCTTGGCCAAAGAATAGAATATTATATATTGCTGGAAAGCCCTGGATGTCTACTTTCCAACGCAATTGGAAGCGCGCCATTTCGAGGTCTGTAGCTCCAGAAAATTCACTTTGAGTGCAGGGAGGTCAGAATCCAACAGCATCAGCAGTCCTTCTTCAACCTCTGAATCTGATTTCTTCTCAAGTCCCTCAATTTCAGCCAGAAAATACCTGAAATCACAGAAAAATACACAAACTCATAGTAAAGTCCAGAAATGTGAATTTAACATAAAAACTAATGAAAACATCCCTAAAAGTAACTAGATCCTACTAAAAACATATTAAAAACAATGTCAAAAAGCGTATAAATTATGTAGTTGAAAGAATTAAAAACTAAGGTTGCGAATGGCGAAGCTTCACATTTAATCCTTCCGAAGTCAAATAAAAACTCTTACAGTTGAAAGAATTAAGCACCCTGTCGACCTGCAAAGGCTTCAGTTTAGGACTATATACTCTGAAATCAACAAGTAACTATTTAACATACAAACTTGAATCAGCCCTAACTATTTCAGGTTTTCCCTCTTTTGTCCACAAAAGAACGCTTTGATGCACAGTAGATTACACTGTCCCAACTCTATGAATCCAATCACGTCCCAACAAGGCAATATAACTGGCCTTCGAAGACACCACAACAAAGACAATGTTTCTATCAGATGATCCATCTTTCACCCCAAGCATTACTAGACCCTTTGCAGGAGTTGAAACTCCACTGTAATCTATCACAGAGATGTTGGTGGGGATTAAGTCATCAAGATATTTTCCTACCTTCATCAATATCCTTTCTGGCAAGAGGCTTATTGCCACTCCTCCATCAATCAAAACTTTATTTATCTTGATCCCACTCATGACTGCTGTAATGTGCAACGAGTGCAAATGAGACTTCTGCTTTTCAGAAGGCCTTTGAAAGTACCCATGTTCATCCTCATATCGAATGAATGAAAAGGCTTCTTCATCATCAATATCATAATCTTCCACTGGATTACCTTCATATTCCCCCCAAATACTCAGTTGGGATGATTGAAATAGTATTGACCATCTCGTCTTCACCTTTTTCGAAGTACTCCTCATCCGGATCAGCAACCTTGTCTTTATCATCCCTGGATGCGACAAACACAGCTTTACCATTATCCAACTTCACTGGAGAAGGAATACCTTTTGGACAAGTCTCACCATCGATTGGAAACACTACTCGAGAATGCACAGAAGGGGTTGCCCCCTTAGTCTTGTCATCTTGAGAATTCTTGGACATTCGGCGTACCCTTCTCCCTCTACCCCTTTGGTACCCCCCAGGCTCGACCATGGAAGCAAGGATATCGACCTCGAGGAGGACCTCTATGACCCCATTATGGATTACGCTTGTAATAAGCATCCCTGTTCTGAAACTCTTGACAATTGCGAATCCACTGTACACTTAGAGATTGAAAACGACTCATAGGCACAACAACATTCCTTTGAGGGCCACCAGAACTTTGTCCCTCTATTCGTTGAATAGGATGTTTTTGGCGGCCTTGCTCTTCTTTAAGTGCCAATTCCTTTTTCATCCTTTCCTTCTCGAAAATGGCAGCAGCTTCAGCATCAAAAACTACATTGCATCGAGGACACAGAGATACGTCCCGATCATTCAGTTTTTGCTGAACTAAAAAATCTAACATCCCATCTCTTGCCTCAGGGTAAACAAATCAAACATATGATTCAAAGTTTCCTAGGGCCACATCGAATTGTAAGGCATCCCAACCATATTCACGCCAAAATATGGCTCAGAAGAACTGGCTTCACTATCAAAGGGATCAGAATCGACCTTTATTTCTTTCTTTCCATCATCGAATTTCAATCGCCCTTTCATGATGGCTTCTTGTATCAAATCCCTGAAACGGATACAGTTATTAGTCGAATGACTAGTTTCTTGATGAAACTTACAATAAGGTTTTCCTTTTAAATCTTTTACCGAAAGCAAAGTTCCACCCTCGGGTAAAATTAACTGTTTATCTTTAAGCAACACATCGAATATCTGATTCGATTTTGAAATATCAAAACTATATCTTTTCCCACTTTTCTGTTTTAAATCACTCGACTTTTCACTATTCGAGATTTTCCTAAGTAAGGAACAAACATAAGGTGGACCTTTCTTAAGTTCAGCCAAATCAACTTCTACTTCTAAATCGAACTCCTCATCAAAGGAATCTATTGCCACATAAGAAACCTCCTCCTTTCAAGAGAAGGATTTACTTTTCAACTTCCTTTCATCATTCTTATATTTCTCTTTTTCTTTCTTTAGAATTTCAACCTGACGAACTCTTTTAGCCAAATGAGCCAAGTCAGGTATATGATGAACATTAAGCAACTTTCGATGCATATAAAATCCTAATCCTATAATTGCTATCTTTACCACTTCGCTTTCAGGAAGAGATACATAGCACCTACTCCTAGCATTTTTGAAACAAATCATGTAATCATCGATGGTCTCACCATCTTCACGTTTCAAAGGCACTAAATCAGTAACTGCTATATTCAGTTCCCCCCGGTAAAATTGGGCATGAAAAGCATTCTCTAACTGAGCCCATGTTGTTATTGAATTTGGTCTAAGATTCGAAAACCAAGTGAAAGCATTTTTTGTTAATGATGAAGGAAAAAACTTCATTTTCAAATTTTCATCATTAGCCAAATTTCCAATCTCAACCAAATATCGAGCAACGTGTTCAGTAGTAGACTCCCCAACCTCTCCAGCAAACTTTGTAACTATCTTGGGATTTTTCACCCCTCTTGGCACTTTAGCGATTTGAACATTATGAGGGAAGGCTGACACAAAATGGGGTCGATTCACAAATCCTATATTAAATCCAACCCTATTGAGGACATATTCCACAATTCTTGTGACCTGGTAATGTTCACCGACTTGATTAGCATGTAATCAAGCCAATACGTCATCAGCATTTTGGCCACGAGGAATTAACTAAGCATTTTCTCTTCCCCTAAGATCATTTTCATTTTGAAACAAATTTTCAAAATCCTCATTGGTTCCTCTTGCATTTTGCCTTTCTCCTTCATCATAATCCACAATTCGCGCAATCCGTTTGACTTGCCTCGCAAGACGATCGAACTTCATCTCATGATCAGCCATCAAGGGATTTAAAATTTTGGTAACTTTTTGGATTTTTAGATTGACCAAATCATGATGACTTTCTTCTACATGTTGACGAAATGCTGCCACCAAATTGGAAGCATTCGATATTGAACCCACATTAGCATCTCGAGAAAACTCAGGAAGTTGTTGTGGCATTTGAACATTATTCACTCCACTTGCACCTCCAAATCGAATCGGAGGGCCAAAGCCACCTACTGGTGGCGTATAACCTGGAGAAAGACCATAAGGAGGCCAACCAGCGGTTACTTGAGGTTGTGTTGGTATTGGATTACCACGTGGACGAGTGTTACGTCCATTATTCACATCTTGCACATTAGTAACAGCCACACTTTCACTTACTACCACACTTTTCGAACGTGAAGTAACGTCCGAAGTTTGTGCAACTACTGGCACACTATCATTTGTCGATGATCCACCATTAGCATTTAAAATTTCACCTGCCATGTGTATAATCCTTCCACTTCTTAATTGCATACACTATGACCACACCAAAATCATTTGACACACTTAATTTTAAAACTGTCCCACTGGGCGTGCCAATTTGTTTTGTCGATTCTTAGCAAATCGATGGTGATTCGA
Organism: Arachis ipaensis; assembly: GCF_059453495.1. Classification (NCBI taxonomy): domain Eukaryota; kingdom Viridiplantae; phylum Streptophyta; class Magnoliopsida; order Fabales; family Fabaceae; genus Arachis; species Arachis ipaensis. The sequence goes on from NC_142441.1 coordinate 72,136,249, forward strand.
TATCTAATGGTTTGGGAGCGAAACCTACTCCTCTTTGCGAGTACCAGTTTTTCAAAGTGCATCAAAAACCTTTCGATCGAATATAAACTTAAGGAAATCTGAAAATAAGTGAAGACTTTGAAAATAAATCGACTGAATTTAAAATGATTTGCATTGAATTTAAATAAAGCAATAAAATACCTTCGATTAGATCAAAGGACTTTGAATTCGAAAAATAAAAGTACTGGGAATGTAAATTGGACAAAAATGTTAAATGTTGCTTGAAAGATAAATTTGCAAGAAAAAAGTTTGCAGAAAAATGTAAATGAAAAGTAAAATAAGTGGAAGAAACCCTACAGAAATTTGACTCGAAGCAGACTCAGAAATTCGCTAGGATGTGAGTGTGCGTGAGTAATTTCTGAAGCAAAGTTCCAACCCCTGTGTCTTTGAGCCTTCTCCTATTTATAGCCATCTCCAACCAATTGAATCGAAGTGTAACTCCCACGTTTATGAAAACATGCGTAACTGTTCCCATTCCTTTCGCTTGACAATATAACGTCTAAAAACAATTTTCGGATCTTAAGGTCTTTAGTTTACTTCATCGATCAACCTACTGACTCTCGAATAACTCCCTTCTTCGAAATAAATTATTTTCGACCAACACACTTGTTGAGTCAAGAATTGATTTGGTACCTTATCATGACAAACACAATTGGTACGATGGCTAGTTTTGTGAAAAAAAATTATATCAACTTTGAAAAAGAGTATTTCAATCTCTATATAAGAAGAACAAAGACAAGAAAGAAGGTAATCATTGGAAATAAAATCTGATTTGATACACAAGCCTATTCCTTTGTCATATTGAGTGTTTTATTATTCTCTTGTGTCTAGAATTAAGATCAATTTGAAAGATAAAAAAGGCAAAGAGAAGAGTTCATACAAAAGCCAAAATTCAATCATTGTTTGAGTGTTTGTATTCGAAAGTGTGCTGGTTAGAGTACACTTGGTTCCCTTCAACTAGGTTGGGTTAGCATCTAGGTGTTTTAATAAGCTTGATATAGTTTAGGTAGTTTACAAGAGTGTGAGTCTCTTAGAATTGGTGATTGTAATTTATCTTGATTATAGTGAAAATTATACCATTATTATGGTAGAGAATGGATGTAGGTCATTGTGGCCGAACTAGGATATATCGAAGTGTCACTTTTCTCCTTCTCTATTTTTTTCACTGTTTCAATTATCTTTTGTATTTACGAGACAAAACCAAAAATAATCTTATAAAACCAGATTTCTTCATAACTTATAAAACCAGATTTCTTCATAACTTGTTTATTCAAGTTTAAAAGTGATTCTTTGATTCAACTCCCTTCTTAACTCACTTGGAACTTTCAATTGGCATCATAGCTTAGGCTCAAAGGGCAAGCTTCATAGCTTGGAGTTAACAATCCATCACAAACAATATTGTTGCGTTCACTCCAATAGAAAGACAATAATCCAACAATAGACTGCTATTCTTTAATGGTACTAACTATACCTATTGGAAAGAAAGGATGAGAATCTTCGTGCAATTCATTGATTACAACTGAAAAATCATTCTCAATGGACTAAATATTCCTACGAAACTCGATGAGAAAGAAAATGTTATTCCAAAAGAGGATAGTGAATGGAATAACGAAGAAGAATTAACATCAAAAGATTTAAACTAGTTTGGATACTTAAAAATTTTTGAAAGTATTGTAGGTTTTTCTTACATGCATCCAAAAAGGAGTTGCTGGACAAGGCATTGCAACTAAGGTGTAACCAGTTTCTGTAATACTGCTGATCTTTTTTTTTTTTAATTGAATTGATGAGATTTTTCGAATTTTTTTCTCTCAGGTCGAGACAAGATTTTTTTCTCTCAGGTCGAGACAAGATTTTCTGGACAAATGATGAATAAGTTCATTTGAATGATTATGTAACCTCTGCATTTATTTCGAAAACCTTTTCTTACTATATTAAAACAGATTTTAGTCAAAGTATTTTCAGCATTAATTATCTTATTTATTTTGAAAATTTTTTCCTAACATTTCTTTTCAAATCTATTTCAATATCTTTTTTTTATGAAGTTCTTATTCTTGCATCAGTTATTAATGCCTCTAGTCTTCCACAGGTCGTTCCGCTGCTACTGCTAATGTTTGAACCTCTATTTATTTTCCTTATTAATAACAAAAATGGGAGAAAGTAAAGATTAAACTATTATTTAGTATATGTAGTTTATACCTTACTATCATATGGACCATCTCTTTATTGGAGGATGCTTATAAAGTGGGAGAGCTTGCTGAAATTCAGGAAAGTGTCTTTAGTCTAAAAGTTTAATCATGTTTGTCATCAAAGGAGAGATTATTAAGTCAAGAATTAATTTGATACCTTATGATGACAAACATAAACAACTATTTTCTATTATAACTAACCATTATGATGAGTATTATAGGAATCAACCAAAGATGATATCAGGCCAAGTTAGGAAAGAATATGCACAATCAAGACAAGAAGTAATGCACTTCAAAATCATATCATATTCATAAAGAGCTGCTGCATTTGAACTTGAGGAATAAAGAAGGAAAGGTCTTCTCCTTAATACCAATAGCCATAAGCATAATTAGTGCAATGACTAGTTTTGTGAAAAAGAAAATTATATCAACCTTGAAGAAGAGTATATCAACCTCTATATAAGAAGAACGAAGATAAAGAAGAAGGCAACCATTGGAAGTAAAATCTGATTTGATAACAAGCCCATTCCTTTGTCATATTGAGTGTGTTCTTGTTCTCTCGTGTCTAGAATTAAGATCAATTTGAAAGATAAAAAAGATAAAGAGCTAGAGAAGTTCATACAAAAGCCAAAATTCAATCATTGTTTGAGTGTTTGTATTCGAAAGTGTACTAGGTGTTTTAGCACCTAGGTGTTTTACTAAGCTTGAAATAGCTTAGGTGGTTTACAAGAGTGTGAGTCTCTTAAAATTGGTGATTCTAATCTATCTTGATTATAGTGAAAATTCTACCATTGTTGTGATGGAGACTAGACGTAGGTCATCGTGGCCGAACCAGGATATATCGAGGCATCATTCTTCTCCTTCTCTCTTTTCTTCACTGTTTCAATTCTGTTCTATACTTACGAGACAAAACCATAAATACTCTCATAAAACCAGATTTTTGCATAACTTACTTATTCAAATCTAAAAGCGGTTTCTTGATTCACCCCCTTCTCAACTCACTCGAAACCTTCAACAATCAATTGATAGAAAATAAGAATGGACTAACGTGGTATATTTTTCCAAATTTCAGAGACTAAAATAGTATCATTGCGATTTCAGAGACCTTTTGAATACAATTCGCCAATCTTAGGAACCACTTTGGGTTTTACAAATTTAATGTCTCTGACCATGCCTCATTTGCCAAACACGATTTTGTGTCTCAGTATCTCTGTTTTAGTGTCCCGTACCTGCAAACAAACACAACCTTATTGTAAATGAAATGATTGAAACTTGAAATTGACATATTTAATGCGGAAACACCTTAAAACTTGAATATGAATTCGAAAGCTATCTTAAAAGCTACAAAAGCCTGAATTTTGGACCTTGAAAGTAAGATAGTGTTTGGTTTGAGAGACATAGATACTAAAACATGGATACAGTAATACATATTTACTGTTTGTTTACTGAGATACAAATTTTTAATAGACACAGGAGTACACAAACATTAAAAAATGGAACACAGATTTTTAGATATAGACAAATTTTTTTCAATTTTTAAATTTTTTTCTCACTTCACTACTGTATAAAAAATATTATCAAATTAGCTAAAAGTATTGTATTAAGAAAAAAAATACTTGTACTTTTTATGCATTTTAAAGAATCACTCTAATTTAAAAAAAAAAGGGGTTTTCAACACTACTTTTTCAAGAAATACTATAAATATAAGTTAAGGAAATTTTTGAGCAATAAATAATCTGGACCAAAATTAATTGATACCCATTTACATTCAAATTCTCTTATTATTTTTTCATTACACAATCTTCACAATGTGGCTAAGGAAGAGAGGATTGGGCAATTTAAGACATCTTGCAGCGCAGAAAACCATTGAGGAGGTGAGATGAGTCAACAGCCTCCGGCGTGGTGACAAGGTCAAATGATAAAATAAAGGGCCGGTGAGGAGAGAAGAGTTTAGAGAGAGTGAGGTGAGTTGGGGGCCGCATCCAAAGGGCCGGGGGGGGGGGAAGAGAATAGGGATTAGGATTTTGATTTTATATATATATATATAATTTTTTATGATCCTGTGAATCGGATAATATCCACGATTTACAGATCGGATATGGATTTATATTCTGGATCTGCGGATATTACTTTGTCCATATTTACTCCTACTTCACATTCACATCTTAGAAGCATTAATATAAATGGTTTGTATCTAGGATTTATTTATTTTACCATACATTATATTTACAAACATAATCTGAGTTAGTTTGTGCACTTGATATATCATGGAACAAGGATCTTAGAAATTATAATACTTGTTACTCTTTGTAATCTGATCCCTTAGTGATCAAGTTTAAATTAAGAAGGATTGAAGCAAGAATATCTAAGTTTTTTAGATCATTTGATAGATCAAAGTCATTTTAATACTTGAAAAAATTTTAAGAATATCTAAAGTTTTTAGATCCGTGGTAATTAATTTTAGTCACGCATATCATGAGAAAGTTTAAAATAATAATATCTAATAATTTCTTATATTAATTGTGATGTGAGTCATTTTAGTTTGGAAAGGTTTAAAGTAAGAATGTACTGCAAAAGTATACATATGTACTGGATGTCTCCGGTACGGGTTGAGTGATGGATTGGGAACTTGCGGTCGAGGCAAATGCCAGATTACTTGGCCGGAGTAATGGGGGGTAGTACTTGCAAAGACACTCCGACGCTCAAGTCAGAATGGAACTGAGAGGTAAAAGGTATGAGGAATGAATGAATACCTGGAGGGACATGGATCCTCTATTTATAGACGATGATAGTTACCTTATCTTATCTTGTTTGGCTAAGATAAAGAAGACGTTTGAATTCAAAAGTTGGTTAGGAGTTTTAATAGGTCGGTTTCAGACGTTCTAGAAGGATGATGTGGGTCGGACCCGGATAACCGGGTTCAGAGGTTATGCCGGATGCGAAATCCGTAGGTCCGATCCGTAACAACATACAATGTCTACACCAAAATCTCTTGAATTATTACATCTTAATTAGTTTGGTCCAACCAATATTGCAAGTCTAAGTGGTAGAAGACATGGCTTTGTGATTGTTGATGATTAATGTAGATATACGTGAATTATTTTTTTAATTTTCAAAAGATAATGTTTTTTTTTTAATTTATTGAATTTGCTACAAATTTCATAATGAAAAAGAACTTACAATTTTAATCCTAAGATTTAATTATAATGGTGAGTTTGTAAATTTATATTTTGAAATATTTTGCAAAATTTTCTAACCTTTTAAGTTTTTGGAACACCTCAACAAATAAAGTTGTTGAATAGAAGAAAATAAGCTTGTAAAAAATAAGAAGAACAATGCTTCTAAAAAGTGATATGCCAAAAATATTTTGGACTGAGGAAGTAAATACAACATGTCATACTTAAAATATAATCTTTATAAGATCAATTTTTAGATGAACTTCTTATGGCCTTGGAAAGAAAGAAAATCTAGTATACCAGATTTGGTACTTTAATGTATTTGAAATGACTAAATATACTCGAGAAGAGAGATTAAAATTTGAATAATGCTTAGGTATTGTTCTATGGATTACCTAAAATGGGGTTATTTTTTAGGCTGAACGTGAGGTCCAGACTTCTTTTAATGCAATGTCTGATTTTCACTGGTGTTAGGGTGCTTCCGTTCGAGTTCCTCATAAGGAGATTGGGGGTGGTACCTGCAAGGGACTCTGATACTTAAATTAGCAAGGATTTAAACAGGTTTTTAGTAAATTAGGTTCTTAATACCTGAGGTAGTTAGTGTATTTATAATAGAGTAGATAACCACCTTTTAAAGTAGTTCCATCTTTGATGGTGGATGACCGTCAGGGACGGATTCATGTGGGTTGTTGTCGGGGCAAGCGCTCCCACTACAATTTAAAAATTTTTTAGTAGTATATGATAATAATATTCATTTGCCCCATTAAATTATTGAATTTGACTCCACAATAAATTTACTCAATTTTTGATACTTAATAGTCAATTTAAAAATTTTATATTAGATGTATATTAGAGTGATCAATTCTCAATTTAAATGAGATTGATGTTTTTTTAGAAATCAACTCGAAAGAGTATTATTTATCTTCTTTTGACATTAGCTTTAGTTTTTTCCATAACAACTGCATTAATTGAAAAAAATTTTTAACTATAAATATTAGTAAGAATTAGCTTCTAATTATATGATTACTCAATTTTTTTAAAAAATGAAATCTAAAAAATAAAATTCTAAATTATATGTTATTAATATTTTTTTCGATGGTTGATATGACTCTCAACCCGAACAGGGAGAAAAGGTTAGCATTCTGTGCTAATAAGATGACAAATAGAAGTTCACAACTCCTCAAATTCAAAAAACAACAAACAATCAAACACACAAATAACCCTAAATACAAATCACTAAAAATTTCCACACTCTTATTAGCCGCCATACCTAAGCAAAACACCACAAAAACACCAACCAAGCAATCTGATATCACCTACAAAATATTTTACTATGTAAGATCTCTCCTCTTTATATGAAAGAAAAGCCCTTAAAAGATGCCACATTTACTGCTTGCATTCGTCGTTCGTCTCCTTCTTACTCTTGTTCTGATGGAAATCTCATCTGCCTTCTTAGTTTCAGCTAGTTCCTTTCTAAGATACGCTATTGCTGCTTCATCATCGCTATAGCCTATAGGTCAACTTCAATTGAGTACCCATTCTCCAAGTTTTGATAACTTTATCTTCAGACTTTACCTCCTCATCTTCTCTACTAAGGTCTCGCACCAAACTAGCCTCTTTTTTTTCTGATGAGCACTCGTGTATCTTCTCTTTTTGCTGATTTTTCTTTTACGGATCTCTTCTTGTTTCTAGAGCTATTCGTCTTTGTTCTCTTATCTTTCACATGTTTATTAGCTATGATATCCGCTCTCAATCTTCTTATAGGTCTCGCTGATATGCACTTTCTGTTTTCTCTATCTATGGTTTTAGAATATATCCACCCTATTCTTCTGGACTTTGTTGTCATTACTTTGTCCATTACGAAGGCTTCTATTTATAATAGTTTTTTTAAAATTCGGTAGATATAAGGGGTAGATATAGACTCATCATCATCTACTATATGAGCTGCAGCACCCTGTTTCACTTCATTTTGGACCACTCTTTGGCTTGAGCCACTAATCTAGCCCAGTTAGATTTCTTGGATCACCTTATTTAAATTACTATTTTAGTGTTTTAATTTGTAAATTAGATATTTTGAAGATTAATTATATTTTACAATAACAAAATATAATTATAACAATAATCATGCTATATGTATATAAAAAATACCATTCATATAGAATATATATTAAAATATAAAATATATATTGAAAATAAGTTAAACAATATATATATATATATATATATATATATATATATATATTTATATACAAATATATAATGATTAATAGATAATTTGATAAATAATTTTTATTTATACATAATATTTTTATTATAAAAATTATTATTATATTATATATATTTTGCTTCCATTATTAAAATTTTTTAGAGTCATCACAAAATTATTATTATATTATATATATTTTACTTCCATTATCAAAATTTTTTAGATTCATCATTGATGACTGTTTCTTTTTTTTTTAGAAAAAATATTGAGATCTCTTTTTTAAATAAATAAGAGATATTTTAGGAGTTAGTTACTTATCTAGATAAGAAGGGTTGAACTGCTGTCGTCGTGACCTCTATGAAATTAGGTAAGTATAGATGAGACCAATTTGAGAAGTGCTACACATACAAGTTATTTTAGTTGTCATACAAGTTGGGCCAAACCCAACAAAAATGACGCTCACCCATAAGAGCGTGTCATGCGCGCTACTCAACGGTTTTCATAGCGCGCTTCGCGTTCTTCCTCCTCTTCCTTCTTCTTCTCCTTCTTCTTTGTGTTTCTCCTCTTTTTTCTTCACGTGTTTCATCTTCATCATCGTTCTTTTATTACTGTTGTTGTTGCTGTATTTTTTTCCCTTCTCTTTCCATTGATTTTGTAACATTATGTATTTTTTTTATTTTTTGTTTGATATTTTTTTCCCAATAAGAATTATGAGAATATGAAATAAGAAAATGAAGAAGAAGAAGTAGCAAAAAATGAGAAGGAGGAAGAGGAAGAGTTTTGAATTATGCAGAACTTATCAACACACATGCACCGAAAATTCTTAAAAAATACAATCAAATATCTTCGTGTTACACTCAAATTTGCTGCAAATACAGAAAAAATATTTCTTTTAATGTTGCATTTTTTTTGTTCTTTTTTTCTTATTTCTTTCTTTCTTTTAGTTGAACGAATGTAAGTTCATCCTCTTCCAAGTAATTTTGTACCATTATGTATTTTTTTTCTTCTTCTTTGTTTGATTTTTTTGTTTTTATTCTTGTTAAAAGAGTAAAACAAGAAGAAACTTGAGAAGATAAAACAAGAAAAAAAAGATGAACAAGAAAAAAAAGATGAATGAGAAAAAAAAGAAAATGATAATGATGATGATGAAAAAGAAGAAGAAGAAGCAGCAGAAGATGAAGAGGAGGGAGAAGAAGAGTTTTGAATTATGCGAAACTTATCAGCACACATACACTAAAAATTCTTAAACAATATACCCAAATATCTTGGTGTTACACCCAAATACAGAAAAATATTTTCTTTAATGCAAAACTTTTACATTACATTCAATTCAAACCATCAACGATGAACAACAATTTTCACAAACAAAAATAATATTATTCACTTACAGAATCATAAACTACTAACGAAAACGTTAACTAAAATCGAACCACACCTCAGCCACTTAATTAGATTCAAAATAATCAATTTTGTTCTGGTTCAATTGACAATCTGAACTTGAATTATTCATTATCTTCAACAACGAGATAACTGATAATGGAGGAGAAGGAGGAAAAGGAGGGAGGAGAAGAAATTCCACTGAAAAAAGAAGGAGGAAGGAGAAGAAGAAGAGGAAGTGGTGTTGGTGAGAGAGTAAAACAAAAAGAAACTTGAGAAGGTGGTGCACGAATTGTGAATCACACTTTTCACAACGCGTACCACTAACCAGCAAGTGCACTGGGTCGTCCAAGTAATACCTTACGTGAGTAAGGGTCGAATCCCACGGAGATTGTTGGTTTGAAGCAATCTATGGTTATCTTGTAATTCTTAGTCAGGAAGTCAATTATGTTTATCAGTTGAATTGCGAATAAACAGGAGAGCATGAATTAAAAGTTACTTGTTATGCAGTAATGGAGAATATGTTGGAGTTTTGGAGATGCTTTGTCTTCTGAATCTCTGCTTTCCTCTGTCTTCTGATTCACGCACGCACGTCCTCCTATGGCAAGCTGTGTGTAGGTGGATCACCGTTGTCAATGGCTACCATCCATCCTTCCAGTGAAAAGATTCCAAGTGCGCTGTCACCGCACGGCTAATCATCTGCAGGTTCTCAGTCATACCGGAATAGGATCTGCTATCCTTTTGCGTCTGTCACTACGCCCAGCACTCGTGAGTTTGAAGTTCGTCACAGCCATCCAATCCCAGAATCATACTCGGAATACCACAGACAAGGTTTAGACTTTCCAGATTCTCATGAATGCCGCCATCAGTTCTAGCTTATACCACGAAGATTCTGATTAGGGAATCTAAGAGATATTCATTCAATCGGATATAGAACGGAGGTGGTTGTCAGGCACACGTTCATGGTTTGAGGAAGGTGATGAGTGTCACGGATCATCACCTTCGTCACAGTTAAGCGCGAATGAATATCTTAGATAGGAACAAGCGTGTTTGAGTGGAAAACAGAAATACTTGCATTAATTCATCGAGACACAGCAGAGCTCCTCACCCCCAACAATGGAGTTTAGAGACTCATGCCGTCAAAGAGTACAAAGTTCAGATCTAAAATGTCATGAGATACAAAATAAGTCTCTAAAAGTTGTTTAAATACTAAACTAGTAGCCTAGGTTTACAGAAATTGAGTAAACCATAACAGATGGTGCAGAGATCCACTTCTGGGGCCCACTTGGTGTGTGCTGGGGCTGAGACTTAAGCAATTCATGTGCATAAAGCCATTTTGGGCGTTCAACGCCAGGTTTGGATCCATTTCTGGCGTTGAACTCCAACTTTTAATCCTTTTCTGGCGCTGGACGCCAGAATTGGGCAGAGAACTGGCGTTGAACGCCCATTTACGTCGTCTATCCTTGAGCAAAGTATGGACTATTATATATTGCTGGAAAGCCCTGGATGTATACTTTTCAACACAATTGAAAGCACGCCATTTCGAGTTTTGTAGCTCCAGAAAATCCACTTTGAGTGCAGGGAGGTCAGAATCCAACAGCATCAGCAGTCCTTTTTCAGCCTGAATAAGATTTTTGCTCAGCTCCTTCAATTTCAGCCAGAAAAATACCTGAAATTATAGAAAAACACACAACTTATAGTAAAGTCCAGAAATATGAATTTTTCCTAAAAACTAATGAAAATAAACTAAAACTAACTAAAACATACTAAAAACTATATGAAATTATCCCCAAAAAGCGTATAAAATATCCGCTCATCACAACACCAAACTTAAACTGTTGCTTGTCCTCAAGCAACTAGACAAATAAAATAGGAGACTAATGGGTTGAGAAGCAATAATATCTCAGAGTTTTTGAGTGAAGCTCAGATTCCAATTAGATGAGCGCGACTAGTAGCTTTTTGCTTCCGAACAGTTTTGGCATCTTACTTTATCCATTGAAGCTCAGAGTGATTGGCATCTATAAGAACTTAGAATTCAGATAGTGTTATTGATTCTCCTATTTTAGTATGATGATTCTTGAACACAGCTATTTCGTGAGTCTTGGCCGTGGCCCTAAGCACTTTGTTTTCCAGTATTACCACCGGATACATAAATGCCACAGACACATAATTGGGTGAACCTTTTCAGATTGTGGCTCAGCTTTGCTAAAGCCCCCAATTAGAGGTGTCCAGGGTTCTTAAGCACACTCTTCTTTTTTGCTTTGGACCTTGACTTTAACTGCTCAGTCTCAAGTTCTCACTTGACATCTACACACCACAAGCACATGGTTAGGGATAGCTTGGTTTAGCCGCTTAGACCAGGATTTTATTCCTTTAGGCCCTCCTATCCACTGATGCTCAAAGCCTTGGGATCCTTTTTATTTGCCCTTGCCTTTTGCTTTTAAGGGTTATTGGCTTTTTGCTCTTGCCTCTTGGTTTTAAGAGCTTTTGGCTTTTTTTGCTTGCTTTTTCTTTTTCTTTCTATTTATTTCGCCTATTTTATTATATATATATATATATATATATATATATATATATATATATTTTTTTTTTCTGCAAGTTTTGTTCTTTGCTGCTTTTTCTTGCTTCAAGAATCATTTTTATGATTTTTCAGATTATCAATAACATGTCTCATGTTCATCATTCTTTCAAGAGCCAACATATTTAACAGTCTTAAACAACAAATTCAAAAGACATATGCACTGTTCAAGCATTCATTCAGAAGACAGAAAGCATTGCCACCACATGTTACTAATTAGAATTTTTCTTATTAAAAACTCGAAATTTTATTGCCTCTTATTCAAAAGATCTACTATTTTATTCATGTTTGCTGATGATGAGAAAAATAGACTATAACCTAATTGGGGATAAAATCAAAATAGACACTAATTACTACTAATGATCATGTAATGAAGACACAAACATAGATAAGCACTTAACATAGAGAAAACAAAAAACAGAGAAAGTAAGAACAAGGAACAAGTCCACCTTAGTGATGATGGCATTTCCTTCTTGAGGAACCAATGATGTTCTTGAGCTCTTTTATGTTTCTTCCTTGCCTTTGTGGCTTGATTCCTAGTGATTTTTGGTATTTCTATCCTCAGTTGCTTCCAATAATTATGTGGAGGGAAGTGCATCCCCTGAGGTATCTCAAGGATCTCTTGATTTGCAGCCACATGTTCTACCATTGAGCTATAGATCCTTCACATAATTGTTTTACCACCCCAAACTTAGAATGTTGCTCGCTCTCGAGCAAAAGAAGAAGGAATAGAAGGAATAGATCTTGAAATGATCCTGTGAGGTCCACAGATCTTGAGGTGTCAAGGCATTTACATCCCTGCACCAATTTAGGCATGCAAAATGCCCTTGCACACAACTCTGGGCGTTCAGCGCCAGGTTGGTGCCCATTTTGGGCGTTCAACGCCCATTTACTAGCCATTTCTGGCGTTGAACGCCAGAACCATGCTTGTTCTGGGCGTTCAGCGCCAGGATGTTGCCCATTTTGGGCGTTCAGCGCCAGAACCATGCTCTGTTCTGGCGTTGAACGCCAGACAGGTGCTTCCTCCAGGGTGTGATTTTTCTTCTGCTGTTTTTGATTCCGTTTTCAATTTTTAATATTTATTTTGTGACTCCACATGATCATGAACCTAATAAAACATGAAAAACCATGAAAATAAATAAAAATTGGGTTGCCTCCCAACAAGCGCTTCTTTAATGTCCTTAGCTGGACCTTGCTGAGCTTTTAATCTAGCTTTAACCTTGAGCACTCTTGCTCAACATTGCCTTCAAGATAGTGCTTGATTCTCTGTCCATTAACAATGAACTTCTTGTCAGAGTCAATATCTTGAAGCTCTACATAACCATATGGTGATACGCTTGTAATCACGTATGGTCCCCTCCACCGGGATTTCAATTTCCCGGGGAATAGCCTGAGTCTAGAGTTGAACAGCAGAACCTTCTGTCCTGATTCAAAGATTCTAGATGACAGCTTTCTGTCATGCCACTTTTTTTATTTCTCTTTATAAAGCTTGGCATTTTCGAAAGCTGTGAATATGAACTCCTCTAGCTCATTTAGCTGGAGCAATCTTTTTTCTCCTGCTAATTTGGCATCAAAGTTTAGGAATCTGGTTACCCAGTAGGCCTTATGTTCCAGTTCCACGGGCAGGTGACATGCCTTACCATACACCAGTTGGTATGGAGAGGTCCCTATAGGGGTCTTGAATGCTGTTCTGTAAGCCCACAGAGCATCATCCAAGCTCCGTGCCCAATCCTTTCTACGGGTATTTACTGTCCGTTCTAGGATTCTCTTTAATTCTCTGTTAGAGACCTCAGCTTGCCCATTAGTTTGTGGATGATATGGAGTAGCCACCTTGTGGCGAATTCCATACCGAACCATGGCAGAGTAAAGCTGTTTATTGCAGAAGTGAGTGCCCCATCACTGATTAGTACTCTAGGGACACCAAATCTGCTAAAGATATGTTTTTGGAAGAACTTCAACACTGTCTTAGTATCATTGGTGGGTGTGGTAATGGCCTCAATCCATTTTGATACATAATCAACTGCCACCAGAATATAAGTGTTTGAGTATGATGGTGGGAAAGGTCCCATGAAGTCAATTCCCCATACGTCAAACAACTCAATCTCCAAGATTCCTTGTTGAGGCATGGCGTAACCATGAGGTAGATTGCCAGCTCTTTGGCAACTGTCACAGTTACGTACAAACTCTCGAGAATCTTTATAGAGTGTGGGCCAATAGAAGCCACATTGGAGGACCTTGGTGGCTGTTCACTCACCTCCGAAATGGCCTCCATATTGTGATCCATGGCAATGCCATAGGATCCTCTGTGCTTCTTCTCTAGGCACACACCTACGGATTATTCCGTCTGCACATCTCTTAAAGAGATAGGGTTCATCCCACAAGTAGTACTTTGCATCAGTAATTAATTTCTTCTTTTGTATCCTGTTGTACTCCTTGGGTATGAACCTTGCAGCTTTATAGTTTGCAATATCGGCAAACCATGGTGTTTCCTGAATGGCAAATAAATGCTCATCCGGAAAAGTCTCAGAGATCTCAAGAGAGGGGAGGGGCGTCCCTTCTACTGGCTCTATCCGGGACAAATGATCAGCCACTTGGTTCTCTGTCCCTTTTCTGTCTCTTATTTCTATATCAAACTCTTGCAGAAGCAACACCCATCTGATGAGCCTGGGTTTTGAATCCTGCTTTGTGAGTAGATATTTAAGAGCAGCATGATCAGTATACACAATCACTTTTGATCCTACTAAGTATGATCTGAACTTGTCAATGGCGTAAACCACTGCAAGTAATTCTTTTTCTGTGGTTGTGTAATTTTTCTGAGCATCATTTAAAATGCGACTAGCATAATAAATGACATGCAGAAGCTTGTTATGCCTCTGTCCCAATACTGCACCAATGGCGTGATCACTGGCATCACACATTAGCTCAAATGGTAACGTCTAGTCTGGTGCAGAAATGACTGGTGCTGTGACCAGCTTAGCTTTCAGCGTTTCAAACGCCTGCATGCACTCTATGTCAAACACAAATGGCGTGTCAGCAGCTAGCAGATTGCTCAGAGGTTTTGCGATTTTTGAAAAATCCTTTATAAACCTCCTATAGAATCCTGCATGCCCCAGAAAGCTTCTGATTGCCTTAACATTGGCAGGTGGTGGTAATTTTTCAATTACCTCTATTTTTGCTTGATCTACCTCTATTCCCTTGTTTGAGATTTTATGCCCAAGGACAATCCCCTCAGTCACCATGAAGTGACATTTTTCCCAGTTTAAAACTAGGTTGGTCTCTTGGCATCTTTTCAGAACAAGTTTCAGGTGATCAAGACAGGAGCTGAATGAGTCTCCATATACTGAGAAGTCATCCATGAAGACTTCCAGAAATTTTTCCACCATATCAGAGAAAATAGAGAGCATGCATCTCTGGAAGGTTGCAGGCGCATTACATAGCCCAAATGGCATCCTTCTATAAGCAAACACTCCAGATGGACATGTGAATGCTGTTTTCTCTTGATCCTGGGGATCTACTGCGATCTGGTTCTAGCCTGAGTAGCCATCCAAAAAGCAGTAATAATCATGACCTGCTAGTCTTTCTAGCATCTGGTTTATGAATGGTAAAGGAAAATGATCCTTTCTGGTGGCTGTATTGAGCCTTCTGTAGTCAATACACATGCGCCACCCTGTAACTGTTCTTGTAGGAACCAGTTCATTTTTTTCATTATGAATCACTGTCATGCCTCCCTTTTTTGGGACGACTTGGACAGGGCTCACCCAGGGGCTATCAGAAATAGGATAAATAATCCCAGCCTCTAGTAATTTGGTGACCTCTTTCTGCACCACTTCTTTCATGGCTGGATTTAGCCGCCTCTGTGGTTGAACCACTGGTTTGGCATTATCCTCCAATAAGATTTTGTGCATGCATCTAGCTGGGCTTATGCCCTTAAGGTCACCTATGGACCACCCAAGAGCTGTCTTGTGTGTCCTTAGCACTTGAATAAGTGCCTCCTCTTCCTGTGAATTTAAAGCAGAGCTTATGATCACTGGAAAAGTGTCACCTTCTCCCAGAAACGCATATTTCAAGGATGGTGGTAATGGCTTGAGCTCGGGTTTAGGAGGTTTTTCCTCTTCCAGAAGAAATTTCAGAGGCTTTTTCATGTCCTCTGAATCCTCTAAATCAGGCTGAACATCTTTAAAGATATTTTCCAACTCTGATTCAAGACTCTCAGCCATGTTGATCTCTTCTACCAAAGAGTCAATAAGATCAACTTTCATGCAGTCTTTTGATGTGTCTGGATGCTGCATGGCTTTGACAGCGTTCAACTTGAATTCATCATCATTGACTCTCAGGGTTATCTCCCCCTGTTGGACGTCAATGAGGGATCGTCTAGTTGCTAGGAAGGGTCTTCCTAGAATGAGAGTAGCACTCTTGTGCTCCTCCATTTCCAGCACAACAAAGTCAGTGGGAAAGGCGAATGGCCCAACTCTGACAATCATGTCTTCAATCACGCCTGATGGGTATTTAGTGGAACCATCAGCAAGTTGGAGACATATCCGGGTTGGTTTAACTTCTTCAGTTAAGCCAAGCTTCCTGATAGTGGATGCAGGTGTTAGGTTGATGCTTGCCCCAAGATCGCATAAAGCTGTCTTGGTGCAATTACCTTCTAATATGCATGGTATCAGAAAACTCCCAGGGTCTTTAAGCTTTTCAGGAAAGCTCTTCAGAATGACTGCACTGCATTCTTCAGTGAGGAGAACTCTTTCTGTTTCTCTCCAATCCTTTTTATGACTCAAGATCTCTTTCATGAACTTGGCATAAGAAGGTATTTCCTCAAGTGCTTCTGCAAATGGAATCTTTATTTCAAGAGTCCTGAGATAATCTGCAAAGCGAGCAAATTGCTTATCCTGCTCCTCTTTCCGGAGTTTTTGAGGATAAGGTATCTTGGCTTTATATTCTTCAACCTTAGTTGCTGCAGGTTTATTGCCTACAGAAGTGGTTGAAGAAGCCTTTTTAGAGGGGTTGTTATCAGCATTTGTGTGTGTCTGATCCCTCACTGGCAATTGAGTGCCAGAGTTAGAAGCTGGAGTGAAACTGGACGCCAGCTCCTTGTCTTCTCCTGGCGTCTGAACGCCAGAACTGTGCCCATTTTGGGCGTTCAGCGCCAGATCTTGCCCATTTTGGGCGTTCAACGCCAGATCCTTGCCCATTTCTGGCGTTGAACGCCAGTCCTGCCTTATTTCTGGCGTTGAACGCCAGTCATGAGCATGGTCTGGGCGTTCAGCGCCAGCCTTCCACTAATTTTCTAGTGTTTTAGTTCCAGAATTACTTTTCCCTGGGCTCTTACTGTCCTCAGGTGAATTTTGGGTGGTTTGCTCATTTCTTAGCTTTTTGCTGCCTTGAGGTGGGGTATTTAATGTTTTCCCACTTCTTAGTTGAACTGCTTGGCATTCTTCTGCTATTTGCCTTGACAGCTGCTGCTTTGTTTGCTTAAACTGTTCGTCCATATGTATATTAGCCATCCTTGTCTCTTGTAACCTGTCTTTAAATTCAGCTAGTTGCTTTGTTAGAAAGTCCAATTGCTGATTGAATTCAGCAGCTTGTTTTACAGGACTGAGTTCAGCAGTTACTGTTTTAACCTCTTCATTCATGGAAGGGTTGTTGCTTAGGTACAGATGCTGATTCCTGGCAACTGTATCAATGAGCTCTTGAGCCTCTTCAATTGTCTTTCTCATGTGGATAGATCCACCAGCTGAGTAATCTAGAGACATCTGAGCTCCTTCTGCAAGCCCATAGTAGAAGATGTCTAACTGAACCCACTCTGAAAACATTTCAGAGGGGCATTTTCGTAGCATCTCTCTGTATCTCTCCCAGGCATCATAAAGAGATTCATTATCTCCTTGTTTAAAGCCTTGGATGTCCAGCCTTAGCTGTGTCATCCTTTTTGGAGGGAAATATTGATTCAGGAATTTTTCTGTCAGCTGTTTCCATGTCCTTATGCTGGCCTTAGGTTGGTTATTCAACCATCTCTTAGCTTGATCTTTTACAGCAAATGGAAACAGTAATAGTCTGTAGACGTCCTGATCTATTTCTTTATCATGTACTGTGTCAGCAATTTGTAAAAACTGTGCCAGAAACTTTGTAGGTTCTTCCTGTGGAAGACCGGAATACTGGCAACTTTGCTGCACCATGATAATGAGCTGAGGATTCAACTCAAAGCTACTGACTCCAATGGAGGGTATGCAGATACTACTCCCATATGAAGCAGTAGAGGGGTTAGAATATGACCCCAGAGTCCTCCTGGACTGTTCATTTCCGCTTAGGTCCATGATGGAGAAAGGGAGATGATGTAAAATAGAAAAAATATTTTTATTTATTTATTTATATATTTATTTCAAAAATGAAGTAAATTGAAATAAAATAAATAAAAATTGAGTGAAGATTTTCGAAAAACTGAGGAGAGAGAAAGTGGTTAGGAAGTTTTGAAAAGGATATGATGATTTTGAAAAAAAAGTTTTAAATTTTGAAATAAAAATCTAAATTTTAGAAATATATTTCGAAAATTTGTTTTTAAAATAGAGAGAAAAGATATTTTTTTATTTTTAAGAGGAAAGAGAAAAACAATAAGATAGCACAAGATTTAAAATTTTTAGATCTAATGCTCCTTATTTTCAAAAATTTTGGAGGGAAAACACCAAGGAACACCAAACTTAAAAATTTTAAGATCAAGTCACAAGGAAAACTCAAGAACACTTTGAAGACTCACAAGAACCCAAGAACATGAAGAAAGAACACCAAACTTAAAATTTTTTAGAAAACCAAACCAAAATTTTCGAAAACCAAAGGGAAATCAACAAGAAAACACCAAACTTAAAGTTTGGCACAAAATTTAATAGAGAAATTATTATTTATGAAAAAGAAGATTTTGAAAAGAATATGAAAGATTCTAACCCAATTACCAAGAACACAGACTAACGCTCTAGCCAAATGAGTTATGAATGGAACACTTGTTTTGAAGAAGTAATTTTTTGAAAACTAATGTTTTGAAACGACACAAGAAAAACAAGAAAAATTCAATAAAAATTACTTTTCGAAAAGAAATTTTTTTTTGAAAGAGAAAATAAGGATTCTAAAATTTTAACCAAAAACAATGATAAGAGACTCTAAACCAAGAAAAATTTTTCCTAATCTAAGCAACAAAATAAACCGTCAGTTGTCCAAACACGAACAATCCCCGGCAACGGCACCAAAAACTTGGTGCACGAATTGTGAATCACACTTTTCACAACGCGTACCACTAACCAGCAAGTGCACTGGGTCGTCCAAGTAATACCTTACGTGAGTAAGGGTCGAATCCCACGGAGATTGTTGGTTTGAAGCAATCTATGGTTATCTTGTAATTCTTAGTCAGGAAGTCAATTATGTTTATCAGTTGAATTGCGAATAAACAGGAGAGCATGAATTAGAAGTTACTTGTTATGCAGTAATGGAGAATATGTTGGAGTTTTGGAGATGCTTTGTCTTCTGAATCTCTGCTTTCCTCTGTCTTCTGATTCACGCACGCACGTCCTCCTATGGCAAGCTGTATGTAGGTGGATCACCGTTGTCAATGGCTACCATCCATCCTTCCAGTGAAAAGATTCCAAGTGCGCTGTCACCGCACGGCTAATCATCTGCAGGTTCTCAGTCATACCGGAATAGGATCTGCTATCCTTTTGCGTCTGTCACTACGCCCAGCACTCGTGAGTTTGAAGTTCGTCACAGCCATCCAATCCCAGAATCCTACTTGGAATACCACAGACAAGGTTTAGACTTTCCAGATTCTCATGAATGCCGCCATCAGTTCTAGCTTATACCACGAAGATTCTAATTAGGGAATCTAAGAGATATTCATTCAATCGGATATAGAACGGAGGTGGTTGTCAGGCACACGTTCATGGTTTGAGGAAGGTGATGAGTGTCACGGATCATCACCTTCGTCACAGTTAAGCGCGAATGAACATCTTAGATAGGAACAAGCGTGTTTGAGTGGAAAACAGAAATACTTGCATTAATTCATCGAGACACAGCAGAGCTCCTCACCCCCAACAATGGAGTTTAGAGACTCATGCCATCAAAGAGTACAAAGTTCAGATCTAAAATGTCATGAGATACAAAATAAGTCTCTAAAAGTTGTTTAAATACTAAACTAGTAGCCTAGGTTTACAGAAATTGAGTAAACCATAACAGATGGTGCAGAGATCCACTTCTGGGGCCCACTTGGTGTGTGCTGGGGCTGAGACTTAAGCAATTCACGTGCATAAAGCCATTTTGGGCGTTCAACGCCAGGTTTGGATCCATTTCTGGCGTTGAACTCCAACTTTTAATCCTTTTCTGGCGCTGGACGCCATAATTGGGCAGAGAACTGGTGTTGAACGCCAGTTTACGTCATCTATCCTTGAGCAAAGTATGGACTATTATATATTTCTGGAAAGCCCTGGATGTCTACTTTCCAACACAATTGGAAGCATGCCATTTCGAGTTCTGTAGCTCCAGAAAATCCACTTTGAGTACAGGGAGGTCAGAATCCAACAGCATCAGCAGTCCTTTTTCAGCCTGAATCAGATTTTTGCTCAGCTCCCTCAATTTCAGCCAGAAAAATACCTGAAATTACAGAAAAACACACAACTCATAGTAAAGTCCAGAAATATGAATTTTTCCTAAAAACTAATGAAAATAAACTAAAAACTAACTAAAACATACTAAAAACTATATGAAATTATCCCCAAAAAGCATATAAAATATCCGCTCATCAGAAGGTAAAACAAAAAGGAAAAGATGAATAAGAAAAAAAGAAGAAGATGGTGATGATGAAAAAAAGAAGAAGCAGTAGAAAATGAGAGGGATGAAGAGGAAAAGTTTTGAATTATACAAAACTTATCAGCACACGTACACCAAAAATTCTTAAACAATACACCCAAATATCTTCGTGTTACACCCAAATATCTTCGTGTTACACCCAAATTTACTGCAAATACAGAAAAATGTTTCTTCTAATACTGTATTTTTTTCTTCTTCTTTTTTTCTTTATTTCTTTCTTTCTTTTAGTTGAATGAATGTAAGTTCATCATCTTCCAAATAATTTTGTATCATTATGTATTTATTCTTCTTCTTTGTTTGATTTTTTTATTTTTATTCATGTTAAAAGAGTAAAATAAGAAGAAACTTGAGAAGATAAAACAAGAAGAAAAGGAGGAGGAGGAGGAGGAGGAGGAGGAGGAGGAGGAGGAAGAAGAGTTTTGAATTATGCACAATTTATTAGCACATACACAGCGAAAATTCTTAAAGAATACACTCAAATATCTTCGTGTTACACCCAAATTTGCTGCAAATATAGAAAAATATTTTTTAATGCATAACTTTTATATTAAATTCAATTTAAACTATCAACTATGAAACATTATTCACATACAGAATCATAAACTACTAACAAAAAAATTAACTAGAATCGAACCATACATCAGCTACTTGATTGGATTCAAAACAATAATAAATTTCGTTTTGGTTCAATTAACAATCTGAACTTGAATTATTCATTATCTTCAACAATGAGAAAACTAATGATAAAGGAGAAAGAGGAAAAGGAAGGAGGAGAAGAAATTCTAATGAAAAAAGGAGAAAGAGGAGGAGGAAGAGGTGATGTTAGTGACGACGATAATGAGAGAGAAAAATAATAAAAAAGAAGAAAAAGAAAAAAAACGTGCAGCAAAAAAAAGAAGAACGTACAATAACGATACGACAAAAAATGTGTGCGTGTTAATATAAATAAGGAGCGAACCCAAGATTGGTATTTCTCTAGAAGCGAACCCAAGATTGGTCAGGACCTGGAAACCGATAATTGACAAGGTGGAGGAGAAGCTTAGCCTGTGGAAAGCAAAGGTCCTTAATAAGGCGGGTAAGCTGGTCCTAATTAAATCTGTGTTAAATAGCTTGCTGGTGTACTACTTGAGTCTGTATAAGATGCCGAAGGCAGTGGCAGAAAAGTTGATATCACTGTAGAGGAGATTCCTGTGGAGCAAGGAGGAAGGCAGGAATGGTCTGGCGCTTGTTAAGTGGGAGGTGGTTCAAGCCCCTAAAAAATTGGGTGGACTGGGGATTGGTGATGCCGTGGTTAGAAACTCTGCACTACTATTTAAGTGGTGGTGGCGCTTTTCAAAAGAAGAATGTCCACTATGGAAGAAGGTTGTGTGCTCCTGTTACGATTTGAATCCCAGTGTGATGTTATCAGCTCAAACATTACCTACTAGAGGGAGTCCATGGAAGGATATCTGTCAGCTACAGTTCAGGGATAATGTTGTGAAAGATAAGATGATTGCGGGGTTGTCTATGGAGGTGGGTGACGGAAGGAGGACTCGATTTTGGGAAGATGTCTGGCTACAAAGTAGTCCGCTACAGATGAGTTTTCCGAGGCTTTTCTCCATTTTAAACTAAAAAGGATCAGTCATAGGGGATTGTGGGTTCTGGGATGGGTTAGAGTGGATTTGGAATTTCCAGTGGAGGCGAGACTTATACCAGTAGGAGTTGGACCTAGTGGATCAATTGCATGAGACATTAAGACCTGTAAAGCTGGCACATGATAAGCCAGACAGAATTTTTTGGAAATTTGACAAGGAAGGTATATTCTCAACTAACTCTTTTGTGCAGGTAGTACAGTCAGAATCTCTTCCGGAGGACATAACCAGCTACAACTTCATAAGAACCTTATGGAAAGGTTTGGTGCCGCCACGAGTGGAGTTATTTACCTGGTTTACTCTGGTAGGAAGAGTGAATACTAAAGAAAGACTACTTAGATTGGGAATTATCAGACAAGGTGATAACATGTGTGTTCTGTGTAATAAAGAAGTAGAACTTATTCATCACTTGTTTCTGGGTTGTGAGTTTACTTGGCAGGTGTGGTGTCAATGGCTATCTGAATTAAGGAGATTGTGGACAATTCCGGGCACCCTAAAAGAACAATTCGAGAATTGGACATGTGCTACTAACATGAAGGTAGAGTGTCACAAATGGCTTATATGCTTCTGTTCAGTTATTTAGAACATTTGGCTAGAGAGAAACGGGCGGATTTTTAGTAACAAGGAAGGGAGTGCAGAGGAGGTATTTTAGAAATCATTAAACAGTGTTAGAAAATGGAGTAGTCTAGATCCTTTTTGTTGTTGATGGTTATGCCGGAGATGACATTAAGAAAGCATTATTTCTACTTTTTATGTCATTGCATCGATTCGCTTCTTGCTCCACTTTCTCGTGTTGAGCTCTTATGTTAAAAAAAATATATAAATGATTTGTACGAAAAAAAAAGCGCTTATATACAGAGAATAATCGAAAAAAATGTGTTAAAATATAATTGACAGGAATGAGGATTGAGGAATGGTAACACATTACATATTCATCCTTAATCATAAAATGACAGAAAAAGGTGAATAGCTTTAATTTAAAAAAAAAAGTGTAAAATAATACTAACCTACTCGTGAACTTGATTAGGTTATATTTTTTTTTAAAATTTAATTTAATTTTAATTATTAATAATATGAAACATTTTACACAAAAATTTAATTATTTTGAATTTTTTTTTTTACTATTCATATAATTAAGTAATTATGTTTACGAAAGCAGTAATTAGATATACCTATAAAATTATATAAGTAAATAAAATTAAATTCTCTTAAATTAATAAATGATCCAATAAATTATTTTCCGTACAAAATAATTGAATGTCGCCATACACGCGTAGACGGTAGACATATCGAAATGGAAGCAACAGTAACAGTAATGGCCGTGATAATAAACTGTGTGATTGTGAATTAGACAGAGCACCTACCATCGCCCGTTTCCGAACTCAAAAGTGAAATTCTTATAGTGGCCATTGTTGAGTGGCAAGAGTTGAGTGGTAAAATTAGCAAACACGATGAGCGAAAAAGAAAGCTTAGCCTATCCCGACGCCAAAAAGGAGGTCGCAGAAAAAGTAGAAGAAGAAAAAGAATCAAATACAATGGAAAAAGAAGTAGAAGTAGTAGCATCAGACTCAGTTTCAAACCAAAACCAAAACAATAACAATGAAAATCAACACCAAAACCCACTCACCGAACCTTCATCTTCAACCATCACTTTCCACTCTCCTTCTCCTCCTTCCTCTTCACTACGAACCCGCAAATCCCCTTCGCCTCCGCTTCACTCCATCTCCGACTCTTCGATTTCCTCTGGCCACTCCTCCACCGGCCACGTGTCCTCTTCGCCGTCGCCGCCGAGGAAGTCTCCAGCCGTTTCCTCGCCGGAATCCTCGATCTCCGATGGCCACTTCTCCCTCCGCGACGAAGCCACTCCAATCGAAGACCAAAGGTTCCCTCCTGTGCCGGCGCCGGTGCCGGTTGTGGTGGCTCATCGGTTCCAGGTGGAGCCTAACGTGGTCACCAGGGTAGATCCCGGAGCGGAAGAGGGTTTCATCGGCGTCAATGATGTCAAACAAGCCTCCGCAGGTGATGGCAATGGCAACGGCGGCGGCGGCGGCGGCGGCGGAACTAATCGGCGGTTGAGACCAGATGTGATGAGTATGTTGAGGTCTAAGAAAATAGCGATGTGGAGCAAAGTTCTGCTGAGTCTTCGAATCGCCACTTTTGCATCCTGTTTGATGTCTCTCTCAGTATTGGCTGCCGATAAGCGAAAGGGCTGGGCACAGGACTCTTTCTATAGATACAAGGAATTCAGGTACATATTAAAGTAGTTAAAATAAAAATTATTTTCTGTGCTTTTAGTTTTATTTTTGTGATATTCTGTTATGTGAATTTTTATTGGTTTGGTTCTCCATTTTATGAATTGGTTCTTTGTTATGCTATTGAAGTTGTTAGTGTGCTTTAGAGTGGATTTTGATTCTTGATGTCAGTAATGTCTGGAACAAAAAATGTTAAGTGCACGCCAAAAATCAGCCACCAAATTACCACCATATACTTGTGTATAAATGCATGTGTTATTAAACAACCCTATTTTGTATTAATATGTATTTTACATGGGTAACTGATTTGGTGGCTGATTTTTGGCATACATATGGCATGATTGATTGGAACCAACCCATGGTTGGTCACCCGATTGGGGGCACATACTCCTTCCCCTTAACCGTGGTCTTGATTTGACTCCCAAGTATGGAAAAATCGGTTATAGGAAAGCGATGCCCCCTATGGGATTTCAGATGCTCAAATATGATTATTTCCCAATGAAGTAATGCTTGAATTGGTTGGTTAATTCAAAAGTTCTTCCGTGAATGCTAGTTTATCAAGTCATGCTTGAATACACATAAAAGTTAGTGTATGATTTTTGCAGGTACAGCTTGTCAGTGAATGCTATTGGGTTTATGTATTCCGCATTGCAGATATGTGATCTAGTGAAGTACATTTTCACAAGAAAGCACATTGTGGAGCACCAGCTGAGGGCTTTATTCAGTTTTGTAATGGATCAGGTACTTATCCCACGTTCAGAGGTTTTAATTCATGGCTATGTAGTTCATTAGTTAGTATTGTACAAACAGTAGCCCCATCTCTGGGTTTTGGTTATTATGGTGACTCAGAAAATTGTTGTAGTATTGATTGGTGCTGGTGATTTATGATGAAAAGTAATAAACTAGGGGACCACAGGGAAAACTTGAGTCTAGCTGGGAAATCCAGTTGAGAATTTTTGGGGTCTGCTCTTGGAAAAAATCTTTGATGCCTTCTTACACTCTTTTCCACTGTGTTGATTTTAACTTTCGTTGAAATTTTATTTTATTTTTTATTGTGTATAACCGATTATTAGATATCATTCTATATATTCTATTTATTATAGCTTCAGGCTGCTTCTACATGTTTTATGTCAGTATTTCTTAGTAGAATATATTACTTTTACACCCTAATATTATATATATAGGTTGCTATGCCTTATGTTATATGCCGCAGCGCTAACTGCTATATTTCCATAGCAGATTTTTGCCTACCGATGGTCCATACTTAGTATAATTGAACTTGCAACACTTGGTTGCAAAGTGCAAACACTAACTGTTTTTTTGCCTCACATATCATGATCTGGAAAGGCGTGCTATCTAGTTTACCTTATAAAGAAACTGAGGAATTGCTTGTTTTCAATTACAGATCTTGACATATCTTCTAATGTCGGCATCATCATCGGCTGCCACTAGAGCTTATGACTGGGAGTCCAATTGGGGTAAGGATAAATTCCCGGACATGGCAAATGCATCTGTGGTTTTGTCCTTCGTGGCCTTTGTGGCCTTCGCCTTCACCTCACTTGTATCAGGTTCTATCCTTTGTAGGTTTAGATAGTTTATGCAGTTTTTCTTTGCTTCACAGTCTCCTGTTATCCTATCCTATCATGTGTACATTCCGGTAGTTTATGCAACTCTTAGTTGCTATGGTGGCCTTTCCCCAACAATCTTGCATCAGGTTCCATCCTTGTAGTTTCAGATAGCTTTACAAACATTATGCAATATTGTATATAAATATGTGGGTTGATTGTTGTTATATCAGTTTTGGAAATGGCATGTGCCCAATGTTCTGAAAGAAGATTTGCTATGTAAAAATAGGAAATTTTTAGTTATGTCAATCTTGTACTAGGATTGACTATTGAGATGCTTAGTTCATTTGCATGTCATTTATTGAACGCTCAGATCATCTATTAATATATGATAGGAGACAAGTATTACTATATTAGTAGAATAAAACATTAATCATTCGAAATCCCTTTAGGGTGGATAAACCTGTTTTTTTTTAATAAGATTGGTATTAAAAAATACCTAAAATTTTTGTTTATCACCAATTAACACTTTTCTTTAATAAGACTAGCAAAAACGCTAAATGGTATTTTTATAATTTAAAATATAATAACATCCAACACTTTTATTTTTGGCGGGTCCTAAGCTTTCAGATGTACACTACACGAATCTTAGTAAAGTATAAGCAACAAATAATAAAGACAACCAGGAGTAAGAAATGTTATGAAAGATTTTTTGCTCTCACACGTTTCACGTTGTTTTTAAAAAAGTTAGAATTACACAACAAAAAAGAAAAAGAATTCAATAACAATTTTAAATAAAAGAATAAGTAGCATGATAATAAAATATAGAGGTAATGACCAAATCAGTACCCGAAAGATTAAAACGCTGACATTGCGGTACCTGACTATTGTAATCGACAAAATGGTACTTGGTTAATTTTAAAAACTGACAAGCGCGTCCATAAGCTTGCCGGACCAAAACTCCGGTGAGGACAATGCTTACCTGGACACCGGATTATGCTGACAAATCATGTTTTAATTGAGTTGTAATTTCTAATTAATTAATTTGTTAGCCTAGGTGGAAATTGATTTCATTTTGTCCCCAAATCAGAACTCTTTGTCCTGATCCCAAATTAACAAGCTCTCTATGGCAGTACCAACAGCTTCAATGACGCTTCTCATAGCCAGCTGGTTAACACCTTCTTCCCTCTTCATCTTTGTCAACCTCGTCATTGGCACCATTGCCATCACCTCCCGCTTCACCTCCTCCCACAACAACCGAATTCAAGAACATGAACTCCAACACCCTTTCACTCGCTCACCCTCCCTCCTGCAACGAGTCAGATCCTTTAGACTCACTCATCAATACACCTACGACACAACGCCGAGTACTGCCGAACCGGCGAGTTCACTCAGCCTCAACTCGTTCGAACATCCTCGCTTTTGGAACGAGTCAGGTCCTTCAATTTCAGCCTCCACAAACACGAAACCACGGAAACATCATATGCAGAAAAAACAGATCATAACCAGGCCCAGGCGCAGGCCCAAACCAACCAACCAGCGGCGGCCACCTTCTCCTCCCTCGCTCTTACTGGCCGAGCCACCGTGACCCTCCTCTTCGCGATATCACCTCTAGCTCGCGTCCAGCCTCCGTCTTCTTCCCCTCCTGTCCGAACCCTAGCCTCGCCTCAGCCTCCAATCATCACCACCGCAGCCGGCGTCTGTACCCACAACCGACACAGAGCCACCACATCTCTCTCTTTCTTCTTCTTTCGCCTCTACATCTTTCCCCTGTCCGTACCCTAGCGCCGCCCAGAACCACCGAACCTTCGCGGACCACCCAACGCGCCTCCACACCTTCACTGTTTCGACGCCTCACCTCCGCGATTTCACCATCGCCGCACCTCACCTCCGCCGAGCCCAGAACCTAACCTCCAACCACATCGCCGCCGGTTCTCCTTGGCTCTGTGCGAGACCCACCACCTCCGCGAAGCTCTCTCTCCCTCTGTCATTAGTTCCCTAACCGCCAGCCACCAACAGCCTCCTCTTCACCGGACTAACACGACGGCGAGCTTCTCTTTCGCCTCCCTGTTCGCCGCTAGGACTCCACCTAGAGAAGCAGGGATTCAAGTGGCAGAAGTTCAGAGAGCTTGTTAATTTGGGAATAGGGCAAAGAGTTCTGATTTGGGGCAAAATGAAATTAATTTCCACCTAGGCTAACAAATTAATTAATTAAAAATTACAACTCAATTAAAATATGATTTGTCAGCATAATCCGGTGTCCAGGTAAGTATTGTCCTCACCGGAGTTTTGGTCTGGCAAACTTATGGACACGCTTGTCAGTTTTTAAAATTAACCAAGTACCATTTTGTCGATTACAATAGTCAGGTACCGCAATGTCAGCGTTTTAATCTTTCGGGTACTGATTTGGTCATTACCTCTAAAATATATAACTCAATGCCTGCATGGGGTGTCTTTGGATGTTGAATTTGAGTCTGGTTGGAGATAGATCCTGGTTGGAGATAGATCAAGGGAGCGTATACTGCAAAAAAATAGTTATATTGGGCTTTTGAATAAATTGATAAATTGGGATGCTAGAAAGGATTGGAGGTGGCTTTGGAAGCTGCATATTTCGGAAAAACTCATTTTCTGGTTGGGAGCTCAAAATGCTCTTCCTACCGCTGCTCTTCGATACTAACTTCAACGGGCTAAGTCGGATTTCTGTCTTAGATGTTGAGCTCACTCTGAGACTATCCTTCATTGCTTGAGGGATTGTTCAAAGTCAAAATTTGTTTCGACTTTTTTGGGATTCTCGAAGGGTTTTTTATTTTTATAAATTAAATAAATATAATAATTATTGAAATAAATAATTTAACAAATATTTATCGAAATAAATATTTTTCTTTTATCTCGTTTACAGTGTACGAGATACATGTGGACGCGACATATATATCTCGTTTATAGATACATCTAATTTTTTAAAAAAAAATTTAAAAATAATAAAAAATATTAATAATCCAAAATTTTAGTATACAATTAGTACATAAAAAAGTTGGCAGAAGAGATTAAAATAGATATATTGATCAATTAGTACTAAAAAAGAATACATAAAAAATTTTAAATTAAATTATGATCCATCAATTTAAATTTGAAAAATAAAAATAACGGTTTGCGAATTGTTAAGTGAGATTAATGGAAGAGTGGGAAGAGAATTGAAACCGTTATCTCCCACCCATTAACCTCTCCTAATAATTGAAAAAAGGTGATCTCATCTTTTTGTGTTTTATTTATTGTGCCAACTTCACGGTTATCTCATCTTTTTGTATTTTATTTATAGTGCCAACTTTACGCTTCTCATCTTTCAATTTTTAAAAGCGGGTACAATTACCGAACTTGAACACGATACGAATTTTTTATTTTTCAAATTTAAATTAATAGATCATAATTTAATCTAAAATTTTTATGTACTCTTTTTGAATACTAATTGATCAAACATATCCATTTTAATCTCTCCCACCAACTTTTTTATGTAAACGAGATACGTGCAAAATTATTTCGTTTATAATGAGATGAGAGAAGAATATTTATTTCAATAAATATTTTTTAAATTATTTATTTCGGAAATTATTATATTTATTTAATTATAAAAATAAAAAATCCGATTCTCAAATCCCACTTAAATTCTAAAGGGTTTTGCAGGTGATAACTTTTACATATTTGTAGCGGATTTGTGGTGGATTTGGAATAAGTGCTCGTCTGCTTTCTCAGTTAGTTTCAAAGTGTGTGCTATGGCGAAAACTTTCAAATTAGGAAAAATTTTCAAAACCCATAAACTGATTCAACTGCCTCCTAGCTTATGGTCTTGACTTGAGCATGGATTTTTGAAATTGAACTGTGACAGAAATGTATTTAAGGAAGAAGAGCTGGCGGGATTTGGTTATGTTCTACGAGGTGAATATGGCAATTGGATTCATGCCAGGAGTTAGTGTTCTTTGTGCAGAAATTTGGGTGATTTGGAATAGTCTGTTGATGACTTCAGAAATTGGTGCCAAGCATATTATCTGTTAGGTGGACTAATGGATACATTTCTTCTTGTTAGTCATTGTTGCTTCCCTGGTAAACATGAAGAGACGGCTTTGCTACAAAAGATTTTCGAACTCAAGAACCATAGAAGTTAGGAATTGTGTTTTGTGTTAATACAGCAAAATGCAAATAATGTTGCTGACTGGTTAGCAAAATTTGGGGCACATAGTAATTGTAATACAGGAAATTGACTACAATCACCATATTGCTCATGGATAACATAATTTAGGCGACTCATCCTTGTTTTGTTTATTGCTGTTTTTGTTTCGCTTTCTTTTCTTTTTTTATTAGCCTCAGCTTACCAAAAAAGTATGCTTACATGGGGTAGACCCACTATCAATCACGGATAATACAGTGATATTATGAAGTAATAATTGAATAAAAAACGGAGGTTGGTGACCATTCATGAACTATTCCTAATGGAGTTAGCATTCTCACTCTGCAATAACATATTTTAATGAGTAAATCACAATTTCAGACCATTAAAAATGTCAGATAAAACTAACCATTACAGGCTAAAACTAACAAAACCTTAATCATAGGTTAATTTTGTTTAAAATGCCATTATTACCCTTTACTCCTTTTCCTTCCCCTTTCTTTTTCTTCTACCTCTTCCTCTTCTAAAATTCTCCAAAAATCGGTGCCATTATCATCACCAACAACACCAACACAATATCCATCATCACCCAACATACACAAACCCTAAAATTTTCAAATCTGAAATTATAATTAATCAAAACAATTTTGCAGCAAAGTTTAGAATCTACAACTATGAGAAAGCTAAAAACGAAGAGTTGGAACAAGAACAAGAAAACGAAGAACAAGAGGAAGAGGAATTGGAGTAGGAGGAAGATGAATAGTTCAGCTTCAGTTTTCCTATCCCATGATTTCGCCAGTTTCCGCCGATAATGTATTCGATAATGGCTAGATCGACCTTCGATCAGAATCTTCTTTTTTTTTTCTTAGACGAGTATGAATACGAGGCAAAACATAACTATGGCCCCTGTAGATGGAACAACAATGCGGCGAGGCTCCATTTCCTCATCGGCGGCTTTGATGGCTGCAGTACCAAAGAGCCTTATTATGAGTTGTTGCTGAAGATAACGATGAAGATCCAAAGTTATTAACTTTCGGTGGTTAATCTCAATGGGTTTGCTTCAATTTCATCTTCTGACATCTCCATAGGTGAGGAAGCTAACTCATTAATAGTTGCATTTGGATGATAGGTGGCAATCATCAAAACTATGTTTCTACAAAACTGAACCTGACCATGGAAGTCTTTAGCAGAAAGATGTTAATTGAAATCCAAAGATTTGAACTTTGAGAAACATTTGATGATGGGTGTTCACTGTTCATCGAAGTCTCAGTTTTGGTTCATGGCTTCCAGTTAAGTCTTGGTACTTTTTTGCATTTTTGCAAATTATATGATGAATTTGGGATTTAAATTATGACTAATTTCTCAATGGATGCATCTAAGGTTAAGTCTAAATTGGAAGGTAATATTGTTAATACACATCCAAATGGTTCAACTCTTGCATCCAGTTAGATCAAGGAAGAGGTAGAAAGGAAAGAGACAAGGAAAAAAGAGTTAAGTCTCAGTTTAGTATTTGATATTGGGGAGTTGCACCTATTTAGTTTCTCTTTTCAATTGCTATAATAGAAGTATCAATTTTATAATATATTTAAATTTTTTTTCGAACTAAGGAATAGTATTTTTTTTTTGTGCTATTTAATTATTTTTTTAAATAATATTTCAGCTGTTTTGTTCATATATTTTTTGTAATCTTTTTTAAAGAAATTTTGAATGTGTTTTTTAAAATGTAATTCAATTGCCTGTGTGTTCTAAAGTCTTTTTTAATGGATGAAGGATGTTATTTTAAAGATTTTTTCACGGTTGTTACAAATTATATTTTATTATTATTATGTTAATTGATGTTATTATCAAAGGTTTAGTGTTTTTTTTTCATACTATTTCGGCTATTTTTTAAATATATTTTCTGGAGTCTTTTATAAGATAATTTCGGAATCATTTTTTACTATGTATTTTAATGGTTTTTGGCCTTAGTGTTCTATATTCTTGTCTTTTATGCAAGGTTTTGAAAACCGGACCGGTCATCAAACCGTTCTAATGACTGGTTCACTGGTTTACAGGTCCAATCGGTCTAACCAGTGATTCAACCGGAAAAACCGTTTTAAAATAAAATAATAAATAAATTATAACCAATACATAAAATATCTGTTCCTATATTTTGCATTGTTCTGTTCTTGTATGATATGTGCCTTTTTCTTGGCTTGTGGATCAATGCCACTGTGTGTGAGATGATTGTTGTCATCAGAATTGTTACAAGAACCATGATTGAAAATACTTCATCGCCCAATACCTACTTACATACATAATGAATTGAATCAATAATATGCATGATGGGTATACGTGAATTAATTTATAAAAAGTTAAAACATGCATCATATAATTGAGCACTATAATTTCAATGAAGCCTTTAGTATTCATAAGCAGACCAAGAATTACACCTTCCATGACAGGTATTTGGAATAGGAGAGAAACAACAAGAGGAACCATCAAGACCACAAATCCCCATCTAGTGGTTCCCTTGATCAAGGTGAGATTAGTCTTGAGGCCACTGATAGCAAAGAAGAGAGGTAGCAGAAGGCCAGAAACAAAGTCCTCAAGCTTCTCAATGATAGCAGCAGCAAGTGGTCCATTTGGAATAACCAAACCATAAACAAATGCACCAAACACAGCATGTGCCTCAAGTGCATCAGTGATAAAAGCAGAGATCATAACACCAGTAAGTACAATGCATATCTGTGTTTCACTGAAGGGTTGTTCCTCTGGGGTTTTATGTATCATCCATGACACCAGAGGCCTAAAAACAAGAATGCAAACAACAACAAATGCAAGACTTGACAATAGAACCCAGAGAGAAGCATAAGAATAACGAGCTTTCCTCTCTGACAAGGCAATGCCTACAGCTAACAAAGCCCAAGCACACATGTCATAGACAAAACAGCAACCAGCAATTACAAAACATTACAAGAAAATTTCAACAAAAATTTCAGAAATTAAAAAAACTAAAACAGAGTAGCAGAACTAAATCAATTATTTGATTTCAAAAAATCCATTCACAATTTCACATTCAGCTATCAGTAAACAGAGCATAAAAGGAAGAAGAACCGAAATGATGAAAGTAGGGCCACTAACCTTCGACGGAGAGAAGGACGGCGAGCGGCGAGACGACGGAGAGCGGAGACCCAACGGCGAACTGCTCCAAGCCTCGAACAGAGAAGCAGAGGAAGAGAGGGCTTGGGTTCTGGACAGGGGGAAGAGGAAGAAGCGGAGGCGCTGACAATACGGACGGCGGCGACACTGCGGTAGAACTATTGAGGAAGAACCTAGGGCTAGGGTTTTGAAGCGCGGCGATGGAAGCGCGGCTGAGCAGACAAAGACGACGGACGCCGAACTCGAGGAAGCAACCGCGATCGGTGACAGCGAACAGGGGTTGAAGACTTGGAGTACGAGAGAAGCTAGATGACGGATGGCAAACTTTGAGTGCGACGGACGGCGGCAGTATGCCACTCCTTGTGGCGGTGGTGTAGGCTTACAGTGCTAGGGTTTTGTGGTTGGGGTTGTGTGATTTCTGACTGAAAGAAAGGGAGAACGGGAGAATGGGAGAAAGAAACGAAGAGCTTCCCTTTTTGTGTAAACCGGCCGGGTTCCGGTTCGGTCTGACCGGCCGGTTCTCGTCTGGTTCAACGGTTTTTTGTCGGTTTACTGATTATCGGTTTTATATGCCTGACCGGACTATTAATATTATCGGTTCGCAGTTAAACCGGTCCGACCGGCCGGTCCGGTCCGATTTTCAGAACCTTGTTTTTATGTGTTATGGATGTTAGTTTAAGGATCTTTTTAATTGTAATGCATATACAAACCTAAAACTTTTACATACACAAACCTTTGTTTAATCTATTCTATTATATAAAAATCGGATGTCTGCACTTAATGATGAAGCTGACATGGCATATTTCGAAGAATGTTTTTCGATTTAATTGTTTTAACTCATTCAATATAATTTATTGCACTGACTTAATTATATCAACTAATTGATTTGATTAGATATTTAAATATTAATATAATTAATATAATTTATTATAATTTATATTACTTAATTAATTATATTACATTAATTATAATTCGTTATATTAGTGAATTAGTCTTTTCATTTATAAAGTCTAAAATAAAATAAATAAATTGTTATTATTCTAATTAAATTTATTTATATACTATGTATGAATTAACGTTAATTCATAAAACATAGAACTTGTGGATTGTGATAAAAACGCAAATCAGAAAAAAAAACGCATATAATTATAGAAGAATTAAATTTATCCTCTTTATTTATTTTTAACCATCGTTTTAGATTTTAATTTTTTTTAAAACCAGTGATAGTGAAATTTTATTGATGCTAGATAAAATTATAAATTTTTGCTCTTTCAATCAAATCATACCACATACAAAAATAAATTAAATAAATCGAATTTGTATTTCTATATAAATCGAATTGAATAAATTCGATTTAGACAAATACATAGTAAATTGAATTCATAAGGTTCGAATTATATGTAACTTCTGAATAATTATAATGTTATGGGTATTTTATATAAAAATTAATACAAAAATAATTTAAATTCTATACAATATATTTTTTGTGTATTTATGAGCTATTAAAAATGAATGAAAAAATATTGTATGAAATTTGAATTTTTTTGTATGGGTTGTTGTATAAAATACTAATATCATTATATTATTTATTTTGAAATAGAGTACAACTAAGATTTTACTAACAATTTTAAATAAAATATTTTTATAAAGTTTTAAAATTTTTTATTATGAGCACTTTTTGTAATTATTATAAATAATTTTATAAAATTTAAAAATGGCTTAATAGATGTTATGAGTAAACCGTCTGACAAAAAAACTGATTATAAAACCGGTCGTATATGTGATTAATCGGTGAACCATTAGAACTGGTCGATTTTTTTAAAGGGTTTCCAGTTTGTTAATAACTCCTCCAAACGGTGCCGTTTTGACTTAAAAAAAAAAACTGATTCCCCAACGGCTTAAGCCCATAACCCATTCCCACTCCCACACTCCTCTCCTCTCCTCTCTGAAATTGACGTGAAATTTTGAAATTGAAAGAAGAATCCTAGCTCCCCAAATCGCGAGCCCGCAGCCGCCGCAGTGTCAGACTGAGAGAGAGCGTGCTGAGATAAAAGAAGAAACTATTATAGTTAAAGCAATAGCAGAGGCTGAAGGTCAAGCGCATGAAGCAATTGGCTGAGGATCATAAAAGGAGAATGCTTATAGAACGGATGCAGGGTGAAAGAGATAAATGGCTTGCTGCGATCAACACATCCTTTGGTCATATTGAAGGTATGCAACTGTTAACAAACCTTTTGGGAATTATATCAGATTAAGAAACAAAAAATTGGTGCTATATATCAAATCTTATTCTCATACCCTTTTTATTCTGTACGTCTTGAAATGCCAGTATTTATGATACAGAATGATTTGCCAACATACAAAAATAAAATAATTTCATGCCTTTTCGAAACTTCTTGTGATTTACAGTACTTAATTATTGCATGTAAATACGGTGATTTCCTCTTCAGCATATATTACTTCTTATTTTGATTTTTCAAAATTAAACCCTATTTTGCCATGTAAATAAAACACAATAAATGTTGGCCGTTAATTTCTATCCTAATTTTGATAATTATTTTATTTTATTGATATGATTCAGATTCTTTAATCCTGAATAGTCCAAAAACTTTCGTCTTTTTTCTTAGTTGGATTTTGATAGAAACGTCAAAATTTTTGCAATCCTTACCAATACTGGGGCTGAACAGTGCTGTGACTCTCTATAAATATAGCATGGATGATCACCATACTTACTGTTTATCTGTAGTGAAATTCATAATATTTGAGTAATTTTGTTGTGGCAGGTAGCAATGGCAGCTAGGTGAGTTCATGTGCCATGTGGTGAATTTTACAATATTTTTTTTTATCTTTCACTAAATATGAGGACTTTGATTTTTAGGTATGATCTCATCAAGTGTATCAATGCTGGTCCAAAGTATAAGGTGTGAAAACTCAAAGTACGTGTCATTAGACTTTGGACCGTTTCTCACTTTACAAATTCTGGGGTGAAGGCACCTATTGAGATGGTTGTCCTTGATGAAGAGATAAAATCT
Source organism: Arachis ipaensis (assembly GCF_059453495.1). Lineage (NCBI taxonomy): Eukaryota > Viridiplantae > Streptophyta > Magnoliopsida > Fabales > Fabaceae > Arachis > Arachis ipaensis. Next base: position 72,172,432 of record NC_142441.1, read on the forward strand.
TCTCTTTGCATTTGAGATTTATTTTTGTAATGAATGAGCAATAAACCTCATTTATCTATGACTCTATAAAACTAATGCATTCAGGGGGATACAATTCAATGCTCTATTAAAGGCATATTTGTTCCTATCTTCGAGGACCTACTCGTTGAGGGCAACGTGTACGTAGTCAATAATTTTGTAGTTACTTTGACTACCATCAAGTTTAAGCCTACTAGACACGAATTTAGAATCAACTTCAAGAGGGGCACGATTGTGCGTCCGGTACAAGACTCTTCAGTTCCATTGAACGGATTCAATTTTGTTCCGTTAAAAAAAATTCATGCAGAGTCTAAAAAAGATAGTTATTTAGTTGGTAAGTACTTTGTTAGAGTAATCTATAACGCATGTGTTGTTTAATTCTTTGAGGTCTATATTTAACGCAAAATAATTTATCATAATTTTTGTATTACATAATATGTCTATATTTAATGTACGTCATTTGAATTGGCTGATGCATCATTTTTTGTTATAGGTATAGTACTAAAAAAATTATATTATTTAGTAAAATTATTCTTCAATTTGTTATTGGCTTTGTTTTCTATTATTATGCGTTTTATTTTAACACATCTAAATACAGATTTCATATATATAGCAACTAAAGAATTAGTACCTTTAATGAAATTGTTGGTAACAAGTAATAACCTATTTATTTTTTGTTTCTTCACGAACTTCGATTTCTAGGCTCTAACTATTTATTAACAGTCTTTTATATTTTTATTTTTAAGAAAATTACAAAAATCTGATTTCAACATGGATGAAACTTTGGAAAAGATATGTCATTTTTGGACAAAAGTTTGAGCAGATAGAGTTTTGTTAATGGAAAGATTGGTGCCTTTATTTTTTAGATGTGATAGGTCAGCTTGCCTCTAAGTGTAACTTGGTCGAGTTCACACGGGACGGGAAGCCGTCAAGTTATATCACGATAGAACTTGATGATCTTGAGTAATGCTTAATATCTTTTTGATAGTGGCTTTTGTTTTAAAATCTTATTTTGCAATTTTGTGCCTCTCTTTACTTTACAAGTATTGCTATTTCTTATAGGGGTGGATAGAAATTAAGGGTAACGTTGTGGCAGAATTTTGCTTTTAACTTGCTCAAATATTTGGAGGAACACCCGTGTCTTACCTATGTGGTTATTCTCCAAATGAGTAAGATGAAATTTTATAGTGGTTTGTTTATTTTACTGGTATTTGAATGTATGTTTTGTGTCATCATATGCTTTTGGTATTTTTTTTAATTTGTTATGTCTTTTTGTAGGGGTCATGGGTGTTTCCAATATAAACTACAATTCGAAACTGTTTATCAATGTTGAATTTCCAGCTGCCAGAAATTTCTTTGCAAGGTACAGTGTATAGATTAGTAGTGTTGCCAGTAGAATATTTATACAAGGCTTTTGATTATTTAACTATTAACAAATTTTATAAATTCTGATTTAAAAATGCAAGGGTGAACAAATTGGATTCTGTTGACGAACAAGGCATAATGCCGCTGGTCTGTGATCAACCTGTTTCAATTGAGAAAGATTTTTTGCGTCTGTCAGTCTACAAAACAATTACCGAGATAAAGGAGCATAATCAGGTAAAATTCTTTCTTTATTAGTCTTCCTTTTTTTTCAATTATTATGTCTAATGTTTGTTGGATCATAATCTCAATTGTTGTGTTGTACCCTTGCATCCATTGATTTTAGGATGCTGTATTTGTTACTGCCACGACGATTAAGGAAGTTGAGACCGAGTTTGGTTGGTGGTACAAAGGATGTAAGAAGTGTCGTCGTGGCTTAAGGAAACTTGAGAAAAGATATTTCTGTCCTAATTGCGTTGAAGACTACGGGTTCTATGTGCCAATGTATGACTCACGATACTTCTTTAACATTGACACATTACATACTCTTTGTCTAAGAAAATAATGGTATAAACTAATCATTTGTATTATTTCTTGATAAATTTTGTTGTTGAATTCTATCCTTCGTGATTCAGTTAGCCTAATAGGTTAAAGATAATTGATTTTAAATAAGGCTAACCATCTCTTTCAAAGCATAACATATAGCAAGAGTTAAACATAATTAACCAAATGAAAGGGTTTCATTGACTTAACAGTGTCGAAGAACAACAATAATACAAATTTTGACGTATATAAAAATGTGCATAAGATTACTACAAGTCAAAGAACAGTGTGTCGAGAAACTGGTACCTCATATAATATTCTCAGTTTACAATCTAGTGAAGATAAATGTGATATTTTCTCACTATAATTGACTTATATTTATCTAAATTTAATTTATATCAGTTTAATAACGAAAATTTTCTATATATTTTTCATTACTCATTCATAGAGAAGCAACTATCTATGTATGGTGTACACTGTGCCTCGCATGGAATTGGACAGAAAAATACTTCTCCTAATTATGTAAGACCTTCTACATAAGAGATAAGATCTAAATCTTTAACTCTACGGACGGATCCCTCATTGACAAGAACTCCACTATCCGTGTTAATAAATAGTACGTATAATTAATGATTGCCAAATGATTCATACACCAATATTTAACAAAAGGTATACTTCATCGGAAATCATTTATATAACATAGATTTATTACAATTCTAGCATACTCCAGTGTACAAGGACCCGCCAATAATCTAACGGAAGTCGTTCCGCAAAATCAGCTTCCATCACACTGCGGTTCCCACAAATCGTGCCTAACAGAAAGGTAATTTAGAAAAGATGATCATCATTATTATATTCTTTTCTTTCCTATAGTGTAACGTTTAATTGAATAAAATTGAACTTTTTGTAAAGAAGTTCTACTATAATTGGGGTGCAAAAAAGACAATCTTCCTCTATTGTTGCTTCGGTGGCTATTAATTTAGCACAACTTTATGAAGATGTAAATTTATCGACTGTTAAGACGCACCCACCAAGCGGTGACACACAAAGTGGCCAAAATGTTGACCCTTTTGTTGATGATGAAGGTAATTTCTCATTATATCAAGAATTTAAGTTTGTAGTTTGCAAGAGATATGAATTATTAGTAATACATCAACATATATGTTTGTATTTTTTATAATTTTTATTTATTGTAGTTTTGAATGGTTATGATGATTCAATGTTGGATGTGGATATGGAAGATAATTTTATACCATCCTCAGAAACCTTACACGATATGTAAAAATTTTATCTGCATGTTTATTTGCATCTTTGTGTACATCATGAACTAAATTGCATCGGTATGACAACTGAGTATCTAAAGAGAGTTCATTCGGCAGATGTCTGGGATATAGAAAATCCTATTTATCAATATCAACACTGTAAAGCATGGATGTAGTCTGGAGAAAGGCTTGCTAAATCCAAACAGTCGCCCCAACCAAAGTTTTCATTATGTTGTATGGAAGGAAAGATCGAGCTTCCTTTACTTTCTATGCCTCCTGATGAGCTCATTTAGCTTCATACTGGAGGAGATCAAAGAAGTATTCATTTCCTAAAAAATATAAGGACATTTAATTCAATGGTTTGTTTTACATCAATGGCCGAAAAAATTGACCGTGGGGTGAACAATGGGTCTGCTCCTCCAATTTTTAAGCTTGGGGGTCAAAACTACCATAGCATTGGTAGCTTACTTCCTCCTAATAGTTTGTGACTAACATTTGCCCAACTATATATCTATGACACAGAAAACGAGATTGATAATCGAATAGGCACACTTCGGTAATTTTCATGCAATCAGTCAAATTTTTTAGTTATTTCTTATCTGTAAGAGAAAATAACATAAATTTCATTATTTTTTTTTTCGCAGCTCCAATGAAGCTATAAATGAGTGGGATAGAGAAATTGTGGCAATATTAAGAAACAATCTAGACAAATATAATAGTTTGGCAAAGAGTTTTCTCTATAAAAGAGATAGGTACCAACAGGAAAATTGCACAAACATAAAGCTTAAGTTGATTAGTAAAAGGACTACAGATGGCAGGACATACAACTTGCCATCTGCATCTGAAGTGGCTGCATTGATTGTTGGTGATGTCGAACAACTTAGCAAAGATAGAGATATTCTAAAAAGGTTGTGCACTTCACTTCAGCCCTTCACATCAAGGTGACAGGATTACATAGACTGAGCAGTGTCTTCGGGGTTTATCGTAAATAAGGTAAGGTAAGATTGGTTTCAACTAGCATATGGGCACAGTTGAGCACCGAGTCCTTAGCAATGGACTGCCCAGTGTGTAGGTGAAAGACGGTCTCTCGCTGATTGTTCCGCCTGAACGGAGTGTCAGCGGTTCTGAAGAAGAAAAGGAAGAGATAAGTTACTCCTACTAGAAAGGGACCTATATAATTTCATACGCTATTACCATCTTAGGCAAAGACATATTTCCAAGAGTAGAGAGCATGATTTACGGCTACAACCTTAGATAATGATAATCTGAGGAGTCTATCTTATGCTATTGGATTCTCTAACCCTGCTTACTTACCTTCTAGCCTACGAAAAAGACCTGCTTATCGAACTGAACTTCAATGAGACTACGCACTTGTGGCACACACGCTATATCATCTCTTCATCCCGTAAAAAGGAAATGAGCCCATTGATTCACCTATCCCAACAGCAGAATTATTGTGAGGAAAGCCCAGGAGAGATCTTAGCATGTATGGTTATTCTTACCCTTGGCCTTCTTCTCCTCGTTTTCATTGGGTCACTGCACTAAAGCTAAGGATTTATTTTCTTAGTTACATGAGTTCGATCCCTTTCTTGTCCTCTTCAATCTTTGAAAGCTCAGCCAATCTGAGAGTTTTATCCTTAGAGATATCATCTACAGTGGATGGTTCCGGAACTGGGGGCTTGTTTAGGTCGAGGGGTGGCGTGGGAAAGGGGAATTCGACCACGGGCAAAGACCGTCTTTTTCGCTTGTTTTTGTTGGATAATCCTTTGTTTACAGAGTCTTATTCTATTAATAAATTTCTCTATCAGTCTAGCTACGTACCTTCCATTGTAAGGCAAATGTGTTCTCTTCTAGATGGCTTCCCTGACTGGAAGTGGTACATGCCCATATTAGGAGAAGTTTCGGACAGTACTTCACCAAAGCGAAAACGAAAGAGACGAACTCCTATATTCTTAAGAAAGAGACAACCACTTATTCGTGCTCAACCAACCTACGCTCCTTCTTCTAAGATAAAGGACGAAGAACGAAGCTCCAAGACAGAACCGAGACCGATACCCATATTATCGCAGACTAGGCGCACAAGACCCCATAGCAGCGGATTGATGTTTTTCATCCATATTATTTAGCCTTGCAATTTCCATTGTTGTTTCCGTATGGGGAGGATGGATTTCGTTTGGGTATTGCAACATCAAATTCTATCTCCGCTAGGCCTACAAAGAAAAACAAAGCAATCACTTTGCGATAATTCTTTGCTTTTCGACTACAGAAAAGGACGGGTGAATCTCCGTTTATTCTGAGATCAAAGAGATTATTCCAACAGTTTCTGGTAGATGCCTACACAATGGTGGAATCAGAGAGGTTAAAATTTTTTAGGTGTAAACAATCACAGTTGAGAGTTGATAAATACAAATGTCTGCATGAAAGTCTTATAAACGGGGATGTAGATGCTGCAAGGCTTGGCAAAAGAATCATTCTTCCCAGTACTTTTACCGGTGGACCTAGGTATATGATGAATAATTATAAAGATGCATTTGTAATTTACAAATATGCAGGATATCCTAGCTATTTTATCCCCATGACCTGTAACCCTGAATGTGATGAGATAAAAAGAGAAGTGACTTCCATTGGATTGAAGGCAGAAGACTGTCCTAATATATTGTGTTGAGTTTTCAAGATCAAGCTTGATGGTTTGCTTGATGACCTAAAAGAGAAAAAAATCTTTGGCAAAATTTTGGGATGTAAGTCTGTGTTTATGCAACGCTTTATTAAAATCTTATGTTGTAATGCTTTGCTCATTTGTCTTTTTCAATTTTTAGACGTTTGTATTGTAGAGTTTCAAAAGAGAGGGCTTCCGCATGCACATATCCTTTTATTCATGAGTAACGAGTTCAAACCACAAACACTAGATGACATAGACAAACATATAACAGCTGAGATTCCTGATGAAAATGAAAGGCCAAATCTACATGGAGTTGTTCAAAATTACATGGTACATGGTCCATGTGGTTCGTACAACAAGAATTCACCTTGCATGAAGAATGGATCATGTTCAAAGTTCTATCCTAAAGAGTTTAGACAATGAACACTCATTGATGAGGTCGGATTTCCCAAATATAGGCGTACTGATAACGGTCGAACAGTGAAGAAAAGGGAATGTGTACTAGACAATAAGTTCATTGTTCCGTATAATCCAGAATTGTTGCTCAAGTTCGGGTGCCACATAAATGTGGAATACACATGCCAAACAAGTTCTATTAAGTGTCTGTTTAAGTATGTACACAAGGGTAATGACCGCATAACAGCTACTCTATACAATGCTGGTGATTCGTCAGAAGCCACACAAGTTGTTGACGAAATTAGGAATTACTACGATTGTAGGTATATTTCGGCATGTGAGGCAGTTTGGCATCTATTTGGATACGAAATCCAAGAGAAAGAACCATTTGTGATTAGACTTCCATTCCATTTGGAGGATGAGAAACCTGTGGTTTATGGTGAAACTTCTAATATGAATGATATCGTCGAAAGAGCAATATCTCATAAGTCCATGTTTATGGGATGGATGGCGGCGAACATGTCATATCCCTATGCTCAAAGTCTGACTTATGCTGAGTTTCCAACCAAGTTTGTTTGGAAGGACGATTCTTCAAAGTGGTTTCCTCGAAAGAAAGGCTTCGCAATTGGAAGGTTGACTCAGGTACCTGCAGGTAATGACGAGTTTATATTCAATTTTGATCTTACTTATTTAATGATTTAAATTTAAAATCTTAACAGCCTGTACTGCACGTCCATTTTATTCAATTTATCTACACTAGAAAATAAATGTTCAAATAACTTTCAACAATTATAATTTGTAGATTATACAATTTTTTATTTTTTTATATTTTTTAGGAAAATTATTCTTATGCGGATGTGTAGCTACATAATAATTAAAACAGCGTAGCTTAATCCATTTAACAACTTAAAAGTGGGATTTTAACCAAATTTTTTGCAGCAAATACTGAAGAATATTACCAACGACTTTTCTTGAATACTCAAAGAGGATGTATGAGTTTTCGAGATATAAGAACAGTAGGAGGAACAATTCATGCTATGTATAGAGATGCATGCTTCGCCCTTGGACTCTTGCAAGATGACAAAGAGTTCATTGATGCAATTAAGAAAGCAAGCTCATGGGCCTCAGGATCATATGTTAGGAGGTTATTTGTCATTCTATTAACATCCAACAATATCTCAAGACCAGAACATGTCTGAGATAGATGTTGGCATGAACTCTCAGATGATATTTTGTATCGACAGAGAGTCGTGATGAACATGAGGGGTGAGTTTTTATTAATTACAATGATAAAAGTTCTTCCTTATTGATCATTTTTAGTTTGATTGAATTTTTACAGTATCATATAATATGCAGAGTTAACAATGTCAGATGATGAGATTAAACAGTTGTGCTTAATGGATATAGACAAGATCTTACATTCCTATGGTAAAACCTTGAAAGACTATCCTCCTATGACTTTAGCAACTGAAGTTGATAGTTCTTTGTTAACCAAAAGGGTTATTAGGGAAGAGCTAAAATTTAACAGGAATGATTTAAAGAAAAATGACTCAGACATGTTAGCCATCGCAACACCTGAGCAGAGATATGCATTCGATAAAATTGTTACAGCTATGTATTGTGATGAATGGGGGTTTTTTCTTTGTGTATGGTCATGGAGGTACTGGAAAAACATTTCTCTGGAACCTTATGTCTGCTAAGATTCACTCAAGGGGTGATATAGTGTTAAACGTTGCTTCGAGTGGTATTGCATCTTTACTTCTTCCCAATGGAAGAATGGCACACTCAAGGTTCAAAATACCGTTGAATATAACTGAGGATTCTGTATGTAACATCAAACCTGATTTCCCTCAAGCAATGTTGCTATTGAAAGCCAAACTTATAATTTGGGATGAGGCTCCAATGGTTAGTAGGTTCTGCTATGAAGCGCTTGATAAATGCTTGGGTGATATCATGAGGTGTTCTCCAACATATAGCAAAGATTTGCCCTTTGGAGGAAAAGTGGTTGTACTAGGTGAAGACTTTAGATAAATTCTTCCTGTTATTCCACGAGGATCGAGACAAGATATTGTTCATTCAATCGTGAATTCGTCTTACCTTTGGAAGTTTTGTCAGGTGCTCAAACTAACAAAAAACATGAGTCTCTCTGTAGGGACGACTGCTTCAGATTAAGATGAGACAGAGCAATTTGGTGAGTGGTTATTGAAAGTTGGTGATGGTCTAATAGGTGACAATATGGATGGTGAATCTGAAATATGTCTTCCAGGAGATATTGTTATTCCTTCTTCGGACCAGGCATTTGATGAGTTGGTTCATTTTTCTTATCCAAATATTTTGGAAAACATGTCCTCAAAGGATTTTTTCAAAGCAAGAACTATACTGGCTCCCACACTAGACATCGTTGAAGAGGTCAACAACCATCTGATGACTATCATTCTTGGAGGGAAAAAATTATATCTTAGTTTGGATTCCATTTGTATGGATGAAGGGAATATGGAGAGTCAAATAGATCTCTATGGTCCTGAATTACTGAATAGTATAAATTGCTCTGGTTTGCCTCCACATAAATTAATACTCAAGGTTGGTGTTCCGGTGATGTTACTAGGAATATTGACCAATCAGTGGTCTTTGTAATGGTACAAGGCTTCAAGTTAGGAAGCTTGGAAATCATGTCATAGAATGTGAAGTCTTAACGGGTAACAATGTTGGTCATATTGCTTTGATTACAAGATTGAATATGGTACCAACAAATGAAACCGTCCCAGTTAGATTCCAACAAAGATAGTTTCCCATAATAGTATCGTTTGCCATGACAATTAATAAGTCTCAGGGACAAACTTTATCTCATGTTGGATTGTACTTGCCCAAACCAGTTTTTACACATGGCCAACTATATGTGGCACTTTCAAGAGTTAAGAGTAAGAGAGGTTTAAAAGTTTTACTTATGAATCACGTAGGAATGTCTGCAAATTCAACCATCAATGTTGTTTATAGAGAAGTCTTTGAAAAAATAGTATTCTAATATAAATATTTTAATTTTATTTTAAATTCTGTATCAGTGTATAATTATTTTACCTTAAAAAATATAAAATAATTATTACTCACTTTTTTTAAGTTAAACTTTGATTTTGATAATAATTTTATAAATTTCTTAAAATAATAATTATTTTGTACTTTTGTTTTAAATATCGAAGCATATAATTTTTTTTACTTTTATAAATTTTTTCGTGCTGAGCACGGGGTGATACACTAGTCTCATGTAATTTTAGATACCTTTATTTAATTAAGAGTTGAATAATATTTGTTAATGTATTTATGGTTTGGATTTTGGGTTTTCATGGTTAGGATTTTTGGATACGATTCAATGGTTTTAGAATTAGTATTTTATTTTTAGGTTTTATGATTCATGATTTAGTATTTAGAATTTATAAGTTAGAGTGAAGGATTTAAAGTTTAATGTTCTTGTTTAGGATTTAGGGTTTAAGCTTTTGGAGCGAGAGTATATGGTTCAAAATTTAGAGATTATTTTATAGTATTTTGGGGAAAAGGAATTGGGTTTTGGTTTCAGGGTTATAATTTTGGGTTTTAGATATATGGTTTACGATTCAAGATTGTTAAATTCTCATATTTAGTTATTTTTTTACGTTGAAATTATGGTTTTTATTTTATTAGTCATGTGTTTTGTGTTGGGTTATCGTAAAATTTAAAAGGACATGGTATCATGTGTTTTTAATCATTATGTTGAGTTATTTACGTGACACATGTTGCGTATGTTTTTTTCGTGATGTTTGCTTATATTTTGAGGTTTTATCAATCGACAATATGGGTCACCGGAAAAAAAAAACGGACCTAAAAAGGTATTATTCTTATCATTTGTATCTATCTTCATTTTATCATGAATTTTGTGGTGTTACATTAAGGATTGTATATTGGTGCGGATTTCGAATACCACAAATTAACCGGTAAGTTTATTGGATCATACCAAGTAATAACTCAGGTGAGTGAGTGTCAATCTCACGAGAATTAATGGATTAAATAACAATAGTTGAGTGATTGGACTAGTTAGACAAGGTAAATTGAGTGATTTCAAGTTCAAGTAGCATAAAACAGTAATTCAAAGAGTGCAAGAAAGCAAACAGTGAATGGTTGGTAAAATAAATATGAGAAAATAGTTAAGGCTTTGGAGATGTTTAAATTTTCAGATTAATGATTCTTATCAACTACTTTAATCAAGCAAATATTCAATTCATGGCAAACCTTAAGTGATTAAACTCTAATTCCTTAGTAATTTAATCTCATCTAACTCAATCAACTGCCAATTCCTTGGTCACTTAATTTAAATTAAAAGATTAAGTCCAATTCTAGTTTATGAACAACACGAACCCTAAGTACCCAAAAATAAGGAGATGAGATGTCACGTATCCCGTTAAATCCAGATAATTAGAGAATTATGAGGAATTCATTTCAAACTGTTATTCAAGTGATTTAACTTTTTCAAGATTCAACAAGAATTCAAATAGAAAAAGAGTTATTTTCCAATATACTCTAATTCATATGATGAAGAACGAAATCAATCATTGAGTTTAAATAAGTGCATTGATTAAGAGTAGAATGAAAATAGTATTAATCTATTAAAATAAACAGAGCTCCTAACCTTAACAGTGGAGGTTTAGTTGCTCATGGCTAAGAGAAAAATCTAGAGTAAAAGTCTGAAAGTGCGGAATGAGGAAGAAAAAGAAGAGAAGAAAGATAGTTCGAAGGGTTGAATCTTTTTCGCTTTTATATATAATCCTAATTGATACAAAATTAAAATTCTAAAACCTAATAATATCTTTTCTTAATTCAAAAATTAAATTAAAAACCAAAAAGACCTTTCCATGGAACTTGTTGACACGGGCCTGGCGCTAAACATCACTACTCGGCGTTTAGCGCCACCTTCACAGAATCATTGCACAAATTATGAGGTCCTTGGCGCTCAACGCTGAGTCGTGACATTTAGTGTCGTGATGTTAAAGAGAAAGCATAAATGATGAGCGGATAATTTATACGCTTTTTAGCATTGTTTTTAGTATGTTTTCAGTGTAATTTAGTTAGTTTTTATTATATTTATATTAGTTTTTAAATAAAAATCACAATTCTAGACTTTACTATGAGTTTGTGTGATTTTCTGTAATTTCAGGTATTTTCTGGCTGAAATTGAGGGAGCTGAGCAAAAATCTGATTCAGGCTGAAAAAGGACTGCTGATACTGTTGGATTCTGACCTCCCTGCACTCAAAGTGGATTTTCTAGAGCTAAAGAACTCCAAATGGCACGATCTCAATTGCGTTGGAAAGTAGACATCCAGGGCTTTCCAGAAATATATAATAGTCTATACTTTGCTCAAGGATAGACGATGTAAACTGGCGTTCAATGCCAGTTCTATGTTGCAGTCTGGCGTCAAACGCCAGAAACAGGTTACAAATGGGAGTTGAACGCCAGAAACAGGTTACAACTTGGCGTTTAACTCCAGAAACAGCCTAGGCATGTGAAAAGCTTAAGTCTCAGCCCCAGCACACACCAAGTGGGCCCCAGAAGTAGATTTCTGCACCATTTATCATAGTTTATTCATTTTCTGTAAACCTAGGTTACTAGTTTAGTATTTAAACAACTTTTAGAGGTCTATTTTCGCACCTCATGACATTTTAGATCTGAATTTTGTACTCTTTGATGGCATGAGTCTCTGAACTCCATTGTTGGGGTGAGGAGCTCTGCTGTATTTCGATGAATTCAAGCAACTATTTCTGTTTTCTATTCAAACACGCTTGTTTCTATCTAAGATGTTTATTCGCACTTCAATATGATGGATGTGATGATCCGTGACACTCATCATCATCCTCAACCTATGAACGCGTGCCTGACAACCACATCCGTTCTACCTTCGATTGAATGAATATCTCTTGGATTCCTTAATCAGAATCTTCGTGGTATAAGCTAGAATCCATTGGCAGCATTCCTGAGAATCCGGAAAGTCTAAACTTTGTCTGTGGTATTCCGAGTAGGATTCAGGGATTGAATGACTGTGACGAGCTTCAAACTCACAAGGGCTGGGCGTAGTGACAGACGCAAAAGGATCAATGGATCCTATTCCAGCATGAGTGGGAACCGACAGATGATTAACCGTGCGGTGACAGCGCACCTGGACCTTTTTCACTGAGAGGACGGATGGTAGCCATTGACAACGGTGACCCACCAACACACAGCTTGCCATAGGAGGAACCTTGCGTGCATGAAGAAGAAGACAGGGAGAAAGCAGAAATTCAGAAGACAAAGCATCTCCAAAACTTCAACATATTCTCCATTACTGCAGAACAAGTATTTAATCCATGCTCTTTTATTCTCCGCAATTCATACTGATAATTATAATTGATTTCCTGACTAAGATTTACAAGATAACCACATATTGCTTCAAACCAACAATCTCCGTGGGATCGACCCTTACTCACGTAAGGTATTACTTGGACGACCCAGTGCACTTGCTGGTTAGTTGTGCGAAGCTGTGAGAAATAGTCCATTAATATTGGCATACACAATTTCGTGCACCAAGTTTTTGGCGCCGTTGCCGGGGATTGTTCGAGTTTGAACAACTGACGGTTCATCCTGTTGCTTAGATTAGGAAGATTTTGTCTTTTGGGTCAGAGTCTTTTGCTTTCTTTTCAAAAATCTTTCAAAAGATTTTTATTTTTCTTTATTAATCTGTGATTTGTCTTTGAGTCTTTTATTATTGTTCTTGTTAAAATTTTAGAATCCTTATTTTCTTTTTCAAAAGTTTTTCGAAAATTTATTTTTTTACTAATAATTGAGTTTTTTTTCTGTTCAAGTTTAGTTTTATATTTTAAGTTTAGTGTCAATTGCATATTTTATATTTTTCTTTAAATTTTCGAATTTGTGTTCTTTGTTTTTCCTGGATCTTCAAGTTGTTCTTGTTTATTTTTCTTGTTTGATCTTTAGTTTTTCTTGTTCTGTTTCTTTTCTTGTTTTTCTTGTGCTTTTTCAAAACATTAGTTTTCGAAAAAATTTATTCTTAGTTATTAAAAATACTTCTTTAAAACAAGTGTTACATTTATAGCTCAATTGGCTAGAGCGTTAGTTTATGTTCTTGGTAATTGGGTATCTTCTTTTTTAAAATCTTTTTTTCAAAAATAATTTTTCTTTGATTAAATCTTATACCAAACTTTAAGTTTGGTGTTTTCTTGTCAATCTTTCTATAATTTTCGAAAATTTTATTGAGGTTTTCTAAAAATTTTAAGTTTGGTGTTCTTTCTTTTGTTCTTGTTGTTCTTGTGAGTCTTCAAAGTGTTCTTGAGTTTTCCTTGTCTCTTGATCTTAAAATTTTTAAGTTTGGTGTTCCTTGGTATTTTTCCTCCAAAATTTTCGAAAACAAGGAGCATTAGATCTAAAAATTTTAAGTCTTGTGCTATCTTATTGTTTTTCTCTTTCCTCTTTAAATTCAAAAATATATTTTTTTTCTTTATTTTAATTTATTTTTCGAATTTTCCTTTTAAAAATTCAGATTTTATTTTAAAATTTTTTATTTTATCTTATCTTAGTTTTAAAATTTCAAAATTCAAATCTTTTTCAAAAAAATCATATCTTTTTCAAAATCTTATCTTATCTTATTTCAAATTTCAAATTTCAACTTTCAAAATTCAAATTTTAAAATTCAAATTTCAAAGTTCAAATTTCAAAATTCAAATTTCAAATTTTCAAATTTAAAATTTAATTTTCAAAACTTTTTAATTTAAATTCCTTATCTTCTCTTACCTAGTCTATCTTATCTTTTCTAATCTCAAATTTTAAAATCAAATCTTTTTCATATCTTTTATTTTTTATTTTATTTTAATTTCGGTTCTCAAAAAAAAATATTTTTATTTGCAATCCGCATCATATGCTAACCCCACTACTGCTTCATATGGGAGTAGTATCTGTATACCCTCCATTGAAGTCAGTAGCTTTGAGTTGAATCCTCAGCTCATTATCATGGTGCAGCAAAGTTGCCAGTATTTCGGTCTTCCACAGGAAGAACCTACAGAGTTTCTGGCACAGTTTTTACAGATTGCTGACACAGTACATGATAAGGAAGTAGATCAGGATATCTACAGATTATTACTGTTTTCATTTGCTGTAAAAGACCAAGCTAAGAGGTGGTTAAATAACTAACCTAAGGCTAGCATAAGGACATGGAAACAGCTGTCAGAAAAATTTCTGAATCAATACTTCCCTCCAAAACGGATGACACAGCTAAGGCTGGACATCCAAGGCTTTAAATAAGGAGATAATGAATCTCTTTATGATGCCTGGGAGAGATACAGAGAGATGCTAAGAAAATGCCCCTCTGAAATGTTTTCAGAATGGGTGCAGCTAGACATCTTCTATTATGGGCTTACAGAGAAAGCTCAGATTTCTCTAGACCACTCAGCTGGTGGATCTATACACATGAGAAAGACAATTGAAGAAGCTCAAGAGCTTATTGATACAGTTACCAGAATCAACATCTGTACCTAAATAGTAAATCTTCCATGAAAGAAGAGACTAAAACAGTAACTGCTGAACTCAGTCCTGCAGAACAAGTTACTGAATTCAATCAGCAATTAGACTTTCTAACAAAACAGCTGGCCAAATTCAAGGAGATACTATAAGACACAAGAATGGCTAATATAAATATGGAGGTACAGTTGAAGAAAACAGAACAACAGTTATCAAAACAAATAACAGAAGAGTGCCAAGCAGTTCAATTAAGAAGTGGGAAAACATTAAATACCTCACTTCAAGGCAGCAGGAAGCCAAGAAATGAACAAACTACTATTCAAAATCCCTCTGAGGACAATAAGAGCTCAGAGAGGAATAACTCTGGCGTCCAAACACCAGAAACAGGCAGGGATTTGGCGTCAAACACCCAATGAAAGCTCAGTTCTGGCGTTCAAACGCCAGGAACAAGTAAGGAGTTGGCGTCCAACACCACTCCAGCTTCTAACTCTGGCATTCAAATGCCAGTGAGGGATCAGACACACACAAGTGCTGATAACAACTCCTCTAAAAAGGCTTCTCCAACCACCTCTGTAGGAAGTAAACCTGCAGGAACTAAGGTTGAGGAATACAAAGCCAAGATGCCTTATCCTCAAAAACTCCGCCAAGAGGAGCAGGATAAGCAATTTGCTTGCTTTGCAGACTATCTCAGGACTCTTGAAATAAAGATTCATTTTGCAGAGGCACTTGAGCAAATACCCTCTTATGCCAAGTTCATGAAAGAGATCTTGAGTCATAAGAAGGATTGGAGAGAAACTGAAAGAGTTCTCCTCACTGAAGAATGTGCAATCTAAAAAGCTTCCCAGAAAAGCTTAAGGATCCCAGGAGCTTTCTGATACCGTGCACATTAGAGGGTAATTGCACCAAGACAGCTTTATGTGATCTTGGGGCAAGCATCAATCTAATACCTGCATCCACTATCAGAAAGCTTGGTTTAACTGAAGAAGTCAAACCAACCCAAATATGTCTCCAACTTGCTGATGGCTCCATTAAATACCCATCAGGCGTGATTGAAGACAAGATCGTCAGGGTTGGGCCATTTGCCTTTCCCACTGACTTTGTGGTGCTGGAAATGAAAGAGCACAAGAGTGCTACTCTCATTCTAGGAAGACCTTTCCTAGCAATTGGACGAACTCTCATTGATGTTCAAAAGGGGGAAGTAACCCTGAGAGTCAATGAGGATGAGTTTAAGTTGAATGCTGTCAAGGCTATGCAGCATCCAGACACACCAAAAGACTGCATGAAAGTTGATCTCATTGACTCTTTAGTAGAGGAAATCAATATGGCTGCGAGTCTCGAATCAGAGCTGGAAGACATCTTTAAAGATGTTCAGCCTGATTTGGAGGATTCAGAGAAATTGAAAGAACCTCTGAAACTTCCTCAGGAAGAGGAGAAACCTCCTACACCCGAGCTCAAGCCATTACCACCATCCCTGAAATATGCATTTCTGGGAGAAGGTGACACTTTTCCGGTGATCATAAGCTCTGCTTTAAATCCACTGGAAGAGGAAGCACTACTTCAAGTGCTAAGGACACACAAGACAGCCCTTGGGTGGTCCATAAGTGACCTTAAGGGCATAAGTCCAGCTAGATGTATGCACAAGATCCTATTGGAGGATGATGCTAAGCCAGTGGTTCAACCACAGAGGCGGTTAAATCCAGCCATGAAGGAAGTGGTGCAGAAAGAGGTCACCAAGTTACTGGAGGCTGGGATTATTTATCCTATTTCTGATAGCCCCTGGGTGAGCCCTGTCCAAGTTGTCCCCAAAAAGGGAGGCATGACAGTGGTTCATAATGAAAAAAATGAACTGGTTCCTACAAGAACAGTTACAGGGTGGCGCATGTGTATTGACTACAGAAGGCTCAATACAGCCACCAGAAAGGATCATTTTCCTTTACCATTCATAGACCAGATGCTAAAAAGACTAGCAGGTCATGATTATTACTGCTTTTTGGATGGCTATTCAGGCTACAACCAAATTGCAGTAGATCTCCAGGATCAAGAGAAAACAGCATTCACATGTCCATCTGGAGTGTTTGCTTACAGAAGGATGCCATTTGGGCTGTGTAATGCGCCTGCAACCTTTTAGAGATGCATGCTCTCTATTTTCTCTGATATGGTGGAAAAATTTCTAGAAGTCTTCATGGATGACTTCTCAGTATATGGAGACTCATTCAGCTCCTGTCTTGATCACCTGACACTGGTTCTGAAAAGATGCCAAGAGACTAACCTGGTTTTAAATTGGGAAAAATGTCACTTTATGGTGACTGAAGGGATTGTCCTTGGGCACAAGATTTCGAACAAGGGAATAGAGGTGGATCAAGCTAAAGTGGAAGTAATTGAAAAATTACCACCACCTGCCAATGTTAAGGCAATCAGAAGCTTTCTGGGGCATGCAGGATTCTATAGGAAGTTTATAAAGGATTTTTCAAAAATTGCAAAACCTTTGAGCAATCTGCTAGCTGCTGACACGCCATTTGTGTTTGACACAGAGTGTCTGCAGGCGTTTGAAACTCTGAAAGCTAAGCTGGTCACAACACCTGTAAGGCCCACATCGGTTGGGGAGGGGAACGAAGCATGCTTTATAAGGGTGTGGATACCTCTCCCTAGTATGACGCGTTTTGACGAGTGAGTATGGGGGCTTCGGCTAGCATCCCTATCGTCAAAGGCAAAACCGTGAGGCCTTGTATGCCAAAGCGGACAATATCGTGCTAGCGGGTGGTCTGGGCTGTTACAGATGGTATCAGAGCCAGAACCTGGATCGATGTGCCAGCGAGGGCGCTGGACTCCCTTAGGGGGGTGGATTGTAAGGCCCACATCGGTTGGGGAGGGGAACGAAGCATGCCTTATAAGGGTGTGGATACCTCTCCCTAGTATGACGCGTTTTGACGAGTGAATGTGGGGGGCTTCGGCTAGCATCCCTATCGTCAAAGGCAAAACCGTGAGGCCTTGTGTGCCAAAGCGGACAATATCGTGCTAGCGGGTGGTCTGGGCTGTTACAGCACCAGTTCTTTTTGCACCAGACTGGACATTACCATTTGAACTAATGTGTAATGCCAGTGACCATGCCATTGGTGCAGTACTGGGACAGAGGCATAACAAGCTTCTGCATGTCATTTATTATGCTAGCCGTGTTTTAAATGATGCCCAGAAAAATTACACAACCACAGAAAAAGAATTGCTTGCAGTGGTTTATGCCATTGACAAGTTTAGATCATACTTAGTAGGATCAAAAGTGATTGTGTACACTGACCATGCTGCTCTTAAATATCTACTCACAAAGCAGGATTCAAAGCCCAGGCTCATAAGATGGGTGTTGCTTCTGCAAGAGTTTGATATAGAAATAAGAGACAAAAAAGGGACAGAGAACCAAGTGGCTGATCATCTGTCCCGGATAGAACCAGTAGAAGGGGCGTCCTTTTCCTCTATTGAGATCTCTGAAACCTTTCTGGATGAGCATTTGTTTGCCATTCAGGAAACACCATGGTTTGCAGACATTGCAAACTATAAAGCTGCAAGGTTCATACCCAAAGAATACAGCAGGCAACAAAAGAAAAAATTAATCACTGATGCAAAGTACTACTTGTGGGATGAACCATATCTCTTTAAGAGATGTGCAGACGGAATAATCCGTAGGTGTGTGCCCAGAGATGAAGCACAAAAGATCCTATGGCATTGTCATGGATCACAATATGGATGACATTTCGGAGGTGAGCGAACAGCTACAAAAGTCCTCCAATGTGGCTTCTACTGGCCCACTCTCTATGAAGACTCCTGAGAGTTTGTGCATAATTGTGACAGCTGCCAGAGAGCTGGTAATCTGCCTCATAGTTACGCCATGCCTCAGCAAGGGATCTTGGAGATTGAGTTATTTGATGTATGGGGTATTGACTTCATGGGGCCTTTCCCACCATCATACTCAAACACTTATATTCTAGTGGCAGTCGACTATGTATCCAAATGGGTAGAGGCTATTGCCATACCCACTAATAATACTAAGACCGTGCTGAAGTTCCTCTAGAAATATATCTTCAGCAGGTTTGGTGTCCCTAGAGCACTAATTAGTGATGGGAGCACTCACTTCTGCAACAAACAGTTTTACTCTGCTATGGTCCGGTATGGAATTAGCCACAAGGTGGCAACTCCATACCATCCACAGATAAATGGGCAAGCTGAAGTCTCTAATAGAGAACTAAAAAGAATCCTGGAACGGACTGTAAGTACCCGTAGAAAGGATTGGACAAGAAGCTTGGATGATGCCCTGTGGGCTTACAGAACAGCATTCAAGACTTCTATAGGGACCTCTCCATACCAGCTTGTGTATGGTAAGGCCTGTCATCTGCCCGTGGAACTGGAGCATAAGGCCTACTGGGCAACTAGATTCCTAAACTTTGATGCCAAATTAGCTGGAGAAAAAAGATTGCTCCAGCTGAATGAGCTAGAGGAATTCAGACTCACTGCTTTCGAAAATGCAAAGCTTTACAAAGAGAAAGCAAAAAGGTGGCATGACAGAAAGCTGTCATCTAGAGTCTTTGAACCAGGACAGAAGGTTCTGCTGTTTAACTCTAGGCTCAGGCTATTCCCCGAAAAACTGAAATCCCGGTGGAGGAGACCATATGTGATTACAAGTGTATCACCATATGGCTATGTGGAGCTTCAAGACATTGATTCTAATAAGAAGTTCATTGTAAATGGACAGAAAATCAAGCACTATCTTGAAGGCAATGTTGAGCAAGAGTGCTCAAGGCTGAGGCTAGATTAAAAGCTCAGCAAGGTCCAGCTAAAGACAATAAAGAAGTGCTTGTTGGGAGGCAACCCAATGTTATCTAATTATATCTATTTATTTTCTATTGCTATTTTATGTCTTCTTAAGGTTGATGATCATGTGAAGTCCCAAAAACTACTGAAAAATCAAAAACAGAATGAAAAACAGCAACAAAAATAGCACACCCTGGAGGGGGAGTATTCTGGCGTTTAAACGCCAGAAACAAGCATCTGTCTGGCGTTTAACGCCAGAAACAGGCACCAAGCTGGCGTTTAACGCCAGAAACAAGCATCTACCTGGCGTTAAACGCCAGAAACAAGCTACATTTGGGCGTTTAATGCCAGAAACAGGCAGCAGTCTGGCGTTAAACGCCAGGATTGCACAGCAAGGGTGTTTTACACGCCTAATTGGAGCAGGGATGTTAAGTCCTTGACCGCACTTGATATGTGGACCCCACAGGACCCCACAGGATCCCTACCTTTCCTTCTTCATTTTCACACAACACAACCCTCTCTTCTTCCACTTGGCCGAATACATCTTATTCCCCCATCTCCTCCATTTTCTTCTTCTTTTACTACTTTCTCTCTTCTTTTGCTCGGGGACGAGCAAACCTTCTAAGTTTGGTGTGGAAAAAGCATTGCTTTTTTTTGTTTTTCCATAACCACTAATGCCTCAAGGGATGCACTTCCCTCCACAAAACTATTAGGAGCATCAAAGACAAGGAAGAGACACAGAGGAGCTCAAGAGCACCATTGGTTTTTCAAGAAGAGGAAGACGCCACCCTCACTAAGGTAGACCTGTTCCTTAATCTCCTTGCTCTTATTTTCCTGTTTTTTGTTTATTATGCTTTATGTTTTATTTATATTTGTGTCTTTACTATATGATCACTAGTATCTAAGTGTCTATGTCTTAAAGATATGAATGTCCTATGAATCTATCACCTTTCTTAAATGGAAAATGTTTTCTGAAAAAGAAAAAGAAGTACATGAATTTTTGAATTTTAAAATAGTTTAATTATTTTGATGTGGTGGCAACACTTTTTGTTTTCTGAATGAATGCTTGAACATTGCATATGTCTTTTGAAGTTGCTGTTTATAAATGTTAAATATGTTGGCTCTTGAAAGAATGATGAACATGAGACATGTTATTTGATAATCTGAAAAATCATAAATATGATTCTTGAAGCAAGAAAAAGCAGTGAATACAAAAGCTTGCAGAAAAAAAAATATATGCGAAAAAAAAATTAGAAAAAGAAAACGCAAGCAGAAAAAGCCAAAAGCTCTTTAAACCAAAAGGCAAGAGCAAAAAGCCAGTAATCCTTAAAACTAAAAGGCAAGGGTAAATAAAAAGGATCCAAGGCTTTGAGCATCAGTGGATAGGAGGGCCTAAAGGAATAAAATCTTGGCCTAAGCGGCTAAATCAAACTGTCCCTAACCATGTGCTTGTGGCGTGAAGGTGTCAAGTGAAAACTTGAGACTGAGCGATTAAAGTCAAGGTCCAAAGCAAAAACAGAGTGTGCTTAAGAACCCTGTACACCTCTAATTGGGGACTTTAGCAAAGCTGAGTCACAATCTGAAAAGGTTCACCCAGTTATGTGTTTGTGGCATGTATGTATCTGGTGGTAACACTGGAAAACAGAGTGCTTAGGGCCACGGCCAAGACTCATAAAGTAGCTGTGTTTAAGAATCAACATACTAAACTAGGAGAATCAATAACACTATCTGAATTCTGAGTTCCTATAGATGCCAATCATTCTGAACCTCAATGGATAAAGTGAGATGCCAAAACTATTCAAGAGGCAAAAAGCTAATAGCCCCGCTCATCTAATTAAGACTAATCTTCATAGATATTTTTGGAATTTATTGTATATTCTCTTCTTTTTATCCTACTTTGTTTTTAGTTGCTTGGGGACAAGCAACAATTTAAGTTTGGTGTTGTGATGAGCGGATAATTTATACGCTTTTTAGCATTGTTTTTAGTATGTTTTCAGTGTAATTTAGTTAGTTTTTATTATATCTCTATTAGTTTTTAAATAAAAATCACAATTCTGGACTTTACTATGAGTTTATGTGATTTTCTGTAATTTCAGGTATTTTCTGGCTGAAATTGAGAAAGCTAAGCAAAAATCTGATTCAGGCTGAAAAAGGACTGCTGATGCTGTTGGATTCTGACCTCCCTACACTCAAAGTAAATTTTCTGGAGCTAAAGAACTTCAAATGACACGCTCTCAATTGCGTTGGAAAGTAGACATCCAGGGCTTTTCAGCCATATATAATAGTCCATACTTTGCTTAAGGATAGACGATGTAAACTGGCATTCAACGCCAGTTCTATGTTGCAGTCTGGCGTCAAACGCCAGAAACAGGTTACAAATGGGAGTTGAACGCCAGAAACAGGTTACAACCTGGCGTTTAACTCTAGAAACAGCATAGGCATGTGAGAAGCTTAAGTCTCAGCCCCAACACACACCAAGTGGTCCCCAGAAGTGGATTTCTGCACCATCTATCATAATTTATTCATTTTCTGTAAACCTATGTTACTAGTTTAGTATTTAAACAACTTTTAGAGGTCTATTTTCGCACCTCATGACATTTTAGATCTGAATTTTGTACTCTTTGACAGCATGAGTCTCTGAACTCCATTGTTGGGGGTGAGGAGCTCTGCTGTGTTTCGATGAATTAATGCAACTATTTCTGTTTTCTATTCAAACACGCTTGTTTCTATCTAAGATGTTTATTCGCACTTCAATATGATGGATGTGATGATCCGTGACACTCATCATCATCCTCAACCTATGAATGCGTGCCTGACAACTACATCCGTTCTACCTTCGATTGAATGAATATCTCTTGGATTCCTTAATCAGAATCTTCGTTGTATAAGCTAGAATCCATTGGCAGCATTCCTGAGAATCTGGAAAGTCTAAACCTTGTCTGTGGTATTCCGAGTAGGATTCGGGGATTGAATGACTGTGATGAGCTTCAAAATCACAAGGGCTGGGCGTAGTGACAGACGCAAAAGGATCAATGGATCCTATTCCAGCATGAGTGGGAACCGACAGATGATTAGCTGTGCGGTGACAGCGCACCTGGACCTTTTTCACTGAGAGGACGGATGGTAGCCATTGACAACGGTGACCCACCAACACACAGCTTGCCATAGGAGGAACCTTGCGTGCGTGAAGAAGAAGACAGGGAGAAAGCAGAGATTCAGAAGACAAAGCATCTCCAAAACTCCAACATATTCTCCATTACTGCAGAACAAGTATTTAATCCATGCTCTTTTATTCTCCGCAATTCATACTGATAATTATAATTGATTTCCTGACTAAGATTTACAAGATAACCATAGATTGCTTCAAACCAACAATCTCCGTGGGATCGACCCTTACTCACGTAAGGTATTACTTGGACGACCTAGTGCACTTGCTGGTTAGTTGTGCGAAGCTGTGAGAAATAGTCCATTAATATTGGCATACACAATTTCGTGCACCAATAAACTATTATATATCGTTGGAAAGTTTTGGAAGTTGGCTTTCTAATGCAGCTAGAACCGTGTCATTTGAACTTCTATAACTCAAGTTATGCTCATTGGAGTGTGAAGAGGTCAGGGTTGACAGTATCCAAGAAATTCTCTTTGCACTTGTCCTCAATTCTTGGTTCCTCCTTGTGATTTTGCTTCTTTTTTTCTAACATTTCCTACAATAATCATGAAACCAAGAAAATCAAAGTACTAATAGAATAACATTAAAAATCATATAACTATCAAACAAAAGTCATAATTTTTCTATAAAAAATGCTAATGAAAAATGCTTAAGATGTTCACGCATCATATATGTTATTTGAAATTGGTGGAGACAAGGTGCACTCCAAGTTACATAGCTAGCATCTTTCAAAGTCCAATGCTGAGGCAAAGCTGTTGCAGATAAATGCCATGGGATTCGGGTTTTTACGGTTTATCCATCGATGGACGTTAAAGTAAAAAGTCATGGTAGCATTGGCAAGATCATATGACCTAGCCTCAAATAAAATGGTATTGGACATTGATACCATCATAGTTAATGCTGCATTAATTGCACACGTCTTTGGGTTCCATCAACTAGTAAGTAAACTTTTGCTTTCATTATTCCGTAATGATATATCATTTAAGATTATTTATGCATCTTACTTTTCAAAATATTGAATCTATCAGGGGATGACTTTTCAGAATTTGACAAGGAAAACCCAACGCACATGGCAATAAAGAATCAATTTAACCGTGCAACAGCAACGAAACTTCGCGACTACATATACGAGTGCTCCATGGACAGTGAAGCTAATAGGATGAAATTCCAAAGACATTTTATATTGCTTGTGATGCAGATGTTCCTCTGCCTAACAACACAGCAAGTCTTGTTGCTTTGGCATATTCCCCTGTTCTAGATGTTTCGGATCCTAGTCGGTTCAACTGGCAAATGAAAATCTTCAATTGGTTGAAGAAGTCTATCCAGCGATACCAGCTTAGACACAACCAGACTATCAGGAACAAGAGACCAAGCTAAGAAAAATGTTTCTGTGTATTATTCAGTGTGTTCAAAAGTACAATATACAAGGGATATTTATAGGTGCTAGATGAATCAAAGTAATAAAGACAGAGAATCCTACAATTAATATACAGATATGCTATACAAATATAAATGATACTAATTGATCTAAATTAATTCTAATGATTCTCTAACATCCCCCCCCCCAAACTCAAGTGGGAGCTAAGGATACCAACTTGAGTTTGGATAACAAAGTCCGAAAACGAGTCTGGTGATGAGCTTTCGTGAAGATATCAGCAGTCTGATCCAGTGTTCCAACAACAATGAGACGAACAGCATCAATAAGGATACGTTGCCGAACAAAGTGACAATCAATCTCAATGTGTTTGGTGCGTTCATGAAACACATCATTATGGGCAATTTGAATAGCATTGCGGTTTTCACAAAAAACATCAGTAGGGCTGCGTTTGTTTCTGAGAACAGGACAGGACAAGACACTAAGAACAAGACAGGACAAGACACTGATGGACAGAGACACAAAATTTTGTGTTCTTGTATTCTGTTTGGTGATAAACTAGAACAAATTATGAAAATCTAATTTACTCTAATTTTTTTATTCAAAAAAATTGAGATAAAAAATATAATAATAAAAAATATAATTATGAAAAATTAACAAAAATAATGAAAAAAAGAATGAAAAATAAGTTATGTCCCTTGTTAGTGTCCCCGTGTCCTTCTTGTCAGGATGGACACAAAATATACTAATTCAGTGTCTCTGGACATACTGTCTCTGTTCATATCTCCTCTGTCAAACATGATTTTGTGTCTCAGTGTCCATGTCTTAGTGTCCTGTCTCTGTAAACAAATGCAGTCTAGGGGACGACTGAGGAGCACCCAGATCTTCGAGAAGCCAACGAATCGAGATAACCTCAGCAGTGGTGTCAGCGAGGGCAAGAACTGGATAGGCAATCTCTAGTCGAGTGACAGTCAGTAGACAATACCTCCAACTAACTGTCGATAGAGAGTCGGATTATCCAAAACAGTGCCATCCATAGGGGTAAATCGAACATTAGGCTCAAGAGGAGTAGACTCAGTGCAACTATCTGTAATCCCAGCGCGAGCAAGAAGATCTGAAGCATACTTGGCTTGAGAGAGATAGATGCCATCATCTGTGGAGATGACTTCGAAACCAAGAAAATAGCTGAGAGTACCAAGATCTTTCATCTCAAAGGTACGGTGAAGTGAGGCCTTGAGATCAGAGATACCATCAACATCATCTCCAGTATGATCATGTCATCAACATACAAAAATAGAAGAACAACTCCACGTTCGCTTTACGAATGAAAAGGGCATTCTCATGAGGACTAGAAGTAAAACCAAGACTACATATCATAGTGCTAAAGTTGTCAAACTATTCACGAGGAGCTTGCTTAAGTCCATAAAGTACCTTGCGAATGAGACAAACCTTACTAGAAGGACAAGGATATCCCGGAGGTGGTTTCATATAGACTTTCTTTTTCAAATTCCCATTAAGAAATGCATTCTTCACATCCATCTGACTGAGAGACCATTTTTTAACCGCGGCAATGGCAAGAAGAGCTCTAACAGACGTAAGGCGAGCGATAGGAGTACAACCTTGAGCAACCAAGCGTGCCTTATAACGGTCAATAGAGCCATCAGAGCGAGTCTTGATCTTGTATACCCATCTACTGCCCACAACTTCCTGATCAGAAGGAGAATCAACCAAATCCCAAGTGTGTGCTTTTTCAAGTGCATGTATTTCTTCCTGCATTGCTTGTTGCCAATTTGGATTTGTGGAGGCTTCTCTAAATGACTTAGGTTCAAGTTGATGAAGAATAGTAGAAAAGCAATGATAATCAAGAAGATGAGGAGGTGGATTCCTTACCCTAGAAGTATGAGTGGGAGGATGAGGCATGACGGTAGGAGCGGGATCGCCGTCCAGGCTGGAATCATTGGGAGATGGAGAAGGTGGAAGAGCAGGGGCCTCGAGGGATGGACTTGGGGTAGACCCTGTAGTATCATCACTAGGAAAGAGATCAACCTTTGGGTTAGTAAAAAACGGTGACGGAGTAGAAGGAATGGACCCAAAAGAGAAAAAACTAGAGAACATGTGATGCTCTCAGAAGACAACATGACGAGATATACAAATACGGCGAGAAATAGGATCCCAACAACGATAACCCTTATGTTCAGAAGCATAACCAAGAAAACAACACATGCAAGCCCGAGGTTCAAGTTTATTGTGTTCATGAGGCTAAAGAAGAACAAAACAGACACAACCAAAAACACGGAGAGAACTATAATCGGGAGAAGTACGATAAAGATGCTCAAAGGGAGTAGTGTTACCAAGAACAGAAGAAGGGAGTCTATTGATAACATGAACAGCAGTGAGAACAGCTTCACCCCAAGCACGCTCAGGACAGGAAGAGGAAATAAGCATCGCATGGACAGAGTCAAGAATATGACGGTGTTTACGCTCAGCTCTGCTATTTTGTTGAGAGGTACCAGGACAAGAAAATTCGGACAAAGTACCCTATTCAGCGAGAAAGTTTAAAAGTTTGGAGTCACGATATTCCATAGCATTATCACGTCTGAAAATTTTAATGACCTTTGAGAAATGAGTGCGAACCATAGTGGCAAAATTAATATAAATCTGAGGCAACTCATGACGATTAGTCATCAAATAAACCCAAGTAAAACGTGAATAATCATCAATAAAGACGACAAAATATCGAGCCCCTCCCATAGAAGCGGTGGAAGCGGGGCCCTAAATATCAGAATGAATAAGATCACAAGGAGAGCAAGCAATAGAGGAATTATTATTAAAGGATAAGGCAGGTTGTTTTGCAGTGCGACAAGAAATGCAATCCGAAGACTCATTTTGAACTTGACCTAAAACACCCGTAAATATAAGAGGACGCAATTTTCCTAAGGAGCTATGGGCAAGACGACGGTGCCACAAGTGAAGAGTAGATGGAGAGGAAACAGCACAGAGATTTGACGTAGAGGGAACATGAAGGTTCTCGAGCTCAAATAAACATTTGACCTTACAACCAATCCTGATGATCTTTTCCGTCTGACGATCCTGCACACGACAACCAGAAGTAGAAAAAATGACATCAAAATTGAGTTCAACAAGCTAACCGACAAAGATAAGGTTAAAATTCAATTTTGGAATAAAATAAGTATAAAAAGATGAATATTGGACTGTGAAATAATCCCGTGATGTGTTGCATGCAAGAGGGAACCATTAGCAGTGTTGACAGAAGGTGCATTTGTAATGGGAGACAACGACGAGAAAAGATGACGCAAAGAAGACATATGATTAAAGCAACCAGAATCAAAATACCATTTAGAATTACCTGGAGGGCTGAAAAAAGTAGCGGGGGTATTACCAGAAAAAGAGAGAAGTTGCTTAAGAAGAGATTCAATATCTGATGGAGAGACAGAAGGTATGTTGAGATATGTGGAAGGGGTGGACTCAGTAGCAGCAGCAGCAATAGAGGCAGGCACAGGCAGAGAGTTGTTGGGACGAGGTTGGTACTTGTTCTGATATGAACGTGGTGGTCTAGTAGGACAGGTAGCAATCAAGTGACCCGAGAACTTACAATAATGGCAGAACAGTTTCGGGCAATTGGAGCCAATGTGGCCTTTTTGTTTGCACTTACGACATTCAATAGAAGGACAGTCGGAGAAGGAATGCCCAGGCCGGTTACAGTTTCGACAGATTTTTCCCTTTCTGTTGGTGGCAGCAAAGACAGTTTCACTTTTAGAACGAAGCAATCCCAAGTGAGTTTCTTCAGACTTAAGATGAGGAAGAGCATCTTCAAGACTAGGCAAGGGATTTTGATGAAGAAGAGAAGCCCTGACTGGATCATAGTCATCAGTAAGTGCCATCAGAAATTGGATGAGACGTGTCCGATTCCGATAATCCTCATATGCCTTAGCATTAGTGAAATTTTTAAGAACAGGTTCACAAGAGGTCAACTGATCCCAAATAATCTCCATTTGAGCAAGAAAATCAAAAACTGCTTGGCCACATTCTTGCTTATGGCTATGAAGTTCCTTAAGCAGTTGGTACTGATAAGAGAGATCAGAAATAGTGTAACGTTTTGCCAAATGATCCCATACTTCTTTAGCAGTTTCAAAACGCCCAAACTGTAAGTGAATGACAGGAGTAGAAGTGTTGCAGAACCAAGTGATAATCTGATAATTTTTACTATCCCAATCTTCCAATTTCTCTGCAAAGTCCTTCTCAGGATCCTCCTTGGATTTGGAGGCACCATCTTTGGATTTGTCAGTCACAGTTGTCTTAACAGGACAGGCAATATCACCAGTCACATATCGCCATAATTTTCACCCTTTAAGAAATCCTGGCATAGCTTCAACCCAATGTGTATAGTTAGAGCCATTAAGGATAACAGAGATAGGCTGAAAGACATCCGGTTTTTCCATCGTAATAAAATAATGGCAAAAGGGAGAAGAAACTACAAATTCGGGGCAGAAAACGAGAAAACAGAGTGCAGAATCGGAAAGAGCTCACCAAAAAAATATAGGGAGGGTCCCGCTTGTCTGCCACGTCAGCGCCACATCAGCAGTGACGTCAGCGCCACGTCAGCGGAACGAGGACACGTGGCGGCGACTGAGAGGAGCAGGAGGACAGGCTGGCAATGAGGTGGAACGCGGGTCGACCACCGGACCGGGTCGGGTTGTTCGCGGATCACTGGAGCACGAGGATGGAGTGCATCGCGACACGTGGGAGCGCGAGGATCGTGCGATCGGCACGAAGATCCAACGGCTACTGAAAATTTGAGCGCGAGGATGGCTTGCGTCGTGACACGTGGGAGCGCGAGGATCGTGCGATCGGCTCCAAGATCCAACGGCTGCTGAAGCTTCTGGAAGGAGAAACAATGGAGGTGGGTAGCAAGGTTCCAGCAGCGCGTGAGGGCGCGTTCGGAGGCTTCTAGAGGCGATCTTGGCGGCTTTGGAAAGCTGTCAAAGAGAAGAACACGGTGATGTCGGAGGTAACGAACCAAAGCGTCGGAAACAGATCGAAAAACGAGAGTAAAGAGGCACTATCAGAAGATAAAAACAAGGAGGTTATGAACAAAATTTCATTGAAAAAAAACTTTAGGCTCTTGATACCATGTTAGAAACAAGAGACCAAGTTGAGGAAAATATTTCTGTGTATTATTCAGTGTGTTCAAAAGTACAATATACAAGGAGTATTTATAGGTGCTAGATGAATCAAAGTAATAAAGATAGAGAATCCTACAATTAATATACAGATATGCTATATAAATATAAACGATACTAATTGATCTAAATTGATTCTAATGATTCTCTAACACAGACCTTTGAAGGATGCATGTATGCCTTGTTGGTAAGACTGATGGTTATTTTAGATAACTTGAGATGAAACTTTTTTAACTATGGATATAATTTCGTTGTTGTTTGTGGTTATACAAATCAGATATTATACTTCCAACGGCTAAAGAGTGGCCTGCTAGAACAGTGTGACGAACCGAAGCCATGGATATCTGCATGGCCAGCAGAACAACTCAAAAAGAAGGCTCAGTCAATTTTGTCAGAAGTATGTAGATAAGTATCTAGTATTTACGTGTGTAATAGTTAACTGAATGTTGTTTAGATTGTCGTTCATTGCCTTTGTACTGTTTCAATGTATTCGTATGGCGTCGGTTAATTCTGGTGTTTTTTGAATAGGGTTGTCTTACGATGCTTTCTGAAAAAGTCACTTTCGTTAAGAAAAGGCGAAAAAGGACACCATTAAAAAAAAAACTAAAGGAAAAGGTACTTAGCAACAAAAGAAAATGTCAGCACCCAAAAAGAAGTTGATGAGGATATTGAGCCTATTGCAAAGAGGATGCGCCACTTGAATCAAGCTAATCGCAGGCATGGTAAGACGAAGAAGGAGGTTGACAAAATCATTCATCAAAACAATAATACAGATAAAAAAGACAACAGATCCAATAATGTCAACAAACATGCGTTGCTAGATGAATCACAGTTGAAACCAATGAAGTGACTAATCAACAAGAAAAGTATGCGTAGCTTTAGGATATGATAGCATATTTTTTTTATGGATCCCGCTATGTTACCAACAGCATTTCTGTCAATTTTTGCCAACTCTTATTTACAACAGTGATGTTTAATAGAAGTGTCTTTGTAGATGTGTCTAATAAAAATATCTTTTTTATGGCTATGTCTAATAAAAATATCTTTATATATATATTTTTTAGATGTATCTTCTTATATATGTGTTTGAAATATAATAATTATTTATTATTGATAATAAATTGATAAATAGTATATTGGTACCTATACTTTTTCTTTCTTTATTTCTTTATCATGGGGATAATGAACGAATGATCACTTTTAAGCTAGGTTCATTATAACCAACATCATAGCTAAATCTATTAGAAAAATAATGTTTATATTATTCTTTTACATTTATATTTTTTGAATTCTTTTATGATATTAAAAAAATAATGCATATTTTTTTTACTAGTATATTTATTTGTAATAACATTACGAAAATATAAATTCTTTGAAATTATGTCGATTTTATCTTAACATTATAGATTATAGATTATGACAGAAAATATTTATAGAATCAAACTACTTTTACAAAAAAGTCATAGGAAAAAAAATTAAAATTTTCGTCGGCTAAAAAGACCAAAATCTCTATATATTAAAAAAAATCAAATAATAAACTTTTTAGTTTTTATTTGTATATATACCCAAATAGGTCCCTAAGTAATTTTGCATCGGACATTTTCGTCCTAAAAAATTTTATTACATTGAGGTCTCTAAACTTTATAAAAGTAAAACATATAAGTTCCTATCTTAGTCAGATTCGTTGTTTTCACTTGGACAAATAGTCCTCAAAAGTGTGACAGAAGACCTTATATGTCTTACTTTTATAAAGTTTAAAGATCTCAATGTAATAATTTTTTTTTGGAGACAAAAATGTCCCACATAAAATTCCTTAACTCCTATTATTTTCATGTGAAAGAATTTAATTTTTTATACTAATAATTAATTTTAACATTTATTATCTAAAACTTGAAAAAATTTAAGGTGTATACTTTTACGTGATTAAGTGTTAAGTCTGTTATACAAATAAAAAAAGAAAAAGATAAATAGATCCCTAACTTTTTAATTCGAAGCCACATAAGTCCTTAACTAATTGAAAATACAAAAACGTCCCTAACCTTCTAAAATATGAGATATTTAAGTCTTTCCATCCAAAATATATAAAGACAAATCAGTCCTGGAGAGACTTAAATGTCTCGCATTTTAGAAAGTGAGGAATAGTTTTGTATTTTTAATTAGTCGAGGACTTATTTGTCTTCGACATAAAAAGTCAGGGACCTATTTATTGTTTACTCTAATAATTAATTTTCATGCTTGTTATTTAAAAATAATATTTTTTTCATTCTCTACATATACAAATATAATTAGATATTAGTATAAAAAATTAGGACAAATAACATAAATAAGCCAAGGCAGCAAAAAATTACAAAGATAAGCCAAATAAAAAACTGGTTCAAGAATCCACCAATGGACATTTCTATATAGTTCGAATTAGGTTGTTTCGAACTTCATATACATGTAATTCGAATCACACTGATTCGAACTACTCACACACGCACACACCCACTAATTCGAATCAACCTGATTCGAATTACATCCACAGTAATTCGAATCAGGGTGATTCGAATTACACTCACAAACGTAATTCGAATTGGTCAGATTCGAATTACTCATAATTTAATTCTGCTCGTTCTTTTATTAAAAAATTAATAATTGATTAAAAAATTAATAATTTAAAAATTAAAAAATATATATTTTATTTTATACATTAAAAAAAAGCTAACAAAATATTTAATGACGAAACTTTTTTAAAATATTAATAAGTAATCAATTCGAATTTCATACAATACTCTTTTGTCCATTTTTAATAGCTCATGAATATTTTTTAATAAATTTTTTTAATAAATCTATTTAAATTATACCACAAAAAAATATTTTATTCTATAGAAAATAATTTTAAAAAAAATGGCTTAAAAGATGTTAGGAGTACTATAAAACTTTATAATGTCCTAATGACTTAGGACATTAAAGAAATACTCTACATAGTCAATAATAATTTAAAAATTTAAAAAAATATAGTTATAATCAGTATTTACCTAAATTACTAGAATATTACAAACTTTTATAGTACTCCTAACATTTTTTAAGTCATTTTTTAAATTATTTTGCATAGAATAAAGGGCATTTTAAGACATTTTAAGTCATTTTAAGCCATTTTTATGCAAAATAATTTTAAAAAATGGCTTATAAAATGTTAGGAGTACTATAAAAGTTTGTAATATTCTAGTAAGTTAGGTAAATACTGGTTATAACTATATTTTTTTTTAATTTCTAAATTATTATTGACTATGTAGAGTATTTCTTTAATGTCCTAAGTCATTAGGACATTACAAATTTTTATAGTATTCCTAACATCTTTTAAGCCATTTTTTTTTAATTATTTTGTATAGAATAAAATATTTTTTGTGGTATAATTTAAATAAATTTATTAAAAAATATTCATGAGCTATTAAAAATGGGTAAAAGAATATTGTATGAAATTCGAATTGATAGCTTATTAATATTTTAAAGAAGTTTTCGTAATTAAATATTTTGTTAACTTTTTTTTAATGCATGAAATAAAATATATATTTTTTTAATTTCTAAATTATTAATTTTTTAATAAAAGAATGGGCAGAATTAAATCATGAGTAATTCGAATCTGGCCAATTCGAATTACTATGTGCAACGTGTGTAATTCGAATCACCCTGATTCGAATTACTGTGGGTGTAATTCGAATCAGGTTGATTCTAATTAGTGGGTGTGTGCATGTGTGAGTAGTTCGAATTAGGCTGATTCGAACTATATATAAATGGCTCTTGGTTGATTCATGAACCATTTTTTGTTTGGCGGATTTCTATAATTTTTTCCTCCCCTAGGCTTAATATAGTGATTTGCCCAACAAATTATGTTGATAATTATAAAATTAACTCAAAATTAATTTTTTTAAAAGAATTAAATTTTGATTCTAATCATTAATTACAACATTAGTATTCTTTCCAATTATATGTAACAAATAGAAAAAACTACTATTTGTGCCCATAAATTTTGCAAATGCTGACAAAAGTACCAATCAAACAAGAAAACTAACGTTGTACCCATGAAAGATGGGTTCCGTGTGACAATAGTACCCAAACCGTGATTTTTCGTTGACTTTTTAATAAAATTTCCAAATTACCCCTTCTATCTTCTTCCCCAAATTCCAAATTTCACAACCCTCATTCTTCGTCTTCCTCTGCCACCGCCAGTCACCATTCCCTCAAGACCCAAGCACCTAATGTCTTCCTCCAACCTTTATCCTCAACCTCCATCTCTCTTTATTCCAATCCTAATTTGTTCTCCAAATCTAAATTCAAATAAACTTTAACATCATTACCCTTGTTGTTTCTTTCTTCTTCGGATGCAAAAACAACATTAAGAAAGCACACCCTTGTCAAACTCTTCAACCTCTTCAACCTGAATATTATTGTTCTTCTTATTCCAAAACAATAAGTAGTAGAATTCAGCAACCAGAGCCAACAAGAGGCTGGTGGCCACGTTCTCTTTCCAACGGTGACTCCAAATACTGCTCAGCGCCGTCGATCTGTAGAAAAAGGGGCTGATGTTAGAGTATCTTCATGCCATTTGGTGGACTGATATTCACATCGCAGCCGTCGCCGCTACTCAGGCTAGGCTTCCGAGGCCACCGCAGAACCCTCTGGAAGGTTGTGGTGGTAGTAACGTTATTATTGAAGGATCTTGTTTCACTTTGAGTACTGGAGAACAAGGAGGGATGATGGTGGCAGGGTACATTGACGAGGATGAGCTTCTGAACATACCGAGTATGATCGAAGACATGGCCAAGGGAATGCAGGGTGAAGAAGGACCCACACTTCCAAGCTCACCTTCGACGACGATATCATCAGCAAGTGCTGCTCCTCCGGTAAGTTCCTAGCGAAGCTTCTCCTTTGCAACAAATGCGACCGAGGCTATCACATCTATCTCCGACCTATCATTCCTTCCGTTTCCAAAGGCTCTTGGTTCTGCGCCTCTTGTTCCCACAGTGACACCAAGAAACTAAAATTTATGTTTTTTTGTTAATTTCAAACTTCTTTTTCTTTTTCTACACCAGATCTACAAATCCATAATATTTGAACAATAACCTCAGATAATTAATAATCCACAGTTTTTAATCTTTTTAATTTTTTGGTGGCTGGCAGCAGCAGAGGAAGACGAAGGATGAGGGTTGTGAAATTTGAAATTTGGGGAAGAAGATAGAAGGGGTAATTTGAAAATTTTATTAAAAAGTCAACGAAAAATCACGGTTTGGGTACTATTGTCACACGAAACCCATCTTTCATGGGTACAACGTTAGTTTTCTTGTTTGATGGGTACTTTTGTCAGCGTTCGCAAAATTCATGGATACAAATGGTAGTTTTTCCGTAATAAATATTTGAAGGAAGAGAAGTGAAAATATAAATTAGAAAGATAAATAGTAAAAAATTAAAACTAAATAAAAAAACTAAAAAAATATGTATATAATAATAATATAGTTTTTATGGGAATAATTTTCTGGAATAATTTTTTATTATATTTAATTAAAAATTTAATGTATTTTTTATAATTTTATAAATTTATTTAAATTATATTATTTTAAGAATTTTTTTTTATAAAATAGAAAGACACAGGAGATAGAGAATGAGAGAGAAAAAACGAGAAAGATAAAAAAGAGAGAGAGAGTTTGTTAATTTGGAAGAGAAAAATTTTTATTTTAATTATAATAAAATAATATCTCATGACACATTTTGATTTGTAAAATTAGTAGTATAAAATATAAAGAGGTAAATACCAAATCGGTACTCGAAAATTTTAGCATTGATAAAATAGTACCTGACTTTTGTTATCGACAAAATAGCATCTGAAAAATGTTAAAATTTGATAAAATCACCCAACTGTAAAAGAATGACGTCACAGTGAATGAAAAACGTTAATGTGACCGTTGGAAGAGAGCTCTGATGATGGCAGAGAGCTCCGACAATGTTTTCGACGACCTTCTTCTTCTTCGTGTTCGCTGCTGCTTCTTTTTTAATGCGCCGCTGCGTCCCCTTCTGCTATGGCAGCTGAAGAAGTAGACTGCCATGGCACGCCGCTGCACCTCGCCGCGTTCTTCGTGTTCGCTGCTTATTCTTCTTCAACATGCCGCTGCATACCCTTTCACGTCCCCTTTCGCCAAACTGCCATGGCACGCCGCTGCGTCTCCTTCCGCCATGGCAGTACCTCGTCGTGTTCTCGTGTTCACCTCTTCTTCTTCTTCAACATGTTGTTGCGTCTCCTCTGCCATGACAGCACCTCGCCGCTACGTCCCCTTCCTCCATGGCAAAGAAGAAAAAGAAGAAGACCGAAAACGTCGTAAGAACTCTCTACCATCATCGAGGCTCTCTTTCGACCATAGTTGTCAGAACCGGACCGGACCGACCGGTTCGACTAGAAAATCGGTAAATCGAATCCAATACCGGTCCGGTCTAAGCTTCTAACCGTTTAAGGTAGAGAATCGGTACAAACCGGTCAAATCCGATGTGAACCGGTAAAAATCGGTCAAATCGAACCGGTCCGAACCACTCGGTTTGAAGGTGAATCTACAAAATTTTCCAAAATGCTTTCAGTGGGGTTCGAACCCCTTCCTCCAGGATAAAGCAAGCATGCTTCTACCACTCGGTTTGAAGGTGAATCCGATGTGAACCGGTAAAAACCAGTCAAACCGAACCGGTCCGAGCCACTCGGTTTGAAGGTGAATCTACAAAATTTTCCAAAATGCTTTCAGTGGGGTTCGAACCGCTTCCTCCAGGATAAAGCAAGCATGCTTCTACCACCAAGCTAAAGTGATTCTCATCAACTAATATACAAATTATAATACATATAGCATTCTTTCTTTTCACTTATATTCAATTTATTTTAATTTCAAAGTCACTCATTTTTAAATCAATTACATTTTATTTAACTATAAATTTTATTAAATATATACAAATTAAAAAGATAAACAAAAAATTTAATTAATCACAATTTATTTTTTTCATGATTATATGATAATTGATATCTATTAATTTTATTTTTTTAATATATTATTTTATTTTTTGTCTTCATATGAAGTTGATAGTTGAAAATCGATAGATGATATTTAGTTAAACTAGTCAACAATTCTTAAATATCAACTTCACAAAAAAACAATTGTATGTGACTTTTCACCTATAATAATATAATAATAAAATAAATATAAACTAATTAATAAAGTATTAAAATTTAAAAATGATAATTATTTTTATAAAAATACTAATAATAAAAAGATAATTAAATTTTATATAATTATTTAATTATACCGAGTTAACCGGTTCGACCAGTGACCCACCGGTTGAACCAGTGACTCAGTAACCCAGTAACTTCACCGGTTCGGTTCTGACAACTATGCTTTCGACGGCCAAATTAGCATTTTTCATTCATTGTCCTTTCACAGTTGGGTGATTTTGTCAAATTTTAAAATCTTTTAGGGGCTTTGTCAATAATAAAAGTCATGTACCATTTTGTTAGCGCCAGAATCTTTTAGGTACCGATTTAGTTATTTACCTCAAATATAAATTATAAGTTATATATAGAGTGAGAATGGTAGAAAGAAGTAGAGAAGGGGAGAGAGATAGATAAGAAGATGAATGAAGTTATGAAAGGAGTATATTAATTTTTGAGGAAAATATTTCATCTTAATTTTAATGAGAGAATGTCATGTGATATATTTTAGTTGTTAAATTATTAATATAATATATCTATACTTCAATTTTAATTTTAATATTTTAATTTAATTCTAATTGTAATTAAAAAGTGTCATGTTGCACATTTTGATTGTTAGTCATTGATAATAATGTATAAGAGAGATAGAATAGGTGAAAGAATGAGAAAATTAGAAAAAGGGAGAGAGATGAGAAAAAAATCTTTTAATTTTGGAGGAAAATATTTGATTTCAATTACAAAGAGAAAGTGATATGTCACACATTTTGGTAACATAATTATTAGAACCGAACCGATAATCAAATCAATCATACTACTGAATCACTGAGCTACTAGTTCAACTGGTCAGTCAAAGATTAAATCGATTGATCTAGTCATAATTAAATAATTATATAAAATTTAATTTAATTTTTTATTTTTATAAAAAATATATTTTAGTTTTATTTTATATTCAATTAATTACTATTTTTAAAATTTAATAACTCATCAATTAGTTTGTATTTATTATATTCTTCAAATATTTATAAATTTATATTTATTATATTCTTTAAGAATTTATAAAAAAATCACAATCATAGAAATAGAAAATATATTATAGTTAATAAAATATTATTTTTTTAATTTGTAAATATAATTTAATTTTATTTACATTATACATTTAATAAAAAAATCATGTATAAAAGACAATATTTTGAGGAGTGTTAAGGGCAGCAGATCATGTGATTTGTAGCCATCAATTAGTTATTAATAATATTTTTAATGGTATGAAATTATTCATTTTTTTTACTGGTTAAGTACTGGCCAAATTCTAATAAAAATGCTAGCTTCTTAAACTTTTTTCTAATATTTTTCTAGTTTAACTAAATTTGACCAGATCGATTTAAAACTATTTTAAACAGATTTGATTAGATTTTATCGGATTTGATTAAATTTGACTAGATTAATTGTTTAACCAATTTAAACGATGATTCAACCTAGATTGATGACCATATGATCAGATTTTCAGTCTCACCGATAAGGTAGAATCGAATTTAATAACTATGAAATATTAGGAGGTCGTTATAATTTATTATTTTTGATTATCAACTCAATTTCTTTAGTCTAATTCTTTTAATCTAATAATTTAACAACATATTTTATTTTATATTTTTAAATATTAATAATAAACAAATAATAAAAAATAATAAATTTGGATGGATTCAATCATTTCTCAATTAATAATACACAATAGATCACACATATAGGAAAGCAACTGTTTTTAATTTCCGTCGACATACCTACCAAACATCACTTTGTTGAGTCATCTGATCCACTCTTTCTTCTTACTTTCTTTATCCGGTTCCTCATTTGTTTTCTTCTTTGGGTTCATAATTTCGCTTTACTCTTCAAAAGCAGCAATATTTTCATTCGTGGAAAGCAGGAGAATGGCTTCTTCCGTGCCAACACACATGAAAGCATGGATGTACTCAGAATATGGCAAGAGTTCACAAGTTCTTAAGTTTGAAGGCAGTGTCCCTGTGCCTGACGTGAAGGATGATCAGGTTCTCATCAAGGTTGCTGCTGTGTCCCTCAATCCCATTGATTATAAGCGAATGGAAAAAGCTTTCGCATCCACTGACTCTCCTTTACCCGTAAGAATCATATTATAATCCTTCAATCCCCCATAATTTTTTTTCGGATTTGGATACTCTAAATTTTGAATTTTACTTGATTAGAGTGTGATCTCTCATCATTTATTTCATAGTAGGACTAAAAATAAACATGAGAGAGAATCTATTTAAAGAAAGAAGATCACATCTTATCCTTTAAAATACAAATTCAAAATTTAGAAGATTCAAATTTTTTTTTTTTAGATTTTTCATTTTCTTTTTCTTGATACAGTGCTAAAGTTCTTGAAAATTGAAATTATTAATAGGTTCTTGTTTTCTTTTGCTCTTGCTAGTTAATTGTCCACAAAATTTTACTTGATTAGTTTCTTAATGTTAGCTTGGTTGTCATACTTAGTCAGAGGAAAAGACAAAATTTGGGTTCAAACATGAGTTGAACGTGAAAAATGTCATTCATGGTTTGGGGAATTAGATCGAATATTCAATTTGATTAACCAAAATTTGTTAACAGATCGGTTTGATTGAAAATGATACATCACAAAAGGTTAATTTTTTAAAAAATTATATAAATATATTATTTTATTAATTTCACAACATCTATATTATTTTATAATAAATACTATTTTGATCTCCATATTTTTCTATAAACCAAACACAATTTTTTTTGTTTTATTAATTAAAAATAATTTAGATATATAATTAATTAATAACAATCAAATTCAGATGTTTAAAAGTGGTTGATGTATAAATATTATTTTACTTATTTTATTATATTCACTTCATTTTCAGTTAACCTTAGATGAACCTTTCAGCGTCTAATTCTCTAGTTTTATGACTGATTCCGTTTTCAAAACCTTAATCTAATCATATCAATTCACCGGAAAAAGAAAAGAGAACAAAAGAAAAGAAGCTATCAAATTTTCACGTTCTTTTTAATTAATTAATGTTTTTGTGATTGGTGCGAAGACTATTCCAGGGTATGATGTTGCCGGTGTGGTGGTTAAAGTGGGGAATGAGGTGACCAAATTTAAGGTTGGGGATGAAGTTTATGGTGATATCAATGAGAATGCTTTGGATCATCCAAAGGTGAATGGGTCTTTGGCAGAGTATACTGCAGCAGAAGAAAAATTGTTGGCTCACAAGCCGCAGAACCTGAGCTTTGGTGAGGCTGCTAGCCTTCCTCTAACCATTGAGACTGCTTATGAAGGCCTCGAACGAGCCGGGTTTTCCGCCGGAAAGTCTATCCTTGTTCTGGGAGGTGCCGGTGGAGTTGGAACACATGTTATTCAGGTATGCATATGTAAGTATTAATCAGTTATTATGTATTTGTGTATAAATACATATGTAATTTAATTTATATTTTAAACTGATAATTAATTTTAATGTCTGATTTTAATATGCACCTATCATAGTTACTCACAGTTTTCTTTATCGTATGTTGTATATACTAATGAATGGATAATGTTCAACCAAGAGCGAAAATTATTTTGTTTTATAATAGAAAAAAAAATTTATCATGTACAATGTACATATTCTCTACAAATTTAGTGAAAATCTTCCTTGTTCGCTCAACTCTCTGCAATGTACATATTCTCTACAATCTAAGTATTCTCTTCAGTTTATTTTGTGTAATTTATTATTTCATATTTCGTGCAAGAGTTAGGAAAGCAATTTTTCCTGTAGAGCATAAAACTTGCATGATTGTAACTCACATTGCCATTTTGAGCTAGCTTGCCAAGCATTTCTATGGTGCATCTAAGATAGCAGCAACTGCTAGCACTAAGAAACTGCAAGTTTTGAGAAACTTGGGAGCTGACTTGCCAATCGATTATACAAAGGATAATTTTGAAGACCTTCCTGAAAAATTCGACGTGGTGTATGATGCAGTAGGTGAGATTCGGAACTTATGATCTTCGCTAAAGTTATTATGATATCAAATCTTTTTATAGTTAAAAAATCTACAGTTTGATCATTGTTTTTTCCTATTTTATTTGCATGAGGACTGAATTTTAACCTAAAGTAAGATAAATTTGTGTATTGTTTCCATTTTGAAGCTAAAAAAAAAAAACAAAAACTCTTAGTCAATAAGCATAAAAACTTGCAAGGAATTTGCTTATTCAGATAGACAGTCTAGTTATGTGTGGTATATGGTTAGAAGAGTTGTTAGTATAAGCTTAGTTACTGATTTTTGTGTACTTATTGTTATGTATGTGTCAATATAAAACTAGAGTAATGCTACCATGAAGAATGAATATTGTTTCTTTTAACAAAAAAAAAAAACCCACAAAAAATATTTATCATATGTCATACACATATTCTTTAATAAATTTAATAAAAATCTTCACTCTTTATCTAATTTTACTCTTCACCAAAAAGAAATTCTCATAAAAATTATTCATGTATGTTTTACTTAGTTGGAAGAAATGAAATGGTCAAAGATAGATAATAACATTTTGGAGTATGTTATGTGTACACCAAAATCAGCCACCAGTATGAAATACATGCCAAAATACAAATACACGTTGAAAATAAATTAAATCACACATGTATTTATACACAAATACATTAGTGGTTGATTTCAGTGGCTGATTTGGTGTACGAATAGCATTTTTATAACATTTTAGTTTACATGAATTACAAAAACAGGAGAAACAGAGAGGGCATTCAAGGCTGTAAAAGAAGGAGGCAAAGTTGTGACAATAGTACCACCCGGATTTTCTCCAGCAATATTTTTCATACTTAAATCTGATGGCACAGTCTTAGAGAAACTAAGACCTCATTTGGAAAGCTGCAAAATCAAGCCAATAATTGATCCCAAGAGTCCCTTTCCGTTTTCCCAAACCGTTGAAGCGTTTTCCTTTCTTGAAACAAACAGAGCCACGGGCAAAGTAGTCATCGATCCCATACCATGAAGGCATATGAACACAAAGTAAAGCATTTTAGTCACAATGCTTGGAATCTATGCTTTGAGTGACTTATTATGTT
This sequence comes from Arachis ipaensis, assembly GCF_059453495.1. Taxonomy (NCBI): domain Eukaryota; kingdom Viridiplantae; phylum Streptophyta; class Magnoliopsida; order Fabales; family Fabaceae; genus Arachis; species Arachis ipaensis. Next base: position 72,214,044 of record NC_142441.1, read on the forward strand.
TGTGTAAAACAGGCAGATATAAATTTGAACAAGTTTCACATCGATGTGGTTGAAATGGTCTCATCAAAGAACCATAATAATTTATCAGTTTGCCTGTCGATTTTAAACTGCACGCATTTGCTGAATGGTACAACATTCATCTGTGTGCTCATGCGTGCAATTTTCTTGTGTTAATTTAATATGTTGAAGGTGTTTGCTTTATAATGTTTGACTGATAAATTATAACTGTTAATGCATTCGTCCACTTAAGTAAATGCTAATTATATATCCTCTATCTAGTTTGTCATTCCTACTATCTCTTATCTCTCACTCCAAAAATATTCCTTCTTTTCTTTTCAATTTTGTTTTTTTTTTTCCTTTTCAAAACCTGAAAGAGGATTGTATTAAAAATAAAACAAATGTCAGATGAAATCTCACCTGTGTTAGTGCTTAATCTGATATTGAAAGTTAAAAAAACTATACGAACAGCTTGATTTAAGATTAATTTACTCTTTTAACTCTATTAATTCACATTGTTCACACATTGTTAAAAAAATATTGTTAATTATCTATACTTTTTCATAAAAGAAACAGATTAAAAGACTCAAAATATTTTGAAAAATAAATAGTTAAATTAATCTTTAAAAGATTATTTATTTTTAAATTAGTCTTTGAAAATTTTTTTTAATTAAATTCATTTTTTAAAGATTATCCATATTTAGATGTATGGAAGGACAAGGAATGTTGGATTCTTCTAATTTAATATTTAAAATAACACGTAAAAAATGTTTCATGATGTTCATTAAAGAAGAAAATGCTGGTAAAAAAAATGAGTTACTTTATAGTTTATAAGAGGAGGGACGGAGAAACTAAAAAAAGTAAGTCAAGTTTTAAGTTTTAACATAAACACCCAATATTTAAGTTAACTTGGTTATAGGAATATCTTTGTAAGTTGTCCTTGTGATTGGCGTTCAAGCTAGTTGGCAAATTTTATGTTTACGATAAAATCAGAAGTTCAGCAAATCAGCAATCCTTCCAACAGTTACATAGACAAATATAACAACTTTTTCTTTTTTTCGTAAGAAAAAGGGAGCAGAGACATGATTCACATTCCTTTTCTAATATTTTTTTGAATATATATTCACATAGATTCTTAAAAATTTTTACATGAGATATTTTGGTTTTTACAAAATTTTTATTATATACAGATTTTTAAATTTTATAAAAATAAATTATATAAATTTTTTTATCATATTTTTAAAAATTTATTTGTCTAAATAAAAATAATAAATCTGACTAAAGTAGAACTTTATTTATACTACTTTTATTTATTTTAAAATTTTAATATAATAAAAAAAATTTAAAAACAAAAACGTCCAACACTATCTCAAAAACCTATTTGAATATATTCTCTATTTTTTTTAAATGGATGACAAAAACAAAACTATGTACCTAATGCGCCTGCAAACCCTACTCAAGTGTCGTCTTCGCTGACGGTCAGAAAAATTGGCTCATCTAAAGATATTAATTTCCGATCAGATTATTATCAACAACTCCTTATTTTAGTGATGACATGATCCTTCGTGACTAATCGGTCAAGACATGCTGTCGGTATCATCTAAAATGAATCAGTATGTAATAGTGTCGGTGGAACGAATTGGCTGCTTAGGAAAAAATAGAAAAGGATTTGCGGATAAGTATATTTGTTAAAATTGTTTAATTTATTTTAATTTAATAAAATAAAAGACCACTTAAAACTCACCCGAACATGGAAACATGTGGGGCAACTTCTAAGCGTAATTGCTGACGTAATTGAAAGTACCTATATTATGCTTTTGTATAATAAGTTAATAACTAACTAAGCACAAACTGTTTAGGCGGCTAAAATCCATCAATTAAAGAAATAAGAATAAATGACCATTTGTACCCATGAGAAATAAAAACACTGACATTTGTATTTATGATAGCTCAAAACTAACCTTGTACCCATGAAAGATGCTGTCCGTGTGACAAAAGTACCCCGCCTTGGATCTGAGCTTGGTTCGTGCCTTTCCAAACCTACGTGGCACTCCCACCCCCCAAAACCTATCTGACGTGGATGTGAACGTTGATTATCAAAAGGGATAGGCTGAACTCACGAAATCAAAACCCTAGGTAGCTTCCCCCCTCCCTCCCCAATACAAACCAGGATCCAGAGAATCGAAGCTTGTTGAATCCCAATGAGTGTGACGTATACCCACGGTGATAAAGAATAAGGTCGTACCTTTGTCAATGTCTTTCCGCAGATTTATCCCTGCTCCAACTGATGGCAGTGGCAGTTCTTCTTCAAGTTCGAAGAAGAAGAAGGTGAGGAAGCTGGACGGCAGATGCTTCTGTGGAAGAGAGTTTGCGTTGATGGAGTCTGGCACCGTTACGAACCCTAATCGATGGTTCATCAGATGTCCTTTGTGGGCGGTAAGGGCAGACGCTGTTGGAGTTCAGGTGAAAAAGTTTTGTTTGCATTTAAGTTGATGAAACAGTGCATTTGTTTTGTTTTGGCAGACAAGAAACTGCAAATACTTTGTATGGGTTGATGAAATCGAAGAAGGATGGGAGGGCATAGCAAGATGTTTGGCCAAAAGACAGTCAGGGAGTTCTTATCCAAGGCATGATGATGGGCTCATTGTCACTGAACCTGGGAAAAATCAGTAAGCATCGTCAATCCTGGCGAGAGGGATAGACAAACTTAGGGTTGAAATTAGGGGTGAAATTAGGGGAATTAGACTGTTGCTTTTATGGATAGCGTTGGGTGTTGCATTTTGTTTGATCTTTCTGCTGTATTTTTTTGTGAAAATGTAAAATTTGTATTGAATTAGGGTCTTTGTAAATCATGAGAGAATGAATGTATTTCCTGTTTTTGACATAGACACTTTGATTCTGTTGCTGCTCTGTTAGTTCTATATGATAACTTTTATTGGTACTCAGTTGGATATATATGCACATGCAACTATATTTTCTACTTAAAGAATCATAATTAAGCTCAATATGTGACATAGAGACCTGATGGTTATACATAGATTAATGATAATCTTGTTCCATAACAGAGTGAATAACCGTTATACATAGATTTTGCAACTAGAAGCATAAGCTGAAAACCAAGAAAGCTAATCAAAAAGTGGACTGACCATGAAATAAACCAAAAAACATAGTTAAATACAGCAGAAGTAGTATTTCACAGTCAGAACAACCAAAACAGCAATGCTGCTTACTCCAACATAGTGTAATAAACCAACCAGTGCCCTAAAATTAGTATATCAGTAATGGCAATTACATCAAAATAGCAAAAAAACATAAGCAACACAGTCTATGACATTGGTGTTGAGTTACTGCTCCCGTTGGAGATTCTATTTTTGGCTCCGCTTGATGCACCTCTCCTGCCTCGACCTCTTCCTTCACCCCTGCCTCTAACAGCTATGCCTCTAGTTCTAGAAATACCGTCCACATCCGTTGTAGGCATGAACTGCACAAACCTTGTGGTTGTCCCTGCACTAGCACCCTGCAGTGGATTTGGGGTTGTTTGAGAGTTGTGTGTGGAAGGGGTTGTGGTTGGATTCTTCGGAGATGGTGCAGAAGTTTGTGGGGTATGTGCAGAAGGGGGGTGGTCACTTGACACTTCTCCTTTTATGTTGTTTCTTGGCTGCTCCAGTGGTTGTTGTATCATGGGGTTGTGTGGCTGTTGGTTGTGGCATCGGGGGTGGAGGCTGGATTCCAAAGAACAACCAGTTTACCAATATGAGTCGTTAAACAAATATAATTAAGGAAATGAATCAAGTAACGAACTAACCTGTGAAGTCTGGGCTGCTGTGGAACCGTTTCCCACCTCAGTTGCTGCTGCTTCAGCCTTGGCAGCTTCTAATGTCTCCTCATAGTACATCTCAGCCAGCATATCTTCATCCTCATCACTTGCAGGGACTTGTGGTGCAGCACTCGCTTCACCCATTACTTCCTTTCTCTTGTTACAGCTTCGGTTGTTATGACCAGCCTACGTAAAACAGGGTATAATTAAATTGGTACACATGAACTTAAGTTGGTACAGGTGAACTTAAATTGGTACACATGAACTTAAACAACGAATTATAATACACTGCACATACTTGGAGGCAGTATTTGCATACGATGGTGCCAATCCTCCTCTTAGTTCTATGAGGATCACTCTTATCCTTAGGGGCATCATTTCTTTTGTCTCTTTTCAATGAAGGTCTTCCGATTGGCTTTTTGTACCTGGGTGGCAGAATTGGTAGGGTATCAACGTGCTCCCAGAACTCTTGGCTTGGAACTGGGCGCATTGAAGTCTAATATGCAGCATTATAAGCCCCCATAGTTAGCCAGTTATGTGCATACTCTTCAGGTCTTCTATTCTGGTAAGCTAAAGCAGTACATGCATGTCTACAAGGTAGCCCAGTCAATTGCCAGAGTCTACAACTACATGTACCTTTGCCCAAGTCCACACTGACCTTCATGGGAAGACATTGGACTTCATAAACTTTTCCCGCGTCATCTCCGGTTGGAAGGGGTCTCCATTTGTTGCTCTCTCTCTTCTCTCTTTCTAATCTGCTTTGTTGGGTTGGGGCTAACCTCCCACTGTACCCAATTCAGGCCTTCTTGTTCTTTGCCATGATTCGCATGACGTAGCACCTCACTTCTTCCAACATGGTTATAATAGGTTTCCCCCTCATCTTTTTAACCTTGGCATTAAACACCTTGCAGTTATTATTGGTGTAGTTATCCATCTTAGGATACTCACTAAAATGTGCTCTACTCCACTGTTTCGGACTAATCTTGTCCAAGTATTCCCAAGCCCCTACGTTGATCTTTTTCAGCTTATCCATTGCAGCATTGAAGTCCTGTGTCGTAGAGGCCTTAGCACATGACCACATACACTTCTTCAGCTGCAAGTCACCCCATTTCTTGCGAAAGTTTTGCCATATATGCATGGCACAGAACCTGTGGTTGGCGTTTGGGTACATTTCTTGGACTGCAGGAATTAACCCCTGCAATAACAAGCATGAAAACAATATTTCAATAACAATTCTTCTACAATAGTTCAATTTTCAAACTTCAATGACCATAAACAACATCTATCATAATTCAATAAATCATACTTCCAGACCCTAAACCACACTGATCATTCTTCTACAATAAGCATCTGAACCTAGTTCATTAATGAAACATAAAAAACTACACATAGCAGAATTAAAACACATAACAGAATTAAAACATACATACCTTCTGCATGTCTGACATGAAGTTAAACCCGTTCGCCTGAAAATCTCCCACGTCATTTTGAAGGATATCTAAAAACCACTTCCAGCTGTCCTTGTTTTCTGATTCAACAATTGCATATGCAATAGGGTAAATGTGGTTATTTGCATCCTGCCCTATAGCTGTTAATAGCTGACCCCCATAATACCCTCTAAGAAATGTGCCATCCAACCCTATGAATGGTCTACAACCACCTACAAATCCCTTCTTGCAAGCCTCAAAACATACATAGATCCTCAGAAAAATGGGATTTGAATCAGGCATGGGATTTGTGTGTATCCTAACTGTAGAGCTAGGGTTAGTCTTTAGAATCTCATTAGCATAGTCGCGAAGAATTGCATACTGTGCAATCTCAGATCCCTCAATCATCTCTTTTGCCTTCTTCATAGATCTATAAATCTTTCTCTCGTTGATAAGTATATCATACTCAGCTCTGAAGAACTGGTCAGCCTCTCTCACACTCAAGTTTGGCTGAAGTCTTATTCTTTCTTCTAGCTCATCAATCACCCATTTACCATCTGCTGACTTGCAGTGATTGTCCCTACTGCAAGTGTGTTCGTTGACAAAGGTCTTAACCTGATAACTTGCTGGAAATGTCCTCTTGGCACAGTATATCTGCCAAGGACAATCTTCATCATAGCATATGGCCTTTGACCTTGTAGAGTCACAGCGTGCAAAGAAAATGCTTCTTCCGATGTTTATATTAAATTTCCGGATTGCTTTCCTAAATTGATTTAGAGTCTCAAATTCCATTCCCACTTCCAACCTCACCTGGCTAACAGGGGCATCGGCATTACTCTGAGGAAAGGCTGTGGTCTCATCAGAATCTTCATCACTAGGTATGCTACGCAAGTCCTCTGATTCATAGCAATGATACCCAGCATTGTCATCAGAAAAATCTTCATCATCAACTGGGACATAGAAGGTTGGAGGCTTGTCTGGATCAGGATTAGGGATGAATGACTGTCTTGTAGGAGGGGGCCTCTTTGTTGATCTTCTCCTGTTCTTTTTTGTCCGACCATCAACCTCATCTGAAGGATTGGTTTCATTATTTTGGGGACTCCTGTTCGAGTCAAAAGGTGGGGCTGACTCAGGGATTTCTTGTGAAAGTGGATTTCTGTAAGGATGTGGGATGTATTGGGTGAGCTGCTCTGGTGCAATATGGTCAGAGACATTGGCCTGAGAGGGAATGAATTGGTCTGTATCATCAGAGTGCCAAGGTTGCTGTGAAGCTTCAGATACATTGGCATCATGGGGAGGGACTGGGTTTGTCCCATGAGTTTCAGATGGTTGCTGCTCTACCTCAAGAGGTGGCTGTGAAGGTTGGGACTGAGTTGATGGTGGTTCATCTGGCTGGACAGGTGTTGGAGGAGGTTGGGAAATGTTATTTGGTTCCTGTGTTGCTACAGGAGCTGGGTTGTTCTCTTGATGGGCCTCTACCATGGGCTGGGGCTCAGCACTTTTTTGGGCTTGCTTTTCAACTTGGATATTACCAACTATCTCAGCATCGTCATCATCTTCCACTACTGCTAATCTTCTTTTTGGAGTCTTCTTTGGAGTTGGTACCCTTTTAACACAGACCTTTCTTCTTCCCTTTGATGGAGTCAATTCCTTAACCTCAACTACAACAGGCTGATCCACAGGATGCTCTGTATACAAATTAATTCTGTTTCCATTCTTCATGGCTGCCTCATACATCCTAACTACATCCATATCAACCCTTAGCAGCCTCAACCCATCATCAAGCTCCTTCCCAGGTTCTAGCCAGTAAAAATCAGAAATGGACGTATAACCAATGTCCTTCAGCAAGTCAGAGATGAAAAAATCATTGAGGGTATCAACATTTACCCTCTCTATCTCCGTCACTTCTCCACCAATGTAGCTAACCTTACCAACTGGCTCTCTCTCAAACCTTCCTCTATGATGAATTGACAGAGTTATGTGGATGGTGGCCATCCCTGGAAGTAAAATTTAACAAATCAATAAACACACATTCTCTGTAACTGATGCTAACACAAACCCTAAAAGTACTCTCTATCAATTTTGAAGGAAATACAGTAACTCATACGGTTTCATTAGCCAGTAACGTTTGTCTAACTACTTGCAACGACATATCAAATTATTCCTTGGTGGGAAATGACATACCTGTGTAATTCTTCAAAGGGAGTGACCACCTCGATGTCGAATACGAAGGGAATGGTAAAAGCCTCTCCTTGCTACTCGATTCAGCCTACTCTGGTCGTCTTCTCCGGCTTCGAATGGACCAACAACGACGAGGAACCTCTGCTAGGGCACCACTGATTCTCGCGGGAACTGACGTTTCTTTTTCCTATCCCTTTTGATAATCAACGTTCATATCCACGTCAGATAGGCTTTGGGGGGGGGGGGGAGTGCCACGTAGGTTCGGAAAGGCACGAACCAAGCTCAGATCCAAGGCGGGGCACTTTTGTCACACGGACAGCATCTCTCATGGGTACAAAGTTAGTTTCGAGCTATCATGGGTACAAATGTCAGCGTTTTCATCTCTCATGGGTACAAATGGTCATTTATTCAAAGAAGTAATAATAATAATAATAATAATAATAATAATAATAATAATAATAATAATAATAATAATAATAATAATAATAATAACAATTTTGAGAATATTAATTCTAGTTTCTAATTAAAAAAAAGAAATATAGTAAAACATAAGTCGTTTTCAGAATTTTTTATTTAAATAAATAAAAAATCTAATAATTACCAAAATAAATAATTTAAAAAATAATTAGCAATTTAAATACGTTAGTCTTATCTCGTTTACACTGTAAACGAGATGTAAATGAGATAAGACACGTCAGCTGCAACGTGTCTATCTCGTTTACAGTGTAAACGAGATATATGGAGTAGTATCCCACTAGTTATAAAAGGATGTGTAACTCTTTGTATCTTCACAAACATTTCTTATCTTTATTGTGTCTCTTATTTTCTCACGAATACAACGCATTAATGGCCAGTAATAGTCTATACATAATTGTGCTTGTTTATCCCAACTGTCGTATGAGAAACGGCGACAACGGGGTGACATTTGAGTGTGAGGATCCAATATTGTTTCACACTCAGCGTGTGGAGATGTTGTCCGATTTGAGGAGTTTGATATCGAGCAAGCTCGGTGGTTCAGAAACGAGGGAAATTGGAAGGGTGGTGTATTGGTTGCTAGCATCCATGGGTAACGGAGTCTTCCGATTTTGACTATTCCGACTTCTAGGGGACGAGCATGTGCGAGTGATGTTCGACGTCCATGAGAGGATTATGGTGGAGCAAGTAATGGAGCTTTCTGTAGAGGTGGGACACCGTGGCAGTGGTCCTTCCGAACACTCGAACTATATGCAGGATGACCGACCCCTCGCACCACCGCCCATTCATGTCGCCGTTCCGATGGATGAGGCAGAGGAGGGCGAGGAAGAGTCGGACGAGGATTACGTGGGGGACAGTGATGACAGCGACTTATCCGCTAGTGGGGATGAGGAGGAGTGTGTTCCGGAGACGCTTGTACCAACTGTAACCCGCCATGTCCTGCCTCCACCCCATCCAATACCAATGCTTTCGGCAATTCCGTTTCACTATCACAGTCTGGATCTGGACACCATGCTTGAGAGGACCCCATTTCTTGACACGGGTAAAGAGGATTACAACCTAGACGGCGGTGTAGAGTTTCAGGTCGGTCACAAGTTTAGAAGCCGAAAGGCAGTGCTTTAGGGTGTGAAGAACTACAGTATTAAGATTGGGAATATAAGGAGCTAGACTGGTGAATTTGAGACATTTTCGTTAAGTTTATGATTTATGGTAAATTTTTGAAGTGTGGTTGTTAAATCCGATTTTTCTACAGAATGCTTAACATAGCAGCAACTTGTTTTCTCTATTGGAAATTCTCTAGTTTGAATTTTGAAATAAAATCAATTTTAAATGAAACTCTGGTTCTAATACTTTAATTTTTAAAAATTTAGAATTTGTGGAATTGTAGTTTTAAAGATATGAATTTTTGAAATATGACACGTTATGTAGTAAAAGCCAGATTCTGTTCTCTTAAATCAGTAACTTTGAAAGTTTATAAATTTTGATTATGGATTGGTATTGAGGTGCAACTAATTAGAGGTGAAAATTAAGTATGTTTAGCATATGTAATTTAAATTTCAGGACTGTCAATGTTTTACTAAGTGAATTATGGGACTTGAAAGAGGATATGCTCATTGGCTTTTAAAACAGAATTCTGCAGAAAATTACTCAACTTCCAAGTAACATAACTTTCTCATTAAAAATGTGTATTATTTTGGTTTATTTGGTTTTTTTTGTTTTTTTTTTTTTTTTTTTTTTTTTTATTTGTTTTTTGGTTTATTTTTTTTTTTTTTTTTTGGTGGTTTTTTGTTTGTTCTTTTTTTTTTGATATTTGTTTTTTGTTTTTTTTTTTTTTTTTTATTTTTTGTTTTCTTTTTATTTTTGGTTGTTTAGTGTATGAGTTTTATATTGTTATTTTATTTTATTTTGGTTCTTTTTGTTTTTTTTTTTGTTGTTTTGTGTTGTTATTTTGTTTTTTTTTTTGTTTTGGTTTTTTTTTTTCGGTTTATTGGGGTTTATTGGTTTTTTGTTTTTTTTTTTTTTTATTTTTTATATTTTAGTTTTTTATATTTGTTTTTTGTTCTTTTATTAATTATTTTGTATGGTACCTGGAACCAATTGCAAAAGAAATCTGGATGAGAGAAGTTGAAGCATGTTAATTTTAAGGTCATTGGATTTAACTTGGATTTTATATTGAATTTTGAATATCACATGCTGCTGTTGTTTTCTGATTTTTAAGCACTGCAGAGCATTTTTCTTCTATTCTCGAAGCTAGAATAAGTGAAAAATTATGATTTTTAGTTTAATAGAAAGCTTAATCCAAAATGGTCGTATGGATATAAAGTTTGTGCAATTCCGAGTTTATTTGATATTTTAAAAACAAGATTGTAATTTGGCTGCCGATGATTGTTTTGGTGACTACCTTGGGTATGAGATTTAAGAATTGATTTTTATACTATTATCAAATGTTTTTGAGAGTATATTGTTGTAACAATTGCTGATAAAAGGCTGGTGAAATGTTGAGGATGAGAGTGACTATGATGAGGTTAAAAGTGAGCTGGACACTATATTCCAGGGACTTAGTTTATTTAAAGAGTTTTGTCCCGGCAAGGACGGTGGTTTGATCCCGCTTGTCGTGGTTATTGTGCATATGCAGGGATGGTGGTTTTATCCCACCTGCAATAAGGATGGAGGTTCTACTCCGCTCACGTATGGGTGAATTGTTTAGCAAGGACAGTGGTGTGATCCTGCTTGCATATTGTTTTATGTTGGGCAAGGACGGTGGTTTAATCCCGCTTGCAGATTGATTTGTGAATGCAACCCGAGCAATGATGGTGGTGTAATCCCGCTTGTTCGAGGTGTCCAGTAAGGATGATGGTTTAATCCCGCTTACTGTGGAGGAAAGGACGATGGTTTAATCCCGCTTGCGTGTTCCGAGCAAGGATGGTGGTTTAATCCCGCTTGTTTATGGAACCTACGGATAAGGATGGTCGTTTAATCCCGCTTATCCGAGTCGGGTCTGGCAACATAACCGACGCGTGAGCTCATGGCCAGTAGGACAGGCATGCATCATTTGTATCTATGTGACATTGATTGGGTGTGTTTATTGTACATGTGGTTTGCCTATGTGATTATCTTTATTTAACTGCTATTTGTTATAATTTCTGTAATTGAATCTTGTTGTGCTTGAACTTCATTATTTGTGTTTGCTATTATTGTGCTATTTTGAGACCTTGTATATATAGAAGTTGAGATGATATGGGGTGAACTTGAGACTGAAAGAAACATGATAAGTAAAAGGTGAGAGAACTAATAAGAGATAGTTTAAGAACTTGAGGTTTATTGGAGAGAGAAAAGTCGAATGAAAATCAAAGGTGCGTGAGTGTAGTTAGTTAGTATATTTCTGGTTTCTGGTTTAGTATACCTTACTGTTTTCTGGTTTAGTATATTTCTAGGCTTAGATTTCTTTGTTGTTGAAGTGTTAGGATTGCCTAGAGGTTTCGTGTAGTCTTTACATAGTCTCTGCTTTGGAACTGTTACCCCTATTGAAAACCCCGAAAGGGATGATGTTCTCACCCGTTTCGGGGATTTTCATCTTACAGGTATTGGACGTGATACACCTTGTTGAGCATGCAGATTTTGCTTTTAGGAAGCGAAGATTGTCTTTTAGGAATTTTACTTTTGCTTAGATATTTTAAATATTCTCCACTACTGTGTTTTATAACTTATATATCCCTGTTAGAGGTTGATTATGGAGAAACATGATTTATGTTTATGATTTTTAGTCCTACTTTCGGGTTGTATTATATTAACTAGTCGGCCTTATCTTCGCAGGTTAAGACTAGTGTTGTTATGTATACTTTTTGAATCATATATATATATATATATATATATATATATATATATATATATATATATATATATATATATATATATATTTATTCTTCGGTCATTTTTGGTTATGTATATCGCCAGTTTCTGAGTATGATGCGATTTTGCTTATGTCTTTTCTTCATGGGCTCCTAGTATATCAAATTCCTTCCATTATATACGTATGAATTTTATTTTTAAAAGTTGTGATACTTCACCACCATTGATTTACGACCTAGGCGTAAAGCTCTATGTGGTAGGGTGTTACATTATGGTATCAGAGACGGAGCCTGGATCGATGTGCCTGCAAGGGCGCTGGGCTCTCTTAGGGGGGTGGATTGTAAGGTCCCACGTTGGTTGGGGAGGGGAACGAATCATGCCTTATAAGGGTGTGGATACCTCTTCCTAGCATGACGCATTTTGACGAGTGAGCGCGGGGGGCTTTGACTATCGTCCCTATCGTCAAAGGCAAAACCGTGAGGCCTTGTGTGCCAAAGCGGACAATATCGTGCTAGCGGGTGATCTGGGCTGTTACACAAATAGTATTTTTATTTTATGAAATACAATTTATATAACGGAAAAACACGTATGTATACACCAAAATTAGCCACTACAATAAAATACATGTTAAAATACAAATATATATTGAAAATAAATTGAACAACATATATATTTATTCACAAAAATATATTAATGGCTGATTTTAGTGTACAAATAATATTTATGATATATTTTTACAGAGTTGTGCTACATGCACACCAATTTCAGCCACTAATTTCAGCCACTGTATACATACATAAGTACAGATTTTAAAAAAATTAAAAACAAAGTCCACTCTTGCTCTTTACACGCACTGAAACCTACCTCCCTCTTTCTCCTTCCCTCACTCTCACTCTCAGGCGCGATTCTCCTTCCACATTCTCACTCCCAAGCGTGATTCTCCTTCCCTCTCTCTCCGGCGACACAATTTTCCTTTGCTCTCTCTTCAATGTGGCACGATTCTTCTTCGCTCTCTCTCAAGTGCGGTTGTGATACTCTTTCTTCTCTCTTAAGCACGATGCTCTCTGTCTCAGGCGCGAACTTCTTTGACTTCATTTTTCTTGTATTATTCTGCAAGGTAAGCTTCTATTCCTTGTGTTTTTTATTATTGCACTTTCGATTTTAGGTCACATGCTTCATTTTAGGTCACATGCTCCTTGAAACAATAATACAAGTTCTAATGATACAAGTGACGAGGATGAGAACAACTTTTATGACAAAAAATGAAACATTGGTTCAAAGGTGCATCAACTACTCATATAAGTCCTTGAGTTGATGTTGTAGCAACTGGTTGACAACTTTCCTTGTTGCAAGCTAGCTTATCAATGTGTTTTAGCATATTCTACTTTCTTCTCTTTATGTTTTTGTAATTTGATTATTGCATATTCTACTTAGTTCATTGTTTCGGACTACAATCTAAAATGTTAATGTGTTATGATCTCAATTTTAAAGTGTTTTTTACTTGATAAATTGTGAAAGCATTATCAACTAGGTTTTATTTTTTAGTATTGGATTTTTTTGTCAATAATTCTTTGTTTTTGTGATCCTAAAATCATTTGACAAATTTAAATCTTCAACCATTGTTGCTTGTGTCTTGTGTTGGACGTCTACATTTGATTTGAGAGTTACCTTTTCTTGGATTTGTCATGCTGAAGGTTTTCTCATAACAAGATTTTGCTCTATAATTTAGACCCTGTTTGAATATAGTTTAGTTATAGCATTGAACTTTGATTTCGATTATTGAGTTTGATTATTACTATGAGCTTGTTTGATTATAACCGAATTTTGTATTATGATTTAAAGCGTGTTTGATTAAAATCTAATTATAGTATATGAGTTAGGTTAATTATGATAAATGTTTCTTTCCCTCTTCTGAGCGAGGTTGAGGCCTCCGCTGCTTCCGCTTTGCTTGTGTTCAGTTTGTGGTGGGGAGCTAATCAAAGCTCAAAAGAAAAAAAGAAGAAGGATATTTTTTTTCTGCTACAGATGACTTCTTCAAAGACGTTGACTCAAAGCAGCAGCAACATGAATTTTCAAATGCAAATACACATAAGAAGACATCTTATCTAGAACGTAGTATATTATGAGAAGTTCAACATCACACCATTAGAGAGCTTAGGTGTTTATTGGAAATTTTTATCATTATTTATACTTGATTCTTTTACCATATTATATTCTCCTATACTAGGAAACAGAATTATATAAAATTGATTATGTGTGTAACACATGTTGCCGTTTCTCCAATTATCCTCTATGTATGAAAGAATTTGTAGAGACTTGTAGGCTTGTAGCTACTCTTGTGATGAATCAATCATTTGAATCGTTAGTTCCCTTATGATCTTTAATCTTTTCTGTGGTAGTTTCAATGTAACAAGATTTTGTACTATAATTTAGAGCATATTTGATTATAATATGATTATAGTATTAAACTTTGATTTCGATTATTGAGTTTGATTATTATCATAGATGTGTTTGATTATAATAAGATTTTGTATTATGATTTAGAGTGTGTTTGATTATATTATGATTATAGCATGAGTTTGAACTCTAGTTTGAATGCTAAGTTTGATTATTATCTTGAGTGCGTTTGATTATAACTGAATTTTATAATATAAATTTGGAGTGTATTTGATTATACTCTAATTATAGCATGAATTTGAACTTTGATTTGGATGATTCTTGTGTTTAGTTATTACTTTGAACACATTTGATTATAATCGAATTTTGTAATATGACTTAAAACGTGTTTGATTATAATATAATTAAAACATCAGTTTGAACTTTGATTTGAATTCATAAGTTTATTATAATTGGATTATAGTTAAAATAACTGATGACGATTAAGACTTAGGACACACACTCTTCAACACAAAAACTAAAAGAAAACAAAAAGTGACACATTTTATGGGCTAAGATTCAAGATATATATTCACTTTTTAATGTTCAATGAGTATATCTCCATAATCTGTTGTTGGGTTTAGCAAACAATAATAATATTTTTGGTAATGATAAACATAATTGTAAATGGGTTGATAGCCCAAAAGTGTTGTGATGTGTCATTTAGTGTTACAGGCTTAAGCGTTAGTATGCAGCCCAAAACAACGAAACTAAGCACCTGAACCATAGCTACTTGGATCAAGCTTTCATTCCAGCGCATTGACTTCATGAAAAGAATAACATCTAGTTGATGGTGGTGTTATGATGATTCAGGTATGGCACAAAGAAGAAAGAGAATATCATTTTCCCATTAAGCACGAAAGAGGAAGAAAGAAAAAACAAAATTTTGGTGGCTATGTCAAATTAAAATTAGAGCCAAAAGCACAATGTTCGAGTAAAGTTAAATCAAAAGAAAAAGGTAAAATATTTTCATAAATATACAAGTTAATTACTTGTTGATTTCACCTTCTCTTCTGCAAAATCATTTCGGGTAACATGAAGAAAGTGGAGGTTACTTTAATCTTCTATGAATTAATAATTTTTGGGGTCAAAGCACTAGATTAAGGGTTTGGATTTGGATTTGAAAAATTCATCAAAGAAGCAAGTTGCTATTGCTTATCTCTCCTCTGTTATGCTTAACTTTGATATCTAATCCCTGATTTTCTGGTCTAATGGAAGAAAAAGAAAGGGAGACTTCAGCTGGCTCAAGATTCAAGGAGCTGACTTTGGGAAGCAAGTCCTAGATATGGAAACAGAACTGAATACAAAAAAAATTAATTTTAGTTTTGTTCAAGGAGAGAGAATCAGAAACAGTGTTTGATTGAGAGCTTCTCTACTGTTCTTGCTCAACGTTTTGAACAATATTTCTACATCAAAAAAATATTTTGCCAAGATGAAGAGCTTCACATGAGAGGGCTAAATCTGGTTCATCTTATAGCTTCAGAGTTGTTTAACATCATCTCCTTTATGGTCAATCATTGAATATTTTGTTTGTATGTTTTATCTTTTTTTGTTTCACTTTAGTGGTAAAAGCCATATATGTAAGACATTAAGAAAAAACCATTGAAAGAAAAGGAAAAGAGAGGTACTTAGAGAGAAAAGCTAAGATGTATGGCTTATCTCTTTTGATTGTATTTCTGTTTCGTATCATGTACTCGTGAGATATCTTTTTCTAAGTTGGGTGAGTACTTAGTGTGTTGAGAGTCTAGAAAATGAACTTAGCCAAGTCAAGCTTAGATAGATGCTTGATTTGTCCCTGATAGGATTAGGTTGAATCCTTGGGAATTGGTGTATGTAATACTTAAAAAGATAGTGAAAATTCTACCATTTTTGTGGTAGAGACTGGATGTAAACTGCATTGTACAAGGTAGCTGAACTAGGATACATGACTGTGTCATCTTCTTCTTTCTTGCTCTGATTCTGTTTTCAAGTGTTATGAGACAAAATAAAATTGTCTCCTGCATAATCAATCTCGTAGTCTAAACAGAAGCCTGGATTTTTTTCTGGTTTGAGGATTAATTAATCAAGTTTAAAAGAAGGCCATAGATTCAACCCCCTCCTCTAGGCCATCAAGAACCTTCAATTGGTATCAGAACTTGGAGAAAAAGTCAAATGGCTAACAACTTGGGTGTAAATGTTGTGGCCTACACTCTTATTGAGGGTCAGTCAAATAGCAGGCCTCCTTTCTTCAATGGGAAGAACTACACCTACTGAAAGAAAAGGATGTGGATATTTATTTAATCCATTGACTACAATATATGGAAGATTATAGTGAATGGTCCTCAAGTTCCTGCCAAGATAAGTGCAGAAGGAGTGGTGGCTCTAAAAGAAGAAACCAAATGGAACGAAAAAGACAAGAAGAAGGTGGAGTTAAATATCAAAGCCATCAACATGATGCATTGTGTTATCAACTTTGAGGAATATCAGAAGGTATCTAGATGTAAAATGGAAAAAGTGATTTAGGATAAACTCCAAATCACTCACGAAGGTACCAAACAAGTCAAAGAAACAAGAATAGATATGCTACGAAAAGAAAATGAGATATTCTCCATGAATGAAGGAGAAACCATTGATGAGATGTTCAAGAGATTCTCGATTATCATAATGCTATGGGAATGACCCACACCGAACAAACACTTGTGAAGACGTGTTCTTAGGAGTTTTACAAACGAGTGGGAAACAAAAGCATCCATGGTAGCCAAGAGCAACAACCTGAGTCTATTATCATATGATGAGTTGAAAGAAAAACGTTTTACATATGAAACCACACACACCAGTCAAAACACAAAAAAAAAAAAAAGGAGTAGCTGCCCTAAAATCAAAAGTTGAGTCATTGGATGATGATTCCAATAATAGTTTTTTAGATGATGAAATTGTATTTTTTGCTAGGAGATTGAGAAAGCTATTAAGGAGCAAAGGCAAGAACAAAGGATCGAGTTCAAGGGAGCAAAAAAGGGATCTGAGCAAAGTTATTTGTTATCACTGCAAGAAGGCAGGTTACTTCAAGTTCAACTGCCCTAAGCTCAAAAAGGAGGACAATGCAAAGAAAGAAAAGAAGAAAGTGCTTATGGCTTTATGAGAGGATATAGATAACGATTTTGATGAGGATGAAGACTCTGAATATGAAGCACAAGTCTGTATAATGCCTGGTCATAATCAATCAGATGAGGTGAATTACTTTGACTTGTCCATTGAAGATTTACATATTATTATTAATGATCTCACTAAGCATTCTAGGAAATTGCTGAATAAATACAATAAATACAAATTTGAAAATGAAGTTTTGAAAGTTGAAAATGATTTCGTGAAAGAAAAGGTGAAGAAAACCGAAAGTTCCATTGAACTCGTTGAAGAAAATAGATTTTTAAAATCTAAAATTGAAAAATATAAAGGAAAACACTCGATTAATTCTTCATCAGATCTCATTGCAGAAAATGAAAGTTTACTTGAAGTGATTAAAGATCTAAATAATGATTTAGCTCAAACAAAACAAACACAACAACAACAAAGTCTTTTCCCACTAGGTGGGGTCGGTTACATGAATCAAATGACGCCATTGAGCTCTGTCATATATCATGTCTACAGAGAGACCATTTACATGTAGATCTCGTTTGACCACCTCATGGATGGTCTTCTTAGGTCTTCCTCTGCCTTTCACCCCTTGTTCATCTTCTATCTCATCCACCCTCCTGACTGGGTATTCTGTCAGTCTTCTTCTCACATGTCCAAACCACCTGAGATGCGATTCTACCATCTTTTCCACAATGGGTGCTACTCCAACTCTCTCCCTTATATCTTCATTCTTTATTTTATCCAATCGCGTATGACCACTCATCCATCTCAACATCTTCATCTCTGCCATACTTAGCTTATATTCGTGCTTCCCTTTGGCTGCCCAATACTCCATACCATAAAGCATAGCCGGTCTTATAGTAGAGTAATAGAATTTACCTTTAAGTTTTAAAGGCACTTTTTTGTTGCATATAAACCAGATGCACTCCGCCATTTTGACCAACCTACTTGGATCCTATGATTTACATCATGTTCAATCTCTCCATTGTCCTGTATGATGCACCCAAGATACTTAAAACTTTTAACTTTTCGTAGAATATTTTCTCCAATCTTCACCTCTATATTAGGGTTTTTCCTTCTCAAACCGAACTTACATTCCATATATTCCATCTTACTACGGCTTATGCACAGACCATACACTTCTAGAGCTTCTCTCCATAAGTCCAACTTCTTATTTAGGTCTTCCCTTGATTCTCCCATAAGGATGATATCATCGGCAAAAAGCATGCACCATGGCACAGGCTCTTGGATGTGCTCTGTGAGTACTTCCAAGACTAATATGAAAAGGTATGGACTTAAAGATGATCCCTGGTGTAATCCTATACCTATAGGAAATTCTTCTATCACACCACCTTGAGTCTTCACACTAGTTGTGGCCCATCATACATGTCTTTAATTGCACGAATATATGCGATCATTACTCTCCTCTTTTCTAAAACCTTCCATAAGACCTCCCTTGACACCCTATTGTACACTTTTTTCAA
This sequence comes from Arachis ipaensis, assembly GCF_059453495.1. NCBI lineage: Eukaryota > Viridiplantae > Streptophyta > Magnoliopsida > Fabales > Fabaceae > Arachis > Arachis ipaensis. Next base: position 72,232,820 of record NC_142441.1, read on the forward strand.
ATCAATAAACACCATATGTAGATCATTTTTATTACTACGATACCTCTCCATCATCCTTCTTAACAGGTATATCGCTTCGGTGGTGGATCTACCTGGCATAAATCTAAATTGGTTCTCTGTTACTTGTGTCTCTTTTCTCAACTTCTGTTCTATCACCCTTTCCCATAACTTCATGGTATGGCTCATGAGCTTGATCCCTCTATAGTTTCCGCAACTTTGTATATCCCCCTTATTCTTGTAGATAGGTACCAAGGTGCTCTTTCTCCACTCATCAGACATCTTCTTTGACCTTAAAATCTCATTAAAAAGATTGGTTAACCAGTTGATGTCTTTTTCTCCAAGGCCCTTCCAAACCTCAATCGGGATATTATCAGGTCCTACTGTCCTGCCATTTTTTATCTGCTTTAGAGCCTCTTTTACCTCGAAGTCTCGAATCCTTTGATAGTAGTCAAAGTTTTTATCTTCTTCCCTTGTGCATAACCGACCAAGGCTCAGAAGAGTCTTATGTCCTTCATTAAATAACTCGTAGAAGTAGCTCTTCCACCTTTCATTAATCTTCTCCTCTTGAGCCAGCACCTCTCCATCCTTATCCTTTATGCACTTAACATTATCCAAATCTCTCGTTCTTCTTTCACGGCTCTTGAAATTTTGTATATACCTTTTTTTCTTTCTTTCGTGCCCAAAGACTGGTAGAGACCCTCATATGCTCTTGTTCTTGCTTCACTTACAGCCACTTTTGTCTCTTTCTTAGTCGCCTTATATTTTTCCCAATTATCTGCATTGCAACATAAAGACCACTCTTTAAAGCACTCCCTTTTTATCTTTATCTTTTCTTGTACACTCGCATTCCACCACCAGGACTCCTTATCTCTTGGTCCTATTCCTTTAGATTCACCAAAACTTTCTTTTTCTATTCTTCTAATAACTTCTACCATCTCCCTCCACATCTCTTCTGTGCTTTCATTCCCATCACACTTTGCCTCTTCTCCTACCCGTCTTAAGAAGTTTCTTTGTTCCTCACCTTTCATCCACCACCACCTCATCCTTGGGTTCTTCGTATGATGTCTTTTCCTCAACTTTTTCTCAACGTGAAAATCCATGACGAGCATCCTATGTGGTGTTGTCCAACTCTCTCCTGGAATAATTTTACAATTAATGTAAAATTTCCGGTCGACTCTCCTCAACAAGAAAAAGTCGATTTGAGAGCTTGTCATGCCACTCTTAAAGGTTATAAGATGTTCGTCTCTTTTTTTAAAACATGTATTTGCGATGAGAAGGTCAAAGGTTGAGGAAAAGTCCAAAATAGTTTTACCCTCGGCATTGATTACCCCGAAATCATGGCCTCCGTGAATACTTCCATACCCAGTCACTTCTCTTCCAACATGGACATTTAAATCCCCTCCTAAGAAAATCTTATCTCCCGAGGGTATCTCTTGGACAAAACTCTCTAGATCCTCCCAAAACTGTATCTTGTGTTGTTCATTCGAACCCACTTACGGTGCATAGGCGCTAATCACATGAAAAGCACCTCCCTCCACCACAAGTTTGATAGAGATAATCCGATCTTCCACCTTCTTGACATCTACTACGTCCTTCTTCCACTGCTTATCTGTAATAATACCAACCCCATTCCTGTTCTTCACCTTTCCTGTATACCAAAGTTTGAATCCGAAAGTATCCAACTCCCTAGCCTTCGCACCAACCCATTTTGTTTCTTGTAGGCACATAATGTTAATCTTCCTCCTTATCATGGTGTCCACCATCTCTATGGATTTTCCTGTTAGAGTGCCTATGTTCCATGTCCCAAATCTCAACCTTCTGTCGCTCCGACCTTTACCTTTTACTTTGTGAACTAGCTTATTTACCCTCGTCCGTTCACGAAAATGCGAGAACCCTTGCTCATTTAACACTACATCCGGGCACCGATGCAACGGCCCTTGCTCATTTGACACCGTACTCGAGCCATACAGCGCGTTGCTTCCGGACAACGACCTAGCTTTAGTGCAATAGCGTCTTTGATTCATGTCATAAGGATTCAACTATGTTTTTATGTTGGTTGTCGAAGACCTAACACAACCCTCCTCCTTTATCCGGGATTGGGACCGGCTATATACCGCAAGTATAACATAGGCGGAGTTAAATAATGATTTAGCTCAATTTGCACAAAATTTCAGCAACTTGAACAAATTGTTAGCTAATCAAAGACCATTATTTGAAAAATCTGGTTTAGGTTATTTATCAAAAAATGATGCAATTTTTGAAAATTTAGTTACAAAAATCGAAGCATCAACCTCAAGAACAAAATCCTCATTCGAAAATTCTGGTCTAGGTTACTTCACTAAAATTTATGCTAGTTTTAGAAAACCATCTTTTGATACGAATGCATCAACATCAAGGACCAAACCTTTGTAAAAAAAAATTTGGTTTGGGATACATAGCTAAAGATGGTGCAGCTGCTAAAACACATTTTATTAAAAGTGATGCATCAATCTCAAAAGTCAGAAAATTCAAAACCTTTAATCACTTTCAAAATCATGCATACAGAAATCATTGTTCTACCTGCAATAAACACGGTCATTCCTCTTCTCAATGCTTTATTGTCAAAAGAATAGTGAGAAACAAAATATATAATGTTGTTTGTGATTTCGATACTCTTGGGCAACCAAGATGGATTAACTTCAAAGGATCTAAATTAATTTGGATACCTAAGATCACTTAAGAATGTGTACAGATTTGTCTAGCATCCAAGAGGAAGAAAGACATGTGGTACATGGATAGTGGATGCTCTAGGCATATGACGAAAAAGTCAACATTCTTTGTCAAACTCAACAAGTATGATGGAGGATTTGTGACTTTCGGTAATGATAGTAAAGGAAAAATTATTGCAATTGAAAAAGTTAGTAAAGATCTCTCTACTTTTATTGATGATGTTTTCTTGGTTAATGGATTGAAGTACAATCTTTTGAGTATTAGCCAATTGTGTGATCTTGGTTATTTGGTAATTTTCAAAAGATTAGAATACCTTGTTGTGAATGAAAAATTAGACAAAGTGTTGTTTGTGGCAAAACAATGTGATAATATGTATGGCTTCACTTTAGATGAACTTAAGAGTCAAAATGTAGCATATTTTCATTTAAAAGACTGTGAAAAATGGCTATGGCATAAAAGATTGGGTCATGCTAGCATGTATCAAATCAACAAGCTAGTAAAAAGGGATTTAGTAAAAGGTCTTCCTAAAATCAAGTTTGACAAAGACATCACTTGTGATGCTTCTCAAATGGGAAAATAAACAGAGTTCTTTTAAATCTAAGAAAGACATTTTTACTAAAAGACCTCTTAAATTGCTACATATTGATCTCTTTGTTCTAACTAAAACTCAAAGTCTAGGTGGTAATCACTATAACTTAGTAATTGTGGATGATTATACTAGATTTGGTTGGGTTCTATTTCTTGCACATATAAATGATGCATTTTCAGTTTTTGAAGTTTTTAGCAAAAGAATTTAAAATAAAAAAGACTTAAAGATTACTCTATCAGAAGTGATCATGGTAAAAAATTTGAAAATTAATTTTTTGAATCCTTTTGTAATGAACTAAGAATTTCACATAACTTCTCTTGCCCAAAAATATCCCAACAAAATAGAGTTGTGAAAAGAAGAAATATAAGTCTTTAAGAAATGGCTAGGGTCATATTTTGTGAAAGTGAAGTTCTTTAGTTTTTTTGGGCTGAAGCCGTGAATACGGCATGCTACATCTTGAATAGAAGAATCATAAGAAAGTTTTTTAAAAAAACCTACTTATGAGCTTTGGAAGGAAAATCCACAAATCTGAATTACTTTCACATTTTTGAATTCAAATGCTTTGTTTTAAACACTAAATACAACTTAAGTAAATTTGATCCAAAGACTTATGAAAGTATTTTTGTTGGTTACTTCACAACAAGCAAAGCCTATAGATTGTATCATCAAGATGCTAGAATTATTGAGGAATCCATATGTGTTACATTTTGTTATTCTAATGATGTTCCTAGTATTTTGGAAGATGGTGATGCAGAAAATCAAGTGGAAGGCAACAAGGGTGGAGTCCAAGATCAAGAAAAATCTGAATCTGTGCACAATGTTCCTAATTCAGCTGTTGTAGACAATTCTGCAGGAAACAAACTGTAACTGCTGATATTCCTAGGAATACCAGTACCAATAAACCAAACCTGTCCAAATTTGTTCTTAAATCACCAAGACCTCATGAATGGAGATTTCAAAAGAACTTTCTACAATAGTTCATCATAGGAAATCCTTCATAATGTGTCGCCACAAGATCCTCTTCTAGAAGAGCAACGGAGAAAAATAATTTGGCCTTTCTTTTTCAAATTAAGCTTCAAAATATTAATGAAACTCTTGGTGATCCTTCTTGGGTCAAAGCCATGGAAGAAGAGTTACAACAATTTGAAAAAAATCAAGTGTGGACACTTGTACCCGATCTAGTTGGGAAGAAAGTGACTGGCACTAAGTGAATTTTTAGGAACAAATTGCGTAAAGACGAAAGCATAACTAGGAACAAATCAAGATTGGTGACTCAAGGATATGATCAAGAAGAAGAAATGGATTTTGATGAATCATTTACACCAGTGGCTCGAATGGCAGCTATAAGGCTTCTCTTATTGTGATTTTAAATTTTTTCAAATGGATGTGAAATATGCATTTTTGAATGGTATCATTGATAGAGAAATGTATGTGGCACAGCCTCTAGGTTTTGAAAATAAAAAATTTTCAAACCATGTTTTCAAGCTTACAAAAGCACTTTATGGTTTAAGACAAATTCCAAAAGCTTGGTATGAAAGACTTAGTTCTTTTCTTTTGAAAAATAGTTTTCAAAGAGGAACCACTGACACTACTCTCTTCATTAAAAATTCTAAAGATTTTTTCATCCTAAAACAAATTTATGTTGATGATATAATTTTTGGTTCAGCCGATGAGTTCCTTTGTGCTGATTTTAGTAAACTTATGACTAGTAAATTTGACATAAGCATGATGGGTGAACTTAACTTTTTTTTTGGGCTTCAAATAAAACATACTTCAAATGGAATTTTATATATCAAGAGAAGTATACCAAGGAACTAGTTAAGAAATTCGGAATAGAGAATTCCAAACCCATATGCACTCCAATGCATCCGAATTCACGGTTGGAAAAGGATGAAACTGAGAAAGATGTTGACGAAACTAGCTCGGTATAGAGGAATGATAGGTTCTCACATCCTCTAGACCTAACATTATGCAAAGTATTGAAATTTGTTCAAGATTCCAATCACACTCAAAAGAGTCACATCTTTCTATTGTTAAAATAATAATTGGATATGTTCACGGCACATCCAACTTTGGTTTATGGTATCCTAGGTCTGATGATTTTTCTGCAGTTGGTTATTGTGATGCAGATTTTGCTGGAGATAGAGTGAATAGGAGAAGCACTTTAGGAATTTGCTATTTTGTGGGCAGATCTCTAAATGTGTGGTCAAGCAAGAAGCAGTCTAGCGTAGCTCTATCCACTGCCGAAGCTGAATACATTGCAGCCTCATCTTGTTGTTCCCAATTGTTATGATTAAAAACTCAATTAGTCGATTACAAATTGAAAACTAAAAATATTCTTCTATTTTGTGATAATTTGAGTGACATTAATATTTTCAAAAATCCTGTTTTGCACTCAAGAACAAAACATATTGAAGTGAGATTTCACTCAATTAGGGAACATGTTCAAAAAAGGAATATTGATATTCAAATTGTTAAACAGAGGAAAAACTAGATGATATATTCACAAAACCTTTGGCTGAAGACAAGTTCTGTAAATTAAGAACTAACTTGGGCATACTCAGTTATTAATCTTTGTGTTAAATATTATTGATATGGTGTTTGAAGTTTTTGTCTCATAGGTCAAAATGAGACATTTATGAGTAGATGAAGAGCTTTCAACATAGATCATTGACTCTGATATCTAATTTTGAATTAATTTTAAGTAGGTCAAGCTTTCTTTTTAGATAAAAAGTGATCCTTTGTGTTTCCTTAAATACAACTCTTTTGGGCCCAATATAAGTTTGTTTGTATGTAAATGAGCCTCATTAGTTTTTTTTTGTTATACATTGAAAATCTGGTTTAAACTTTTGTCTTTTTTGTATTTTAATTATTATTTTAAAATAAAACTTTTCATCTTTAAGTTAAATCCTTTTCAAATCAAGTTGTCATAGGGTTTTGAACTTCTCTTTTTTCAAGAACTGCTTTAACTTACTGTAGTTGCAAAACAAAAACTCTTCATATACCTTGCATGCCTCTTCATTTTTCCATTCTCATCATTTTAATTTTTCTTTAAAAAACTGCAATGCCCCTATGTCATTAAGATGAAGAAGAAATTCGCTACCAGAAGAGGCACGTTCACTCATAAACTCCCCAAAATTCTTGAAAATTCTCAAGAACCTTCCCACACTCACATTCACATACATTCTCATACAACATCTCCATCTCCCTCTCCTCTTCACACTCTGAACCGATGAGTCACACCAAGACAACAACACGTCATCCCTCATCTTCTTAGGCAGCTAAACCATCAAGTGCTTCTTCTCGCCCAAGTGCTTCAAAGGAAAAATATCCAGTGACCGAAGAAGAGCCTCGTGTGTGTTCCTCAACATTCTCAGAGAGGTAACCTTCGCATCCCTCTTTGCTCAGTGAGAGAACCCCCAAATATTGACCCTTTTGCTTTCAAATCTCACTTTTTGAACATGCCTCACTCTCACTTCAACCTTCTTCGTTTTTCTCTGCTATGAACTTTGAGTTTTATAAGGGAGTTGTTGTTCATCGTCTTTGATGCCCTACCTATCTTACTGATTTGCCTTCTTCAGAAAAACAAGGTCTTGACTTTGTGAAAAACATAGTATTTTTGGACTAAAATCATCTTTTTAAAATAAAAAGTCTGTCTACCCTGACCTTGTCCGTGAATTCTATGCTAACATGACTTATCATGATGAAAATGTTCATTCTTATGTCAAACGACTTGAATTAAATCTGAACAGTGAAACTATTAGTGAAGCCCTAGGGTACTCTAATGTTGGTGTTAATGCATACACTTCGAAAAAATGGGATGAAGGTTTAGGTCTCTCATACCAAGATGCCCTAGTTTTTGTTTGTGAAAATATTATTCTCATTGATGGTCTTTCTCCTACCTATAAGGCTCTAGGTCCTATTTGTGCACAACTCCATTGCATAGTTAACCACATCATCCTCTTTTAAAGCGATTCATATCAAAGGGTTTTATTTGATGACACACTGGTGTTGTATGCTATCATTATGAAAATTAAAATTTTTTTTGCTTATTTAATAATAAGGCACATGTATGACTGTATAAAGAGTGATAAGAATGTGTCACTTCCTTATGGCATATTTTTAACCTGTTTTTTTTTTGAATTTTTTGGTGTTGACTTGAATAATGAGTCACTTGAAAATAGAAACTCTTACCTAAAAGGGAGTGGTACAGTGAAACAACAAAAGAAAAGACCTACCAGATCTGAAAGAGTGGTCCTTGATGATGAAGAAGAAGATCTTGATGACATCCCTCCTCAATTCACTATTGGAACATCAGCTTCCACTGGGCACAAATCTCTTCTGTACGGAGTTGTAAAGGATGTTCTGCAGAAATTTGTGAATTTGTCCAATCATCTCATTTCCACAAGCCAACAAGAGAGAAATCTTGCCGTTCGAAATGAAAATGCTTTGCGCAAGTCAAGGGATAGAGTTACAGTTCTTATGAAGTATGTGAACAACATTCATGAAAATGACACCATGGCAACTAATCAAGAAGAGCTACTGAATACGGAGGATGAAGGCTCAGATGCCTAGGGATGTCTCATGTTAAAATTTTTATTCCTGTTGCACTTAGTTTTATGAGACAATTTATTTTTAGCTACTGTTTCTTTTGTTCTCTGGATAACTGTATCCCTTAACTAAGCACTTACTTCATTTGTGATTATGTTATCTTTGGAGTCTAACCTATTTCTTGCAGGTTTGAACTAGAATACACTTCTTTTCTTGATGACAAAAAGAGGAGTAGTGTAGAGGAATAGGGATAATTAGGATAGATTGAGACAAATGATATTTTCTGATTAATATTATGCTTTGATGATTAAGTTGCTCATGTTCAATGATATTCTTTTATATGTGCTGTTGCAATTCTAATTGTATGCTAGTATGCCATGTATGTTGTTTGTGAAGAAGCTTACATTAAAGGGGAGTATTTCTTGAGAGAAAGGGGAAGCAGATCACATTTGAATTAGAATCATCAAAGGGAAGCCTCTAATCTAAATTTGTTATTCCATTTCCTTTATTTTCATGTTAAATGATGTCTGTCATCAAGGGGGAGATTGTTTAGTTTAGCAAATAATAATAACATTTTTTGTGATGACAAACATAATTGTAAATAAGGGTTGATAGCCCAAAAGTATTATGATGTGTCATTTAGTGTTAACGACCCAAATGTTAGTATGCAGCCCAAAACAATGGAACCAAGTACCTGAACCTTAGCTACTTGGACCAAGCTTTCATTCTAGCTCATTGCCTTCATAAAAAGAATAGCATCTAGCTGATGGTGGTGTTATGATGATTCGGGTATGGCACAACGAAGAAAGAAAAGATCATTTTCTCATTAGGCACCAAAGAGAAAGAAAGAAAAAAGCAAAATTCTGGTGGAGTCAAAAGCACAATGTTCAAGTCAAGCTAAATCAGAAGAAAAAGGTAAAATATTTTCATAAACATACAAGTTAATTACTTATTGATTTCACCTTCTCCTCTACACAACTATTTTGAGTAACATTAAGAAAGTGGAGGTTACTTTAATCTACTATGAATCACTGGCTAATATTAAAACTTGGGGCCAAAGCACTAGATTAAGAATTTGGATTTGGAAAATTCATCAAGGAAACAAGTTGCTACTGCTCATCTCTCCTTGATTTTCTGGTCTAATGAAAGAAAAAGAAAGGGAGACTTCAGCTGGTCGCTGGCTCAAAATTTAAGGAGCTGACTTTGGGAAGCAAGTCCTAGGTATGGAAATAGAACTGAATACAAAAGGAAAAATCAACTTCAGTTTCGTTCAAGGAGAGAGAACCAAAAATAGTGTTTGATTGAGGGCTTCTTTACCGTTCTCACTCAACATTTTGGATAGTATTTCTACATCAAAGGAATATTCCGTCAAGACGAAGAGCTTCACATGAGAGAGCTAAATCCGGTTCATCCTATAATTTTAGAGTTGTTCAACATCATTTCCTTTATGGTTTATCATTGAATATTTTGTTTGTATGTTTTATCTTTCTTCGTTTTACTTTAGTGGTAAAAGGCATATATGTGAGACATTAAAAAAAAGCCATTGAGAGAAAAAGCAAAGAGAGGTACTTAGAGAGAAAAGTCAAGATTTATGTCTTATCTCTTTTTATTATATTTTTATTTTGTATCATGTACATGCGAGGTATCCCTTGCTAAGTTGGGTGAGCATTTAGTGTGTTGAAAGTCTAGGAAATAAATTTAGCTAAGTCAAGTTTAGGTAGAAGCTTGATTTGTCCCTGATAGGATTAGGTTGAATCCTTGAAAATTGATGTACGTAATTTTTGAAAAGATAGTGAAAATTTAACCACTGTTATGGTGGAGACCAGATGTAGGCTGGATTGGACAAAGTAGCTGATAGCCTTAGCCCAAATGTTGATAGCTCTAGTCCGAATGAATGTGAAAATGTTCCTGCAGCAGTAAAGGAAGTGGAGGTTAGGCCAAAGGAAGCTGAGCCCGTTGCTTCTGTTGTTCCTAGGACCAGAAACAAGCCCAATTGGATGAAGGATTTTGTGCTTAACTGATGAGAGGAGAAAGGCGTGAAAGTGGCATCACAGTGACAACTTCGCATGTTAGTTAGAGAGGAATATATGGGAGAGAACGAGAGGAGAGTTAGTTAGAGAAATTAGTGGGTTCAGTTGTGAATTGGAGTGAGCACCCAACTCGAATAGGGGCATATTTTCTTTATCGTCCTTCCTTCGTTAATCTTCTTCCATTTATCAATACAAGTCTTCTCTCATTCCATTACGCTGTTTTTTTGCAATTCTTTGTCTAACATCTGGTGCTTTCATTGAGAGAGGAATGACTAATCCTGATGAACTCAACCGCATGGCAGAAATTACGGCATTGCAGCGTGATCACGTAGAAGTGGCTAGGCAGCTTGGAACCTGCAGTGCACGTATGGATGGATTAAAAAATTCAATGCGTGACATTCACACTATGTTAAAGGAATCGCTAAAAATGAAACGGGTTGAACATGAACTCGATGAAGAAGTAATCTCTCGTAATTCCTATACACGCGGAAGTCCAAGTTCTCATCTACCATTGAATCGGGCATATAAACCTGAACTACCATTGTTCGATGGAGATCGGGTGGAGGAATGGGTGTTCAAAGCTCGTGAGTACTTTGAGTGGTACTCGGTACCCAGTGAAATGAGGGTACGTATGCTTTCCTTTCACCTCAGTGGATCTGCTTATTCCTGGTATCGATGGGTAATTAACAATAATATTCAATACACTTGGGAGGAATTTTTGGATGCTTTGTTGATCAGATTTGGCCAGAATCAATTCTATGACCCTAAGGCAGCTCTTAAGGAGCTAAAACAAACTTCTACGGTGGCTGAATACCAGAACCAGTTTGAAAAATTGTCCAATCAAGTGACTGGATTGAGTGAAGAATGGTTAATTTCGCTATTTGTGGCTGGGCTGCATGATCATCTGAAGTGTGAGTTACTCTTAGCCAAACCCACCTCATATGTCACTGCAGCGTCGTTGGCACGGCTGCATGAGCAGAAGCTTGCAGCGACTGCACTCCTTTATCGTAAATCACCCACAAACCACACCTCTCAACCTTTACACCTTACACCAAACCTTGTCACCCAACCACACCCCAACCGCAATTCTACCCAGAAAAATAATTCACCATCTACCTTGCTCCCCCCATCAAACACCACCACACAAACACCCAACGTACCAAATCCTAACCCACCCTTTAGGAAACTCACAGCATCCGAAATTAAACTGAAAAGAGAAAAGGGCCTTTGTTATCATTGTGAGGAGAAGTGGTCTCCGGGACACCGTTGTAAGACCTCTTGCTACCTTCTAATAGGGGAAGAGGAGTGGCAAGAAATATTGAAAGAACCTGAACCAGAGGTTGTCCAGTCACCTGAGATTGACAGTCCTGTTGTTGTTGAACCTATGAGACCCGAGATTAGCTTTAATGCCATGGTCGGCCAATACCAACCGACTACCTTTCGATTGAAAGGAACATACAAAGGGCAAACGGTTATGGTTCTTATCGATGGCGGAAGCACTCATAATTTTGTTAAGGCGAGCGTGGCTGAGAAATTAGAGTTTCCGATCAAGCAAACAGCACCTCTACAAGTACTAGTGGGTAATGGTGATGTTATAGGGTGCAGGGCCTTGTGTGAAGATGTCCCGCTGGTCATGCAAGGGTACCAATTTAATGTGAGCACTTTTGTTTTGGAATTACAAGGAGCTGATGTAGTTCTTGGAGTCCAATGGCTAATGTGTTTAGGGTATGTTACTACCCATTATGGACTACTAACAATGGAATTCATTGTCAACAATACAGCTGTTAAGCTACAGGGTGAACGACTACTACAGTCTGAAGCCATCAGCAATAAGATGCTGCAAAAATTGGTCTCCTCGGAGGTGGTGACTACACTTTATCATATGAAAATGGTGACTAACCAAGAAGACATAGTGGCTGCCCAGGTTGATGACGAGGTGCAGCAGATTTTAAACCTCTATGAGGAGGTTTTCACCGAGCCATCCCAACTACCCCCACATCGAGAGATTGATCATAAAATCCACCTTGTACCAGGGTCACAACCGGTTAGTGTCCGACCATATAAGTACCCTCATTTTCAGAAAGAAGAGATGGAACGATTAGTGGCTGAGATGCTAGAAACAGGGGTTATTAGGGAAAGCCAGAGCGCCTTCTCGAGCCCGGTGTTGCTGGTTCGCAAGAAGGATGGTAGTTGGAGATTTTGTGTAGACTACCGAGCCCTAAATGCAATCACCGTCAAAGACAAGTTTCCTATTCCCACTATTGAAGAGATCCTGGATGAGTTGTTTGGTGCAGAATTTTTCTCTAAAATTGACCTAAGGTCCGGATACCACCAGATTCATATGAACGAGGATGCTATTCCTATGACGGATTTTCGGACACATCAAGGGCATTATGAGTTCGTGGTCATGCCATTTGGACTAACTAACGCCCCATCGACATTCCAAGCCACTATGAACAAGATATTTCAGCCATATCTTCGAAAGTTCATCGCTGTTTTCTTTGACGACATCCTAGTGTACAGCAAGACATGGGAGGAACATTTACAGCACCTAGAGTTAACCCTGAATGTCCTTGCCCAACATCGACTATTTGCTAAACGCTCAAAGTGTACGTTTGGACAGCTCCAAGTCGATTATTTGGGACACATTGTATGTGCGGCCGGGGTAAAGGTTGATCCGGCAAAGATTGAGGCCATTCAGGCGTGGCCATTACCAAACACACTCAAACAATTAAGAGGATTTCTCGGCTTGACAGGATATTATAGGAAATTTGTGGCTGGTTATGCTACTATTGCTCACCCTCTTACAGAGTTGCTAAAGAAGAATAACTTCTCTTGGAGTGCAGAGGCTGAACGAGCCTTCCATGACCTCAAAGCTGCCATGGTTCACACTCCGGTGCTGACCCTACCGGATTTTGGTAAACAATTCACGGTGAAGACTGATGCATCCCACACAGGGATTGGGGCAGTACTTACCCAGGATGGCCACCCCCTCGCCTATTTTAGCAAGAAGATGAACCGCAAGATTATGCTAGCCTCAGCTTATGTCCGAGAGCACTATGCGATTACCCAGGCAGTTGCAAAATGGCGACACTATCTTTTGGGAAGGCGATTTACTATTAAGACAGATCACCAAGGCTTGAAGGAGTTACTAACTCAAGTCATCCTTACTCCAGATCAGCAATACTATCTAGCTAAGTTGCTCGGCTATGATTTTGTGATTGAGTATAGACCTGGAAAACTAAATCAGGTGGCAGATGCCCTTTCCCGCCACCCAAACGCAGTTCTCCAACCGGAATTCTAGGCCTTGTCTATGGTACAGAATTCGTTGTTGCAATCTTTAAGGGATGCTAACCAGCAGTGCCAAGAATTACTTGGTATGCACCAGCAACTACGAGAGGGGAAACTTGGGCCGGATTATGTTGTGACAGATGGGGTACTACAATTCCAAGGTCGCATTTGGGTTCCTGATTTTCAAGGGTTGCGAGAATTGCTCCTAAGTGAATTCCACGCTTCCTTGCGGGGGGGACATGGAGGAGTGCTTAATACTTACAAGGGCCTTAGTGATATCTTTTTCTGGCCAGGGATGCGTGCCGATGTGCACAAGTTCATTGCGCAGTGTTTAGATTGTCAAGTTACTAAGTACATGCCAGCTAGGACTCAAGGCTTACTGCAGCCTCTCCCTATTCCTACCAGACCCTGGGAGGCCGTGTCTTTGGACTTCATTGTCCAATTACCCAAATCAGCGGGGCACAGTGCCATTATGGTTGTGGTTGATCGTTTCAGTAAAATGGGTCATTTTTCGGTGCTGAAGCCGGGCTTTACCGCAAAGGACGCAGCCACAGCCTTCATTCATGCAATTGTGCGTCTTCACGGGTTCCCTACTACCATGGTTTCGGATCGTGATCCTATTTTTCTAAGCAAGTTTTGGCGAAACCTGTTTGAGTTCAGCGGCACCAAACTGCATTACAGTACCGCTTATCACCCTCAGAGTGACGGTCAAACTGAGGTGGTAAACAGGACAGTGGAACAGTATTTGCGAGTTTTCACTCACTCTTTTCCGCACAAGTGGGTCTCCTACCTTGTCTGGGCTGAGTTTTGTTACAATGGATCTTTTTATTCAGCAATCAATCTGTCCCCCCATGAGGCCTTGTATGGCTTCCCTATGCCCACTATACCTGGCTATACCCCTGGCTCTACTACTGTGTGGGAGGTTGATGACATGTTGTGTCTGAGAGCTGCTCTCGATCGCGAGTTACGCTACTCGCTGCAACAAGCTCAGGGCAAGATGCAAATTCAGGCTAATAAACATAGAAGGGAGAAAAAATTTGAGGTGGGACAATGGGTTTTGTTAAAAATTAGAGCTTACAAACAACGTTCTCTCACAGGGGGCAAATTCAGTAAATTCCACAAACGCTACTATGGTCCATATCAGATAGTTCAAAGGGTTGGATTAGTGGCTTACCGTGTGAAGCTACCTGATGGGTGTGCCTTGCATCCTGTGTTTCATGTGTCTGTATTGAAGGAGTACCACGGCGACCCGACTACGGCGGTGTCTTCGACTGCCGACTTGCCCTCCTCTCTTTGGCCCCACCCGCTTGCGATTTTGGCCCGCCGCACTGCCAACACCCCAGACGGACCACGATCTCAGGTTCTCGTGGATTGGGAAGGGCTTCCACGTGAGGAGACAACCTGGGAGGATGAAGCCACGATTCGCATGTTGTTCCCCGACATTTACCTTGAGGACAAGGTCCTTGTGGAGGGCGGGATTATTGATAGCCTTAGCCCAAATGTTGATAGCTCTAGTCCGAATGAATGTGAAAATGTTCCTGCAACAGTAAAGGAAGTGGAGGTTGGGCCAAAGGAAGCTGAGCCCGTTGCTTCTGTTGTTCCCAGGACCAGAAACAAGCCCAATTGGATGAAGGATTTTCTGCTTAACTGATGAGAGGAGAAAGGCGTGAAAGTGGCATCACGGTGACAACTTGGCATGTTAGTTAGAGAGGAATATATGGGAGAGAATGTGAGGAGAGTTGGTTAGAGAAATTAGTGGGTTCAGTTGTGAATTGGAGTGAGCACCCAACTCGAATAGGGGCATATTTTCTTTATCGTCTTTCCTTCGTTAATCTTCTTCCATTTATCAATACAAGTCTTCTCTCATTCCATTACGCTGTTTTTTTGCAATTCTTTGTCTAACAGTAGCTTCATCTATTCACTACAGGGAGGCTATAGATTTAAATAAACCTCCTTTTGAATCGACGAAAATCATAAATCTAGTTACATGCACTACAGTTGAGTGTTAAATTTTTTTCTTTGTGGTGCTGTGTTTTTACTTTTTAGTTATCTTGTATAATATGATTTTTGTTGCTATAGGCTAATTATCACACAAAATGATTCAATGAAACTGAAAAAGATGCTGGGATGGTGCATGGACATCGATAATGAAACCTTGCCCAGTGCAATTAATGTGTAGAGAGATTTGAGGGAATTTTATTCCTCCATGATCAGTTCATAATTTCATATATTAAAAAAAATCTACACCTTGAAACAAGAAACACGAACTGTGACGGAATATTTAATCAAGTTTAGTGTGCTTTGAATCGAATTGGAAACACTTGCTGAGAACAAGCGCGGTTGCGACAAGGAGAAGATGGAGAAAGAAGGGTGATAAGGTTCTTTATGGGCTTGGATGAACAGTTCCATGTAACAAGATCATGAATAATGCGAGAGAATCCTTTGCAATCCGTTGACAAAGTTTTTAATTTGGTAGCTTCAGAAGAAGAACTAGTCAACACAGTGAATGGGATGGATTGGGTATGTGTTATGTGTTGTTTTGTTTGGCGCAAAAAGGATATACTAGCCAGTTGATCTGTATTATATTTATATACATATAAAAATATATAAATACATAGTGCTGATTTTAGTGGCTAATTTTAGTGTGTATATAGCATTTTTTATTTTTATATTATGAATTTTGGCTCCTCTACTAATCCTAGATCCACCCGTGATCAGAGTTTATGGATTCTATATTGTTCCGGACCCGATTTTCGAGTCCTTCCTCGAAACAGTCGCCGAACCCGACAATTCTAAGATTGGGCCATCCTCGGTCTAAAGACGGATCAATAACTTCCAATATCCTGAACCAATATTCAAATTCAAATACCTCCCTTATCTTAGCCAGATAAAATAAGATGATGACGGTTCAAACTGGCCTTAACTAACATTTGAATTCAAATACCTCCCTTATCTTAGCCAGATAAGATAAGATAAGATAACTACTACCAATTATATAAAGGGGAGCCAGAGATCCCCTCAAGTACTCACTCATTCCACACACCTTATATGTCCCAGATCCATTCTAACTTAAGTGTCGGAGTGTCTTTGCAAGTACCAAGTATCACCTGCTGCTCCAAAAAGACGATCCGACACCCATCTTAACTTGCAAGTCTCCGATTTATCTGACAATCCATACCCGAGACTTCTAATACATATGTGATCAATTTAGCTAATAGTAGCTGCTTAGTCGTGTAAACTTTACCCTCCAAATTTTTTAGCATGAGAAAAAGAGCGTATTAAAGAACTCAAGTTGATAAAAGAAAATGATTTCAATAATATAATTTTTAAAAGTACAAATTAAAACAACTCTAATTCCTTAACATAAGATAACTTTTGAAATTTAGTTAAACTAACTCAATTTTGACATAAAGACCATGGTAATAATTAATAAGCAGTTAGTTGTCGATTAATCAACTCCATAAATTTCATTGACAAGGTCTCTAATAACATGACATATGTGATCGTGTCATCATCGTACGTATAGTGTAATATATATAATTGACGAACCCACAGTAGAAATTAAATAGCGAATTAATCACATAGAATCGGTATTGATTGCTGTTCTAATTAACTTTGTAACCTCAAAATCATGGCTACTGCATCAACTACCCCATCATCAGTTCCAGCAATGCCGTCTCACATGAAAGCCTGGGCCTATACAGAACATGGGAAGACAACAACAGTTCTGAAGTTAAATCCAAATTTTCCTGTTCCTGAACCCAAGTCGAACCAGGTACTAATAAAGGTTGTTGCTGCAGCCATTAATCCCATAGATTATGTCAAGATTGAGGGACGTATGGTGTATGAGGATGCTGAACAAGTTCCATTTCCGGTAAGACATCCTATTTATTTATGTGTTTCTTCTGTTAATTAGTATGAGAGAATATTGTGATATCTGTGTACAAATATATAGAAATCGCTTTTGATGAACGAAGACAGATTGAAAATTACTCTGCACCGTTTGGCGGATCTATAACATTTTTCCGGAAACCAATTGGTTTCGTAATTTTTTTTCTTTCTAGAGGTGATGGCGTCTTATAAATAAAAAGGATCGTCTACTTGTCCTCAGAGCTTTTAAAAATTAAAAATAAATATTTACATAGAGAGATATATTTTAAAACAAAAAATTATTTATATACTAAACTCAGTTATTATATATTTTATATAAATATATATATATATTTTTAATTTATTTTTAAAATATATTTTAATATTTATATTGTACTTATAACTGATTTTAATGACTAATTTTAATATATATTTAATATATTTATTTTTAAAATTAGTTAGCACTTATTAAAATTGAAAAATCTAATTAATATAACATCATGTTATAAATATCCAAATTTATTCATATATTTATGTTTATTATATTTTTTAATTTTTTAAAATAAAAAATTTTACTTAACCAAGGTTTAATTAACACAATTTTAAAGAGAATATTAAGTCATTTTCTAATAAATCAGAAATTAATGCGGAGAATAAATATAGATAGAAGTATGTTACACATACAAGTTTTTTTTGCTTACAAGTTTTACAAGTTGGCACAAGCCCAACAAAACACACGCGCATTACACTCCCACGTTCAAGAGTAAATACACGCACGTTACTTAACCACTTCCTGTTTCCAAAGCGCGCTACTCACCATTGTGAACAACTCTTCTTCTTCTTCCTCGATGAAAACCACAACTGTCATTTTTCTTTACGTTTCTCCTCCTCCTTCTCTTCTTCCTTCTTCTTCTCCTCCTTCTTTGTGTTTTTCCTCATTTTTCTTCGCGTGTTTTATTTTCATCGTCGTGTTTCTCCCCCTTCTTCTTTTGATTTTGCAACATTATGTATTTTTTGCTTCTTTGTTTGATTTTTTTCTCCCAAAAAAATATGAGAATATGAAATAAGAAGATGAAGAAGAAAAAGCAGCAGAAGATGAGGAGGAGGAAGAGAAAGAGTTCTGAATTATGCAGAACTCATCAGAATAAAAATACACCCAAATATCTTCGTATTATACCCAAATATCTTCATTTTTACACCCAAATTTGCTACAGACACAGAAATGAGTTATGTTACGTGTACACTAAAATTAGCCATCAAAGTAGCAAGGGCTGCAAAATACACCCAAAATACACCACAGAAGGGCTACAAAATACACCCAAAATACACCATATTAAAACAAGCATAAACTATAGAATGTAAATACAACTATAAAATCATCATAAAAAATAACAAAAACCATATTCATGAATCATAACTAAAGAGAAACTAAAATAATTCAACTAAAAGAATAAGACAATTCACCCTCCGTCAGATGAAAAGTCATAAACTGTAAATACCCAAACTTTTATAAAAATACACCCAAATATTTCTGATCTACACCCGAACGTCTGATATAAAATGGACAAGATTATATTAATTCTAAGGAAGAATTAATAGTAAATTTTACAAGCAAGGTTCACGTACTGGTTCATCTGACAATCTGAAGTTGAATTATCTATTATCTTCAAAAATGATTTCAGAACTTGATGACAAAAAACAATAGAAATTGAGAATAACGAAGAAAGAGAACAGAGAGAGAAAAGCACGTAAATGAAGAAGGAGAAAGAGAAGACAAGAAATTCGAAAAAGGAAACGGAATTCTTTCAAAAATTAAAAATCTGTTAGAGGCGCGTGAAACATATGTGCATAACAAGATTGAGCGTAATATCAATTAGAGGACTTGTATAGCAAAATTACTTGTATGTAGAGATTAATCCATATAGATAATAACTTTAATTAGTTATTTAGTTAGTATTAGATAATTTATTGTATATATTTATGAGTTAGAAATAAAATTTAAGATTTAAGATTTAAAATTTAAGATTTAGAATTTTTAAAAATAATAAATATATAAATAAAATAATAATTTAGAATTTTAAAATAATATAAAGAAAGTGACTTTTTTGCAATAAAATTTTTGAAAGAGAAATGTTAGAAAATCATGAGAATTTATTATTTTTTATTATTATTTTTAGTTTTTATTTTAGTTTTTTTGTCTAATAATTTAATAATATACTTTAATACATATTTTTAAATATTGGTGGCTAACTGTTGACCAAAACTAATAAATTTTGATAGCTATCTAATATTTTTATAACGTTAAGAAAAAAAATATCTTAAATTTATTTTATTTAACATTCGTTACAAAATTTTTATTTAGTATTCATTAATTGTGAATACTAAATAAAACAAGTTCCAGTTATTTTTGACTAATTGCTTTTTATTACCAAATATTTTTCTTTTTGAAATAAGTTAATAGTTTGAACCGCATTAATAGGAGTTTCTTTTTATTCTTGTTTTGTGGGTGATGCATAAAGATTGTTCCTGGCTATGATGTTGCCGGTGTGGTGGTGAAAGTAGGAAGTGGAGTGAAGAAGTTCAAAGAAGGGGATGAAGTGTATGGTATGGTGGAGGCAAAAGATGTTGGGTCTTTGGCTGAATACACAACTGCACAAGAGAATGGTTTGGATCACAAGCCTCCAAATTTGGGCTTCGCTGAAGCTGCTGCCATTCCTTTAGCAATTCAAACTGCTTATGGAGCTCTTCACAAGGTTGGCCTTTCTGCCGGCCAATCTATTCTTGTTTTGGGAGCTTCTGGCGGCGTTGGATCCTTTGTTGTTCAGGTATCATATTTATTCATTTTGTTTTTCTTTTATATTTACATTTTGATTTTAAGAATGTGAAAATATTATCTGAGCCACACGTCTGTATAATACAATATTTATTTTTACTAGTAAACCTTGTCCCTGTTTGAGGGCTTGTTTGAATACTATTTTAAAAAAAAATTGTTTATAAAAGTAAAAATGATTTTATATTTGAATATTTTATGTAAAAAAAAATTTTTATCTATTAATTATGTTTTGGTGAAATAAGATAAAAATATTTTTTTATTTATTTATTATGTGAAAAATATTTTTTTAAGCAAAAAAAATCTTTTAAAAAAAATATAAATGGTAGTTTCTCAAAAATTTCTTTTTTTATTGGGTAAAGTATTAAATTGGTCCCCTATGTTTGGGCGTAATTCTGTTTTGGTCCTTAAGGTTTAAAGTGTTCTATTTGAATCCAAAAAAGTTTCATTTAGTATTAATTTAGTCCCACAGTGAGGTCAAAATTAAATAATTAACAAAATGTCCTACATAACAATAGTTCAAGAACAAAATCGATAATCTGAAGAACAAGTACAAGCTCCAGAGGCACAAAATCAACCATTGATGATGCATCAATATATTTATTTATCATTTTCTTTAGTTTTATAGAAAATATTTTATTTATATTATAAAAAATAATAAATAAAGGTATTGATGTATCAATGGTTGATTTTATGCCTCTAGAGCTTGTACTTGTTCTCCAGATTATCGATTTTGTTCTTGTACTATTGTTATGTATGACATTTTGTTAATTATTTAATTTTGACCTCACTGTGGGACTAAATTGATGCTAAATGAAACTTTTTTGGATTCAAATAAAACACTTTAAACTTTAAAGACCAAAACAGAATTACGCCCAAACCTAGGGGACCAATTTAGTACTTTACCCTTTTTTATTTTTCTAATGTTTTTATTTTTATTATTAGAAATTTACAAAATACACTAAAAAATATAAAAAAATTATTGAAAAATTATTTTTTTATTAATTTAATGGCGGCCAAACAAACACTTAATTTGATATATATAACAAAAAGGCTTAACTCCTATTAATTTTTATAGTTCACGAAATCTGTAGTTAAGTTTTTATAATGGGTTAAGTACAACAATTTTGATCCCTAATGTAGAGATCGAAAATTTATTTCGTCCCCAGCCTTTTTTTTTTTTCGCTACAAAATGGTTCCAAAGGTTTTACTTAGTTTTAAAATCGTCCTTTGGACGAAAATATCCTTCCCTCTTCTTCTCCAAAATTAACCAGAAGCGAAGACCAAAACCACCATCACCACCACCCCCGCTACCACCACCACTACCACCCTCATTATCATCATCATCATCATAAGAACAATAGATAATGGAATCATAAGAACTCAGAATCAGAATCCACCACCACCAACCTCCACCCACTGCCACTCCATCACCATTTGCATCACACCAGCCAGAACTCAAAAAATCATCGTCATCATCATCAGAATCCAAAACTCATAATCCAGAACTCAAACTCAGAAAAACAAACCCAGAACTCAAATTAAAAAAAAAAAACAAGAACTCAACTCAGAAAATCATTAGCATCATCGTTATCATCATCAGAACCCAGAACTCAGGATCCAGAACTCAAACTCAGAAAAGCAAACCCAAAATTCAAACTAAAAAAAAAAGAACCCAAAACTCAGAAAATTATCATCATCATCGTCGTCATCATAAGAATCCAGAACTCAAAAAATCTCCAATTTCATCTTCAATTACAAGAACCAAAAATCCATAAATATAATTATCAAAACAAACGACGAGACGAGGTGCGACGGGGAGGAGGAGGTGCGGCGAGACGACAACGAGGGCGAGGAGGCGATGACGAGGGCTAGGCGACAACGTCGGCAAGGGCGAGGAGGAGGAGCAGAAACAGGTCGCAGCGCACGGTGAGATCCAGCGGCGAGGACTGAACGACGAGGAGCAAGAGCGGCGGCAGCGACGGTGAGGAGCAGCGGCGGTGGCCCCTTAGCTTTCTCCCTTCCGATCTCTCTCTTCTCCCTTAGCTTTCTCCTCTCTTGTTCTCTGTTTCCCCTTCCGATCACAGGCGGTGGTGCGGCGGTGCGATGGTACGGCGGTGCGGTCTTCCCTCCCTTCTCCCCCGGATTCTCTTTCTTTCCCCCCTCTCTTTCTCGCTCCCCCTCCCCTGATTCTCTTTCTGCCTCAGTCCCTCTGATGCCTTTCTTTCTTTCTTTTTTTATTTTATTTTATAATTTTTTAATGAAGAGTAATTTGGTAATTAAAAAAATAAAATTGGTAAAAAAAGACGAGATTAAAACAAATTAAAATCTTGGGGATCATTTTATAATAAGAAAAAGGTCGAAGACGAAATCGATTTTCGGCCTTTACGTTGGAACCAAAATCGTACTTAATCCTTTTATAATTGAGTTTTTATATTATAAAAAATTTAGAATATTTATCTTTGTATTTGATATATAATAAATTATAAAATATTATAAAAAATAAATATTTTAGAATTATTATATTTTTGCTGAAAAGTAATTAATAACCAATAAGAATTCAACACCAAAATTTTATTTAGTATAAACATTACATCGTAAACCTTTAAATGGTAAAGACTTAATTAAAAAAAATAATAAAACTACCTGGAATAATAAAATAATTAAATCCAACAAAAATCTAAATGCTTCTTGTGTTTTACAAGGGTCTAATGAAACCTTCAAAAAAATTATATAAAATAAATCTTTAAAAAAGAAAAATAATTATATTAGTCCCCAAAAATGTTAACATACAATTTTACGGGGCGGCTGATGGGTGATGACCGCGCAATAATTGACTAATATGCTTACAAAGTTTCTGTTTTTGTCTCTCATGCCATGTATGTTCAGTTGAAAATTAAAGTCGAGAGAATTTTAATTGACATAATTTTACTCATAGAGCTGATGACATGGTAGAATTTGACTTGACTTACCCATCGTATATTTGGCAAAGACAGGTTGCGAAACATGTTTTTGGTGCTTCCGTGGTGGCAGCTACAGCTAGCACTGGAAAACTGGAATTGCTGAAGAAGTTAGGAGTTGACATGCTAATTGATTATACAAAACAGAACTTTGAAGATCTTCCTGAAAAGTTCGATGTAGTCTATGATGCCGTAGGTGAGACTTTACATTTGGAAATATAGTTTCTTTGGTACGATTAATCCGGGTTCGACCCGACCCGGAATGCGGACCTAATTGTGATGGGTGAGTCTCTAAGCAAAAATAGCTGGATATCACTCAGACTAACTCCGTTAGTACATTTGAGTATATAGTTCTTTTTTTTGTTGCCCGAGTCACGCACCTAATTGTAGTGAGTGAATCTCTTAGTAAAAATAGCTGTATATACTAGGCCTCAAATTCGAGACCTATTTAAACAAATTCTAGCCTCTTATCACTCGAACTAACTCCATTGGTACATTTGGGCATATAGTTTACTTGCATTGTAGAGTACTAATAAATAATAATGTTAATACTTGACTACCAAAATAACTGAATACAGGGCAGAGTGAAAGGGCATCGAAGGCTATGAAAGAAGGTGGCAAAATTGTAACAATAGTACCTCCTGGAGTTTCACCAGCAATGGTGTTCATACTCATTCCTGATGATGGAACAATGTTGCAAAAGCTAAGACCGTACTTGGAGAGTGGCAAGGTGGTGCCAGTACTTGACCCCAAGACTCCATTTCCATTTTCTCATACTGTTGAAGCACTCTCTTATTTGCAAACTCGTAGAGCAACGGGAAAAGTAGTCATTCATCCCATCCCTTGAACATAATGTATACATGTTTCTTTAATTAGAGGTTTCTTTAGTTTGATTCCCATTGAAATATATATGTTGTCATTTCTTGAAGGTGTGTGATAAAGAGAGTGAGCATTATGACGTTTGTGTATGTAGACTGAAATCATACTTTCGCAACTCCATTATCGTGGTTGTAAAACTATCATGTGTAACAATAGTTGAATATATCAAATAAATCAACTATTCTTATTGGAAATATTTGTTGGAAGTTTATTATAATTTAAACTTTTTTTGTGGCCTAATTGTAATTATCTATAAACTATTAATGATTTAATTTCATCCGTTAATTCTAATGTTTGATGGACGCATTAGATTTAAAGATAATAATACATAAAAGGTGGTCCTCTCTCTACCTCAATACACACGACATTTTACAATTTCCACTCACTGAAAATACCGTAAAACATGAATGTCTGAAGAAGGAAAGGAAAGGAAGAGAAACTAGTGTTAAAGATCAATTCTACTGTAACCAAAACTCTGCAAAATTAATCTTAAAGTTCAACTCTACCATAATTAGGACTTGTTATGCCAACCAATCCAGGTATGAAAATCACAACTTTTAAGATCCTAATTGATACTTCCGCTAAAATAAGTTTACATGTGGCATCAGAGCATGTGTTTTGAAAGTATGTGATTTTCTCTGATCTAATTATGATATCCACGGTGTTTCATGTTTCTGATTAATTATTTATAATTGGATTTTAATTAAGTGGGTTTTAAATTTCATGCCATCAGAACTGCATATTTGTGGTTGTATATGTTCTATATATTTTCTTCTGAATATTTTAATTTGATCATAAATTATACTCATGTATGAATTTAATCTTGAGTTTAAGTTTAGTATTGATGACAATTATGAAATTATTTTGAGTAAGTAATGTACTCTAATTTTATGAAAAGTCTATAAATGTTTTATTTATAGTATTAAATTTATTTAGATTATTTATTGTTGTGTACACCAAAGTGACAAAGTTATAACGTAAAATGCCAGTATATTTAATAATGTGTTAATTAATTTTAGAATTAGATTTACCCAAAGGAAATCTCTTCTGTTATTAATAGACTTGAACGAAAAAAATTATTATTCTTGGGTCAGATATATGTATTGTCCAAAGATGGTATATGTATTTGGCAGAGAATTTTAATCTTCAAGTATGATAAATATGGCATTTATTTGTATGTTAATGTGTTAGTATATAATAGAATTTTACCCAAAGGTAAACTGTAATATGCTTGTTATGTTCTGTAATCTGAGTAGATGATAAAATTAAACTTAAGTTTAGTTTGGTAAAACTTTTACTTTTCAAAAGTATCTTATAAAAGCTAACTTTTAAAAGATGGCTTTATAAAAATTGTAGCATTTATGTTTGGTAAATCAAATTAAAAATAGCTTTCAATAAACACAAGTAACAACAATTGCGTTTGGTAAAATAACTTTTAAAATTTAAAAATAATATAATAGACATAAATGCAAGCATTAAAATTGAAAATTAGTTAACATATGAGGTTATATTATACTTTTAAATTTTAAAAAGCACAAGTCAACTTTGAAAAACTCCTTGTTAGGTGTTTTCAAAAGCACCTCTAACTTTTAAAAGCTGCAAGCACAAGCACTTGAGCTTTTTAATTTACCAAACGCAAAATGAGGTGCTTGTGCTTTTTAAAAGCACAAGCACCTCTCCAAAAAGCTTTACCAAACCAAGCCTTAATATGAGTATTGTATGATTAAATGACAAGTATTTCAATTCATTCGCAAGCTTCATCTGTTACCATGTTTAATGGTTTAAACTTCTCTGAATGGAGTGAACAAGTGAAGTTCCATTTAGGTCTTTTGGATCTTAACTTGTCACTTTTAGAAGAGAAACCCATTGTCACTGATGACAATGATGAGGATGAAAAGTATGCACTTAAGACATGGGAATGTTCTAACAGATTAAGCCTTATGTTTATGCGAATGACTACTGCAAGCAATATTAAGACTACCCTTCCACAAACAGAAAGTGCTAAAGAATATCTTGCGTTTGTGGAAGACCACTTCCGTTCTGCTGATAAGTCACTCGCTAGTACATTAATGTCACAGCTCACGGCCATGAAGTTTGATGGGTCTAAGAGCATGCAAGAGTATACTATTGAGATGACTAATATTGCTACAAAATTAAAGTTACTGGGTATGACAGTTGATGACTCCTTTATGATGCAATTCATTTTGAACTCATTACCTTCTGAGTATGGAGCTTTTCAAATTAATTATAATGTCATGAAGGAAAAATGGAACGTTAATGAATTGATTGGAAAGCTCATACAGAAAGAAAATAGACTTAAGAATTATGGTAGTCATTCTGTCAACTTGGTTCAAGGAGCTGGCAAATCAGAAAAGAAATTAAAGACAAAGCCCAAGAATTTTAAGAAGAAAGGACATGCCAATACAAAACAGCGTCATTTCTGTAAGAAGGAAGGACATTTCCAAAAGGATTGTCCTAAACGTAAGGCATGGTTCGAAAAGAAAGGTATATTTGAAACATATGTATGTACTTATGAATCAAATTTAATTGACATTCCTCATAATTCTTGGTGACTTGATTCTGGTGCTACAACTCATGTATCTAATGTAATGCAGGGATTCCTTACGATCCAAACCACAAGCCAAAGTAAGATGTTCCTCTACATGGAAAACCGTGTGAAAGCGCCAATTGAAGGAATAGGAACTTATCGTTTGGTGTTGGATACAAGCTTTCATTTAGATTTACCTAAGACTCTTTATGTACCTTCAATGTCTAGGAATTTAATTTCTATTTCAAAGTTGGACAATTGTGGTTTTTCTTTTAATGGTAGACATGGTTGTTTTAATTTATTTAAAAATTCTAATATTGTTGGTTATGGTGTTTTAATTGATGGCTTGTATAAATTAAAACTTCTTGATCAGATTTCTGAATCCTTACTTATTGAGTACCAGAATGATGTAGTTAGGCCAAATACGTCTAAAGAAAATTCTACATTTTTGTGGCATAAACGCTTGGGTCACATATCTAAGGAAAGAATAGAAAGATTAGTAAAGAATGAGATTTTAAAAAATTTAAATTTTACTGGTCTTGGTTTATGTGTGGATTGTATTAAGGGAAAACAAACCAAACAAAACAAGAAATGTGCCACAAGAAGTAGTCAGCTTCTTGAAATTATACACACTGATGTATGCGGACCTTTTGATGCTCCATCTATTGGTGGAGAAAAATATTTCATCACTTTTATTGATGACTTTTCACGTTATGAATATGTCTATTTTCTTAAAGAAAAGTCTCAAGCAGTTGATGCTATTGAGATTTATATTAAAGAAGTTGAAAGGTAATTAGACAAAAAGGTGAAAGTTGTTAGGTCAGATAGAGGTGGTGAATATTATGAAAAACATAATGAAACAGGACAATGTCCTGGTCCATTTACAAAACTTCTAGAAAGACATGGCATATGTACACAATACACAATGCCATACACACCACAACAAAATTGTGTGGCAGAAAGGCGTAATCGAACGTTAATGGATATGGTTAGAAGTATGATAAGCAATTCTTCTTTACCCAAATTTTTGTGGATGTATGCATTAAAGACTGCCATGTATTTGCTAAATAGAATTCCTAGTAAAGCTGTTTCAAAGACTCCTTTTGAGTTATAGACTAATAGGAAACCCATTTTATGGCATTTACATGTTTGGGGTTGCCCAGCAGAAGCAAGAATATTTAATCCACAAGAAAAGAAATTAGATTCTCGAACAGTGAGTGGCTATTTTATTGGCTGTCCAGAGAAGTCTAAAGGGTATATTTTTTATTGTCAAAACCATAGTCCAAGAATTGTAGAAACTGGTAATGCAAAATTCTTTGAAAATGGTGAAGTTAGTGGGAGTGAAAATTATTAAAATGTAGAAATAAAAGAAATTAAAGTTAATGTTCCTATACATGTTAGTGTTCCTTTATCCACACCTACTCAAAGAGTTGTTCCAACTATTGTTGAACACATTAATAGTGATGAACAAGATTTGAATGATAATGCTCCCAATAAAGAAACTAACTCACAAATATTAGAAAGAAATGAGTCTCAAGAAATATCATTAAGGAGATCTCAAAGGAAAAGAAAGTCAGCTATTTCAAGCTATTATGAGACTTATTTATAAGAAGAAGATATTGGAATATCTAAAGATCCAGTTTCATTTACACAAGTCATAAATATTGATGATTCAGAAAAATAGATTGATGCCATGAAAGAAGAGTTAAAATTCATGGAAGATAACAAAGTTTGGGATATTGTTGCATTGTCAGAAGGTGCTAAATGTATTGGTTGTAAATGGGTCTTCAAAGTTAAGCGAGACTTAAAAGGCAATGTTGAACGATATAAAGCTAGACTTGTTGCTAAGGGATTTACTCAAAAGAATGGTGTTGATTATAAAGAAACATTTTCACCTATTTCTAAGAAAGATTCATTGCGTATCATTATGGCACTTGTGGCTCATTATGACTTAGAGTTACATCAAATGGATGTAAAAACTGCCTTTCTAAATGGTAATCTTGATGAAGAAGTTTATATGGATCAACCTGAAGGTTTTTCAACTGAAGGAAAAGGTCGTATGGTGTGTAAACTTAAGAAATCAATATATGGACTAAAACAAGCCTCACGACAATGGTATATTAAGTTTAATAATACCATTCTATCTTTCGGTTTTGAAGAAAATATTGTTGATGTATGCATATACCGAAAGGTCAGTTGGAGTAAGTTTATCTTTCTAGTCTTATATGTTGATGATATTTTGCTTGCAACAAATAATTTGGGAATGTTGCATGAGACTAAAGAATATCTTTCTAGAAACTTTGAAATGAAAGATATGGGAGAGGTATCCTATGTGATAGGAATTGAAATTTTTCGTGATAAATCACAAGGATTGTTAGGATTGTCTCAGAAGACCTATATAAATAAAGTTCTAGAGAGGTTCAACATGGAAAAGTGTTCCGCAGGAATTGCATCAATTCAAAAAGGGGACAAATTTAGTCTTATGCAATGCCCAAAAAATGACATAGAACGGAAGCGAATGGAAGGAATTCCATATAGTTCTGTAGTGGGAAGTCTTATGTATGTGCAAACTTGCACAAGACCGGACATTAGCTTTGCAGTAGGAATGCTTGGAAGGTATCAAAGTAATCCTGGAATAGATCATTGAAAAGCTACAAAGAAGGTTTTAAGATATCTTCAAGGTACAAAGAATTATATGCTCATGTACAAAAGGTCTAGCCAATTAGAAGTAATTGGTTACTCAGATTCAGATTTTGGTGGATGTGCTGACACAAGAAAGTCTACATTTGGCTACTTATTCTTATTTGGAGAAGCTGCCATATCATGGAAAAGTTCCAAGCAAAGCGTTGTGGCAACATCTACTATGGAGGCAGAATTTGTAGCATGTTTTGAAGCTACAAATCAAGCTTTATGGCTGCAAAATTTCATTTCAGGACTTGGCATTGTTGATTCAATTGCTAGGCCATTGAAAATTTATTGTGATAATTCTGCAGCAGTATTTTTCTCAAAAAATGATAGATATTCTAAAGGTGCCAAGCATATGGAAATAAAGTACTTTGGCGTTAAGGAGGAAGTTCGGAAACAAAGAGTGTCTATAGAACTTGTTAGAACAGAACTCATGATTGCTGATCCATTGAGTAAAGGATTGCAACCAAAGACATTTAAGAAACATGTACATAGAATGGGTCTTGGTTCTTCTGAATGACGCTAACACTCTGAGCTCACTATGTTTATTTATGTGTTTTCTGAACATTGATAGTTTGTAGTTTCTAGTTAAAGTAATATTATTGTATGAGTTATAACATAATGAACTAGAAACTTTATGGGACCGATATAAAATTGTGTTATTTATGTAGCTTATGTAGTAAGATGCTAGTGATTGTAGTATATGGAAAGAAATGTGTTTCATATTAAATGCATGACTGCCATAACTCACACAAAGTATTTTACCATATTAAAGCAATTATGTAATGTGTGAAAATATGATTACACTTAGGCCAAGTGGGAGAATGTTGGAAGTTTATTGTAATTTAAACTTCTGTTGTGGCCTAATTGTAATTATCTATAAACTATTAATGATTTAATCTCATCCGTTAATTCTAATGTTTGATGGACGCATTAGATTTAAAGATAATAACACATAAAAGGTGGTCCTCTCTCTGCCTTAATACACACGACGTTTTACAGTTTTCACTCACTGAAAATACCGTGAAACTGCCATCTTGATGAATGTCTGAAGGAAAGGAAAGAGAGAGAAACCAGTGTTAAAGATCAACTCTACTGTAGCCAAAATTCTGCAAAATCAGTCTTAAAGTTCAGCTCTACCGTAATCAGGACTTGTTATGGCAACCAATCCAAGTATAAAAATCACAACTTTTAAGATCCTAATTAATACTTCCGCTAAAATAAGTTTACAATATTATCTAAAATATATCAAATAAATTACCTATTTTTTTGTTGTACATTTGTCTATTGCATGTGACTTTACTTGTCAGAGTTGGTATCCATGGCTAAAACAGTATGGCCGGTCCTGGGCCATGTCAAGAACTATATATAAAAGAGCACTATATATAGTTGTTCAAATGAGAAAGGAGTTTGTAAGAGATGGGTGAAACAATTTTATACATCAGCGATATGGAATGTTTGGTTAATTAAGTAGGATTGAAAATATTTTTCAGAATCCACTAGAAAACACACTATTTAGTTCAATAATGCATGTAGATTAGTTCTCTTTACAAAAGTATTGTTAGAATATAATTAGATCAATTAGGATCAATTAGTATTATTTAATATATTTGAATATTTATTATAAAATATTACGTCTTTATTATTATGATTCTATTAGCACCTATAAATACCCTTTTATATTGTATCATTCCAGACAATTTGATTACACTCAATAATACACAAATCATTCTTCCAGTTTAGTCTCTTGTTTCTAACATGGTATCAGAGCCATGGTATCCTCCTTGAAGAGGATAGGTTGTTTTCCTTACGGTGAAATTACCGTAGTTTTTGCACTTTTTTTCTATGTCATTTTTCCTTACCTTGTCACTCTTTTATACTTTTTCACCTCACCGACTAGCCTGTTTTCTCTGTCTTGTGTTTTTCCGAGTCGGATGATCAAACACCATTGTCATCCGCTGCTTAGCTATTCTCATGAAGAAATCATATAGTTTTCGCACTCTTTCGACAGTTTCGTTTGCGTTCTCTCGTGGCAGTTCCGTCTGCATTTTGTCTGTTTTTTTTGAGGCAGTTCCGTCTGCGTTTCCTCGTGGTAGTTCTGTCTGCGCTTCTTTCAGACAAGCGGCAGTTCCATCTGCGCTTCCTTCCGGCAGTTCCATCTACGCTTCCTTCCGGCAGTTCCATCTGCACTTTCTTAGCAGTTTCGTTTGCGCTTCCTTCAGAAAAACGGCAGTTCCGTCTGTGCTTCCTTCCGACAGTTCCATCTGCACCCGTTTTATCAGTTTATGCAATTTTTCCTCTTTATTTCGTTGTTTTAAATAAGTTTCAAACTCAAGTTGTCACTTGAGTTTGAGGGGGATGTTAAAATATAATTAGGATCAATTAGCATTATTTAGTATATCTGAATATTTATTATAGAATATTACGTCTTTATTATTACGATTCTCTTAGCACTTATAAATACCCTTTTACAACTTGATTACATTCAATAATACACAAATCCTTCCTCCAATTTAGTCTCTTGTTAGATCTCCAATTTAGTCTCTTATTTCTAACAAGTATAATACACCAATTTGGGTCTCATATATATACACCAATTTGAATCCATAAAGTGGATTAACCCACTTCTTACTTCTTTTGTTTTGTGCTTGTTTCTTCTAGCTAGAACAACCTCTAACCAAATCTCATCATGTTCCAGCACCACGTTCTAGTGTAGCAGTGATCACTACCATTCTATTTCGACATCATCCTATTATAATCTAATTTAATGAGCAATCAAATAAATCTAAAAAGAATGGCTAAAATAAAAAATTATTCAATTAACCTCTTTGTTTATAAGTTCTGCCACATAAGCAATGCCATTTCATTGCTACAAACGATCTAACTCATTCATCACTACACTCTTTTTCCTTTCTCCTTAGTCGCAACAAATGCCGGCCAATAGGAGATTTGGGTGGTTCTTGCTAAATTGTTTGAGAGGAAAATGATTTTAGAGCCTTAATATGCACTACTAAATATTTGTGGTACCTTCGTGATTTATTCCTATCAAGTGCCTATTAAACCATGGCATTTTCTTGTGTTTTATCTCCTACATGATAAATCGTTATAGGATGTAGAAATTTAGTGTTATTTTAGCTAGACCTTACTAAATTATGGTTTAGTCAAACGATTTCGTGTTTTGTGGGCATGTGCTTACTAAATCTTGGTAGCTAGAGCGTATTAATTTGATAATGGCAAACTATATTGCAAAATTGCTGCAGGAACAATGATTTATGTTTACAAATCGTAGAACCCTATATATATCCTGTAATGATTTTATTTACATAAAATAAAAGTGAATAAATATATAATAAGAAATGGTTTAGGACAATCTGTTAATAAGAATTTTATTTTATTTGGGTAAAAAATTAAATAATATAAAATATATATTGGCGTAAGTCTAAATGTCATGACTTAGGTATGATATTGATTAATGTTATTAGACTTTATATTAAAACTTTGGTTTGTTTGCTTGATCTTGTTCTAGTACTACGTTATCTTCCTTTGGTTCACAGGTCGATTGAGTGATAATTCCAAACAAGAAAAAAAAAAGCAAGAGGAGGAAGAAGATTGAAAAAGTGAAGTAAAGAAGAATAATGTTAACAATTAAAATGAAAAGTAAATTAAAAGGTAAAGGTGATTAATGATCTAAGAGTAGAATATAATTACTGGAATAGTGGAAATATGAACAACCGCAAATAAACACTACTCATCTCTTCTTCGTAGTATGGATTATTGAAACATATATTGTAATTACAAGCATACTATTTTATTGGTTGTGTTTACTTTGAAATTTTAATTTAACAGCAAAATTGAAATTAAAAGAAAAATTTATACACCAAAATAAAAGACAATCTCATTTATTAATAGTATAGGTAAAATTATAATAATCAACAATAATACATTGAAACATATCTAGCTACTATATTGGGTAGTGCAAGCTATATATGATATAAACCTACTACTCAAAACTAATAACCGAAACATATATAGTATACTTTATTTGTTGTTCTTAAATTAGTAGAAATTAAATAAAATGAGATATACTGGTAGGACCCATGATCACTAATTTGTATGGTGTTTGTGATGGATTCATGAGGTATATAAGGAATCCATGCACCAGCAATAGTAATCAGACCTTGAAATTTCAAGCATTTGTTCAGGACTCATTCTTTCAAGCTCACTTTGCCTCCAAGAAGCAAAATTGTTTCTGTTCTGAGGGTCAGATGCCAAAGGGTAATCCTCCATTCTATGTGCCTGGGACCTCATTCTCTTGTAGAGTCTCATTGTTGCAACACAATCATCATAAGGATCCTGTATCCCAGTTTGAATGTCATACCTGCAAAAATGTACCCTTATTAATATTGATGTTTCACATGTACTGTCTTTCATTCCTTTCCTTTTTGAGACTCAAGAGTTTGATGAGTTTATTAATTGTTACTTACCCTAGATATGTTTGTGTTAAGTATTTAAGTGAGTTGCTCAACTTGCTTGTTTTCATCAGAGGAGGGTATTTTGCAGTGTCCCTGTTGACACACAAATTTGACACGTTTTAAATTGTGGATGCTGATGCAATTATACTACAATATAAAATATTGTGCTACATATATCTATTCTTCTTATTATAAAGTGTATTGTGAATCTATACATAGTTTCGTGTTATGTGTGTCTAATAATATTGAATTAAATTTATTAAAGAAAAATATTATATACACTATTTGATGTGTATATTTTATGTGTACAACTTTCAATTTTTATATTGAAATAATTGATTAAAAATAAAAGAAAATATAAAATTTATTTTTTTATAACATAAAATAAAATATAATTTATGCTTGTTAATATGAATTACCTTATCTTTTCTGGTCGATATTCTATTTGGAGACATTCTAGGTCATGATCCAAACCATGACCAACAAGAATCCTGGCTTTGCCACCTCTTGCTCTAATTGTCCACATGGGCTCTCCATTGCAAAGGAAGTCTTGAATCTTCCTCTGAACTTGCCTCATTGGTATTGCATCCCTCAAATATTCTGCTCTAATACCTGTTGTCTCGTACCTGTTCATCAATCATAATCTGCATTAATCATAATTTCTTTTTCTAATGAATACTAAATACTAATTTATTTAAGGATTTATTGTTGGCTAATACGGATGGTTGCATGCACAAGATGAAATTCGAATTCTGATACTTAATTACGCGAACAAATGAGCTAATCACTTGAAAAGCTGGTTGGACGTAATAATGGAAGTTAATAAAGTGATTAATAATACGAACCTATAATTAGTGACTGGAAATGCTGGTTTGACATAAGAATGGAAGATGATGTTCTCATGCTCATCAATTATGCAAACTCTTGCACAAAGATCAAGTGAGCCATCACTGCCACCACCAACCATTTTACAAGCAAGTGCAACTACTTGTGCTCCTCTTGATCCAATTGTCAAATTATCTCGAAGACCCATGCTAGAAAACCGACCAATCATTCCCTATTATATAATATGCAGCAGTAAAGAAAGTTAACTAAAATTTTTTTTTAATCAAATTAGTTTCTAACAAGTCATATAGATGGATGTATGTATATACAGTTAGTCCAGAGAGTTGGCATTTTTCTTGGTGGACCCTGCGCGAGTTAGGGCTGTCAAACACCTTCAAGCAAAACTTGCACCCTCGGTATGCAAATATATCCCGGCATTCCTGTTTCGGCAACGGACCTGAAAAATATAACAACAAAAAAAATTTAGATCATAACCATACTTTTATTTTAGATCTGTCTTGTCTAAGCGGACGAGTAAACTGAAGAGATGGAATATTTATACAATGTGTACAATGAGTTATGAGTTAAAAAATGAACATCACCCATAATATTTCAGGATCGAACTCTTGACCATTTGAATCTAGAACTCTGATACCATGTTATGAAACCACTCATCCCAAAAATTTAAGTTGATAGAAAAAGGTAACACTAATGGTTATATCTAATACTGAATCGGACATTCCTAAACCTTCATTGTACACATTGTACTCTATTGGCTCCCTATACTTCCTCTTATTATTATTATTATGGATTTATATATTACCTATAAGGTGTTCCCTTAGAGACTCAAATGACCTGCAGTGTTTTCTGCAAATGGCACAAGTTGGTTCATGACCCGAATGGTATGAGATTCTCATGTGCTCCACCAAGTGCTCCAGTTTGTTGAACTGTCTGAAGCATGCCGCACACTTATTCCTATTCATTCACATCAATTTAACATTTGTAAATCTCGTTACTTAGTTTAAATTGGCGAGATAACAATGATGTGTAACTAAATAAAGCACAAAACATCCATTATTATCTAATCTAATTAGTACATGTATCTCCTTATTCATATACTCAAAGAATAATTAAAGTAGTAAATTATATCATGCATGTTAGATATACATTAAAATTAGTTATTAAAGCTAGGTTTAGAAGGAAAATTGAGATTGAGAGATTGAAATTGAAAGATTGAAACAGAAAAATAAAGACTAAATTAAGTTTTAGTAGTGTTTAGTGCAAAATGTACTAGACCGATTATTATGTTTAGTTTAACATCAATATAGAGATTGAGAGAATAAATTTAAAATTTAAAATTAAATAAAATTTTTTAAAAAAATATTATTAAAATTTCAGTCTATATTTTTAAAAATTTTAATTTTATGTGTCTTCAATTTATAAAAGTATTGAAAGAATTGAAATTTTGTATGTGGGAACTAAAATTTTAGTTTTAAAAATCTTTGTAGACTATTAAAGACGAGATTATTATTTAAGTATCTTAAATTTTATAGAATTGAAAACCACAAATTAGGAGAAAGGAGCATCTATGACTCTAACTAATCATCAGTTGAGAATGGTAATAAACCCTTACATATTAATAAGCACGTGCACTGATTGATGGTTTGTGTAACTAACCATGTGTGTGCTTGTGCATAAGAGAGAAAGAGAGAGAGAGAGAGAGAACCTGTGAGTTTCTGAAGACTCAATAATTCTGGAATAATCCATAGTAATTCTTAATTGTATAATGTGTTCTGAATGAGAAGAAAAGAGTCGGAGTTGAGGATGAAGGTAATAAGAGTATGATGGTATTTATAGAGTGATGCAGGCCAAGTTAAAGTAGTTAATAGATTTGGTTGAACCAAGTTGCATACATAATAGACGATTCCTAAAGCCACAATTATTCATTCATCATCATCATCAGTATATCTCTCATGATTCTTTCTTCGCCCTCTTCTCTCTCCTTCGTTTCTTTTCTTTTCTTTTTTTTTTTTTAAATAATAATCTTTGGCAATAATCGGCCATGCAGTTTTTGTATCTATTCTATTTTGTGTGTGTAGACCATTCTTACATTCGTAATAATGATCTATATTCCACAATTCAGATTCTCGGGACCCAACTTTGCCGTTTCTTTCTCGCATTCCTTGTCATTAATTGCTTTAATGTACATAGTAGTTGCAAAACATGTACCATCGTTATTGGCTTTGGTTAAATGACTGATAAATTTGTATTTCTTCTACTTAGGTATCAATTTAATTTAAATAAAAGAAAAAGTCTAAGGAGCCAGTAATTTTATTGAATTTTGGTCAACATGTAACCAATAGAGAAAGGTGAGCCATTGGATGAAATCTCACACCAATCCCACACCATTAAATCATTATTAATGGTTATTTGATGGCTACTAATCACAAAAGTTGTTGGTCCCTAGCATTGTTCTAAATAAAAAAAAAACATACACCTCCAAATCTCCAATGTACTTCATCTTTAATTTAAAAGAGCTTAATTTAAATGTATTAATAGTATAAAATATTTTATTTAATTGTTCAATTACGTTTATTTTTCTAAACATTGATATATTCATATAGTCTACATAAAATTATTTTACACTAAAATTTTAAAAATTAAATCGAAGATCGAACCAATAATACTAAAAATTTAAAGGTTTAGAGGTTTAATCAAAATTTAACCAAAGTTAAATTGAATATAATAAAATAATATATTTATATATAAAATATATACTTTTTAAAATTTTTGTATTTTATTATTTTAAATGAATTATTCATTAAAAAAATAGATCAATTCGACCTGTTAACTGATTGTTTAACCAAATTTTTTTTATTTTAGACCGAATTATTTTAGTAACTGATTTTTATTAATCCAGTCAAAGCAACTGATTTAATTTGATTCTCAAAACAATATTTTAAAAAGAGTGAAAAAACAAATAGTATACCTCTATAGTCTATATCCCTAATTAAAACTAGAATACATATTTCTGTTTTTCTTTCTTAACATTATCATATTTTAATTATTTTCTATAATATATGTGATTAATTAAAATTGAAGAAACAAGGAAAGATTTGGAAACATTGCATGAATGTGATGCCTACCAGTCTATATATGAAAGTAGGTTTGACCAACAGATGATTCGTCTTTCAACAAATCTTTAAAACCTGCTTGGATTTCATCTAAGGTCGTCTCTATCTGTGTATGTAAGGAAACCGAGGACCCATTCCTCTCTCACTTAAAATTTGGGTGGCAACCAGTTAAATCTGAAACGAGTCAAATATTCCCTTTTTCCCTATCTTTTCCTTTATACTTTTGAGGAATTTTTCTCAGCATCCATGGACAATTATTTTTGAGGATATGTTAATAGAAAAAATCTCTACGTACAAGTGTTTTGCGTTTATAAACTTTACAAGTCTGAAGAGAACGAAACCACTAAACGCGCTGCTTATGTTACGTGCCTCTTTAACAGACTTTTAAATCAATTCAAATCAATTAACGCGCAAATATATAACTTCCATTTTTCAAAAAATTTCTTTTTTTTTTTTTCGAATTTCTTGTTAAATTTGTTGGATCTCCTTCGTGCGTTCTCTCTTTGCTTCGTTTTTTTCGATTTTCATGGTTTTTGAAATCAAGCTTTGAAATCGTTTTGAAGATAATGGAACTTCAGAAATACACCCAAACGATTACAGAAATACACCTAAACGGTTACAGAAATACACCCAAAGGATTTAAGAAATACACCCAAAACAGGGAGAGACAGTATATTTCTGCTTGAAATCTTTTAATGTTTTGCTGGTTAAGGATGAGGCACATGGTAGAGACAATCTAAAAGAAAAACTTAGAAGAACAGTAAAACAGTATCTTGAATAATGTTTGTTCGTTTTTTCTGGTGATTTTTTATAGAAATTTGTATCTTTTCTTCTTGATTTCTTCTACTCTTCACCAGGAGTTGGAATGTTTCTGCAGAATCGTAGTTTGTTTCGAATGTCGCTTGAATATTGACGATTTGCATTTTGATTGAGGAAGAAGAGAAATAGTGAACGTGTTGTGGAAGGGTGATTAAGGCGCGTGCATTGGACGTTTGATTCTAAAAGAGTGGTGCGCATTTTTTTTTTTTACTTGGAGCAACTTATATAGCTTGTAAGCCAAAAAGGCTTGTATGTATAGCAAACCTGATGTTAATAAATTATTGCAATCGTAAACTAAATATTTCACTTAGAAATTCATAGAAAATCTTATTGTATGTTATCTGTATGATTGGATAAAATAGAATGAAAATTATCCCGGTACTCTTCTGAAATTAGAAGATAAATCACCTTTTTATATATTATCACATATATAAAAAAGGAGATAAGATTATGCTGTTAAAATACATCATCTATCTATACAGGAGGTTAGTTTTGGATATGTGATGTGCATGAGCCAAAGTTATCGCGAAAAATGATATAACTTTATCATAATTTATTTAAAAAATATTTGAGACATAATAAAAAGGAGAAATGCTAGAAAACTATAAAAATTTATTATTTTTTATTCTCATTTAATTATTAATATTTAAAAATGTGACCTAAAATATATTATTGGATTATTAGGATAAAGAAATTAGGTTGATGATTAGAAATAATGACAAAAAATAATAAATTTTGACGATTCTGATCTCTAATATTTTTTGATAAAAAATTATTTTAAAATATTATAAAATTATCTTATTTTATATTTTTAATTATTTTTTATTTTATTTTTTAATAATTATTGGAATAATAAAATAATATTAATATAATAAATATATAATTATAAATATTAAATAAAATAAAATAATTTTAAATTATTGTCCATTTAACATAACCCGATTTGTTATGTATGCTGTAGATAGAGTACAGACAATCTCCATTTGTTGTTTGAGAATCATAGCAACAAAAAGTAGACAGAAAAAAAAGGGAAGGGTGGACCGTGTGGCCATCCACAGTAGTGATGACTGATGAGTAATGTGTAGTGTGTTGTGTTGTTGAATAATTGAAAAGAGAAAAGAATGAAAGACAATACCAATCATGCATTATTATTATTATTATTATTATTATTATTATTATTATTATTATTATTATTATTATTATTATTATTATTATTATTATTATTATTATTATGTGAAGCAGGAATGAAACTGACCATCCACTACTCAGTTTTCCTGGCCCTCTCTATCATCCAAATTCCAAACACGTTGATGCTGCTCAATTGCTCATCATCATATTCTTCAATTTGTTCCATGTATCTATCTATATATATGAATGTTTCCACCATCGTCTCATTGAGGGTGTTTTTGGAATCAAAAGGTTGGAAATTACTTGAATCAACCTGCACTGCATATAATGAATATCAGTAAATTAACTAGATTTCCCTTTCAGCGAAAATTTAAGAGTGAATTGTTTTATACAAATTGTTCGGGACATTTTTTAATCTTAAACTTATACTTTTTATTTTCTTTGTAAATCCAAGGCGGCAACAGAATCTCTTGTTCAAGAGAAAGAGGTTCGGATTAATTTTGAGTGGTTTTAGACTACATTATTATCCTAAAACAAGAAGAGTGAAAATATTTATATGATGATGATTCATGTCTTACGCTTTCTATGGTCATTCTTTCATAATTTTCATGTTGTTAAGAAATTATATTAATCCAAAATTAGATATGTATTTATGTGATTGCTCCTTAAGTTGTTTGGTTGGAACATGATAATTAATTATTATTTTTTATTTTTATTTTTTTCGAGTGATTAATTGTACTTACATTTTTTAAGATTTGAGACTATATTGATTATTAATTGAAAAGATAACAGTTCATGTAGTGTTTTAATTTTAGAAGATACTTTAAGATTTATATTAGATTATAATTATATCTTAAAATATCTATTTATAATTTATTTATTATTTTATTTTAAATTTTTTTTTTGATTGAATTGAACCACAGTTGGACCAGTTAAACTAATAAATCAATAAATTAGTGATTAGAGTGATTCAATAATCGGTCCAGTTCTTAAAATTTTGATTGAGATTAATAAGATTGTTGATGATTCTTTAAGACTATTGAGATTTATTAAAACTATTAAAAACTAATGAGATTACCAAGATTTCTGAGTCTGAAAATATTAATTAAGAAGACTGTTTAGTACTCATGAGACTAATAATGAAAAGCACAATTACTTTAGATGAATTTATCTTTAAATAGGTTAGTTTGAGCCTAGGCTTGAATCTTGTATGTTTGGAGATTAGGATTGTCTAACAGGTTCATGATGTTTTATATAGTCTCTATTTGAAACTATTATTCTACTAAAAACCTTTGGATTCTCACTCATCCTGAAATTTTTATTTTTTAGATACAGGTAAGACGCAATGCATCTCACTGAGAGTGTGAGACTTGTTGGTAAAACGAAGAAGACTTTACTTTTGAAGTTATTTTGTTATGTAGTACTGTTCTTCGCTTTTAAATACTGTATTGTATATTCTTCTTAGAGATTTTATTTTGGAGAAATAGGATGTATTTTGTACACTTTTAGTTTTATAATATTTTAATCGATCTTTTCTTCGCAGGTTAAGACTAGTATTTTTTATGTATCTTATTATGAATCTTTTATATATATATATATATATATATATATATATATATATATATATGATATTGTTGTTGTTGTATATCAACGCTTTTTATTTTTAACGTTTTGTATGTGATATAACGGTCGTCATTTTGTTTGTCCTTTCTTCACATATTTTTAATTATGCTATTATTTTTTAATACTATATATGTATTTTTTTTAGGTATCGTAACATCACATCTAATTTATAATTATAGTGTATGATTTTGTGCGATAGGATGTTATAATATATATAAAATTAATATGCTCAAGGGCTAATCAACTTGCCATTGAGTAATAGTTCAAATGGCATAGTCTCCTCATACTCAATTAAAAGGTTGCGGGTTCGAGTTTCATATCTTTAGTAAAAAAAAACCAACTTGTTCATGCTTAATTAATAGAAGTACGTAAGCGACTCCTT
The DNA here is from genome assembly GCF_059453495.1 of Arachis ipaensis. Classification (NCBI taxonomy): domain Eukaryota; kingdom Viridiplantae; phylum Streptophyta; class Magnoliopsida; order Fabales; family Fabaceae; genus Arachis; species Arachis ipaensis. Next base: position 72,274,145 of record NC_142441.1, read on the forward strand.
GAATCTCTCCTTTAAATGAAATGAAAATTTTTTTCTGTCCAAACCTAATTTTAAATAAAAAATTTTAACACACTATAAAATAAAATTAATAATTATATTAATTATTTTTATTTTAATTAAGCGTGAAATCACAAGTTTAGTTTTTATGTTAACTATTTAGAGGTTTATTCTTAAATTCTCCTTTATTAAGTAATGTCTAAGTAGTAATGCACTTCCTATAAATTAAGCAAATCTTAGAAAATTTAGGATTTAAAGTAAAGAGTTTAGATTTTAGAATTTAAAAAGTGTTACGCTCTTTACTTCTTCGAGATGAATTTAAATGATAATGTAATGGACTTTAAATGAAAAATGAAGAGCATGAAGTGTTTTTTATTGGACTTGCTCTTAGCTAAGCAAAAAGGTGAGAAAGAGGGCACCGATATGCTGGAATATTCATGGTGAGTTTATACGCGCTTGCATGATGGTGTTATGAGTGGTCCTGAATTTCATGAACATGTAGTTATTATGAATTAAAGATATTCTATCCGATGCAACTTTGTGAATTTGGTTGGGGGGCTCCCACACAATAAGTTAAATGAAGAATCCACTTTTAGGGTCCACCGTTATTCTTCATAGTCAAAAGAGAAGAGGGTCCTTCTCTTCTTTGACATTCCCTAGGGTTTCAAAGTCAACCTACCCAAGTAATATATGCTAGGACTATTCCCATATACAAAATAAAAGACGCTATAAATTGATGCCTTTAGAGAATACCATAAAGCTTCCATGCTTAGCTAGCTTCAAACACCTTATCTGGTTTTTCTGAAAGTGACACAGCTTTAGTAATTAAACTCTTCTACCTTGGATTTGAGTTTATGGTAACAAATGCAATCTCTTACATATAGCTTATTCTAGTTTTAATGTGACTGGTTATAATTCTAATAGTTATATTCCAGTTAAATTACACATAAATTATATCGCATCACAATTGTGGTCGATTAATTATTGAGAAAATTCTACTCCCCTCTCCTGCAAGATGCTAAAATGACATTCTCATTTCCTCTATTTTATAAATGTACATTCTCTTTTTTTCTAACTTTTAAAAAACCTCCTCTTTAATTCATTTTAAACTTTTTGTGTTAACTAATGTTAACTTTATTCATTTTTTAAGAAAAAATAAATTATTTTTTAAAAAAATATCCATTAGCAAAAATTTTATTTTTTATCATTAAATTTTGCTTACTAAAATACTCTTTAATAAATTATTCTTTTATTGATTAAATTGTATTTTAAAAAAATTAATAATTATATTATTTTTTCTAAAATATCCTTCAATAATTTTTTAATTATTAAATTATAATCTTACCAAAATTTTCGTTAACAATTTTTTTATATTTTACTATTAATTTTTTGATATCTATATATATTATTTTAACATTAAATAAAAAATTTTAGTAATACTATTTTTCAATATCAATATATATTAGTTGTTATACATATTAATAGTAGTAAGATGTTTTTATTTAATGTTAAAATAATATATATTGATATAAAAAAATTAATAGTAAAATATAAAAATAATTGTTAACAAAAATTTTGGTAAAATTACAATTTAATATTTAAAAAATTATTGAAGATAGGTATCTTAGAAAAAAATAATTTAATTATTAATTTTTTTAAAAGTATTTTGGTAAAAATACAATTTAGTCAATAAAAAATAATTTGTTAAAAGGTATTTTGATAAGCAAAATTTAATGATAAAAAATAAAATTTTTGTTAATGGTATTTTTTTAAAAATAATTTATTTTTTCTTAAAAAATAAATAAAGTTAATTTAGTTAACACAAAAAATTTAAAATGGATTAAAAATGAGGTTTTTTAAAAGTTAGAAGGGAGAAGAATGTACATTTATAAAATAGAAGAGAGAGAAAAAGAGTGTCATTTTAACATCTCGCAAGGGAAGGGAGTGAAATTTTCTCTTAATTATTTTGATAATCATTCTAAAATGCATAATATTTTGGTACTAAATATGTTAATGTTGCGCATTTTGATGTTAGTTTTTATGTATTTTTTTTCTCAACTTTATTTATAAAAGGTATTATATATTAACGACAAGATTTGTTAATAATAAATGATTAGTTATAATAAAATTTTCAATAATTACAGTATTATACATCATATATTTTTAATAATTATGTTGATTCGTTTTTTTTTTTTATACTTTTTTTACTTTAACTATTTTATATAATAATAATGTAATATATTTTTTGCTTTTTATCGAAGTTAATTATTTCTAAGATAAAAGTTAGAATTTCATCATTTTTTACTATTCCACTACTGAAACTTAAATTTCTTTAATTATATAACGATTGTTTCTAATCTAATAATTATTCCTTATCAAAATTGAATTTTTAAAGGAGATGTTCCCATAAAGACGCTTAAAATGTCTTTTTTTAAAGACGCTTACGCTTTTGCATTATTATTGGACGTAATGAACCGGCTATTTTAAATTTTTTAATAAATTAGAATAAAATCGATTTTTTTTATAACAATAACAATAAACCCATTTTTTTAAAGAAATTTAATTGTATTTTTAAATTTTAGGGATTTAAATGTCTACAAAATAAAAAAATCAGGGATATATTTGTCTTTTTATCAAAAAATTTAAAGATATTCGATTTAAATTGTGTAATTCGATCGAATCAAATCAGGTCTAATAATTATAATACAAACAATTGGGTTTATTATTATTGCTATAATAAATCGATTTTGTTCTGATTTATTAAAAAATAAATTATTAACCAATTTAATAAAAATATCCAATAATAATATGACACATGTAAATATTTTTAAAAAAATATATTTTTAATGTCTTTATTAAAATGGTCTCTATTTTTAAATTGTTTTCATAGCACGATTGTCATTTTTTTTCAATCATTTACAATACATCACACTTATGAGATTTCATCTAGGGTGGTATTTATTGATCTTGGTGCTAATTTCATAGATATAAAAGTTCAATGTAGAGGGAAGCAAGGTGCATTTTACCAAAGAAGGATTAAAATGTAAAATCTATTAGATACTATGATCAGCCGAATGTAATATGGATAAAATTATCTTTCTTAGTGGGAGCTCCGTTTATGATTAAGTAATTCTAGGATGTCAATGGGGTACAGCAGGAGCGGGGATGTCTTCCTATTTTCCATTTTCATCCTTAGATTTATTCTTTATCCTCGTCTTCATTTTTCACCGTGGATGAATATTGCTCTCTATCCCCATTTTTTATGAGGCCCCGTTTTTCGCAAGGACCCCATTCTCCATCTACATAATAATTCTAAATAATTATTAATTTCCATATGAATAGAGCTGCAAGTATCTATCTTATACAAAAAGTTTAAATGACACGATGGTGACTTCTTTTGAAATGACGCAATGGGGGGACACAACGACGAGCCAAAGGACAAAGTAGTGGACGAGGTGGGAGACGCAGCAACAAAGAGGAGAATGGACACGACGGCAGACTTATGAAAAGAAACGCCGCAAATAGAAATACGATACGGTGAGAAGGATGGTGAGGGGGTAGCTGCAGAAATGTTGCATGGAGTGTGGATAGCATTAGGGATCTCTGAATTGAAGAAGGGTTATGCAAATAAAGATTAGGAGTTTTGGATTTCTATATATATGTGTATGTGAGAAATGACTAAAAAACATATATGAGAAATAAACTATTAAGAATAATTCAGAAAATTTATAAATTTTGGGGAATAGCGGGGATCCTCGTTCGGGTCCCCGCGTCTGCTTCGGGGGAATTTCCTCCCCATTCTCATCCCCGCGAAAAAAATTTCTCACAATCGAATGCCCATTCGGGACAGTCTCCACAGAGATCCCCGTGTCTCGGAGAGTTTTGTCATCCCTAAGTAATTCTAACCCCCAAGTTTTATAGGAAAAATTCATATATATTCTGATGCCTCCATGCTTTTTATGTTTGCCTAATAATCTTTGAAGTAGAATATACAATGAGATTTTAATTCTCTCATTTTAGCTTATATATTAGACAATGATATTCTTTTTTAGTATCATGCCAGTAATTTAAGCTAAGGTTATACATATCAAATCACCAACATAAAATTTATATTTGTCTGCATTCGATTCAATATTTTAGCATTTGTATATGACTAAATATTCTAATTTATATAATTTAACTATTGAGATTAACTTGAGAAGAATAGTCATAAAAAATTTCATTAATATTTTAATGATAATATAAAATATAAAATATCATTAAAAGTATAAAAATAATTTAATAAAAAATTCATAATCATATATTTTTCTAACTATTTTTGCAAAAGTATTTCTGTTTTATATATATATCATAATAGTAAGGTATATATTTTTCTAACTATTTTTGTAAAAGTATTTATGTTTTAAATATATGAATTTGTTATCTCTGCTTTGTGATGGTTGATGGTGAAAAAAGAGAAGGGGACAGCGACATAACACCATAATGTTCTTTGGTCAGCTAGAATTTTTGAACATAAAGTAAGGTATATATAAGGGGCTAAGGAATAATATTTTTCTTCAAACGATATAGCTTGAAGATTATATATGTTGGTGTGTGTTGTCGTGTCCACGTTCTTTATAGTGGCTTCATTATACGAGTATATGTTTCAATTAGCTCTGCATGCTGGAAACACAGAAAACACAGGAAAATGCACGACCACTACTTTGGCAATGGTTTCTAAATGTGACGAATTTTTAGGGTGTGTTTGGAACACATTGATAATAGAAATTTTTTTTTTTTGGTTTGGAATACAATAAATTAATTTTTAATTGTCAAGAGAATTTTAATTCTTATATTAATGTTCAAACTAAATCAGATAAAAGAAGGTTTGATTTGTAATTTCATTATTACTAAAGGTTAAAATGTTAAAATTATCTCTAATAAATAAATAAAAAAGACAAATAAAGAAACCACAAAAAATAAAATGATAAAGAACACCAAATTTATTTTATTCATGCAATTAATTATTTTAAATCATGCATTTGAATTTGAAATGGAATTAAGAATTTACTTCTTAACAGAAATAAAATTCTTTTCTCACCTTAACGCTTTCCATGCAAAATGCGGTCTTGACCAACAAGATATTAGCAAAATGATCAAGACACATTATCAATTAGTTTAGAGAAAATTCGAGTTTTTCTTCTTAAAAAAATATACAGTTTCTCACATTTTTTATAATATAATTAATTTTACATATAATTTTTTGTATTGTATATTTGTATAAATATGTAGAAAAAAATATTATTAAAATAAGAGTGACAATATCCATCCCCCTAAAAGAAAAAGAAAAATATATTTGAAAAAAAAAAAGTGTCTTTGTGCGCAATGAACTTACATCATTATTTTTTGTTAGTAAAAAATAATTGAATTCAAAGGAGAAAGTTGTTCGAATTATTAAGTTTTCGAAAGAGAAGTTGGTGTCAAAGGAGACGTATTTAGGGACATTGAGTAAGAGTCCAATTAGCTCAGCAAATCGAGGAGTTATTCGAGTAATGAAGATCGAAAATTTTTTGAAATCGAAGGTTATTTTGCAACCATCACATGATTAGGCAAAAGAGTGGGAACGGTTACCCACGTATTCGCACATGAGGGAGTGTCATTTTAAATTGATCGGTTAAAGAAATAGCTATAAATACTAGAAGGTTCGAAAATACAGGGTTGGAAATTTGCTTTAGAAATTACTCATGCACACTCACATCCCAGCGAATTTCTGAGTCTGCTTCGAGTCAATTTTATGTAGGGTTCTTTCCACTTGTTTTTACTTTTTATTTATATTTTCTGCAAACTTTACTTTTCTTGCAAATTCATCTTTCAAGTAACATTTAATTTCCTTGTTTAATTTTATATTTCCGTATTGTTATTTTCGAAATTCAAAGTCCTTTGATCTAATAAGGCATTTTACTGCTTTATTTAGATTCGATGCAAGCCATTTCGATTCCAGTCATTCTTATTTTCAAAATCTTTATTTTCTTGTTGTCTTTTCTTCTAATTCTGTCTAATTTAACAGTCTTTGATGCACTTCTAGAAAACTAGTACTCGCAAAAGAGGAGTTGGTTTCGTTCCCAGACCATTAGAATCGAACCACCATCGATTTGCTAAAAATCGACAAAACATTTTCCAACAAGAATCGATCTTACAAAAAAAATTAATGAAAAATTGTATTTGTGAATAGTACTGCATTTGTATACAAATATAATACCGACCATCGTATACATTAAAAATAATATATTTGTTACCTCTCGCTTCGCGCTCTAATATGAAAAACGGTTCATATCTCCTACTCAAAACTGCAACAAATAAATTTGAAATCTCTCTTAAAATCTCTCAAAAATCTTTCAAATTCTCTACGAAAACTACAGGAAAATCCAGTGCTATGTTTGAGCTCATTAACAAAAAATACAGGAAAAGAATAATAAAGATTCCTCAAGGTATTGACAAAACTACTTGTTCATTATGCTCAATTTTTCTACTAGTTCGGTTTAAGGTTTAGTGAATCGAATTTGTTCATTTAGTAGATCAAATTTTTCTGATTCAATTTTTTTTGTTTTTCTCTGTAATTAGAGAATCGAATGAAACTGTAGTAGTTGTGCTACATCTTAATTGAGATTCATTTGGTTTCATTTTTATTAAGTAATTTCGGTTCATTTCTTAATTTAACTGAAGTTCATTTGATTTTGTTTTGTTTGAATTTGCTGAACTTATTTATGCATACTTGTTTAGTTAGATATAGCTCTGAAACTAAACACACTTCATTCAAATGTGGCATCTGCAAAATAACTTAAATTATTGGGCACACAGCCGACTTAACCCCACAAAATGACTAAATTTGTTGGTAGATTATTAGTCTCTCTTTTGGATAGTTGAAAATGTCTCGGAACGAAATAGATTTAGTTTAATCAAACTGTAGTAGTAGTGACAAAAATAATCAGATATTAAATATACATTATCTTTAAATTTTGGTGATTCTATGCCCAGCAAATTTTGTTTGCGATTTTTTTAATGACCCAAAAATTTAAAAAGAAAAAAGAGGTTTAGAGCTTTCTTTTATCTTAAGAACCAATTTGTGTTATATTAATAACTAAGTTCTGTGCTATATAGTACACAAATAGGAACGACAATGTATATAAAGAAGAGAGAATAAGGAAAATGCTACCATCTACCGTCCCAAAACTCATGTTGAAATATTTTGGAAGAAACAGTACTACCTCCAATGTGGTGAATTCATAATATGCTTCAGCGGTGTAATATACAATGCGAATCTTCTCTCATTTATTACAACCGTATCGTACCAAAATGTACAACAAGGACAAACTTCTTTCTGTACATGAGAGGATAGTTGTATCATTGTATGCAACTACTTACTTGGGAGTTAATCTGATAGGACAGATAGAGAATGCGATACAACGAGCTGCTTTCGCAAGCATAAACCGCTCTGTTTCATTCAAAGGCCTTTCAATTACCTTCACAACATTTGCATCCTGGAACTACAGAAAATCAAGCAATGATTAACTGATAAATTAACAATTAGGGAACAATCATTTATGCTAGGAAAAATAAGCATGGTCAAAGGACATTAGATGGTTAAGGTTTTGAGATTAGCTGAGGTGTCAATTTAGAAGTTGCCTAGATAGATTCTGGTTGTGTTTCTGTCAATGAATAGCATCTAAGCATTGTCCCAATTGGTGGAGTTCATTACATAGATCAGCTAGATGCCATAATGTTCAGTCTTAAATCATGTTAACAGTCAAATATTGAATTGTATATCCCTTTTAACGGTTACGCTCATATTCTTTTTGGATATAACCATCTAATCTATTCTCCGGACAACTCTACTACCAACTCTACCACCAAATAACCCTTATGGATCTAAGGTCTCTTAACACAGTAATCTTCCACGAGAGGATAACTCCTTACTGGAAATACCTTCCAAACTGACAACAAAAAGTAAATTAAGAATAGCAATTAATAAGCTATTCAAGGTGTCACAATTAAGGAAGTTTAGGTCCAGCTTTTATTTAAGAACTTCAGGGAGAATCTCAGGATTCTCAAATGTTCAGAAAGAGTGATTTATCCTTGTTCTTGCTTCTGTTATTCTTTGCAATTTCTTCATTATATGAATGCAACTTCTAAGCGTATACTGTGTACATACCTCCTGCTGGTGCTGAACCGAAGGCTGAATGCTGGCAGTTTCACCGATGACAATTATATTGTTAATATTACCCCTATCATCGCTTTCTTCTGGTGAAGCAGTTGAATGCATCCATTCTCCATTAACAATAAACTTGTAGTAGTATCTGAAGGCAAAGAATGGAATCATATAATGTTCCACAAAAATATTGCATGAAGGAATTACAGTCACCTTTTTTTTTTGGGGCCATGAAAAAAATTAAATTACAATAACCTATAATAAAAAGATGATCATAATATGAAATAGATATTTAATTGACTACCTGGGAATATTTAGCTAATTAGGTAGCCAAGCTAATTTAAAGAAAAAGTCAAAAAGCATAGATTTTGAAGACCATTATGGTAAAAAAACAGGAGACATACTTTCCTTGTGGAAGTTTAACTTCTACTTCATGTCTTGCACCCTGATACACTGCCTTTAGTGGTTCTTTCCAGTTTGCAGTAAAATCTCCCACCAAAGTTACATCATCTTCCTAAAACATTAAAATAGATGGGACTCAGATGAAGAAACTTAAAACTATAATTATAACAAACAGATTCAATCTCCTAGGCCTCATTAGAAATCTAAAGGTAAACTGACCAGCAAGCTGCAGTGAAGCTATAATTAAATGTCTGTTACCTCATGACCATTCCACACAAATGTGACAGCATGTGTGGGAGGTCCATCATGTTTTCCCCTTTCAACCATAGCTATAAGATCCCATGTTGCCCATGCAATTGCTGGCCTGCAGTTACGACTCTGTGAAATGCTTCTTTAATTAAGAAAATGAAGTGTGGCAAAATGACCCCCCAAAAATAAAAGTTTAGGAGGTGGTGAAAATAAATGACTGTGTGAGATGCAGGCAGATACAAACATGTAAGCAATCTGTGCGCCACCCAATGGTTAACTAGATTAATGAAAATAAAATTAGTAGAGACATGAAAGAAAACAAGCAGAACACAAAACTTTGACTTCACTACAAGGATGATGGTAAGGAGAGAATCACAGCTGCTAACAAAGAACTTGAACATTTTCATTGCTCACGCCCAAAGAAGAAAGAAACTTGTACAATTTCAACTTTTTAAGATTACAAACCATGCATGTATTCTTTTCTCGGACTACATATCCCCATCTTGAGCCCTCTTAAACAGAAATTTAAGGTACAATCAAGCCATGATCCAAAAGTGTTTAAGTTTAACAAGATGAACCTGTCGGGTCTACATGTGTGCATCCCAGTGACCCAAGTATAGGCTGCATGAAGGGAAACATCTGTCATCCAGTGCAGGTATGCAATCACACAAGCAGGAGACCGATCGAATCCAGAAGTGCAAGTAACAAAGACACGATGATTCTTCCTAAGCAGCCTTAATAGTAGCCCCACACAAAATGGAAGTTTCTTTCTCAAATCATATGAATCTCTATCCCTGAAAACATAAGTATGGAAAACTAACATAAAACAGAAACCAAACTCTAAGTAGAAAAATTTTTGCATAGTCAGAACTTCTGGTTCAACTCCATGAAAATATATTTTATTCACTTCAATTTGTGATAGTATTCTAAAAGGGAAAAAAGAAGTTAAATATTCAACATTTGGAAATTCTCATCCTAAAGTAATACTTAGTTACTTACATTTTCAATATATTGAGTATAAGTGAAAATCCAGACACAAATTTCAATTAAGAAAGAAACGATATCAAAGGGAAAATTTGTCATCAGTAAAAACCATTGAAAAGGTCTGGAACCTATATTACCTTATGGAATAGTTGATCATGAGAATATTGTTCCTTTGACATGAATCATTGATTGATCTTACATTTATTCCCCAATTTTCAGCTTCATTTCCACTTTGGAAGTTCAGAACAGCAGTAATTCCCTGTAGCAGAAATTTCCCAATATGTTGATTGTTGAGTGAAGAATGCAATGCTTATGAAAACGAAACGGCTTGTAAAATATATAGAACTGAGAGAGAGACAGAGAGAGGTTTTATTGGCGCGCGTTTGTTTTTTTTTTTGTTTGGGGGGGGGGGGGGGTTCATTCAGCATGACAATAAAAGAATATGCAGTAATCCAAATTTACATGTCACAGCATGCCTTTGTCTCAAATTAACATGATTAGATACTTGGTGCATTTCAACTATATTACAGATTTTAACTTGGATAATGCAACCAGAAGAAGTTATTTGCCCAGGCACACTGCTTTAACAAATTCAATGGCAAATAGTAGTTGATAACTACATTTATTCAACAGAGGTTTTTGTCTTCTGAGATTTATTGTTTTGTAATGGAAGCTTGTATTACGCTTTCATTTGCAATATTTACTGTTAATCCATAAAACTGAGTTTAGGGAGTAATTCTTGGCCTTAATGTGAAACATCATTACCTCAACATTTGACAAAGTTTCCACATCAGCTTCTGTTTGAATACATGATCCTACAAATAGTTGCTCTGTAATCTATGAATTTAAGATAGCAAGTTAGCAAGATTATGTTAATATTTTAAGCAACCACACTGAAAGGAACACGTTGTCGGAAAATGATAAATACCTTACTATAGCGCATGCCAAGGGAATGATTATAGTACATCTCATCCTTGGAACGGTCCAGAGCCTGAATATATTCCTCAAGTGGGAAACTTCCATGAGCCCATTCTCCATCTCCACAGGCTTCTCCAGTAAAAATACAAGCAAGTTGAGTCGTTTGTTGAGTAATGAAGTTTCTTTCGCCATAAGTGATGGCATCTTGATTTTGATTGCCCAATAGCTGGCTTCCTTTCAATGTAAGAAATTTTGAATTGAACACCACAAATCCAGAATTCCCAGAGCTCTCACTAGATGGCTGTAAATTAGATGCCAATAGTGTCTTGCTCCAGGAGATAATAGGAACTCGACCTCTATTAAACAATATTTCAAGATCAATCATTTTATGCAGTAGTTGGATCGGAAAAGGTGATGTGGGCCTCTCAAGAACCAAGCTAAAAGAATTTGCTTGCTCATTTAGCACCTTCCTGAGGAAATGAAAAGACTGAAAAGTAAAAACAAAACACTGATGAACAGAATAGATTATGATGATCAAGATGATAGTAGCTTTATATCTTTTGAAGGTATAAGTTATAACAGAGTGACTATTGCTAGCAGATAGAAAAATGAATAAAAAAGTGCTTTTATGATTTATTTGAAGTCATGGATAAACCAAAATAAATATGATTTTCTTTGAACTCATGGATAAAAAAGTGTTTTTTATGATTTAGCCTTATGAATAAACTACAGTTTCTTTATGATTTTTCTCCCTTGTTAAATAGGTCAAAGCCCACCAAATCTATTATTCCGAAATTTAAGGAAAATAAATAAAAATTAAATTAAATTAAATTAAATAAGAATACTGATAGATATAAAACCATTTGTGTGTCTCTACTCAACGATTAAGTGTTTGAGAGAAATAGTTCACGACATACTGAGAGAACTAGAATTCGATCCTCCTTGTCTTTAGTTTTCTAAATATAAATTAAATTTCCGCAAAAAGTAAGATGAGAATGGGTGCACTACACTTGTATGTCTAGATATAAAACCATTTGTATGTCTCTAGCCAATAGTTTAAGCGTATGGCAAAGGTGGTTCAGGAAATTGTGAGTTTTATTTAGCTTGTATGTCATTCTAAAACATATATCACCAGTGTCATTTAATTTAAAAGAAAAAATACCTTGTTTTCTAAAATTAAAAAAAAAAAAGTATAAAGAAATACTTGGAACAATTTGATAACAAATCAGTATTTGCTGTAGTTCGGTGAAAATCCAACACTTTGCTTTTACAGAGTGGGAATGTATATTGTCACTTCTATTTTGATAATGTCACTCCCATTCATGAATGTTTCCTATCGTATTTTTGGAGGGTAAACTACAAAATATGCACCCCAAAAGATTCAAGTGTCGTGACAAAAATAACCACAAAAGATTAAAATGACAAAAAATGGTCTCCAAAAGATAATATTATTTTTTGATAAAATACCAATTATTAAACGTATAGCCCCAAAAATGGCTCTAGAGATCAAATTTCCACATAGTAATTTGCAAGCATGTTTAGAAAAATGAGACTTATCTTTCAAGCGCATTTTTGTCTAGCAAATATGATTTTATTTGAACTCAGGGATAATGCTATAGGAAGTAGGAACAAGGCTAGCAAGCTCTTCTACCATTCTCCTAAACAACACAAGGCAGCACCAAACATTTCACCAACAAAATGTTAAGAGAATGGAATGTCAACGAGAGAATATAGAGAATACTGATATATCTCCCACCTTACTTTTAAATCTTTCTGTTTTCATGTTTTAGACTCTTGTGAAGATAAAATCATGTTTCATATGATATCTCCATTTCATTCTGTCCTTTCCAAAATCTTGAAATTAACAAATGGAACAAAATAGAAACTGAACAAATACCAAGAATAATGATATGAGTAATGTTATATGTACGTAACCATAGTGTTGTAAACATACACCTAAACTGAAAAGCACAAGTGAAGGAAGTATATATATATATATATATATATATATATATATAGTGAAAACAATGTCATGAAGTTCTGTTTTCTGTTTCAATTTTTTTTTCCCACAAAGTCTAAAGCAGAAAACGCACAAAGATAGAAAATGAAAACGCAACCGAAGTAGGCCTAACCCTAATGAAGTAATTAGATATATACGCCACTAGACTCAGCTCCAAAAGAGCAGTCATTAACCATAACTAAAAAATAAAAATTGAATGGGGAATAATCTCAATGGATAATAAAGAAATCAATGCAAAGAGCAACTAATGTTGAAGTGTGAGGAGGGTAGGAATCAGGAGAGGGAGGAGTCTTTCTCCTTTCTTTTTTCTTTTTGGGTTAATTTTCAAGAGAATATTATATATTGCGAAACAACATTACATAATGAAACTCTAGAAGCATCTAAGTTTAGTTTAGAGTGCATAAACATATAGGAAAGAAAAATCAAGAAGCGTACTGTGTGTCTCCAACGTCTTTAATCTCGACGAGCTTGTTCTGAGATGAGTCCCCAAGTTTCTTCAAAGTGTCACCTACCATTATAATCCTCGACCTCTCTGCATTGCCCTGTATAGAAGAGAAAGGGCACTGTTAAGTTGAAAATAAAATAAATGAATCTCTGGAAGTGAATTTTGGTGTGAGGAAGGGAGGGGTACCCCTTTGGTGAGGGAATGGACGATGATGTTGCCGTCAGCGGTGAGAGCGAAACGGATGCCGAGGGGCCTTTCGAGAGTGACAAGGTACTGGTTGAGGTTCATCTTGTATGCCTTGGAATCAGACATTGCGAAAACACGAAGAGTGTGGGTCCTGACATTCGAGCGAACAAAGCAGTTCTTGTTTCCGTTGTTGAACAAAGAGCGATGCGTGGGGCAAAAGGAAGAAGATGTGGCGTTGGTGATGCAGGGTAGAAATGGCGGTGGAGGATGAGGATTGGTGGTGAATCGGAGTAGGAGCATGCTTGGTTGTTGAGGAGGGGGAAGAAGAAGATGGCTGATTGGAAGCTGCGAGCTATGGTGTGAGATGTGAGGTGGGAAAGTGTGTCCGTGTGAGTGATCAATTTTTCTTTTTCCTTCAAAGAATCGAGAAAAGGGGTTTTGCGGAGAAGGAGGGAGGGTCTAGATGCGCGTGGCGATTGCGTAGGACCCTCAATGCACGAGTATTTAGCTGTTGTGGACTTTATATGCCACGTGGAATTTCAAAATATGAGTAAATGATTAAATTAATTCTGATTATTTATTTATAAATTAATTATTTTAGTTTTTTGTCATTTTTTTTACTAATAGTATTAAAATTTATTAATGTGATATATTAAGTGACACTATAATATATATTTAGTAATTTTAATTGACAGTTAACATGATAAATTTATAAAATTAGATCAAATTAATTTTAAATTGAGAGATTCTAATGTCTCAAGTAAGGACGAAGTTTTTTAAGTTGCAGGGGAGGTAGTGGCCCCAAAAAAAAATTTTGTTTACAAGAATAATAAAAAATCAAAGAGTGGACCCCAAAAAAGAGTAGGCCTCCCCTTTTGAAAAATATATATTGTCCGTAATTTCATTTAAGAGATGGATTAGAAAGCAGTGTGTTATTTGGGATATGAATAGTGGGTCATATGCTTAGTTAAAAAAAAGTCTTAATCCATATTAAAAGTGAAGAATCTGAAAAGGCAATAACAAGAAGTCAATAAATCACTTCTTCCATTCTTCTTTCTCCTTTCAATTAGAAAATAAAACATCATTTCATATTTTCATTATCATTACAACTTAGAAGATAGCAAGTAGTCTTTGGTCTTCCATTATATTATCATCTTTCATTCTTCTTATTTTGTAAGTTATTTATTTTATTTGTTTTTATGAATAATTTATATATTATTTATTTATTTATTTATCTAGTTTATAATATTATAATAATAATTTAGATTTTTGAAAAAAATTGAAGATGATAATCATGTAATTATAATGTTATTTTTGTATTATTTTTAATTTTTTTCTCATTATTAATTATTTGTGACATTGATATTATTGATTTGCAAAAAATAAAATAAATTAAGTTTAGTTAAGTTGCATAATGTTTATCTTATTATCTATGTAAATTCTTAATTGTAGAAATTTAGTTGAATCATGAGCAAGATGAAAATAATAGATACTTTTTTCAAAAAGGCTAGCCAGAAGAGTGAAAATATTTCTAATGTTGTTACATCAACACCAACCTCTTCAATACTTGAGGCATCAAACATGAATACTTTAACTCCTCAATAAAATAGTTCAAAGTCAAAGCGCCCATGACTTAATCCTAAACAAATGGAAGTATGTCATTTGGTAAGAGATCCAGGAATTCGACCAATGATTTGGAAGTTTCATCCAAGTAAAAGAGATGAAATTCGTTGAGCTTATCTTAAAGCTGGACCAAATCAACCAATACTTGATAAGTATCCATTCTCGAGCGATACAAGTCATCGTCGTCGTTTTCAAGCTTCTTGGTTTGAATTATATCATACCTTCATGGTTAGAGTATTCTATTGAAGATGATGTTGTATATTGTTTACTATGCTACCTATTTGCTATGGAATCTTCAATCAATACAGGTTTAAATGCTTTCATTGAAAACGGCTTCAAGAATTAGAAGAAGGTAAATAGTGAAAAAGATTGTCCTCTTTTGAATCATATTAGCAAAGGCCCCAATTTGTTCCATCATAGGGCAACGAAATCATGTGATGATTTGATGAAACAATCACAACATGTTGATACACTTATGAAACGACAAATATCAGAGGAAATTGAGAATGATCAACATAGACTTGGAGTATCTATTGATTGTATTAGATGGTTGACTTTTCAAGGTTGCGCTTATAGAAACCATGATGAAAGCTCGAGTTCAGATAATCAAAGTAACTTTATTGAATTGTTAAAGTTTTTGGGTTCTTACAATAATAGTGTTCAGAAACTTATTTTAAAAAATGCTCCTAGATTTGCTAAATATGCTTCAAGTGATGTTTAGAAAGAAATTCTACATGTTCTTGCTACAATGGTAAGAAACTCAATTAGAAAGGATATTGGAAATGCGAAATTTTGTATTATCATTGACGAAGCTCATGATGAATCTAAAAAAGAGCAAATGACTATTGTTTTGAGATTTGTTGATGTGGATGGTTTTGTTCGTGAACGATTCTTTGATCTTGCACATGTTAGTGATACTAGTGCCTTGACTTTGAAAAAAGAGTTGGTGTCTATGCTTTCTATTTATAATCTCCAAATTAAAAATATTCGAGGTCAAGGGTATGATGGTGCTAGAAATATGAGAGGGGAATATAATGGTTTACAAGCTTTATTTCTCAATGATTGCCGACAAGCATATTATGTCCATTGTTTTGCTCATAGATTGCAGTTAGCACTGGTGGCTGCTTTAAGGGAAGTACTTCAAATTCATGAGTTTTTCACACAATTGACTGCTATTGTCAATATTGTTGGTGCATCTTGCAAACGACATGATCAACTACAAGAATCTCAAGAAATTGAAAATACAAAATTGATTGCCAATGATAAGCTAGAAACAGGTCAAGGTGCAAACCAAATGGGCACATTATAAAGAGCTGGAGGTACAAGATGGAGTTCTCACTTTCATTTTGTTTGTAGCTTGATAAGAATGTTTGCAGCTACTCATACCGTTCTCAATAATATTATTGATGATGATACAACTTCTGCTCAAAGAGGTGAGGTTTATGGTGTCAACAAAGTGCTATCCTCATTTGAATTTGTTTTTCATTACATTTGATGAAGAAAATTATGGGATTACTAATATTTTGTGCCAAGCATTACAACAAAAATCTCATAATATTTTGAATGCAATGCATGTTATTTCCACATCAAAACTATTTCTTCAAAAATTGAGAGATAATGGTTGATGCAATTTACTTGAGATTGTTAAGAAGTTTTGTGAGAAACATAAAATTGACATCCCTGATATGAGTACACAATACACGGTTGGAAGAGGTCGATCTCGTCAACCAAAGATAACAATCAAGCATCATTATCGAGTAGATGTGTTTTTGGCAGTAATTGACTCTCAAATTCAAGAGTTAAATAGTAGATTCAATGAGAAAACCATGGAGCTTTTGACTTTAAGTACTGCTTTTGACCCTAAAGACAATTTTAAGTTATTTAATATTCAGAATATATGCAAGTTAGCTAAAAAGTTTTATCCTTCAGATTTTTCTGATCGTGAAAGGATTCTTTTGAATGCTCAATTGTAACATTATGCATTTGATATACCGAATCATCTAAAAGATGTTGGGACACTTTCTGAGTTATGTCAAAGATTGAAAGAAATAGGAAAATCAAGAACTTATCATTTGGTTGATAGACTGATTCGCAATGTCTTGACTCTTCCAGTATCTACAGCAATAATAGAAAGAGCTTTTTCGATAATAAAAATTGTTAAAACAAGATTTCGAGTAAAATGGAAGATGAATTTCTTACAGATAATTTAGTCATTTACATTGAGAAAGAAATTGAAGCTACTTTCAATACAGATTCAATAATAGATGACTCTGAATCAAGGAAAAAACGTCAAGCTCAATTGTCTATATAAGTTGTAAATTTTAATTTATTTCAGCTATAATAATATTGTTACTAATTTTTTTATTGCATAAGTTATGGTTGTGATTTAAATTATTTACATGAAGGTTGAAGCATAATACATTTTTTTTAAATAATTTTGCAGGAAACGTCTAAAAAGGAATAGAATAGTATTTAAAGATTCTAAAAACAAGTATGTAACAATTTATATTTACAATATTTGAAATTAGTTTTGAGATATTTGTGTTTAATTATTTTAATATACAATATGTTCAGTTATCTTATAAAAAGTAAATTTTAAGTTTTAGTTATTATTTTTAATTAAAATTATATATAGAGTTATTTTTAACTTTTTTTGTTAAAATAAAAAACTAAAAAAAATATTGGCCCCTTGGTAAATATTGTCTAGCTTCGCCCCTGGCCTCAAGTTCTCTACTCAATTAGATTTTGATTTGATCTAATTTCATAATTTTTTTATGCTAATAGTCAATTAAGACTTTTATGTGTGTGTTGTAGTATCATTTAACGTGCCACATTAACAAATTTTGGCACTATCAACAAAGAAAATGATAGAAGGACTAATGTGATTAATTTAAAATCTTTGAAGAACGAATTTGATTAAAAAAATCTTTTAAAGACTAATTTAGCAAGCGAGTGCTTTTTTCAGGGACGAATTTGATCATTTACCCTTCAAAATATATACAATTTTAGTTCTCACTAATTAGATTAAATTTTAATTTGGTCTTTAATATTTTAAATATTTTATTTTATTTCAAAAAAATTTAAACTGATTCAATATTATCTTAATGTTAAATTTGACATAAATAATTAACTGAACGAATAACATAAACGTCAACAATATTATTATTAAATTATATCTTCCTTCTTATGTTAGAAAAATATAACCAAAACTTTATTATAATATTTTTTTTATCTCCTTTTGATAAAAAAAATTCTAAAATTCCATGTATCAATCATCAACGATTCAAAATAAATAAAAAAAAACTTTTAAGTTGGTAATTATTGATGGATCGATTTTACTTACATACTAAAATTAAATATTAACTCTTCTATATGTTAATTGTTCGTATTAAATTTATCGATGGAATAATATTGAATCTGTTTAAAACTTTCTTGGACTGAAATAAGTATTTGAACTTTTTTGAAACTAAAACAGAATATTTAAAATATTAAAATTCAAATGAAGAAGTTAGATACTAAAATAATATTTTATTCTAATAAAACAAATATATTATTTACAAAAGAATAATTATACAAATAAGTACATGAAGTATTTAAAATTAAAAATTTTAGTCTTTAAATTTTAAGATACACAAAACAAATTTCAATCTTATTCTACATTAGATAATACAACTTTGACCAATTTTTTGTATTAGTAACTAACGTTAATTGCTAAAAAATGACACATGACTATTAAGTATCTATATATGCGAGTTAGACAATGCAGTCTTTAAAGTGAAGTTATAATTATTATCCAAGTCAGTTCTCACAGAATTTTTAAAAAGACAATATAGTTCCAAAGTGTCTATTTTAACTGTGTTTGGAAGAGAGTCTAAGAGTAAGAGACAAAGGCTATTTTTTTTTGTGTTTAGTCTCTAGTATAAAATGTACAGGATTGAGTTATGTCTCAGTATCCTAGTTTGGTTAAGATAAATATACAAACTAAAATAAGTAAAATTACTTAAATACCTTTATTAAATTAAAAACTGAAAACAACATAAATCCTAATCCATTATCCTCATTTTTCTCGTCATCATCATCTAAATTAGCCTCGCCTGGCCTTCTTAAAGCTCAACGAGAAAATTGTCGTTAGTCAAGAGGATAGACGTTGCTGAGGAGGCAAGGAAGAATGCTGCCGCTGCCGAACCGTCAGCCAAGACCGATAAAGTGTGAGAGGGAGAGACGCGAAGCAGAGACAAGAAAGAGAAGAAAGGGGTGAGCTCACCGGAGAAAGATGGAAGAGGAGAGAAGGAAGAAGATGACAGCGCCAGTGAAACAAGGGGAAGCGGTCACTGCCGACGAGTTAGAAAGAGAAGGAGAGAGAAAACTAGTAGAGGGATTTCGAAGAGAGAGATTGAGCTCATGTATAGGGGTGACAGACTCGAGGAGGAAGAGGGATGCTTGTTGGGAATAAGGAGTATGATCACAATCCAATCAATCATGTGTCAAATAATTTGTTATTGTTATTATATTAAAATGTTAATATAATAAGGTCCTTGATTAAATTTAAAGATTTATCATTGTGATAGTGATCATAATATTGAGAGATAAATTTTTTATAATTTAATCTAAATTGTTCTTGGTCATAGGATTATTAAAAAGGACATTAATAATCTGAAAATATCAACATATATATAATGGTCTTTATTGGATGAAGATTAATAGATCTCATTTATTAAATTATATATACAGATGGTGCATATAGAGATATGACCATTGAACTGACTCACTTTGAGAATTCCTAATGGTTATAATTACCGTATATTTGTCAATAGGATATTCTCAAGATGAACATAGTAATAGAGTTTCCTTTGACCTGCGACTGTCATAGTAATTAACAATGTATTTATTATACTTTGATTCCAGACACATAATACCCTAGGGTGCTAGTTGAATGGATATTGGGTATGATTTAAATACTTGTAGAATTAATGATTAGTCAATAAGGAATCCGTCAACTCTCGGTAAAGAGTTTGAGCTCTATGATTATAATGACTGAGATGAATAAAACCTTGGCCAAGGGGATTGAATGAATGAAGAAATGAGTTTCTTATGTCATTCACAATTCATTATAATAATGGTAACAAGTTACAGTTTGACAATTAAACCATACTCTAAGGGTTAACCAAGAGCTAGAAAGATGGAAGGAATTATACTTTGTTCTTCTAAGGTTCTTAGTAAAAATATATTATTTCATACTATCGGATCGTTGAGGAGTGTTGCTAGATGCCAACCTTGATTAGTAAATTTAGTATGACTAATTTACTACCCGCTTAGTATTGAACCTATGGGGTCACACACTAACGAGTGTTCTAATCTTTGCAATAGAATTATTTAATTATTATTTTGATTTGATCAAATAAATAATTATATTAATTCAAATGGAATGTTATTATATTCTTTGCTAGCACCAAGAATATAATAATAGTATGATAATTGAGAATATTTGATGAGATTTGAGAATAATTAGTTATTCTATTTCTAAATTTGGATGAGATCCTAATTGATTCTATTTCAAAATAAGTTATGATATGGTTCATAAATTTGAAAGATTCAAGTTTAAAATAACAAGATATGATTTAATTCAAATTTAAAATCAGTAACAAATCTCATACTATATATATGTATGCCAAGAGTAGAGAAATCACAGATGAGAATAAAAATACGAGTTTTATTCCTTTACCTCTACACACATAAACATATGTGAGTCTAATTCTTGGAGAAGAATTTTATGGCGTGCAAAGAGTTGCGAGAGATTTCTCAATTTGGATCAGATATCCATTGGTTAAAGAGTTGAAAGCAAAGGTTGGTCTCGGTGTGGATACGTATAGCTCCTTCGTACCATCGAAGGAGAAAAAGATTTTTACTAGCGTACTCAGATATTTAGATCTGACCTACTATATATTTATTATTGGAATAAAGTTTAAGCACAAAATAGATCTTTAAGATTACTTTCTTTTCTTCCGCTGCGTGTTATGAACACATGGTAATCCTTCAATGCTTCTGTGCCACCATACCCGTGCTCGCTGGAAAACATCACCGTTGTCACCGGAGAACGCTGTTACAACAACCAACTCCATCATTTCACCCCGGTTCTGTTCCAGATTTTGTTTTGTTTTTTGTCATTCCTGCCTTTGTGTTGCCGTTCACATACTCTTCGAAATTGCTGCTGTTGAAGCCTGCGCAAGAGAAGGGCAGTGCTAGGCCACCAACATTACATGAAAAACGCTAAGTACCGTCGGATTTACAATCAGAAAAATGAATAAAATTCAACGGTATAAACGTTGCAGATTTTTTTTGTCGGAAGTTACGACGAATCATCGGCTCGAAAAACCAATTGGTTACTAGCGGATTCTTTCGACGGTATTGTTGGTGTCCAAAAATGTTGTTTCGCGTATTATTACCGTCGAATTATTCTAATGGTAATCTCAATTTTTTATTTTTTTTATAATTTGAAATACATGGTTAATTTTAATTTTAAAATTAAATTTTTTTCCACATAATTAGTAGTCCATTTATAAATAATGAAAAACTGTTATTTAATTAAAATGAATAATACACTGTTCAAATATATTAAAAGTCAACTACATCAAATATGTACGATAAAACAATAAAACAAAAAACAAATCATTACAGATCTAGGTAGTCGTCATCGTCATCGGTCCCGTGGCCCTGAGTCGGCGAGGCAGAAGGCAGTCATGTCCGTATGCCATCAGTATGACCGCCGCCACCAGCAGTTGTGCTGCCACCAGCAAGGTCGATGCGGCCCGCATCTGGGCCTGGTACACCTCCAGCTGAGCCTCCATACGCTGCATCCGCTCCACTGACTCTCGGAACTCCATCCTGAGCTCATCAGTAGACGTTACGCGGGTGAGGATCTCCTGATACATCTCTCGATAATCGTTAAGCTCCTAGGCCTGCTGCTGAAGGCTGCGTTGGAGCTCCTGCACCTACAGCTTTAAATCTATGCCTTCCTCGGGTTTGATGGCTCGACTGGTGGCAGAGCTTGACGACGGCTTCAATGTGGATTTGCAGAGGCTGCTGGCGAATAACGACCTGATCTTCTATACGTAGTTCCTATATGGTACTGAGGCGGTCTCGCGCCAAACCGCATCAGGATCGACGAATACAGTTGTAGATCCATCGGCGGCCTCCTCCCCACCTTGCTGAGACTGTTGACTCGCGGCCTCTACTCTCTATGTGTATGACTCCTATGTAATTAACACAAGTTATTGTGATTAGTACGTCGACAGATATATAGTTAATCTCTAATCATTTTATAGCAGATGATAATTAGATCTATGTTTACTCACATAATGATCTTGAGACTGCTTTAGCAAATGTCTCTTTGTTCTCCTTTAGCGTGTGGGTGTACTTGAACGTCTCTACTAACGTCGCCTCGTGATTCAATGACTTTGACTGCACATGTTGCATTGAAACAATATGATTAGGATTTCTAGTATTGATATGCAGAAGAATATAGCTAAGTTGTTAACAAAACTAAAGTCACTTTACATACCAGCCTTGCCTTCGTCTTCATGAAGGTCGCTGAGCCGCCAGTATACTTGGACGACCTGGCCGAGACCCTGTTAGGTCTATTGGTAAGACGCCGATGCCGGAACCCCTCATTGGTCTCCCAATGAACAAACTGAGCCTACTTTATGTCCGGTCGAAGCCATTGCGTCCGATGGTCCTGCCCCTGACGAACATCATCCAGCATCTGCTAGAGCCGCCAACCCATTCTATGGTCGAATATCTTCCTGATGGTTAGATCGTGCTCAGGGTCCCATATAAAGTGCAACTACAATAACCAAATCTAATCATCGAAACTTAAAACAATAACCAAATCAACCTAAATCCACTACACAGAAATCATAATCATTGAAACTTAAAATAATAACCAAATCGACCTAAATTCACTCAACAGAAATCATAATCATTAAAACAACCAAATCACCCTAAATCCACTAAATAGGAATCATAATCATTGAAACTTAAAACAATAACCAAATCAATCTAAGTCCACTAAATAGGAATCATGATCATTGAAACTTAAAACAATAACCAGGCAACCATAAATAGAAAATATATGAGACTGAATGTGATACTTATCTCGTGCCACCATCAAGCCAAATAGTCAACTGCACAATGGGAGGTGGTGGAGAGGCATCAGTTGCTGGTCACTTCTGTGGCTGGATGCCGGAGTTACGACATCCGTCGCTGGAGGTAGCATCGCCGTGGATGAGGGTTGCTGACCGATAGGAGGCGACGTTGTCGTCGTGGACGGAGGCACGTAGTTCGAGTTAGGGACCATGATGAACGGCTGGTCTGCTAAACCCGCAACTTGTGGCTTCATCGGCATGGTTGGAGTAATCCAAAAGCCATGGGAGTACCAGAAAAAATCCTCCCTCTACCCCGACCACAGCTACGACCACGACTAGCAGCTTGATCCGCAGCACCTCTGCCTATCGACATGTCTGCAAATTTTAAATTATCAAACAATCAACAGTGTTTTTCTCAACAAAATAGTCATCTATGTAGCAATTAACACAATTAGACAATTTCAAGCACTTCAACGATTCGAAACCTAATGTATTAAATCTAACCTAACTTAATCAACCTAAATTCACTAATTTTAAAAAACTAAACTAAACTAACTTCGAAACAGATTGAAAATTAAAATGAAATTTTAATCAAACCTAAACTAAAACTAAAATTAAACAAACTAAATTCCATAGGGTAAAGTGTATCAAACTTGCAATATTAGGTAAGAAATATCAAACATTCAATATTCAAAAATGTCGTTCAATGAAAAAAAAAATCAAATTTCATCAATGCAAATAGTCAAAATAAGAGAAGAACAAACAATGATTTCAAAGAATTGACAAAAATTTTCAATAAAAAATTTTTTGAGGCATATTTACAAACATTTGGCATCCAAAGTCATAAACAACATAACTTAGCATTAACAAGTAATATGTGCAACACCAATTCACAAAATTCAACATCAATGACACAAAACAAAAAAATAGCAAGTCAGCAGCGCTGATCATAAATTCATCAGATAGCAATCTAATTAATTCAAAGTAGCAAAACAACAAAACAACAATTAACACAATGAATGAGCACGATCAAACAATTAACCAAATAAAATCAACAACAATTTCTCCATTAATTCAATCAGCAAATTTAGAATAGTTCCAGACACTTTCAATAACGATTCGGAACTTATAAATCTAATCTAAACTATCCTAACCAACTAAATTCACTAATAACAGAAAATTAAACTAACTCAACTAATTAAACCAATCTAACGAACTAAAACTAACTAGCAGGATTTGAAAGAAAAAAGTTCAAAAAAAAAAACCTTGAAAGCAACGAAGGAGGAAGGAGGAAGGCGATGGCACCGGATTGTTGCCGGCATTAGAGATGGCGGTCGTGAGCCGCCAAAGTAGGGAGCTAGAGAGTATGGGCTAAGAAGGGCGAAAGGAGAATGAGGAAAGGACCGCGGCAGCGTTGAGAGGGAGGAGAAGAAGGAGAAGGAGGAGGCGTCGACGGTGGGGGTTGACGGCAACGGAGAGAGTGTGGCCATGGCGATGGTCTCAGCGGCAGGCGGCTAGTACGCGAGAGAGAGAGGAATGGTGGTTATGGTGGTGAGGGTTCGAATGAGGGGAAGGGATTCGTGATTTGAATTTACGGCACCTTTACTGTCTAAAAATTTCGATAGTACACCATTGCGGGTCATCAAAATACATCGTTTCATTAAATTAAGTTACCGTCGAATTAATCTGACGATAAACTCGATGGTAAAGGACGCGCCAATTTAATTAATTTTTCCTCCAAAAATTACTAGCGGATTTACCGTCGAAAAATAGAATTCACCCAATAATTAAAAATCTTACGAATTCAATGTGGTTATTGCCGGTAAATCTAAAGATAAATCTGCCGATACTCAGCGACACTAAATCTGATGGTACTCAACGTTTTTGTAGTTCCTCCATAGCCATGTCTTTCTTCTCTCTGATTGTTGAAAATTACTACATTGGATAGGTGAAGATGGTGGAAGGGGTAGAATGAGAAGTTGAATGAGGATATTTTTGGAAAGAAATATTTTTTAATTTTCATTTATAAAAATTTCAATCTTTCTGTATTTTTAAAAATTTCAATGGATGACAGGTGGAAGACGGCAGTTGCTGGACGACGACAACAAAGAAGAATAGAGGACTGTGAGTTTGTGATTGAGACTAAAAGATAGGAGTAGAGACTGCCCTGAGTGAGTGAGATGTGTGTGTGTGAGTGAGAGAGGAGTATGTGGCGCTTCTTTAGAGTGAGTAAGTGAGTGCGAGTGTATTACGATTTTAGGTAGGTCAAGTAAAAATATTTTTGTAAAATTAATTTAAGTGTAATTAAATTTATCAGTTCGATTTGGTTTAAATTTTTTTATATCAAAATAAAAAATCAAACCGAATTGAATAAAAAACTGGATTTTTTTTATTTTTTCAATTTATTCGACTATTGATTTTTTTTAATTTCGATTAATCGGTTTTATTCATATTGGACATGTTATCTCTTGGGCACTTTTTTTTTTTGGATATAGAAGTAAAAATAGTGATATATTCTAATATTTTAATTTTTGGTGTTTTTTAAAATTATAAAAGAAACACAAATCAAAAGGTTTAATTTTTGTACCTCAATTTTTTAAATATTTTTAACACAAATCAAACGATCTAATTTTTGTACCTACAAATCAAATTATACTTCTAATAAATCAGATAGTCTCATTTTTATTTTTTAAATTAAATAATTCTACATTTAAAAATAATCCTCGAATCGTATACATTTTAAAAATATATTATTGTCACTCTAATATAAAAAACAAAAGGTGGCTATCTCGCACGATGGGAGAAGCCAAAATCCATGATTCCGATTTCAATTGCAAGTCTCATTTTGGGTCACTACACCAAAAATATTTCATATATAAATCTTTGACCCGTACAAGTTTTCAACTTTTCAATTTTTGGATATAAATTTTATTGCTTACTCTTTGACTTTTTTTGCTGTTTTCTTGAAATGAAAACCAAATTTAGTTGATTCAGTTTTAGATTTTCTTTTTTCTTTTTTTTTCAGTGTTTACTTTTTTGCTTGACTAAGATGCATTTTAAACACCCGAATTTTAATGTACAATGATGATGATGATTGATTACTAAATTCACAAAGAAGACAAATGACATCAAATTAATATTCATTTCACAGGCATGGTAAAAGAAACAAAATTAACTGTTTTTAATTTTTTATAGTAAAAATAAGAAAAAATAAAGTTGAAAATTAAGGAAAAATTAAAAGAATCACACTACAGATGGTCTAACTTGAATCAAATAATTTGAAGCTATTGTATCCTAATTAGGTGTATTGAACCGATCCACTGAAGTGAGACCCATTTCCGAAAGTCAAAGAAATGAAGAATCATCGACCAACACGAAATTGGACGGAAGGGAGGAACGCCTTCCCCAAGCGGCTTGTACGGATGGCAATCAACTCTTCCTTATACGGCAAATACGACCTTCTCTTATCCAATCTTTTCATGTACAAATCCTCCTGCGCCGCCACGGTCGCCTTATCCTTCTTCGCCGGCGCAGCCAGGAACACCAAAGGCTCCTTTCCATCGCTTTTGCTACGCCGGAGAAAATTCAGAAGCTTCCACCGCTTCGAAGACGGCGATGATCCTGTTGAATTGCTCTTCTTGCACCTGCTCGGGGAAGCTTGCGGCGAATTCGGAGTCCAAACACAGTACGTCCCCGGCGGAATTCCCTCCAAATCATCATCCGATGATGACGACGATGAATATTCTGACGATAGCGACGGCGGTTGGTGGCTCTCACTCCGGAGACCCTCGCCAGCGGCAATCAATATCCTCCTTATCGGTAACCGAAGCTCCGCCTCGGTACTCCGGTGCTCCTTTAAAACGTCGCGGTTGAAAAGCGGAAAAACGGTGTCGTTGAAAGAAAAGTCATGGTCGTTATTGTGGTCAGCTTTTCGAAACGCGGCGAACTCGAAATCGGAGTCATCGTTTTGAGTAAGGTAGTGGACTCGTCCAACTTTTTCAGCGATACTTGCGAGTTGATCGGTGGAGTAGCTGCTGAAGCTTGGAGACACAAACGAGTCCGAGTGTTGTTCTTCCTTCTGCTTCTGCATTTTACCGTTTTATTTTTCCTTCAATTTCACAGTTGCTTCGTGAAGTAGTACTGTAGTAATTGTATTTTTGCTTCTTTGGTGGGTTTGGGAATGATAAGCGCCAAGAATGTGTGTGGACTACTGGACTTCTGCGTATTTATAGGAAGGAGCTAGAGGAATGATAAATTGAGAACGGAATAACGCACGCTGTACGTCTAAAGTTTGTTCGTAACGCATTACTTACACTTCCACTCTCTTTCCTGCATTATGAATTTACAAAAATGATATTTTGTGGAAAAAAAAATTTAAACAGTTTTGACAATTATTTTAAAAAATAATGAGTTCTTAATAAAAAAATATTTTTGTTCTTTGATTTTTATTTTTGTAAAATTGTTTATTTTTTTGTTAATATTTTTTTTATATTAATTATTAACAGAATACCTTTACATACCATATTAAGCGTGGATTTATTTATTAAGAATTAATTAAAATTGATAAAAAAAATTTTACTGAAAGTTTTATTATTTTTTAAGAGTAATTATTGATTTTTTTTATTTTTTATTATCTTTTTAAATAGATAAACTAAATTTATTATGTAAAATTAGAAAATATTAATAATTTTTAAATTATTTTTACTTAAAATTAAATAAAAAATATATTAATAATTAACTACGCAATAAATTTTCATCTTATTTTGTGATTTGTTTATCTTTCATTTTTTTTCTTCTTTCCCACGTTTGGCACTTCTTCTTGCTTACGTATGTAGCTACGTAGTGGCCTTTTTTTCCCCTTTATATGATGTTTGTGATTAGTTCTGTTATTTAAAATATTGTATTTTAATATTGGACTAAGAGGAGTGTTATCCTATAAATAGTCTATTATGTGTGTTGTATTTAGGGATGTCAATGGCGCAGGGCAAGGGCGGAGGATGCCTCCCTGCTCCTTATTTTCGCTCTTAGATTTGCTCTGCATTCCCGTCTTATTCCATGTCGTGGGAGAATATTACTCCCCATCCCCATTTTTCACGGGGTCCCATTTTTTGCAGGGATCCCATTCTCCATGTACATAATAGTTCTAACTAATTATTAATTTCCATATGAATAGAGCTGCAAGTATCTATCTTATATGCCAATGAGTTATAACTCAAATGGCATAGTCTCCCCATACTCAATTAAGAGGTTGCGGGTTCGAGTCTCCTATCTTTGGTAAAAAAAAAAAGTATCTATCTTATACAAAAACTGCAAGATTTTATACAAAAAGTCTAAATGACACGATGGTGACTTCTTTCGAAATAACGCAATGGAGATGCAACGACGAGCCAAAGGACAAAGTAGTAGACGAGGTGGGAGACGCGACAACAGAGAGGAGAATGGACACGACGGTAGAGTTACAAAAAGGAAACGCCGCAAAAAGAAATTACGACGCGGTAAGGGTGATGACACAGTGAGGTGTGACAATGTGGTGAAAAGGGTGACGAGGGGGTGGCTGCAGAGAGGTTGGATGAAGTATGGACTGCTTTAGAAATCTCTGAATTGAAGAAGGGTTATGCAAATAAAGATTAGGAGTTTTTGGTTTCTATATATATGTGTGTGTGAGAAATATCTAAAAAACATATATGAGAAATAAACTATTAAGGATAATTCAAAGAATTCATAAATTTCGGGGAATAGCGGGGACAGGGCGGGGATCCCCACTCGGGTCCCCGCACCTGCTTCGGGGGAATTTTGTCCTCCATTCCCATCCCCACAGAAAAAATTCCCACAGTTGAATCCTCATTCGGGGCAGTCTCCACAGGAATCCCCGCATTTCGAAAAATTTTGTCATCCTTAGTTGTACCAAGTTGTGTTGGCGAGCAACTTTGATTTTCTAAATTCATTAGAATAACTATATTTTTATAATTTTTAAAAAATAAAAAGAAAAACTGCAACGTTATTTTTTACTTTTAATAATTTAAAAAAAATAAAAAATAAAATGACAATGCCGTTTAGCATTGTCAAAATTAAAAAAAAAATATTTTTTAATGAAAAGAACAATGATTTTCCTTTTTAAATTAATTAAAAAAATAGATAAAATATTAGTACCGTTTTGTGTATTTTAAAAATTAAATTTTTTTATAGTAGAATAAAATTTACATGAAATTAAATAATCTAGTGTAATATACATTTTTGACCGATATTAAAAAAAAATTAGCCTTGTTTTTAACCAAATTATTGGATTATTGAATCGCCATTTTAAACAATAAGTCATTCATTGAATAGTTAGTTTAATTTTTAGTTAAATATATAAGTATATAATATCTAAGAAGGATAAATTGATTACAAGTAGGGGGTGACAACGGAGCGGATAGAAGCGGGTTTTTCCTCTACCTGATCCCGTTCTGTCGTACAACAATTCGCATAGAATCTATTCCGTTTTTACCTGCGGGTAGTAAAACGTTGAACTCTAACCCGCTCCTGTGGATACCTGTCCCGTCCTTATAATTATTAAAATTCAATAAATAAAATTAAATTTTAAAATTTATATAACCATCATCACATACATAACATAAATTAAAGTAAAAATTTAAATATGATACAATATTATTAATCATTTACTAATTATTTTACATATATTATACATAATATATATTAAAATTATATATATTATATATATAGTGGGGTGGGTAGGGGCGGGTATTACCTAAACCGATCCCGCTCCACCCCTCCCAAGAGTATGCCCCACTAAAAACTCGCCCGATGCAGAGCGGATAATTTACCCGCCCCGAACGGGTAGGAACGGGGTGGATACTTGCGGATTCGAGTGGTATTGCCATCCCTAATTACAAGAACACCTAAAACGTATTTTTGAGTTATTATCCCATTTCAAAAGATGCAAAATTTTGGTTTAAATATAGTATACATAAGTGATAAGTGATATATCATTAAAAGATTAAATATTTTTTTATTTCTCATGATATCTCATAATTCGATAAGTCAAGAATTAATTTGTCGTAAATTTAGTCTTTATTTAAGGGTTTGTTGATCAATAAATTATTGTATGCATAAAGCGAAATTTAAACTCTCAGTACTTACTTAAATAAATTAACAAACTAACTACTAGATAAATTCAATTTGATTAAAGATCTTAGAAATATAATATTCAAATCAATAGATATTTTTTTTTGTCTCAAAAAGTGAGTATGTTAATCAAGTTTGAAAAATGTATTTTTTTTCTCTCTCCTCCATCGTAAATACACAAGTTACCAAATTTGTATAAAACATTGTACCAAATTTGTATAAAACAAACACCCCCATGATACAAACAACACGACCATGGGTGTGCCAAGGGTGACTCATTGCATTTGGGGACTCGGCAACTATTGTGCCCATCAAAATTTGGTCGGTATAATATTCTCTTAGTTAAAATAACTATTAAAATCGTTTTTAATTTTTGAATATACCAACAAAAATATCTTTTATTTTTAATGTATTAAATATATATTTTTAAAAATTAAATTTTGATATGATTTTTTTTATAAATATGATTAAAAAATAAAATATTTTTATTTTTAAAAATTTCATAATTTTATATCAAGTGAATTTTTTTATCAATGGACAAAAACACTTTTAATAAAATAAAAACAAATTAGGAATCGAATTTTAGTCCAATTTTTTTTATATACTTTATAAATAATTATCTAAATATTCATACACAATTTTAGATCATATGCATAAATAATTTGTTAAATACAAAATTTAAAATTATTCTCATAAGCATTTTTAAAAATTAAGGACGCTTTTGATTGTTTACTCATTAACTTATATTGATATTTTTGAAACTGTATGTTATATTACAAATTGATTATGCAACATGTTTTGTTGTCAATTATGTGTAGACCAAAGACTTAGAACGTGAGTCAAATGTCTAGAAGTCATTAGATATCTCCACACCAAAAAGGAGATAAGGACTTTGTGCGTAGATGAGCGTTTGGAAAAGGTTTATACGTAAGTTTTGATATTTTTAAAATAGATTTTAATTAATATTTATTTCAATTTCATAATATAAAATCTATTTTGATTGCCTAGGATATGTTTACACAAAACATTGAGGTTAGGACCTAGTAATCCAAGCCAAAATGTTGAGAATGGCAATGATTTGAACATTTTTGTTCAATTGAATATTATAGTACTGTTTGGCTAAAGCCTCTCGGACAACCGTACAAGAATCACATATACATGGAACTATGGAAGCTAAGGAACTTTCATTGCCAATACTATTAAGAAAAAAAATATATACTTCACCTATAAGACAACTTTGAATTGAAAAGTCTTTCGAGGTTCAATCTTTATTCATGTCCTCTATTTCTAGAATATCAATTATGCTCTTTAACCAAACATTGAGACTTTCTAAGAATACACATACCATGGCGCCAGGCATGACGCTATGCTCATAGTGAGGTCAGAGAGAGAGGTATGAAGATTAGACTTAGATTAAATAAACCCGAAATCAAAACCTTGTTTCCGAAGACATCATTAAAAATAACTGAATAATGCAACGAGATATCAACTTGGCCAGGAAGCAAGAGGAGACCTCAACGAATGGTCAATAAGCATTGAACAATAATATTTTATACGTTCAAGACTGTGATAATAATTGTTAAAATGTAATTTATAATTAAATATATTTTAACATAATTTATATCTAAATATGCATTGAGTTTTAAATATTTTAAACATTTTCAAAGTGACAATAATTGATGACGGAAGTAGTATGGTGCTTGAAGACTCCATCTAACTACATCAACTATAATAGAAAAGAAAAAGAAGAGATATACATACGTACATACATACTTATATATATTCTTTGTTTTGTAGTTGTGAATGTAGTTATTAGATTTTTTAAAGTGTTTGATTAATATGTGTTGAAGGTTACAAAAAGTTTAGGGAAGGGGTTGAAATTATTGTCTTTTTTTACTTTAATAGATTAAGTTTTTAAAACTAAACTTTAAACTTGATTTCTGTTAGAATGCGAAAAATTTAAGAGACAATTTTGTTCTCTCATAAATTTCAGAAAATAGAATAGCAAAAGAAAGGAAGAACCGGAGGTTCTCAGCATGGTAACAGTACCCAAATATCTAATATGTAATATCCTGAGAAAGCCGAAGGCAATCCTAGAACTTCCAACAGATAATTAAAGCTTAAAACATAACTAAACTATGAAATTAAAATAGGCAACTAGTTAAGGGTCTTCAGAGCTATCTAAAACTCCCCTTTTCAAGTCCTGCAGACCTCCCAACCGCCAACAGTAATTGAAATGCAAACACAAATATATTAAACAAAGAGATGCACAAGTAGGAAGCAGATAAGTCAATTAGGCAATTAGCAAATAATGATGCAGTCAATTAGGCAATCCAGACAAATCACATATAATGCTTATGATGTATGCCTGTCCTAGTGGCTGATGAGTCTCATATGTCAGTTATAAAGCCAACCCGACAAGTCCTGGTAGCTAACCATTGGACTGTCCCTCTGTCGTGCATCCCCAACTTGAGTAATTCTCAATCATAACATATTCATAATCATAATCATAATCATAATTATACAACACCCACTCTTGGTGTTTATCATGGGGGCGAGCTCATCCAAACCTTTCACAGTGTCCGGCCACACTTACGACATAGGTTCAGCAGAGTATCGAGTCTCCACCTGGAGCACGTGGTGGCAAGTCACTGCTTTCACCCAGGGAAACTCGTGTCTCAGATAATCATTTCACATCCATCCATACACCTTCCATAATCATTCCTTATGATCATATCATCACTCATCACAACCCGAGGCAAGTGGAACGAACCACAACTCTTGCGTCCACCCGGGGAGCCTCTATACTAACCAACCTGGAGCAAGTGGGGGCGAAACCACAACCCTTGCATCTACCCAGGAGGTACGTTCTGATATGCCCAGGAGGAACCGAGGAGGGGATCCGAACCTCTCACCATCTCGCTGGGGGCGATTTTACAATACCAAGAGGAACAAGGAAGGGGATCCTCACCTTCCATCATCTCTCTGGGGTCGCAATTTCGAGAAAGAGAACTCAAGATACAATAATCATTCACATTCACATTTTCATTTCCAGCCATAAATTACCATTTATCATAGCCATCCGGCTTAAGATCACAATTCATACTCAGCCATAAACCATCATCATATACAGCCATTCGGCCTATATCACACACAGTCATTCGGATAATATTATATACACAGCCCTTCGGCTCATTCCATATACGAAGCCATTCCACCATCCTCCTCAACAACTCATAACCTCATCATCAATCATAACTTCTCACTATATCCCCTTTCTTCATCCATAAGTTACTCTCTTCCCTAGCTCACTCTCATTCACTAGGCATTCTATATCCATTTAAGATTTAGG
This sequence comes from Arachis ipaensis, assembly GCF_059453495.1. Lineage (NCBI taxonomy): Eukaryota > Viridiplantae > Streptophyta > Magnoliopsida > Fabales > Fabaceae > Arachis > Arachis ipaensis. Next base: position 72,307,772 of record NC_142441.1, read on the forward strand.
GGAAGAAATTGGGGATTTATAAGTGTGAAACAACATCTCGGAAGGCTACAAGCTTGCTGGGAATGCGAAATACTTGAAAACAAAACTTTAGGAAAGGACTGGGTCGCGTGCGTACGCACAGGGGTGTGCGTGCGCACGCCCAGAAGCATTTTTAAATGTGTGCGTATGCACAGGAAGCCAAATCTCCTGGGTTGAGTGCACGCACAAGGTGTGCTAGAGCCACCAACAGCATGCCATTCCCAACGTGTGCGTGCGAACAGGTCTGTGCGTATGCACAGCTCGAAAACCTTCCTTGGCCATGCGCGTGCACAGAGTGTGCTAGCGCTCCCAGCAGCAGGCCCATACCCGCCTGTGCCTACGCACAAGGCTGTGCGTGCGCACAGGCTTAAAATTCCGCGGCGTGTGCATGCGCACAGGGCTGTGCGTGCGCACACAAACCAGAAATCACAAATTCTGCAGAAGTTGCAGAATTCAAATTTTTGGCCCAAAGTTCCAACGATCATATCTCCTTCGACAAAATTCAAATTTTCACCAAATTTAAACCATTTTAAAGCTTATGAAATAATCTTTCTTTTGATATAAAAATCATCAAATTCCGAAAACAATAACTGAATAACTCAAGATATGATCTGTTGAAGTTCATCAAAATTTCATTTTTACCAAAACTCATAAACTCCCCATTTTTAAAACATACACTTACCAATCTATACCAAATCAACCCAAAACACAACCATTCCAATCATCAACCATTTCCAAACCTCATTCAAACATCAATCCACCAATTCCTCCTCATTTAACTAAATATCACATCAACATCAACATTTCATATCTCAACTTCCAAACAAATATTCAATTTATCCATCACCATATACATATACATATATATTCGCAAATCAATTTCATTCATCAAATCATATTCATCAACAAGAGTCTCAACTCTAGCATCAATCCGACATATTAATCTATCTCATACAACATTACATGATTTACCAACCAATACAACCACTCACCATCATTTTCACCATCATTCATATATATATTTAACTCAATCCAATTTATCCAACAACCACATCAACATTCCAAAGCCCTATCCTAGGGTCACTAGTCTACGTTTTCACAACCACATTACATTTTAGATACAGGAAACCGAAACCATACCTTGGCCGATTCCCCGCTCAACTCGGAACACTTCCAATTCACTTTTTCCTCAATTTCCAAGGCTCCAACACCTCCAAGGTCAGATTTCCAGCGCCACAAGCCCACTCCAAGCTTCCCAAAATTTCCAACAAGCTTCAACAAGCATCAACAACCAAATTTTCCCAAGCTATACACATTAATTACCACAAATCAATACCTAAGGTTCATCAAAATCACAATTTCACAAGGTAAAGAGTTTCCTTACCTTTTTCGATGGTGTTTGGGGCACAAACCACCAATAGCCCAACCTTAAGTACCACCTAAACAATCAAAACACAAAAATTCCTTCAAAATCATCACTCATATTTTCGGACTTTTAGGGAAGAGGAAAGGAGATGAAAATTCAAATTCTTACCAACAAAGGTTAAATAGAACTAACGGGCTTGGCAAGAGCTTTGCATAGCCACTGACGGCACGCGAATCGGAGCACCATAACTCGAGTTATGATCAAATAAATGATGAGGTGAATAGTGCTTGTGAAACCCTCTCCTCTCTTATTCTCATTCACGTTGCTTCAGCCTCTTTGTGCTGAAAGTGAGTATTTTGGTCACTTAAGTGACCTTTTATATGTTGGGCTTGGGCCCAACTTGGGCCCAGTCCAACCCGTTAGCATTTTTTGCCCGTTTGGCCCAACTTTGGGCCGAACCTTTAAAATTAGTGTCCGGTTTTTAATTCTAAATATTTTTCTAAGGTTTTCTACTATTTTTATTATTCTCACACAGTACCGGGCAGACTTGAAACGGTTTGACTGGTTTGGCTGCCGGTTTGTGGTTTATCACGATTTTTTTTGTAGAAAACACATTTTCTGACTCCGAAAAACCTACTTAGTCTAAAAATCATATTTAAATCCTCAAATTGTCACCCTAAATTCTCGGAACCTAATTTGGGAAATATTAATTACTTAATTAGACAATTAATTTGTTGCGGTTCTTACATTCTCCCCACCTCAATAGGAATTTTGTCCACAAAATTCGAATTCAGTTACCTGAAAATAGGTGCAGGTAGTCCGTCCCTATTTCTAATTCAAGTTCTTCGGTGTGCTTCCCCATTCTGACTTGATTTCCAAGTCACCTCTCTAATAAGACTTCTCTTCCTAAGAGTTCCTTACGTTTACATCGTCAATTCTGATTGGGGGTTACTTGAAACTTCATATCCTTTTTTAATTGAACTGGTTCAAATTGTTCTGGCACTTCAGACGGCCCATCGTCCCCACAATAATCTCTTTTAGGTCAATCGCTCTTCTCTTACTGGTCGCCGAAGTAGTCTCCAATTATACACAACTTCCTCTTTTAAACTCTCTTTAGGCTCACTCCGTTAGTCTGCATAACTTTTATGCTGGCATGCGCAGTTAGAGCCTTAACTCGATTATCGCTTACTCTCTCCTCATCGTTTTTGGCTATTAGTTCAGAACCTAAGACGCTTGATTCCCTTGTTCAACTCGTTTCAACATTCTCAGTAGCTCTTTATTCTCTTACTGCACTCCTCGTGCATTCAAACCCCTTCGATATTGCACTGCAGCAGTTTCAAATGATTTATTAGGTTCAAGTGTCGTGAGTACTGGTACCGAGATTAATCTTCCTCTCAAGATTCAAAATTTTGCTTCGCCTTTAAGCATCCACCCACACGGTGTACCCTAGCGTGTCAATATAACTTCAGGCAATACTGTAGGCAAGAATTAAGGCTCCAAAATTCCTCTTGATATCGCACACATACACGCTTCATCTCCCGTATTTAGGAGTCTCGCTCTAAGGGACCAATATCTCGACGGCTACAACTAGAAGTTATACGTGATACTAATTTAGATTCGAATTGATTCTCAAACAGATATTAAGCTCGAAAGATGAACGATCGATACCAATGGTGTTTGCGAGAAGTCAGAAAGATGTCTTGCATAGTAATTAAACAAAAGTGGCAGGTGAATAACGAAATGCACAATGAGGAGAATTCAAGGTGCATCTCAAGAAAATGGTTCAAATTAAAACCGTGATAGGAAGAACAAGGCATATCAAATTAAGTAAGTCTCAGCTAATGTCAAAGAGGACGCAAGTTTGCTAAAAGAAAACAACTCCACTCGTAACACGCCCCTAAGATTCAAGGATTTAGATGATTATACCAAGATAAGTTCAGGCTCATTTTGGAAAAACAAGACTCATACAAGTAAAAGGTAGCATTGGAAGGAGGATCAATTCATTAAGAATGCCAAGAAGCTTGTGAAATATTTGCAATAATCCACAGATGTTTTGTGTAACCAATGATTAGGAATGAGAGTGATACCGAATAGTCAACTATGGTACTGAAATAAGCTTGAGCAATGACTATGGGAGCATTTGGACTGCTAAGTTGGGTTGTCACCATGGTACATGAACGATTTGACAAAGTTGATATTGCGATTGGTTGTTATAGTGAATTGTGATAAGTTGATTATCGAAAGTCTTCCGCCTGATAATTCGTTGAAGATTCAAGAAGAAATTCCAAGTTGAATTTTCAATTGTAAGTCTCAAAAGAAAGGCTAAGTCGGGTTGTGAAGAAGCGTTGACGCAATCCCTCTCGTATAAGTCTTTCTGTTGTTATTTTCCTTCTTCACTGGCATAACCGGTGCCCTTCACAGGAAAACACTTAGTCGGACAGTTTCCTCTTCTAATACTCCTTTAATCTCGATCCTAGGTTCTACCGATTATAATGATGTCTTCAGTTATGGCACGATCAAAACTGATCCGGCTTCCGACACTAAGTCTATCGTAAACTCACTTTCTCTCCAAGATGGGGTTCTGGTATACTTTCAGGATTGTCTCAGAAACTCTCTCGTAATAGCAATTTGGTCTCATCTTCACTCGCCTTTCAAACGATTAGCAACTAAAGGTTAAATTCGTTCTATTTCCTCTTCCCCGTAGTTCACTGTCATTGGGTTTCGAGCAATAACTCTGCACAGTCCTCAATACTTTCGATCCCTTATATACAATTCAACCTGCTTCCGCTGCGTTACTCTGATTCTTGACCTTCTAGAGCCTAACCACTCCTCTAAACTAACTAAATATCGCTTCGTTTCAACCACTAATAGTCTTCGACTAATCGTCGACTTGGACTTCATGATTATCAAAACCTGTCATGCATCACGAATGAATGTTACATATCAATGGTATGCAAGGTAGTTAAAGATTCAACTGCTAATTTGCAATTACCTTGGGTTTGAGGATCAGATTCGGCTACCTCCCGGCGTTCCCTATGTGGACAATTCCAGGACATATGCCCAGGGCAACCGCACTTGTAACATACACCTAGTCCGGCCTTGCATGGTCTGTTTGGATGGTATTTCTTGCATCTCCAACACTTTAAGTCTTCCGGTTGAGTACTAATCTATCCTTCTGAATTCGGACCCTGACGGTTGTCGTTCCTTCGGTCAATATTCCAGCGTTGAGAACGTGAAGTGGCATAACGGCCCCTCTTAAAACTTTGGCCCCTAGGTGTAATCTTCATTTCTTTCCCTCTTTCTTGGTGAAAGGTTTTCGGCGGTCACTCCTAGCCAGCTCGATTCTTCTTGAGCTTTTTCCCGCTATTTGACCCGTGTTAGTTAACTCCGGATAACTCACTATCTCCATTGGTGCCACTATACTCGGGACATCATTTCTATCTTCATTTTCATCACCACTTTCGTTGCCAACTCTAACTTGTTGTTCTGTCCTACCCCTTGCTTAGCTAGTCGCAGCAGCCACAGCGCCAATGGCAGCAACAGCACTCGCCATCGTGGTTATGAGATCAGTCAAGGTACCTACTGGTACGGTCACGTCATTACCTCACCGTCCTCGACCCCCGATTACGCCCCTGACCGCGTCCACAAAGCGCCATTTGGTTCCCGTTCACACCAAATAAGTGATATCAAGGTGATCAGTCTCAATATCACAAGTCTAGTGCTTTAAAGTTTCAAACGCATGCTCATGAACTTTATGCTATGTATATCAGGCAAATATCCTAAATAGCACATAAATATGACTCAGAGTATGCTCAGAAGCATAGTCAATCCGTCCCTCAGGCTCTACAGGAACGAACTGCTCTGATACCATAATGTAACACCCTACTACACAGAGCTTTACACCTAGGATGTAAAACAGAGGAGGCGAGGTGCTACGACCTCTAGGTATAAAAATTTAGTATGTATAGTAGTGTAAAAAGATTATAACTAGGAGCCTTTGAAAAAAGAGATAAAGCAAAAATCGTTAAATCGAAAAAAGCATAACGCTCACGAAGCGATAAAGCAGACAGCGCATGAGAGAACAAGCTAAGGAGTTAATATACCAAGAGTTCCAAAATACATATAACAAGACTCAAAACTCGGCTCGCGAAGGTAAACTGGCCCGAGCGAAATATATAGGAAAACCCAAAAGAAAACCCAAAATATAGAGTGACAAAACATGAATCTCCAAAATTATCTCTAAGAGGAAATACATAATAAGTGGAGATAATAAGCATCTAAATAAATACAAATAACTAAAATAAACCCAAAAGGTAAAGATCTTCGCAACATCAGAAGCTTCCAGCACGCTTCAACGAGGTGTCATCTGACCTGCATCTGAGAACCGAAAAATCCGCATGGGTGAGAACCGGAGGTTCTCAGCATGGTAACAGTGTCCAAATATCTAACATGTAATGTCCTGAAAAAGCCGAAGGCAATCCTAGAACTTCCAACAGATAATTAAAGCTTAAAACAAAACTAAACTATGAAATTAAAATAGGAAACTAGCTAAGGGTCTTCAGAGCTATCTAAAACTCCCATTTCCAAGTCCTGCAGACCTCCCAACCGCCAACAGTAATTCAAATGCAAACACAAGTATATTAAACAAAGAGATGCACAAGTAGGAAGAAGATAAGTCAATTAGGCAATTAGCAAATAATGATGCAATCAATTAGGCAATCCAGACAAATCACATATAATGCTTGTGATGTATGCCTGTCCTAGTGGCTGATGAGTCTCATATGTCGGTTATAAAGCCAACCCGACAAGTCCTGGTAGCTAACCATTGGACTGTCCCTCTGTCGTGCATCCCCAACTCGAGTAATTCTCAATCATAACATATTCATAATCATAATCATAATTATACAACACCCACTCTTGGTGTTTATCACGGGGGCGAGCTCATCCGAACCTTTAACAGTGTCCGGCCACACTTACGACATAGGGTCAGCAGAGTATCGAGTCTCCACCTGGAGCACGTAGTGGCAAGTCATTGCTTTCATCCAGAAAAACTCGTGTCTCAGATAATCATTTCACATCCATCCATACACCTTCCATAATCATTCCTTATGATCATATCATCACTCATCACAACCCGAGGCAAGTGGAACGAACCACAACTCTTGCGTCCACCCGGGGAGCCTCTATACTAACCAACCTGGAGCAAGTGGGGGCAAAACGACAACCCTTGCATCTACCCAGGAGGTACGTTCTGATATGCCCAGGAGGAACCGAGGAGGGGATCCGAACCTCTCACCATCTCGCTGGAGGCGATTTTACAATACCAGGAGGAACAAGGAAGGGCATCCTCACCTTCCACCATCTCTCTGGGGTCGCAATTTCGAGAAAGAGAACTCAAGATACAATAATCATTCACGTTCACATTTTCATTTCCAGCCATAAATTACCATTTATCATAGCCATCCGGCTTAAGATCACAACTCATACTCAGCCATAAACCATCATCACATACAACCATTCAGCCTATATCACACACAGTCATTCGGATCATATCATATACACAGCCCTTTGGCTCATTCCAGATACGAAGCCATTCCACCATCCTCCTCAACAAATTCCGAAAACAATAACTGAATAACTCAAGATATGATCCGTTGAAGTTCATCAAAATTTCATTTTTACCAAAACTCATAAACTCCCCATTTTTAAAACATACACTTACCAATCTATACCAAATCAACCCAAAACACAACCATTCCAATCATCAACCATTTCCAAACCTCATTCAAACATGAATCCACCAATTCCTCCTCATTTAACCAAATGTCACATCAACATCAACATTTCATATCTCAACCTCCAAAGAAATATTCAATTTATCCATCACCATATACATATACATATATATTCACAAATCAATTTCATTCATCAAATCATATTCATCAACAAGAGTCTCAACTCTAGCATCAATCCAACATATTAATCCATATCTCATACAACATTACATGATTTACCAACCAATACAACCACTCACCATCATTTTCACCATCATTCATATATATTTAACTCAATCCAATTTATCCAACAACCACATCAACATTCCAAAGCCCTATCCTAGGGTCACTAGCCTACGTTTTCACAACCACATTACATTTTAGATACAGGAAACCAAAACCATACCTTGGCCGATTCCCCGCTCAACCCGGAACACTTCCAATTCACTTTTTTCTCAATTTCCAAGGTTCCAACACCTCCAAGGTCAGATTTCCAGTGCCACAAGCCCACTCCAAGCTTCCCAAAATTTCCTACAAGCTTCAACAAGCATCAACAACCAATTTTTTCCAAGCTATACACATTAATTACCACAAATCAATACCTAAGGTTCATCAAAATCACAATTTCACAAGGTAAAGAGTTTCCTTACCTTTTTCGATGGTGTTTGGGGCACAAACCACCAATAGCTCAACCTTAAGTACCACCTAAACAATCAAAACACAAAACTTCTTTCAAAATCATCACTCATATTTTTGGACTTTTAGGGAAGAGGAGAGGAGATGAAAATTCAATATCTTACCAACAAAGGTTACATAGAACTAACGGGCTTGGAAAGAGCTTTGCATAGCTGCTGACGGCATGCGAATCGGAGCACCATAGCTCGAGTTATGATCAAATGAATGATGAGGTGAATAATGCTTGTGAAACCCTCCCCTCTCTTCTTCTCATTCACGCTGCTTCTGCCTCTTTTTGCTGAAAGTGAGTATTTTGGTCACTTAAGTGACTTTTTATATGTTGGGCTTGGGCCCAACTTGTGCCCGGTCCAATCCGTTAGCATTTTTTGCCCGTTTGGCTCAACTTTGGGCCGAACCTTTAAAATTAGTGTCCGATTTTTAATTCTAAATATTTTTCTAAGGTTTTCTACTGTTTTTATTATTCTCACACATTTTCTGACTCAGAAAAACTTACTGAGTCTAAAAATCATATTTAAATCCTCAAATTCTCACTCTAAATTCTCGGAACCTAATTTGGGCAATATTAATTACTTAATTAGACAATTAATTTGTTGCGGTTCTTACATTCTCCCCACCTCAATAGGAATTTTGTGCACAAAATTCGAATTCAGTTACCTGAAAATAGGTGCGGGTAGTCTGTCCCTATTTCTAATTCAATTTCTTCGGTGTGCTTGATAAACCACTATTTTACAGTATATATTGTGTTTAATTGTGTGGTTTTGTCATGATCCTTACCCACTTATTCATCAATTTAGCATGCATTTAGATTTCCTTCCTAAATTCAGTACATGTTTGAAAATTGCTTCCTAGAGATTTTAATTATTTAATTTTAATTCTCCTTTATTCCATTCGATGCCGTGATCTGTGTGTCAAGTGTTTCAGGCTTTATAGGGCATGAATGAGATGGAGATTTGAGAGGAAGCTAGCAAAAATGGAAGGAACACAAGAATTTGAGGAGATAACCAGCGAGAAGTGACGCGGTCGCATGGCTCACGCGACCGCGCGAAGGATCGCAAATCGCAGTGACGCGGCCGCATGGCTTGCGCGGCCGCGCGGATTGGAAAGCGCAAGTGACACGGTAGTGTGGACGACGCGAACGCGTGGAGAGGAAAAAGCGCAAGCGACGCGTCCGCATGGATGATGCGATCGCGTGACATGCGCGATCTGCATAATCTGCAGAATTCGATGGGGGCGATTTTGGACCTTATTTCGGCCCAGTTTTCGGCCCGGAACAGCAGACTAGAGTCAGAGAATATGAAGAAACAACACACACATTCATTCAGTAGTTTTAGATCTAGTTTTTCACTCTCTCTTAGGTTTTTCTCTCTAGTTTTTAGAATTTTAATTTTCAATTGGTCTTAGCATTGGAACATTGAGAAGAGTTATTTTCTCATCAAGACTTCATCATTCTAGTTTATTCTCTTAACTTGGTTTTATTCTTCCATGTTCTTTGTTATGTTCAATTTTGTCATTCAGATACTTTTATGATTAATTAATGCAAGGATTATTTCTTTTTAATTCAATTTCAATTCCAATAATCATGTCTTCTTTTAATTCCCTTTTATGTGTTATGGATTTATTATTTACGATGCGTGAGTAGTTTCATTACTTGATGGGGAATTGATTGAAAAGGAACTCTTGAGTTGGAAGGATTGAAAGAAAAATTGTAATTGGGTTAATTGTTGAATTGCTATCCTGTCACCAACGTCAATCCCTTTGAACTAAGTGGGTTGTAACTCGTGAACAGATCTAGTAATCCAACTTGTTTGACTTTCCCTTACCTAGTAAAGGATAACCAAACAGAATAACCGTTAATAATAAATCAATCTTAAAAATCACTCCATCAATGATAGAGATTCTAACTAATCAATTCCCAGTCAAGGCTTTTATTTATATTCTTTAAAATTCCTCAATTTAAATTCCAATCTACTCAGCTCAACTTCTTGGAACATCTGATTAATAAAACAACACACTTTTCTGCAACTCGTTGGGAGACGACCTGTGACTTAAAACTCCCAGTAATTTTAATTTAAACTCTCTGTGACATATCTCTAAATTGATAGGCAGATTTTCGGTGAGTTAAGAACTATACTTGCAACGTAACCATTTTAATAAATTTTTAATTCACCAGCTTCTGCTTCCCATCAAATTTTTGGTGCCGTTGCCGGGGAGTTGCAATAGAGTGCTAATTTTATTAATTAGAATTTATTTATTTGCATTTTATTTAATTTTTCTACTATGAGCTGCATGTTTCTTCTGTCAAATGACGCGTTCACTTCCTGATCCGCGCTTGCTAATATTCGATCCTGAAATTGAAAGAACAATTTCACGAATAAGGCGAGAACAGCGTAGGTTAGCCCGCTCTGAGGGCGGATCTGAAAGTGAATCTGAGGAAGAAACCAGCCCCCGTTCTACTGATTCGGTTGTTTTACGTGCAGAAAATATGGCAGCTAGAAGAGTTACCATTCAGGAGGAAGGAGCTCTTGATTTTACAATGCAACCGTTTCAAGCGCATCATCCAGCGGTAGCTACGGATTTTGAAATAAAGACCGCACTGTTAAATTTGATGCCCAAGTTTCATGGCCTACCTGCTCAAGAGCCTATCAAGCACTTGAGAGATTTCCAGGCAGCCTGTTCTACTGTCAGGCGTGATGGCACTGATGAAACTTCAATTCTGCTGAAAGCTTTTCCGTTCTCTCTTGAGAGAAAAGTAAGAGAGTGGTACTACACTCAACCTATAGCAAATGTATCCAACTGGGATACACTCAGAAAGGAGTTTCTGAAGAAATTCTTTCCATCTGAAGTTACTGATAAACTGAGGAAGGATATCTCTACAATTGTTCAGGATGACAATGAGACTCTCTTTGAATACTGGGAGTGCTTCAATAATCTTCTAGAAGTATGCCCCCACCACATGATTGACAAGATCGTGCTACTCAGCTATATTACACAAGGTATGAGGCCCCAAGATAAGACCACATTGGAAAGTGCTAGCAATGGGTCTATGAAGAAGTACAAGACCCCTGATGAAGCTTGGCAATTGATCAGTGATTTAGCTGAATCTACTCGGAACCACAGACAGAAGCAAGGCCGTTCAAAAGCCGTTGCAGAAGTATCTTCTGGCATAGAGACTGCTGCTCTAAATCAAAGCATCTGTGAGATGACCAACCTGCTGAAGCAAATGCAGTTGAATCAACAAGCTCAGCAAACTCAACCGCAGCAAAACCAACAACTAGTTCCATAAAGAATTTACGGAATTTGTGCTGATTACAGCCATTACACTGATGAATGCCCGTAGCTCCAACAAGAAGACAACATGGTGGCATCCACTCACAACTTCTATGACCGCCCCAACCAAGGGTACAATCAAAGTGGAAATAATAACCATGGATGGCAGGACAATTCAAACCAGAATTGGAGGGACAACAATAACAGGGGAGGTAGAGATAATCAGGGAAATCAGAGGTGGAATAATAACAACAACAGGCAGCAAAATCAACCTTACCGAGCACCTCACCTGAGGCAAAACCAAGGACCACCGAACAATCAGCAGCAAACCTCTCAATTTACTCATTCTTCTGTATCTTCTAATGAAGATTTATTACAAGCTTTTGAGCAAAGACAACTGGCCATGGAAAGTACCATCGTGAACACTATTAACGCCAGTCTGAATGGTCTCACCTCTACTCTGCAAGCTTTTATGACACAGCTTGGTTCAGCACAAAATTCCAGTAACCAACCTTCAAGCACCACTGGAATCCCCTCTCAACCATTACCCAATCCAAAGGGAGGCATTAATGCCATCACCTTGAGGTCTGGAACTACACTGCAGGAGAGGAATCAGGAGGAACCAAGATCACCAGAATACGCCTCAGCTGAAGAGGTGGTGGAAATCGAAGATATTGAAGAGGAAGAGGATATACAGGACATAGCTGAAGAAGAGATAGCTCAACCACAGGAAGAAGCACAAAAAGGCGCAGGTCCCACAGAAAACACTACTCCCATTCCATTTCCACAACTTGCAAGGAAGCCCAGGAAGCAGCTGGAACCTGATCCTAAAATGGTAGAAATATTCAAAAAGGTTGAGGTAACTGTTCCCCTTTTTGATGTTATTCAGCAGATACCTAAATATGCAAAGTTTCTAAAAGACTTATGTATCCATAAAGACAAGATTAATGAATTAGAAACTATTCCTTTAGGTAGTTCTATATCTGCTTTAATGGGAGGATTACCTGAAAAATGTAGTGATCCAGGTTCTTGCATAGTTAGTTGTACTATTGGTAGTGTAGTAATTTATGATTGCATGTGTGATTTAGGAGCATGTGTTAGTATAATGCCTTTGTCTATATATGATGTTTTAAGGCTCCCTCCCTTAAAAAGGTCGACAGCTCGTTTTGTGTTAGCAGATAAAAGCATTATTACAGTGGCTGGAGTCGCTGAAGATGTTTTGGTGAACATTAAAGGGCTCACATTTCCCACTGATTTTTATATCTTGGAGATGCCCCATAATGATTCAGATAAGCCATCATCGATGCTACTTGGAAGACCATTCCTGAAGACATCAAAATTCAAATTGGATGCTTTTTTAGGAACATACTCCTTTGAAATAGATGGCCGCATAGTGATCTTCAATCTAAATGGAGTCATTAACAACCCCCCAGAAGATTGTTCTATCTTCCAGTGTGATGTCATAGACGAAAGTGTGGCTGAAGTTCAAAAAGAAGAGTTTGAAGAGAGGCACACTGGATAAGGTCCGAGTGTGGGGACCCTCTTAACTGACAGTGAGGGCACTTCGCCATTTTCACGAGCTCCAGATAATCCAGAGCCTGCCCATGATCAAAAGTTAGAATTGAAACCTCTTCCTCCACATCTCAAATATGCTTATCTTGAGGATGAGCAGAAGCTTCCGGTTATTATTGCAAGGGAACTGACTTCTCAACAAGAAGAGCAGTTACTTGATGTACTGAGGAAACATAAGAAGGCAATTGGGTGGAGTTTGGCAGACATAGCGGGAATTAACCCTCAAGTATGCGAGCACAGAATATTTTTAGAAGAGGGAGCAAGACCTGTCCGTCAACCACAAAGAAGATTGAATCCCACCATCTTGGAAGTTGTCAAAAAGGAAGTGACCAGACTATTGGAAGCAGGTATCATATATCCCATTTCAGACAGTGAATGGGTAAGCCCAGTACAAGTGGTACCCAAGAAATCTGGAGTCACTACAGTGAAGAATGAGCATGGAGAGCTCATAGCAACTAGAGTTCAGAATGCTTGGAGAGTCTGCATCGATTACAGGCGTCTCAACCAAGCTACCCGTAAGGATCACTACCCACTTCCATTCATTGATCAAATGCTGGATCGCCTGTCAGGTAAATCACATTATTGCTTTCTAGATGGTTACACAGGTTATTTCCAGATTCATATAGCTCTTGAGGATCAAGAAAAGACTACTTTTACATGTCCTTTTGGGACTTACGCTTATAAGAGAATGCCCTTTGGCTTGTGCAATGCACCAGCTACTTTCCAAAGGTGCATGATGAGTCTTTTCTCTGATCTTATTGAGGACTGTATGGAAGTTTTTATGGACGATTTTAGCGTTTATGGTGATTCTTTTAACCTTTGCTTAGATGGATTATCTAGAGTATTAGATAGATGTGTTAATACAAACCTTGTATTGAATTTCAAAAAATGCCACTTTATGGTAATGCAAGGGATTGTATTAGGACATGTGGTATCTAATAATGGAATTTCTGTAGACCCAGCAAAGGTGAATGTTATTTCTAGTTTACCTTACCCCTCTTCTGTGAGGGAAGTCCGTTCGTTCCTTGGCCATGCAGGTTTCTACAGGAGATTTATTAAGGACTTTAGTAAGGTGGCACTTCCCTTATCCAGATTACTGCAGAAGGACATTGAGTTCGAGTTCAGTGACGATTGCAAACAAGCATTTGATAAGCTGAAGACCGCTCTAACTCAGGCTCCAATTGTGAGAGGACCAGACTGGAGCCAGCCATTTGAAATCATGTGCGATGCTTCCAACCATGCAGTAGGAGCAGCGCTGGCTCAGCGTGAAGCTAAGGATCCTTTTGTTATTGCCTATGCGTCTAAGACTTTAGACACTGCCCAGTCCAATTATACTACTACTGAGAAAGAGCTACTTGCTATTGTTTTCGCTCTGGATAAATTCTGGGCTTATTTACTTGGTACTAGAGTAGTAGTATATTCGGACCATGCAGCTCTAAAGTATCTATTAGCTAAAAAGGAATCCAAACCAAGACTTATATGTTGGATACTGTTGTTACAAGAATTTGATTTAGAAATAAAGGATAGGAGTGGTAATCAAAATTTAGTAGCAGACCACTTGAGTTGCCTTGAACATATTAAGGATGATTCTACTCCTATAGTTGATAATTTTCCTTTTGACAACCTGCAAGCAGTATCTGAGGTAGTCCCTTGGTATGCACCTGTTGCTAATTATTTAGTTAGCCGCACATTTCCTCCACATTTTTCTAAACATCAAAGAGACAAGCTGAAAAACGAGTCTAAATATTATATATGGGATGACCCATATTTATGGAGATGTGGCGTTGACCAGATAATTAGACGTTGTGTACCTCAATCAGAATTCCAGTCCATTTTAGAGGCCTGTCACTCATCTGAGAGTGGAGGACACTTTGGCCCTCAAAGAACAGCTAGAAAGATCTTAGACTGCGGATTCTGGTGGCCTACTCTTTTTAGAGATGCTGCTGAGTTTTGTAAATCTTGTCACCCATGCCAGAAATTTGGTAATATATCCAAGAGGGATGAGATGCCTCAACAATATATGCTTTTCTGTGAAATTTTCGATGTATGGGGCATTGACTTCATGGGTCCATTTCCAAATTCTAGTGGATATTTTTATATATTGTTAGCTGTGGATTATGTTTCCAAATGGGTGGAAGCAATTCCTACCCGCACTGATGATGCTAACACTGTTGTTTCCTTTGTGAGAAACCATATTATATGCCGCTTTGGATCACCACGAGCGATCGTGAGCGATCAAGGCACCCATTTTTGTAATAGGAGACTAACAGGATTGATGAAGAAGCATGGGATAATCCATAAAGTTGCAACAGCTTACCATCCCCAAACTAATGGGCAAGCCGAGGTGTCAAACAGAGAAATTAAGCGTATCTTGCAGAAGATAGTAAAGCCTCATAGAAAAGACTGGAGCACCAGACTACAAGATGCACTGTGGGCATATAGAACAGCATACAAGACTCCCATTGGGATGAGTCCCTTTCGCTTAGTTTATGGAAAAGCTTGCCATCTTCCAGTTAAAATCGAACACAGAGCCTTCTGGGCAGTTAAAGAGTGCAACATGGAAATTGAGAAGGCCGGAGCTGAAAGGAAGTTGCAACTGCAGGAACTGGAGAACCTTCGCCTAGAAGCTTATGAAAATTCCAGAATTTGCAAGGAAAGGATGAAAGCTGTGCATGATCAAAACATCAAGAAGAAAGAATTTCAACCTGCAGATTTCGTCCTCCTTTACAAATCTCGACTAAGGCTAATGCCCGGTAAGTTAAGATCAAAATGAGAAGGTCCATACAGAGTAGAGAAGGCTGAATCGTACGGAGTTTATCACCTAAGCCATCCTTCAAGCTCTGAACTTATTAAGGTTAATGGACACCTCCTGAAGCTGTACCATGGTGAGAAGGTGCAGAAAAGCAAGGAGCTTGAGATCCTCCACTTGGAAGATCCCCACATAGCAGCAGATTGAGCTAGTGGAGCGTCCAACTTATGGACGTTAAAGCAAAGTGCTTGGTGGGAGACAACCCACCGCGGTATGATCGTTCTTTTCTTCAATAACTCTTCTCTTCATTAATACTTTCATGCTTTTACACCTACATGTCCTTATATTTCTTTAAAAAAAATTTTTTTTTTCGCCGCGCGACGCGATCGCACCAGCGACGCGTCCGCGTGGCAGGGGGAGTAAAGAAAAATAAAAAATGAACAGAAAGTTATGCAGGAGGAGCGCTGGAGTCGTGCCAATGGCACAAATTACCCCACGCGACCGCGTCGCTGACGCGACCGCGTGCCCTGAGTTTTCGACGTAAAAGGGTGCACAGTCGCATTCTGTGCGAGAGTGATGCTGGATTGATGCTGGAAGCACAATCCTTGTCACGCGACCGCGTCGCTGACGCGGCCGCGTCACCCATTTTATAATGCACACTCATGCGATCGCGTGACCCACGCGATCGCGTCACCCAATTTTGGCTATTAAAATAAATTGAACAGAGAGTTGTGCTGGAGCGAGGCTGCACTCGCGCCAGCAGCGGAACACGGGTCACGCGACTGCGTGACTGACGCGATCGCGTCTTCTTACCTGATGCGCACCCACGCGAACGCGTGCCCCACGCGGCCGCGTCGCATGCGCCGCACAGCTCAACCTAAATTGCCAAATTATCTTATCTTTCTTTCCTCCAAATCCTAATTTTTCTTTTCCCTCCTTCTTTCTTCCTTCCCCCTTCCCCTTTCTATCTCACTCTCTCTCTCTCTCTCCTCCATTAACAAGGTTTTACCTTCTTCTTCCTTCTTTCTTTTTCTATCATTTTTTTTATTGTTCTACATGTATTTTCTTTTTCTTTTCTTCTTCTTTTAATTATTCCTATTTTTTTATTCTTCTTTTCCCTTTTTACATGGTGTTAGAAATTTTTTGAGTCATTATCCCTCATTATATGCTTGTGACTTATTACAATTTATTTGACAATTATTATTATTTTTAAGGGATTGCTTGCATGTTCAATTTCATACTTTTTATATCTTGTTTAACATGCATGCCATGTGTTTGTGAAAAAGCCTATATAGCACTATGCACTTTTCTACATTACTTTACTCTACTATTCAATGCTTGCTTTTCACAAATTCTCCTTCTTATTTTATTAATTAAATTTAATTGTCAATACAAACGTGATGGTTTGTACAAAGTATTGCTTGGTCTATGCTACTCATGCCCTTTGCCAGCATGCCAATAAACACCTTGCATTCATTTGTCTTTATATGCACTAGCTATTTTCCATCGTTGGCTTTTCACACGTACTCGCGAGCATGTGTTAATTCAGCATATCTTAATGTGCATCCATCACCCTCTTTTCCGTTTCCTTCCTTGCTGTATATCTCTTTGAATTTAATTTACTTCCTCTTCCCTTCTTTCAGGATGGCCACCAAGAAAGGAAAAGAGAAAGCTACTTCCAAACCACCAGCAAGAAGAGGAATTAAACGAACATTAGTGGCAGAGCCTTCTTCCACCGCAGTCAAGCCCTCAACAAAAAGAGTTAAGAGGATAATAAAGGTTGATGAAAAGGAGAAAGCCTTTCCAGCAAAGGACGCCGCGCAATTTCCCAATCGCTACTGTGAGCAGATGTTCCCTATCCTAGCAGAAAGGAACTACAACAATGAATACCTTCTTATCCTCCCGTCCAATATTGCTACCTTTGTTGAGCCACAAATTGAACGAAGACAATGGGGTTTCCTACGGAGACAGCCAAGGCAGGTCAATCTCTTTTGGGTAGTTGAGTTCTACTCCAACTTCTACATACCGACCCTGCAGTCTGTTTATGTCCGGCAGAAGCAAGTGCCCATTACAGAAGAGGCCATCCAGCAAGCTCTGAGTCTTCCCCCTTTTCCAGCAGGAATAGACGCTTTTCAAGAAGCCACCCTTCAGCGCCAGAGATACCAATTTGACTGGGACTCCGTTCTCGGAGTCATCGCATTACCTGGCAGCCGTTAGATCTACGGATACCACCGTACCCGCCCTAAGGGAATCTTGGCTTCCGCACTTACCTTGGAGGCTCGCATATGGGCACAGATCATGTCCCATTATGTCTTTCCAAGCACTCATGAGTCCTCCTTCACTGCAGACATGGCTGTTCTACTATGGTGCATCCTTACAGACCAACCTCTGAATCTCTCAAGACACATCCGGAATGCTATGGAGCATGTACAAATCATGGGCAACCTACCTTTTCCCGCCCTGGTCTCAGATCTTGTCTCAGCAGCTGGAGTCTCCTACAGAGCTGGGGACACCAAAGCCATGCTTCCACGGGATGATCAATATGTTCCTAACGGGAAATACCTCAGACTTTCAGCAGCCACTACAAGCCAACCTACTGAGCCAGTTGAAGATATTCCTTCTTCAACACCACAAGCATCTACCACTGAGAAATTGCTCCAGCAGATACTTGAAAAGTTGGATCGGCATGAACAGAAAGCTAAGATGAGAGAGCGCCGTAACAAGCGCCGATTCACATACCTCAAGGAGCTGATCATGGGCAAATTCAAGGACTCAGACACTCCGGACTCCACTTCTTTTACCAGCACCGGGAGCCATGATGGTCCCGACTGTGGAGATACTGCCACCAGCCCACCCCTGTTCCTGACAGATGGCACCGAGGACGGTGCAAAGCCTTAAGTGTGGGAAGGTCGGTCAGTACCTGACTTCCGGAGGTAATTTCTCTTCTCTGTACACCAATAATTAGAATATTTTAGTTAGATTTTCTTTCTTTTATAGAATAGAATAAATTGCATAGGTTAGAATAGTTGCATGCATGTTCTACTTGATTGAAAAGACAATAAGTTTCTTTTAAAAATCTATCTTTAGAATAAAATTTCACTAATTTTTCAAAATTTTTATGATAAATCTGCTTGAGTTGTATTTGGAACATGATGTTTGAGCTAAAGAACACACAACCTGTGAAATATTTGAGCCTTTATGTATGGTTACATCATTTAACCATAATTATTTTATTCTTGTGTGTTTACTCCTCTATAATTGTAATCTATATTTTGTTCTATCTTATATGTCCAATATTTATTATATTTACATGCTTGCACATGATTGAGGCCATTATTTGTTTAAACTCACTTATCCAAATCAAGCCTAACCTTTTCAATTACCCTTGTTAACCACTTTGAGCCTTTAAAACCCCATTTGTTCTATATTTTACCACATTACTAACCTTAAGCTGAAAAACAATTGCATATCCCAAATTGAATCTTTGGTTAGCTTAAGATAGAATTGTGTGTGCTAGTTAAGTATGGGAAATTGTGGGAACAAAAGTTGTTATGGGGATGTGTCATGAAAATTTAAAGGGAATTTGGATACCTATTCATAGGGGTGTGCATGGTTCAGTTTTTCCATAAACTGAACTGAAACTGCACTAAACCATTTTAAATGGTTTAGAAACTGAACCAAACTGCTTTGTCATATAAGAAACTGGTTTTAAACCAGTTTATAATACAGTGCACCAGTTTAAACCAGTTCATAAAAATAAAACTGGTTTTAATTAAAAAAACCAGTTTAAACTGGTTTATGCCTAAAACTAGTTTTCACACCCTCTCTCTCCCTCTCTTCTTTTCCTCTCTCTTTCTCTCTCTCTCTCCTTCCTCTCTCTCTCTCCCCTTTTCTCTCCCTTCCCCTCTCTCTCTCTCCTACCCTCCTCTCTCTCTCTCCTCTCTCTCTCCTACCCCCCTCTCTCTCCCTCCTCTTTCTCTCCCCTTCCCCCCTCTCTCTCCCCCTCTTTCTCCCCCTTCCTCTCTCTCTCTCCCCCCTTTCCCACTCTCTCTCCCTCTCTTCCCTCCCTCTCTCTCTCTCCTTTCTCTCTCTCCCCTTTTCTCTCCCTTCCCCTCTCTCTCTCCCCCTTCCCCTCTCTCTCTCTCCCCTTTTCTCTCCCTTCCCCTCTCTCTCTCCCCCTTCCCCTCTCTCTCTCTCTCCACCCACTCTCTCTCCCTTCTCTCTCTCCCCATTTTCCCATTCTCTCTCCCTTCTCCTCTTTCTCTCTCCTACCCTCTCTCTCTCTCCCTCTCTCTCCCCCCTTTCCCACTCTCTCTCCCTTCTCCTCTCTCTTTCCCCCCTTCCTTTCTCTCTCTCTCCCCCTTCCTCTCTCTATCCTCTCTCTCTCTCCCTCTCTCTCTCTCTCTCTCTCCTTTCTCTCTCTCCCTTCTGCTTTCTCTCTCCTCCCTTTCTCTTTCTCTCTCTCTCTCCCTTCTACTTTCTCTCTCCCCTCTCTCTCTAAATCAAAAGTTGAAAGAATCATAAAATATTCATATACTAATAAACTAAAGCATGGTCTTACTTTTTGTTCAATGACAATATTCAAAATATGATATAATATGATACTAACATAAATGAAGTTAAAATAAACTAATTCAAATATAACAGACTAACACAATATTGGCCCATTACAATATTCGAATCATCTTCAAGAGAAACAAGCGTGCTAACATTTGTTGAAGAATTTCTCCCTACATAAAAAAATATCTCATTAATTATAGAAAACTAACAATTAGTAACAAACAAGCAATAAGAAAAAAATATATATTACCTTGTTCAGCTTTTTCAATCTCTTCAAAATTTTCAATTAGTCCAAATGGGTCATCTATTACCCAATCTTGAGTGCATACAAGAGCTTCCACCATATATGGTGTCAAGGAGCTCCGATAAGTAGGGGTGTGCAAAAAAACTGGTTTCACTGAACTGAATTGAAACTGAACTGAAACCATAGTTTTTATGAAAACCAGTTTATTAAAAATAAGTTTTTATGGTTCAGTTTAGTTTTAAACCAAATTAAAACTGGTTTTATTTAAACTCTAAAATTAGTTTTTACATACTCTTTCTCTCTCTCCTTCCTCTCTCTCTCCACTTTCTCCCCCCTCTTTCCCTTCTCTCTCCTCTTTCTCCCCCTCTCTCCCTTCTCTCTCTCTTTCCCCCTCCTCTCTATCTCTCTCCTCTTTGACTCCCTCCTCTCTCTCTCTCTCTCTCTCTTTCCTCTTTTTTCCTCTCCTCTCTCTCTTCTCTCCCTCCTCTCTATCTCTCTCCTCTTTGTCTCCCTCCTCTCTCTCTCCATCCTCTCTCTCTCCTCTCCTCTCTCTCTCTCTCTCTCTCTTTCCTCATTTTTCCTCTCCTCTCTCTCTCTCCTCTTTTTCCCCCTCTCTCCCTTCTCTTTCTCTTTTCCCCCTCTCTCTCTCCTCTTTGTCTCCCTCCATTCTCTCTCTCTCTCCCTCTCTCCCTCTTTATCTCTCTCTCTCTCTCTCTCCCTTCTCTCTCTCCTTTCCCTCTCTCTCTCTCCCTCTCCCTTCTCGTCTCTCTTCCTCTCTCTCTCTCTCTCCTCCTCTTTCTCCCTCTCCTCTCTCTCCCTCTCTATTCCCCTTTCTTTCTCTCTCTCTCCCCCTCCCGTCTCTCTTCGTCTCTCTCTCTCTCTCTCTCTCCTTTCCCTCCTCTCCCACTCTTTCCCAATTCCTTCCTCTCTCTCTCTCTCTCGTCCCTTCTCTCTTCTTCTTCTTCTCTCTCTCTCTCCCTCATTTTCCTCGCTCTCCCCTTTTCTCTCTCTCTCTCCTCTCCCTCCTCTCTCTCTCCCCCTCTTTCTTCCTCTCTCTCTCTCTCTCCTTCTCCTCTTTCTTACTCTCCTCTCTCTCTCTTTTTTCTCTCGCTCTCTCTATATCTTTTCTTTTTCTCCCCTCTCCCTTGCTTTCCCTCCCTTCCCCCTTCTCTCTCTCTCTCTCTCTCTCTCTCTCTCTCTCCCATTTTGTTTCTCTCTCTCTTCCTCTTTTCTCTCTCTCTCCCATTTTGTTTCTCTCTCTCTCCCTCTTTTCCCTCTCCTATTTTCTTTCTCTCTCTCTCTCTCTCTCCCTTCTCTCTTCCTCTTTCTCTCTCTCTCTCTCTCTCTCCTTTTTTTCCTTTTCTCTCTTTCTCTCTCCTATTTCTCTCTCCCCTTCCCTTATTTCTCTCTCCTCTTCTCTCTCTCTCTTTCTTCGCCCTCTTCTCTCTCTTTCTCCTCTTTCTTTCCTTCCCTTCCTTTCTCTCTTTTCTCTTTCTCTCTCAACCTTCTCTCACTCTATATCCCTCTTCTCTCTCTCCCCCTCTTTTCTCCAAAATAAGAGAGAGAAGGTTGAGAGAGAAAGAGAAGAGGGGGAGAAGAGAGAGAGAGAGAGAGAGAAAGAGGAAGAGAGAAGGGAGAAAGAGAGAGAAAAGAGAAAGAGAGAAAGAGAGAGAGAGGGATATAGTGTGAGAGAAGGTTGAGAGAGAAAGAGAAAAGAGAGAAAGGAAGGGAAGGAAAGAAAGAGGTGAAAGAGAGAGAGGAGGGCGAAGAAAGAAAGAGAAGAGGAGAGAGAAATAGGAGAGAGAAAGAGAGAAAAGGAAAAAAAGGAGAGAGAAAGAGAGAGAGAGAGAGAAAGAGGAAGAGAGAAGGGAGGTAGAGAGAGAAAGGAGGGAGAGGGGAGAGAGAAAGAAAATGGGAGAGGGAAAAGAGGGAAAGAGAGAAACAAAATGGGAGAGAGAGAGAAAAGAGGAAGAGAGAGAGAAACAAAATGGGAGAGAGAGAGAGAGAAGGGGGAAGGGAGGGAGAGCAAGGGAGAGGGAAGAAAAAGGAAAGACATGGAGAGAGATCGAGAGGAAAAAGAGAGAGAGAGAGAGAGAGAGAGGAGGGTAAGAAAGAGGAGAAGAAGAGAGAGAGAGGGGAAGAAAGAGGGAGAGAGAGAGAAAAAAGGGGAGAGCGAGGAAAAGGAGGGAGAGAGAGAGAGAGAGAGAAGAAGAAAAAGAAGAAGAAGAAGAGAGAAGGGACGAGAGAGAGAGAGAGGAAGGAATTGGGAAAGAGTGGGAGAGGAGAGAGAGAGAGAGAGAGAGAGAGAGAGAGAGAGATGAGAGGGGGAGAGAGGGGAGGGAGAGGAGAGAGAGAAAGAAAGGGGAAGAGAGAGGGAGAGAGAGGAGAGGGAGAAAGAGGAGGAGAGAGAGAGAGGAAGAGAGACGGGAAGGGAGAGAGAGAGAGATGGAAAGGAGAGAGAGAAGGGAGAGAGAGAGAGAGATAGGAAGAGAGACGGAGAGAGAGAGAGAGAGATAGAGAGAGAGAGAGAATGGAGAGAGAGAGGAGGGAGACAAAGAGGAGAAAGAGAGAGAAGGGAGAGAGGGGGGAAAAAGAGGAGAGAGAGAGAGAGAGGAAGAGAGACGGGAAGGGAGAGGGAGAGAGAGACGAAGAGAGAGAGAAGGGAGAGGAGAGAGAGAGGAGAGGAAAAAAGAGGAGAGAGAGAGAGAGGATGGAGAGAGAGAGAGAGAGGAGAGAGAAGAGGGAGACAAAGAGGAGAGAGATAGAGAGGAGGGAGAGGAGAGAGAGATGAGAGGAAAAAAGAGGAAAGAGAGAGAGAGAGAGGAGAGAGAGAGGATGGAGAGAGAGAGGAGAGAGAGGAGGGAGACAAAGAGGAGAGAGATAGAGAGGAGGGGGAAAGAGAGAGAGAAGGGAGAGAGGGGGGAGAAATAGGAGAGAGAAGGGAAAGAGGGGGGAGAAAGTGGAGAGAGAGAGGAAGGGGAGAGAGAAAGTGAAAGGAGAGAGAGAAAGAGTATTTTAAAACTAATTTTAGAGTTTAAATAAAACCAGTTTTAATTTGGTTTAAAACTAAACTGAACCATAAAAACTGGTTTTTAATAAACTGGTTTTCATAAAAACTATGGTTTCAGTTCAGTTTTTTATTTAAAAAAACTGGTTTATTTAAAACAGTTTCAGTTCAGTTTCAATTCAGTTCAGTGAAACCAGTTTTTTTGCACACCCCTACCTATTCATGTGAAACTATAAGAATCAAAAATCTATGTGCGTTGATAAGCTTTATTTATTTCAATTCAAAAAAAAGATGATAAACAAATAAATAAGGGGACAAAATGACCCCAATGTTAAATTCAGAATTCAAAGATCAATGCACATATGATAGAATTAAAATACAAAGTTGAAACATGAGTATGGGTTGAAAAAGAGAATTATGGGTAGCTAGGCATGAATTTAAAAGTATATAGAATATATGTATATTATGTGAGAGCCTAGGTTAATTAAAGATTCAATTTATAAAGCTCACTTAGCCATATATATACCCTTACTTGCACCTTGGCCCCATTACAACCCTGAAAAGACCTCATGATGTTTGCATTGGTATATTAACTGTTGTTGATTGGTTAGGAGAAAAACAAAAGTTAGCAAACATGACTAGAGAAGAATAGAGTGATTACCCTATACACTAGAGATTAGAGTGTACATACATTATCAGTGAGGGTTCAATGCTTGAATTTTCATGTTTCCTGCTTTCATAAGCTATCTTCTTGCACTTTTATCGGTTTTATTGTATAATGATAGAATTAGTGGAATTTAATTTGTAATTGTCTTGAAGGGCTTATTTACTTTTGATCAAGTGGACAATAATCATATATTTGCATTTATTTATATATGTAGGATTGCATTGCATTTCATGAGTTTCTGCATGTTCATACTTATTTCCTTGTCTCCTTCAATTTAGCATGAGGACATGCTAATGTTTAAGTGTGGGGAGGTTGATAAACCACTATTTTACAGTTTATATTGTGTTTAATTGTGTGGTTTTGTCATGATCCTTACCTACTTATTCATCAATTTAGCATGCATTTAGATTTTCTTCCTAAATTCAGTACATGTTTGAAAATTGCTTCCTAGAGATTTTAATTATTTAATTTTAATTCTCCTTTATTCCATTCGATGCCGTGATCTGTGTGTCAAGTGTTTCAGGCTTTATAGGGCATGAATGAGATGGAGATTTGAGAGGAAGCTAGCAAAAATGGAAGGAACACAAGAATTTGAGGAGATAACCAGCGAGAAGTGACGCGGTCGCATGGCTCACGCGACCGCGCGAAGGAGCGCAAATCACAGTGACGCGGCCGCATGGCTTGCGCGGCCGCGCGGATTGGAAAGCGCAAGCGACGCGTCCGCATGGATGACGCGATCGCGTGACATGCGCGATCTGCATAATCTGCAGAATTCAATGGGGGCGATTTTGGACCTTATTTTGGCCCAGTTTTCGGCCCGGAACAGTAGACTAGAGTCAGAGAATATGCAGAAACAACACACACATTCATTCAGTAGTTTTAGATCTAGTTTTTCACTCTCTCTTAGGTTTTTCTCTCTAGTTTTTAGAATTTTAATTTTCAATTGGTCTTAGCATTGGAACATTGAGAAGAGTTATTTCCTCATCAAGACTTCATCATTCTAGTTTGTTCTCTTAACTTGGTTTTATTCTTCTATGTTCTTTGTTATGTTCAATTTTGTCATTCAGATACTTTTATGATTAATTAATGCAAGGATTATTTCTTTTTAATTCAATTTCAATTTCAATAATCATGTCTTCTTTTAATTCCCTTTTATGTGTTATGGATTTATTATTTACGATGCGTGAGTAGTTTCATTACTTGATGGGGAATTGATTGAAAAGGAACTCTTGAGTTGGAAGGATTGAAAGAAAAATTGTAATTGGGTTAATTGTTGAATTGCTATCCTGTCACCAACGTCAATCCTTTTGAACTAAGTGGGTTGTAACTCGTGAACAGATCTAGTAATCCAACTTGTTTGACTTTCCCTTACCTAGTAAGGATAACCAAACAGAATAACCGTTAATTATAAATCAATCTTAAAAATCACTCCATCAATGATAGAGATTCTAACTAATCAATTCCCAGTCAAGGCTTTTATTTATATTCTTTAAAATTCCTCAATTTAAATTCCAATCTACTCAGCTCAACTTCTTGGAACATCTGATTAATAAAACAACACACTTTTCTGCAACTCGTTGGGAGACGACCTGGGACTTAAAACTCCCAGTAATTTTAATTTAAACTCTCTATGACATATCTCTAAATTGATAGGCAGATTTTCGGTGAGTTAAGAACTATACTTGCAACGTAACCATTTTAATAAATTTTTAATTCACCAGCTTCTGCTTCCCATCAGTGCTTCCCCATTCTGACTTGATTTCCAAGTCACCTCTCTAATAAGACTTCTCTTCCTAAGAGTTCCTTACGTTTACGTTGTCAATCCTGATTGGGGTTACTTGAAACTTCATATCCTTTTTTAATTGAACTGGTTCAAATTGTTCTGGCACTTCAGACGGCCCATCGTCCCCACAATAATCTCCTTTAGGTCAATCGCTCTTTTCTTACCGGTCGCCGAAGTAGTCTCCAATGATACACAACTTCCTCTTTTAAACTCTCTTTAGGCTCACTCCGTTAGTCTGCATAACTTTTATGCTGGCATGCGCAGTTAGAGCCTTAACTCGATTATCGCTTACTCTCTCCTCATCGTTTTTGGCTATTAGTTCAGAACCTAAGACGCTTGATTCCCTTGTTCAACTCGTTTCAACATTCTTAGTAGCTCTTTATTCTCTTACTGCACTCCTCGTGCATTCAAACCCCTTCGATATTGCACTGCAGCAGTTTCAAATGATTTATTAGGTTTAAGTGTCATGAGTACTGGTACCGAGATTAATCTTCCTCTCAAGATTCAAAAGTTTGCTTCGCCTTCAAGCATCCACCCACACGGTGCACCCTAGCGTGTCAATATAACTTCAGGCAATACCGTAGGCAAGAATTAAGGCTCCAAAATTCCTCTTGATATTGCACACATACACGCTTCATCTCTCGTATTTAGGAGTCTCGCTCTAAGGGACCAATATCTCGACGGCTACAACTAGAAGTTATACGTGATACTAATTTAGATTCGAATTGATTCTCAAACAGATATTAAGCTCGAAAGATGAACGATCAATACCAACGGTGTTTGCGAGAAGTCAGAAAGATGTCTTGCATAGTAATTAAACAAAAGTGGCAGGTGAATAACAAAATGCACAAGGAGGAGAATTCAAGGTGCATCTCAAGAAAAGGGTTCAAATTAAAACTTTGATAGGAAGAACAAGGCATATCGAATTAAGTAAGTCTCAGCTAATGTCAAAGAGGACGCAAGTTTGCTAAAAGGAAACAACTCCACTCGTAACACGCCCCTAAGATTCAAGGATTTAGATGATTATGCCAAGATAAGTTCAGGCTCATTCTGGAAAAACAATACTCATACAAGTAAAAGGTAGCATTGGAAGGAGGATCAATTCATTAAGAATGCCAAGAAGCTTGTGAAATATTTGCAATAATCTACAGATGTTTTGTGTAACCAATGATTAGGAATGAGAGTGGTACCGAATAGTCAACTATGGTACTGAAATAAGCTTGAGCAATGACTATGAGAGCATTTGGACTGCTAAGTTGGGTTGTCACCATGGTACATGAACGATTTGACAAAGTTGATATTGCGATTGGTTGTTATAGTGAATTGTGATAAGTTGATTATCGAAAGTCTTCCGCCTGATAATTCGTTGAAGATTCAAGAAGAAATTCCAAGTAGAATTTTCAATGTAAGTCTCAAAAGAAAGGCTAAGTCGGATTGTGAAGAAGCGTTGACGCAATCCCTCTCGTATAAGTCTTTCTGTTGTTATCTTCCTTCTTCACTGGCATAACCGGTGCCCTTCACAGGAAAACACTTAGTCGGACAGTTTCCTCTTCTAATACTCCTTTAATCTCGATCCTAGGTTCTACCGATTATAATGATGTCTTCAGTTATGGCACGATCAAAACTGATCCGGCTTCCGACACTAAGTCTATCGCAAACTCACTTTCTCTCCAAGATGGGGTTCTGGTACACATTCAGGATTGTCTCGAAAACTCTCTCGCAATAGCAATTTGGTCTCATCTTCACTCGCCTTTCAAATGATTAGCAACTAAAGGTTAAATTCGTTCTATTTCCTCTTCCCCGTAGTTCACTGTCATTGGGTTTCGAGCAATAACTCTGCACAGTCCTCAATACTTTCGATCCCTTATATACAATTCAACCTGCTTCTGCTGCGTCACTCTGATTCTTGACCTTCTAGAGCCTAACCACTCCTCTAAACTAACTAAATATCGCTTCGTTTCAACCACTAATAGTCTTCGACTAATCGTCGACTTGGACTTCATGATTATCAAAACCTGTCATGCATCACGAATGAATGTTACATATCAATGGTATGCAAGGTAGTTAAAGATTCAACTGCTAATTTGCAATTACCTTGGGTTTGAGGATCAGATTTGGCTACCTCCCGGCGTTCCCTATGTGGACAATTCCAGGACATATGCCCAGGGCAACCGCACTTGTAACATACACCTAGTCCGGCCCTGCATGGTCTGTTTGGATGGTATTTCTTGCATCTTCAACACTTTAAGTCTTCCGGTTGAGTACTAATCTATTCTTCTGAATTCGGACCCTGACGGTTGTCGTTCCTTCGGTCAATATTCCGGCGTTGAGAACGTGAAGTGGCATAACGGCCCCTCTTAAAACTTTGGCCCCTAGGTGTAATCTTCGTTTCTTTCCCTCTTTCTTGGTGAAAGGTTTTCAGCGGTCACTCCTAGCCAGCTCGGTTCTTCTTGAGCTTTCTCCTGCTATTTGACCCGTGTTAGTTAACTCTGGATAACTCACTATCTCCATTGGTGCCACTATACTCGGGACATCATTTCTGCCTTCATTTTCATCACCACTTTCGTTGCCAACTCTAACTTGTTGTTCTATCCTACCCCTTGCTTAGCTAGTCGCAGCAGCCATAGCGCCAATGGCAGCAACAGCACTCGCCATCGTGGTCATGAGATCAGTCAAGATACCTACTGGTACGGTCACGTCATTACCTCACCGTCCTCGACTCCGATTACGCCCTCGGAGCAAGTGGAACGAACCACTACCCTTGCGTCCACCCGGGGAGCCTCTATACTAACCAACCTGGAGCAAGTGGGGCAAAACCACAACCCTTGCATCTACCCAGGAGGTACATTCTCATATGACCAGGAGGAACCGAGGAGGGGATCCGAACCTCTCACCATCTCGCTGGGGGCAATTTTACAATACCAAGTGGAACAAGGAAGGAGATCCTCACCTTCCACCATCTCTCTGGGGTCGCACTTTCGAGAAAAAGAACTCAAGATACAATAATCATTCACGTTCACATTTTCATTTCCAGCCATAAATTATCATTTATCATAGCCATCCGGCTTAAGATCACAATTCATACTTAGCTATAAACCATCATCACATATAGCCATTCGGCCCATATCACACACAACCATTTGGCTCATATCATATACACAGCCTTTCGGCTCATTCCATATACACAGCCATTCCACCATCCTCCTCAACAACTCATAACCTCATCATCAATCATAACTTCTCACTGTATCTCTTTTCTTCATCCACAAGTTACCCTCTTTCCTAGCTCACTCTCATTCAATAAGCATTCTATATCCATTTAAGATTTAGGGGAAGAAATTGGGTGTTTATAAGTGTGAAACAACATCTCGGAAGGTTACAAGCTTGCTGGGAATGCGAAATACTTGAAAATAAAACATTAGAAAAGAACTGGGTCGCGTGCGCATGCACAGGAAGCAAAATCTCCTGGGTTGAGTGCGCGTACAAGGTGTGCTAGCGCCACCAACAACATGCCATTCCCAACGTGTGCGTGCGCACAGGTCTGTGCGTACGCACAGCTCGAAAACCTTCCTTGGCCATGCGCGTGCACAGAGTGTGCTAGCGCTCCCAGCAGCAGCCCCATACCCACCTGTGCGTACGCACAAGGATGTGTGTGCGCATAGGCTCAAAATTCCGCGGTGTGTGCATGCGCACAGGGCTGTGCGTGCACACACAAACCAGAAATCACAAATTCTGCAGAAGTTGCAGAATTCAGATTTTTGTCCCGAATTTCCAACGATCATATCTCCTTCGACAAAATTCAAATTTTCACCAAATTTAAACCATTTTAAAGCTTATGAAATAATCTTTCTTTTGATATAAAAATCATCAAATTCCGAAAACAATAACTTAATAACTCAAGATATGATCCGTTGAAGTTCATCAAAATTTCATTTTTACCAAAACTCATAAACTCCCCATTTTTAAAACATACACTTACCAATCTATACCAAATCAACCCAAAACTCAACCATTCCAATCATCAACGATTTCCAAACCTCATTCAAATATCAATCCACCAATTCCTCCTCATTTAACCAAATCTCACATCAACATCAACATTTCATATCTCAACCTCCAAACAAATATTCAATTTATCCATCACCATATACATATACATATATATTCGCAAATCAATTTCATTCATCAAATCATATTCATCAACAAGAGTCTCAACTCTAGCATGAATCTAACATATTAATCCATATCTCATACAACATTACATGATTTACCAACCAATACAACCATTCACCATCATTTTTACCATCATTCATATATATTTAACTCAATCCAATTTATCCAACAACCACATCAATATTCCAAAGCCCTATCCTAGGGTTACTAGCCTACCTTTTCACAACCACATTAAATTTTAGATACAGAAAACCGAAACCATACCTTGGCCGATTTCCCACTCAACCCGGAACACTTCCAAGGTCAGATTTCTAGTACCATAATCCCACTCCAAGCTTCCCAAAATTTCCAACAAGCTTCAACAAGCATCAACAACCAATTTTTCCCAAGCTATACACATTAATTACCACAAATCAATACCTAAGGTTCATCAAAATCACAATTTCACAAGGTAAAGAGTTTCCTTACCTTTCCCGATAGTGTTTAGGGCACAAACCACCAATAGCCCAACCTTAAGTACCACCTAAACAATGAAAACACAAAAATTCCTTCAAAATCATCACCCATATTTTTGGACATTTAGGGCAGAGAAAAAGTGATGAAAATTCGAATTCTTACCAACAAAGGTTAGATAGAACTAATGGGCTTGGCGAGAGCTTCGCGTAGCTGCTGACGGCACGCGAATTGGAGCACTGTAGCTCGAGTTATGATCAAATGAATGATGAGGTGAATAGTGCTTGTGAAACCCTCTCCTCTCTTCTTCTCATTCACACTGCTTCAGCCTCTTTGTGCTGAAAGTGAGTGATTTGGTTACTTAAGTGACCTTTTATATGTTGGGCTTGGGCCCAACTTGGGCCCGGTCTAACCCGTTAGCGTTTTTGGCCCGTTTGGCCCAACTTTGGGCCAAACCTTTAAAATTAGTGTCCAGTTTTTAATTTTAAATATTTTTCTAAGGTTTTTTTACTGTTTTTATTATTCTCGCACAGTACCGGGCAGACTTAAACTGGTTTGACCGGTTCGGCTGCCGGTTCACGGTTTATCACGATTTTTCGCAGAAAACACATTTTCTGACTCAGAAAAAATCTACTGAGTCCAAAAATCATATTTAAATCCTCAAATTCTCACTCTAAATTCTCGGAACCTAATTTGGGTAATATTAATTACTTAATTAGACAATTAATTTGTTGCGGTTCTTACATATTCAGTCTCCACCACAGTTGTGGTAGAATTTCACTATAGTCAAAGTATTACATACACCAATTCCTTAGGATTCACCCAATCCTATCTGGACACAAAAGTTTCTACCTAAACTTGACTTGGTTATACTAATACCTAAACTCTTTTACACTAAGTGCTTACCCAACTTAGCAAGGGATACATCTCAAGTACAAGACACAAGATAGAAAATTCAACCAAAAGAAATCTGAAATCACTCTTGGCTTTTTTCTCAAGTGTTTCACTCAGTCTTTTCACTCTTAGACTTTTTCTCAATGTCTCTCTTTTAGCCTTTTACCTCTCAAAGAAGATACAGAAAGATATACATTAAAACTGAAATACAAAATAGTAAAACATGAAGGAAATTGATGAATCACATTTTTAACTCTATGCACTGTAATTGTTTTTCATCTTAGCGGAGTGCTCCCTTTAGTGTAGGTGCAATACTTCCAAAACTTCAAACACAGTAGTGAGGTTTCACACATAGCTCTCTTCCTCTCGGGTTCTTTCTCCTTCAACTTCAACAGAAACACTTTTTCTTTTGTACCTTATGCTGAGACATAGTTAGGGTTTCTCTCAAGTCAACTTCTTGGACCTTGAGCTTGCATGGTTCATCCCTTCTCTTTCTTCAATCAACCCCTAAATTAAGGATTTCAACTTTTGAAAGATTTGTTTGACCGAAGACAACATGACAGCAGAAGTGAGCTTACTCAGTGATAATCCCAAATCAAAACCATTGAAAATGTGCTTTGGCTCCAAGTAACTTTGTAGGCTATTGATTTACAGCAGTGAAATTCAGAAACCACTTTCTCCATTTATCCCAAAATGGTGTTGCAGAAATATGAAGAAGAAGCGAAGAAATTAACTTGCATGTAAAATGGAAATAAATCATCTTTATCCTCTGACTTAGCTTAACCTGCTTTGATTAGGGCGATTAGACATTTGCTTTCTTGATTTACTTTTCTCTTTCTTTCTTCTCTGGTGAATGAACCAAGATGAGAAAGCTTTCTCTCTCTTTCTTCTTGAATCTTACTGAATAAAGCTTTGTGAACGTTGGCTTTGGTTGGCTTCAACTTGGATGAATTAGCTTGGCCTTGGATTGGCTTGACTTTCCATTTAACCCAATCAATTTCTTTGTTTCATTTCTTTAGGCTTTGTTTGAGAATTAAAGAACCCACCAACAACCTTTGTTTCTTGGTTCTATTGCTTTGGGCTGCTGCTTCTTTAATTTTTGGCCTGCAAAACTAACTAAAGCAATTAAAACTAATTAGGTGTTTAACCCAATAAATTAATGTTTGTCATCATCATTTAAATTAGTTGTGTTCTCAACTCAATAATCTCTTCCTTGATGATAAACATAGTGTTAAGAGAGATGATCAAAGGGATTGAATTAGATAGAGTTAAAGTACTTCTCTTTAGATGATATCACTTGCTTTTGACTTGCTC
This sequence comes from Arachis ipaensis, assembly GCF_059453495.1. Taxonomy (NCBI): domain Eukaryota; kingdom Viridiplantae; phylum Streptophyta; class Magnoliopsida; order Fabales; family Fabaceae; genus Arachis; species Arachis ipaensis. Next base: position 72,340,309 of record NC_142441.1, read on the forward strand.
CCCCTGAATTTATGCTCTTCTTTAATTTCCTGTTCAGGTATTTTCACAGCATACACAAATTTGTACAAACAGATTTTGGTATGACACTTTTTAATCAATGTAACCAAACACAGAAATCCAATAACACAAGAAGCATCTGTGTCATACTAACTTTATTCAAGCATTAACTAGAATCCAGCCAATGAACTTAAATTTTGATTCCAGTACAAAAATTATTCAAAAACACTTGATTGTGTCATGACCAAACATAGGCAAGGAAGAATTCAAAACAGATCATTTTAATAGCATTTCAAATGCAGAATATGCTAACCAATAACAAAAAAATCATTAAACATTCATAACATTAATCCGCTCTCTTAATATGCTCTCTTTGTTACTCCCCCTTTTGTCATCAAGGGAGAAAATAAGATCAATTTCAAACCTGCAAAAAGCTGTTAAAGTGCAGAGTCCAGATAACTAGATAGAATGAAAGCAAAGTAAAGCATTAGTTAATTGTTTACAGTCATCCGAAATAAGACAAAGTCTAAAACAAACTACAATTGTTCTATGAGACAATTATACAAAAAAAAAATAGAAACCATCAACAAGAGATCTTCTCAAGCATCCGAACCATCCTCCTCAAAATCAGTAGGGTCTTCAAGATCAGTGGCCATAGTGTCATTCTCATGGATTTTGTCAATGAATTTCATGAGAATTGCCACTCTATCTCTTGACTTTCTGAAAAAGTTTTCATGCTTGGCAACCAGTTTTCTCTACTCTTTGCTTAATATAATCAGATGGTTGGATTGAGAGATAAATTCCTGGACCATGTCCTTCACCACTCCATATAGAAGTGATTTATGTCCATTGGAAGCCAAAGTCCCCAAGGCAGACGGAGGATGAGATTCATCAGGCTCATAGTCATCATCATCATCATCAAGAACTACCTTTTCAGTTCGAGTAGGCCCATTTTTCTACTGTTTTACTGAATCATCTCCTTTTAGATATGAGTTTCTATTTTCATATGACTCATTTGACAAGTCAACACTAAAATGTTCAAAAATACAAGTTAAAAATATGCCATAAGAAAGAGCCTTATCTTTCTCACTTCTTATGTAGTCAAACATATGCCTTACCATTAAGTATGCAAAAGAAATTTTAGATTTAGTGAGAATAGCATATAAGACCATAGTATCACAGAAAGATACCCTTTGATATAAACCGCTTTGAGGAAGAATAATGTGGTTCACTATACAATGCAACTGAGCACGAAGATAACCAAGGGCTTTGTGAGTTGGTATAAGACTGATAAACCACTATTTTATGGTTTATCTTATGCTGAATTGAGTGGTTTATATCAATTCTTTACTCACTTATTCATACAAAATGCATGGTTTTACAATTCCTTCCCAAAATTTGTGCTATGATTGAAAACATGCTTCTTTGGACTTATATTTGCTAATATTAATCCTCTCTTATTACCATTCGATGCCTTGATATGTGTGTTAAGTAATTTCAGAGATTACAGGACAGGAATGACTTGGAGGATGGAAAGGAAGCATGCAAAAGTGGAAGGAATACAAGAAACTAAAGGAACTACTAAAGCTGTCCAGCTTGACCTCCTGGCACTCAAATGACCATAACTTGAGCTACAGAGGTCTAAATGATGCAGTTTCAGTTGAGTTGGAAAGCTAACGTCCGGGGCTTCGATTTGATATATAATTTGCCATAGCTGCCGCGAAGCCAGACAACGCGAACACGTGGATTACGCGGATGCGTGACCTGGCAAAAGTGCAATCCGCGCAAACGCGTGGACGACGCCTCCGCGTCACTTTTCGCGACCTGAACGTACCAGAATATGCTGGGGGTGATTTCTGGACTGTTTTTGACCCAGTTTTTGACCCGAAAAACATAGATTAGAGGCTATAAAGTGGGTGAATGCATCCATTCATCATACCAGCTCATAATTCACTTTTCATAATTTAGATGTAGTTTTTAGAGAGAGAGGTTCTCTCCTCTCTCTTAGGATTAAGGATTAGGATTCCTCTTAAAGGATTTAGGATTATTTCTTCTCAATTTCCAGGTTTAATGTTCCTCTTATTTATTTTCTATTTTATTATATACCTTTAATTAATATTTATTTTTCCAATTTAACTTATGCTACATTCATGTTATAATTTTCTTAATTAATATTATTTGAGGTATTTCAGTTTATGATCGTTTTATTCTATTTATGAATGCTTTTAATTTAATTTAGATTTTTTCTTCCTTTTGGCTTTGGTTAAATAATTGGTGACGCTTGAGTTATCAAACTCGAGGTGTTGACTGAAAATTGGAATTCTTCAAGAATTAATTCGAGTTCCGATAACTCTAGTCTTTCCCAAGGAAAGACTAGGACTTGAGGATTCAAAATTAATTCATCCACTTAACTTACCTTCATAGTTAGAGGTTAACAAAGTGGGAGAAAAATCCAATTCTCATCACAATCGATAAGGATAACTAGGATAGGACTTCCAGTTCTTATACCTTGCCAAGAGTTTTATTAGATATTAATTTATTAATTTCTGCAATTTACTTTCTTGCCATTTACTATTATTGCTCTTTATCTTATACATTAAAAACCCCCAATTTACAAGATCCATAGCCAATAATAAGTCATACCTCCCTGCAATTCCTTGAGAAGACGACCCGAGGTTTAAATACTCGGTTATCAATTTTATTGGATTTGCTTAAGTGACAACCAAACGTTTGTACGAAAGGGATTCCTTGCCGGTTTAGAAGCTATACTTGCAACGAGGATTTATTTTTAGAAAATTCTAGATCACGCAGGAATTCAGTTCGTCAAAATGGCGCCGTTGCCGGGGAATTGCAAACGTGTGCCTTATTATTGGTTATTGTAAATATTTGCTTTTTACCTGTTTATTTGTCTTTATTTTTGTTTTTATTTTTGCTTTTTCGTAAATTAAGAGGTTATTAGTTTTTATTTAGTTATTAAAAATTTTTCAAAAATTTTTTTTTTGTGTTTATCTTGATCTTCAAGTTGTTCTTCGTGTTCATTTTGACCTTCAAGTTGTTCTTAGTTGTTTTCTTCATCCTGATCTAAAAATTTTAAGTTTGGTGTCATTTTATTGTTTTTCTCTTTCCTCATTAAATTCAAAAATTCAAAATTTAAAACTCAAATTTCAAATTTCAAATTTCAATTTTCAAAATTCAAATTTAAAAATTTAAAATTCAAATCTTTTTTTCAAAAAAATCATATCTTTTTCAAAATCTTATCTTATCTTATTTCAAAAAATCAAATTTCAAATTTCAATATTTAAATTCCAAAATTCAAAATCCAAATTTAAAATTTTAAATTCAAAATTTTAAAAATCAAACATTTTCAAAATTTAAATCTTTTTCAAATTTTTATCTTATACTGTTGATTTTTTCAAAATTTAAATTTCAATAACCTTTTAATTTCAATTTGTTTTTATTTTCGTTTTTAATTTTTATTTGCTATCATGAGTTCTCACCCCATCGCTATGAGTCTGGTTACAATTATGTTGCAGGAAGAAGAAATTACAATGAGAACAAGCATCAAGGTTGGAACAATCAAAGATGGGAGGAGCCACAAGGATTTGATCAATCCTCTTGGCGACAACCACCTCCAATGGACTATCAACAACCACCACCATATGCCTATGAACCCTTTCCTCAACTTGACTTTGGACCACCATACTCACAAGTCCCTTTCCACCAATCACCTCCATATGACCCTAACCCATATCCACCCTACCAACCACATTATGAGCCATATGAACCATATCTAGAACCACCCCAATTTCAACCCAATTACTCCCAGGAGCCACCACCTCCATATACACCATGTCCATATCCATCTACCCAAGAGCCATATGATCCTAATCATACGATCCAAGTGGAACAAGAATCAAGGGATCATCTCAAGGAATCAGCGGATCGATTTCATGCAACTCTATATCAACTAAATCAAGCGATAAATCAATTAGCTTCCCAACGCTCGGACACTCAAGGTGCTCCCATGGCTACATGTGAAGAATCAATAAAAGAGCGTAGCATAAAGGAGACACTAGAAACTCCAATGGACAATGAGGAACATACTTTTGTACTGGAACAAGTGGAGGAAGCTGTAATTATCGAAGAAGAAGAATTAGTTGAAGACTTAGGAGATGCTGAACCTCCATGGGAAAGTCAAGTTATAAAGCCTCTTTCAAGGATGTTTGAAATTGATGTTGAGGAGGGTGTACAACCTCCAAGGCATATCATAGTTGAAGACTTTGAAGGGGATGATCAAGAGATGGATTCCATCATTGATGAATTCTTATCTACATTTGAATCCTCTCCCATTGGACTTGACATGGAGATTAAAGGAGAAGAAGTACAGCCTCCCATGCCCTTGGTGAGCAATGAAGAAGAGATTGAATTAGAAGAAAGCTACCAAGAGGAAGAGGTTGATATTGAAAAAACTTGTAAAGAGGTGGAAGTTGTCAGAGAAGAGCACAAGGGAGTGGAGCCTGCAAATTCATTAGAAATACTTCCCCCTAAGTTTCCATCATCCTTCACAACATTCAAGTGGGTAAAATTCATATTCCTTAGCTTTCTAATTCCACTTGAATATGGGCTACTGGAGACGGATGGTCAACTTAGAGCTCTTTGTGGCATCAAGAGTAAGAGAAAGATGGTCAGTGGTAAGAATTGTCCTGCAAGGTTCATTATGGTTGGAAGCTTTAAGTTTAAACGCAAAGGTTGGTGTAGAGCTCAATTGAATGGATCTAGGAAGTTGTTTGGACGCTTCACTGAGAATTCTAAAGATGAACCACCCGGATGGAATCATGATAATCAACTTGAAGACGGGTGTAGAAACAAGATTTGGGATCCCGGAGGCCATTGGAAGTCCAAACATTGGTGGGGATTCAAGGATCAGTACAAGCTCATAATTCATAATTTTTAGTTTTAGATGTAGTTTTTAGAATTAGGATTCCTCTCAGTTTATGGTTAATTCTCAATTTCAAGTTCAATGTTCTTCAATTTATATTTCTCTTCTACTTTTAGATACTCTAATACTTTTATTTGTTAATTACTTATGTTGCCCATTTGATTTATGAATCTTTCCATGTTAGGACTTAAATTTATGTTTAAATGCAATTTGAGGTATTTTAGATTTATGATTGTTTTATTCTATTTAAGATTGCTTTTAATTTAATTTAGATATTTTCTTCCTTTTGGCTTTGGTTAAGTAATTGGTAACACTTGAGTTGTCAAACTCAGTAGTGGTTGAAATTGGCAGATTACTAATTGATCTAGATCGCTCTAAAGCTAGTCTTCCCACGGGGATTGACTAGGACTTGAGGATCAAGCTAATTAGTCCACTTGACTTAACTAAGTGGGATTAAAACCCAATTCTCATCACACCTGATAAGGATAACTAGGATAGAAATTCCAAATTCTAATACCTTGCCAAGAGATTTTATTATTATTAATTTATTTTTCTTGTCATTTAAATTACTTGCTCCTTATTTCAAAAGCCCCCAATTTACAAAACTCATAACCAATAATAAGAACATACCTCCCTGCAATTCCTTGAGAAGACGACCCGAGGTTTGAATACTTTGGTTATAAATTTTAAAGGGGTTTGTTACTTGTGACAACCAAAACGTTTGTACGAAAGGATTTTCTGTTGGTTTAGAATCTATACTTACAACGCGATTACTCTTATTCTTTACCGATAGAAAATCAGTTCGTCAAAATGGCGCGTTGCCGGGGACTCCCCAATTGTCCAACTTAAGGACTTTAACTAAAAGTGCTAGGTGGGAGACAACCCACCATGGTATGATCGTTCATTTTCTTCCATTTTGATTTTATTTCGTTTTGTTTGTTTTTGAGTTTTGATTGGACTTGGAATCATGCATAACATTCATATTAGCATTGCATTCTGCATACTGCATTATATAAAAAAAATATATTTCGCACACGACGCGACAACGTCGACGACGCATCCGCGTCATATGTGCGTTGGGAAGAAAACAAGATTGAACAGAGAGTCACGAGAAAGCGTGGCTGGAGGCGTGCCTTTGGCACAAATTTCCCCACGCGACCGCATCGCTGACGCGTCCGCGTCATGTGGGAAATATGCCTCCCACGCGTCCGCGTCAACCACGCGAACGCGTGACCTGAAAATCGGCTTAAAAAGGGGTGCATGGCCGAAAGTTGTGATGGAGTGGGGCTGGAACCGCGCTAGAAGCACAAGCCCCACCACGCGAACGCGTGCCCTACGTGTCCGCATCGCTTTTCAAAAATGGCCATTCACGCGATCGCGTTAACCACGCGACCGCGTCACCCAGATTTTTGGCAAAATGCATTTCAAACAGAGAGTTGCGCGACCGCGAGGCTGCACTCGCGCTAATGGCACAAATCACTCCACGCGAATGCATGACCCACGCGTCCGCATCACTTCATAGAAGCGCTATCCGCGTGAGCGCGTGACCCATGCGCTCGCGTCGCCTGCGTTGCACAGCTTACCCAAATCAGCGCCAAAAATCTTATCTTTTCTTCCTCAATCCTAATTTTCCTCCCTCCTTTCTTACTTACTTCTTCTTCCCTTCTCTTCCCTTCTTATTCCTCTTATCTTTCATTTTATTTTATTTTAATTCATTTTCATACTTTCATTCATTACATTTTAATTTAGTGCATATTTTTATTTTTCTTTTCTAAATTCATTATTTTTTTATTGGTGTTTCATTTTCTTATTCAACTGTTACATCTTTTCTTGAATTATTCTGGTGCTTCATGACTTGTTTTATTCTGATTGGGTATTATCAATTATATGTCAATGCTAATTTTTATAATACTGGTATTCCTTTTGCATTGACATGAATTTATATTGTCTTTCATTACCCACACTTTTCTCCCATTTGTTGCAACTTTTGCACCACTGGTATGCCATTTGCTTCCACTATTTTCTCACTTGTATGTTGTAGCTACCATGTAATTGAGACCCTTATCATTTGGCATTAACCCACCCATAGTTCATTTATTTTCTTATCTTTATTTCTGGGTTACTCTTCTTCCCTTTTTCTTTCAGGATGGCCACCCGGAAGGGAACCGGAAGACGTTTACATGGGAAGACAAACAATTCCATCTGCAAAATCTTTAGAGAAAAGCATCAGTTGGAGCCACCCATCCACTTGTACATCTTAGCATGCACCGAGGATGGTGCAATCTTTAAGTGTGGGGAGGTCAATACCGATCTCCATGGGTTAGTTACTCTTCTATCTCAATACCAATGGTATATTTTCCTTGTTAGTTGTTGCATTTGCATGTTTAATTGCATGATTATTTGATTTTGTGCATATTTTACCACTTGGTTGAAGTAATATTTTCTTTTTCAAGAAACCTTTTAGAGCATTTCACTAATTTGAATAAAATTTAATGTTACACTTGTTTGAAGAAATATTATACTGGAACATGGTTTAGAGCTCGAACACACAAAACCTGTGAGATTTTTGAGCCTATTTGAATTAGTTGCATTTTACCAACCAATATTTTATTTTTGGTGTGTGTTTTTCTCTCTAAAATTGTGATCTTTGTCTTGCTTAATTCTATATTTCCATGGTTTGATGTATGCATACACTTACATGATTGAGGCCTTTGTTTCACTGAGCTTACATACCCATATGGCCTTACCCTTTTCATTATTCTTTGCAAAACCAATTTTGAGCCTATTTTACCCCTTTGTTCTTTACTTTAGCACATCATTAACTCTAAGCGAAAAACAATAATGTCCTTAATTTGAATCCTTGGTTAGCTTAGACTAGTGAGAGTGCTTATGATTTAAGTGTGGGGAAAGTTGAATTTGGAAACATTTGGTTTGAGAATTGAGTATGTTAGAATTTTCTGAAATGTGAAAAAAAATGTTTAGGACATGATTCATGCATCCAATAATTTAATCATATGCATTGAGAAAAATAAAAGAAAAGAAAAAAATAAATATATATATATATATATATATATATATATATATATATATATATATAAAAGAGAGAAAAGAAAAATAGCAAATAAGAAAAAGGGGACAAAATTCCCCAAAGTAAGTGGTGAAAGCAATGCATATGTACTGTACTTGAAATTAGAATGCATAAATATGTGGAAAACATGGTTAATGGATAGTTAGATGTGGTATTATGATTACATGGATTGTCTTAAGTTAGGTGGGAAAAGTTTAAGTTAATTAAGGATTCAGATTTTAGTCCACTTGGCCAAATACAATCCTACCTTGAACCTAACCCCATTACAACCCTTAAAAGACCTCTTGATATGTGTATCTGTGCATTAAATTTTTGTTGATTATTAGACGAAGAGCAAGCCTTAGAAAGCAAGGTTAGTAGAGAATTGAGAGAATTGAAACCTTAAACACATGAGTGATTAGAGTGTATACACTTCCGGTGAGGGTTCGATGCTCGATTCTTTGTTTCCGGCTTTCATGAGCTATTTTCTTCTGCAAGTCTATTTGTACTTCGTTTTTATAATTTGAATTAGTGAAATCCAGTTCATGTTTGTTCTTGAAAGGTTTATTTACTTTTCACCAAGTTGGTAGAAACATTTTGTATTTAGTTGCATTCATATAGATAGGATTGCATTTCATACATTTTACCATTCCTCTTCACTCTTTTATAGTTTCTCTTGAGCTTAGCATGAGGACATGCTAATGTTTAAGTGTGGGGAGATTAATAAATCACTATTTTATGGTTTATCTTATGCTCAATTGAGTGGTTTATATCAATTCTTTACTCACTTATTCATACAAAATGCATGGTTTTACAATTCCTTCCCAGAATTTGTGCTATGATTGAAAACATGCTTCTTTGGACTTATATTTGCTAATATTAATCCTCTCTTATTACCATTCGATGCCTTGATATGTGTGTTAAGTGATTTCATAGATTACAGGACAGGAATGGCTTGGAGGATGGAAAGGAAACATGCAAAAATAGAAGGAATACAAGAAACTGAAGGAACTGCTAAAGCTGTCCAGCCTGACCTCTTGGCACTCAAACGACCATAACTTGAGCTACAGAAGACCAAATGACGAGCTTTCAGTTGCGTTGAAAAGCTAACGTCTGGCGCTTCGATTTGATATATAATTTGCCATAGCTTCCTCGAAGCCAGGCAATGCGAACGCGTGGATCACGCGGACACGTGACCTGGCAAAAGTGTAATCCGCGCAAACGCGTGGACGACGCCTCCGCGTCACTTTGCCGCGACCTGGACGTACTAGAATATGCTGGGAGTGATTTTTGGGCTGGTTTTGACCCAGTTTTTGGCCCGAAAAACACAGATTAGAGGCTATAAAGTGGGTGAATGCATCCATTCATCATACCAGCTCATAATTCACTTTTCATAATTTAGATGTAGTTTTTAGAGAGAGAGAGGTTCTCTCCTCTCTCTTAGGATTAAGGATTAGGATTTCTCTTAAAGGATTTAGGATTATTTCTTCTCAATTTCTAGGTTTAATGTTCCTCTTATTTATTTTCTATTTTATTATATACCTTTAATTAATATTTATCTTTCCAATTTAACTTATGCTACATTCATGTTATAATTTTCTTAATTAATATTATTTGAGGTATTTCAGTTTATGATCGTTTTATTCTATTTATGAATGCTTTTAATTTAATTTAGATATTTTCTTCCTTTTGGCTTTGGTTAAATAATTGGTGATGCTTGAGTTATCAAACTCGAGGTGTTGACTGAAAATTGGAATTCTTCAAGAATTAATTCGAGTTCCGATAACTCTAGTCTTTCCCAAGGAAAGACTAGGACTTAAGGATTCAAAATTAATTCATCCACTTAACTTACCTTCATAGTTAGAGGTTAACAAAGTGGGAGAAAAATCCAATTCTCATCACAATCGATAAGGATAACTAGGATAGGACTTCCAGTTCTTATACCTTGCCAAGAGTTTTATTAGATATTAATTTATTAATTTCTGTAATTTACTTTCTTGCCATTTACTATTATTGCTCTTTATCTTATACATTAAAAACCCCCAATTTATAAGATCCATAGCCAATAATAAGTCATACCTCCCTGCAATTCCTTGAGAAGACGACCCGAGGTTTAAATACTCGGTTATCAATTTTATTGGGTTTGCTTAAGTGACAACCAAACGTTTGTACGAAAGGGATTCCTTGCCGGTTTAGAAGCTATACTTGTAACGAGGATTTATTTTTAGAAAATTCTAGATCGCACAGGAATTCAGTTCGTCAAAGACCATCAATGAGAGAGATGTTTTTACACACAACTTCCAGAGCATCTTTATAGGAAACACCTAATCCCTCATCCCATTTGCCAGAGGTATAAGCACAAACACCAACATAAGTGTATTTAAGAGCGTCACTTATGGATTCCTCATTCAAAACAAGATCACGACCTTTCACATATGAGTGAATCTTGTTCTTATGGTAGGTCATATTTGCATAGAACTCTCTAACTAAGACTGGATAGACAGGTTTTTTGATTTTGAAAAGATGGTCCCAGTCTAGAAATTGAAGATTATCAGCAGAAACAAAACCTTTTCTTTTCAGGGTTGGTAAATCAGACAGAAAAATTGGACAGATGGTACGATGAAGAACAACATCCTCATAAAAGTCATTGTTCATGGAAGACCGAAAACGATGAGAGTTGTAGTTAGAGTGAGATGTCATAAATTGTGATTTGTGTTCAAAAGGATCACTGGAATGCTCCTTAACCAATTTGAGAAGGATATGAGGGTTACCTCTTTGACGATGTTGAGTAGCTGACCTAGGCTTTGGTCTGATGGTTCGGGCACATGCTCCTCAGCAGTAGGACGCTTCCTCTTCAAAGTGCTTGGCCGAGAGGGAGCACTGGGTGGAGCCATCGGTTTGGGAGATGAAGGATACTTTGGAGTTGTTTTGGTATGTGCCATTGGATCGGTGCGAGGAAAAGAGGTTGGAGGAGAGGGTAATGGTGTAAAAGTACGATCTTTGGAGCGAAGAGAAGTTATAGGTTTATCAGGGAGTTTGAATTTTTTGGCCTTGGGACTCTTTTGAATAATAGGTTTCTTCCTCATTGGTGTGGAACAAGGGTTTTGCACAAACAAGACACTAATGATAGTGGGGAGGAATCGAAGAGGTTGTGAAAGGAGTTATGAAGAGAGAAGTTTGGTAACTGCAACAAGAAAAAGGATTTCTTGAAAACATGCAACTGCATCACCTAGGACTAGACCTTGAAAAGACTCGAGATCATTCAAAAAAAGTTGATTTGATTTTATTAAAAAATAAAATACTAGGTAAAATAAAACTATTGTTAAAATGAAACCTTTTTCACTAAAAGACAAAATATAAAGTCACACATGGATGATATAACACTCATTTGGCCCAGAGATGATAAAATTTAAGGAAATATATTAGATCATGAGAACTCTGAACGGAAAGATTGGCCCAGAATATTTAGAACTTGCCATTGAGCCCAGAAATTTATATTCAGGATGATGGTTCTTCACTTGTCCAGAATTGTCTCTTCCCAACCTAAGAGACAAAACTTCAACAAACACATCAGCAAGTTTCAAATAAGGAATCATAACTTAGAATGCCTAGATTAGTTCTTAATTTACTAAATCTGTCCTCAGCTAGAGGTTTGGTAAAAATATCAGCTAATTGATCCTCTGATTTAACAAATTGAATGCTAATATTTCCTTTTTGAACATGTTCCCTTATTGAGTGAAACCTCACTTCAATATGTTTAGTTCTTGAGTGCAACACTGGATTTTTGGAAATATTTATAGCACTCATATTGTCACACAACAAGGGAATGTTATCAGCATTTAATTTATAATCAGCAAGTTGAGTTTTCAACCAAAGAAGCTGAGAACAACAAGAAGAGGCAGCAATATACTCAGCCTTAGCAGTGGATAGAGCCACTGTAGACTGCTTCTTACTGGACAAGACATTTAAGGACTTTCCAAGAAAACAGCAAATGCCTGATGTACTTCTTCTATTAACTCTATCTCCGGCAAAGTCTGCATCAAATAACCAATTGCAGAAAACTCATTAGTCTTGGGATACCATAAACCAAATTTCGATGTGCCATGAACATATCTAATAATCTTTTTAATTGCAAAAAGATGTGATTCTTTCGGTTTTGATTGGAATCTGGAACACATTCCAACACTTTGCACAATATCAGGTCTAGAAGATGTTAGGTACATAAGAGATCTAATCATTCCTCTATACCTAGTCTCATCAACATCTTTTTCAATTTCACCTTTTTCTAACTTTGAGTTAGGGTGCATAGGTGTTCCCATGGGTTTGACATTTTCCATACCAAATTTCTTAACTAATTCATTGGCATACTTCTCTTGATGAATAAAAATTCCATTTTTAGTTTGCTTTATTTGAAGCCCAATAAAGAAATTAAGTTCACCCATCATATTCATATCAAATTCACTTGTCATGAATTTTTTAAATTCAATACAAAGGGTTTCATTAGCTGATCCAAATATAATATCATCAACATAAATTTGGACTAAAATAAAAGAATTATTACAATTTTCAATAAATAGAGTAGTGTCCGTGGTGCCTCTTTAAAATCCATTTTTCAAGAGAAAAGAACTAAGTCTTTCATACCAAGCCCTAGGTGCTTGTCTTAGTCCATAAAGAGCTTTTGAAAGTTTAAAAATATAATTGGGAAGTTTGTTATTTTCAAAACCAGGTGGCTGAGCCACATACACTTCTCTATCTACTACACCATTCAAAAATACACATTTCACATCCATTTGAAACAGTTTGAAACCACAATAAACAACATAAGCAAGGAGAAGTCTTATGGCTTCCATTCGGCCAACAGGGGCAAAGGATTCATCAAACTCTATACCTTTCTCTTGATCATATCCTTATGCCACCAATCTTGCTTTGTTTCTAGTTATGCTTCCATCTTCACCCCAACTTGTTTCTGAGGATCCACTTGGTGCCGATCACTTTCTTTTCATTTGACTTTGGAACAAGGGTCCAAACTTGATTCTTTTAAATTCATGAAGCTCTTCTCTCATGGCTTTGACCCAAAAGGAGTCTTCAAGAGCTTTCTTGATGTTTTGTGGCTCTATTTGAGATAGAAAAGCCATGTTTGATTCTTCAATTACTTTTCTAGTGGATGATCGAGTTTTGACACCTTGTGACAGCTCCCAAATTACAAATTCTTGTGGATAATTCTTTAAAAATCTCCACTCACGAGGTCTAGTGAACTTTGGAACAGATTCAGTTACTGAGGGATCCAAGGAACTTGCATTTTCATGAAGTTCGCCTGATTCAGAAGACAAAACAGAATTGTCTCCTGCTAAATCTCTAGCTGTAGCAGTTTTAAGTTCAGGCTGTTTAGAATTTTCTTTTTCTTGATTTTAGGCTTCTCCATTATTGCCTTCAACCTGATTTTCTATATTACAATCTTCTAAGATATTTTAAACCAAGTTAGTGTAAGACCCAAAATCTTTGAAAAGTCTTATTATGATCAAGTCTCAAATCATATGGTTATTTATAGCCTTAATTTCAGAGATTATTTTATTAAGGATAATTAAGGCAAGTTTTGATTTATTGAACTTGAGATAAGTTATGATTTTTATCCAATTTTATAATTATTGGATTATTTTCTATATTTCAGGTATAAGGCTGATAGTTATGAAATAATAAAGATTTTATATGATTTGGACTAGATAAGTAATATTTTAAATATTAATACTGCTACTTTGGAAAAATAAAGGGGTTTAATTATATTATTTCTAATTATTTTGATTTGGGCATTTTATGGAAAATAATTTGTGAAATTGATGAGCAAATAGTATTTTCTATATATAATTAGTGTTGGATTTAATTTGGGTTTCAATTACTAGATTATTCCCAATTTCATTTGAAATTACCATTTTACCCCTAACCCAAATTTTCAAAATAATGAAACCCTAATTCCCCAAACCTAGCCGCCGCAGCCCATTCCCCCAAATGAGGCAGCAGCCTCATCCTCCCTCAGCCTAGCAACACACACTCGAGCTGCAGCAGAAGCCTCCAACCCTTCTCCCCCCAAAACGCACACACACACCCACAGAGGAGAGTGCGCCGGCCAGGAGGGTTACTGTCGCCGCCAGCTGGTCACCGTCGATACCATCACTGGCGTCGTTGCCAGCCGTGCCACCAGGGGAAGCGATCGGGCAGAAAGGGGGAAACAAGGGAAGGGACCGCGGAGAAGGGAAGAGAGAGGAAGAGCTCGCGTCGGAGAGAGAGAGAGAGAGGGAGCTCGTACCTCACCGCCGGCGCCCATGGAGCCACGAGATCTCGCCGTCGTCGCCGACCGTTATTGCACCGCGTCAGAACAGAAATGCGAATGAAAGGAAGTGCAAGACACCACCACAGACGAAGAAGAAAGGGGCGCGCGCGGAAGAGGTGAAGCTGTCGCTGTCACCGTCGCGGGTGGGATCGTCGCCGTGCCTGGTTCCCGTTGCGGCTGGACTTCGACCGCCGCCGTTCCTGTTGCCGCCAAGCATAGGTTAGCACTGCCAGAGCTCCTGCCACCATGGGGACCGTGAAAGGAGGAAGGAGAAGTTGTTTCCGTTACAGCCACTCCCGGAGGAGAAGTCAACCGCGCCGCCGCGCCTAGCTGCCGGAAACGCCATTGCTGTCGCTAGACGGCTTTGTCGGTAAGGATTTTTAAGCTGGTTCTCCTTTCTGTTGAGCTTCTGGGAACTTCATTGTCGCTGCATGTTGTTCAGGTCCCTGCTGCCGCTTGAGGTGGCTGCCGGGCTGCAGCCGAACCGGTTCGGAGACCGTCGCTATTCGGTTCAGCCATTCTCCCTCGGTCTTGGTAAGCGTTTTGGTTCGAGGAGCCTTTTGTCGCTGTTCTGATAATTTCGGCTGAGGCGTTGTAGCGTTATTTGTCACAGGGTTGTATATCGATGCTTGTGTGTCGTGCTCGGTGTTCGCGGCTGCTTCGTTTCGCTAACTCAGTAAGTAATTTATGTTTCGAAAAGCCTCGCGTTAGTATTCGGTTGTGTTTGGTTAATGAATATGAGTTTTGGTAACGTGGGGTCGTTCCTGATTGTTATATGCTGCAATTAGTGTTGCTATGGTTACCGCGGGAGTATCTTAGAGCCGAGGTTGCGGTTGTTGGTGATCCCGGTTTAAGAGAGGAGGTTCCTGTGAAGCGTTTGGGTTATGGAATTGCGTTCTAAGGTAGGGGCGCTTTCCGAAAACTACAGTTTATTATTGGAATTATTACATATGGATACTGATGTGAGATATGGTGTAATTAGTGATTGTATCTGCCTTATGTATTATTTGATTGACTCGAATGACTATGGATGTTGGTTTGGCCGAATTGTTGTGTGGCTTGTGAAATGTAATGTTTGAAGTTGATTCTTTAAATATTTGAAATGAGTTTAATCCGTTGAGGATTGGTTTGAATTGAGTCAATTATTTTGATGATGTGAAAGATAGAATGCTCTTGAAATTCAGCCTGGGTTGCTTTAATTGCTCTGGTTTTGATAAATGATTTATTGCTGAACCGATTCTTTAAAGCTTTACAAATGAGTTAAATCGGTTGATATTGAGTTGATTTTTGAAATGGTTTCCTTGAGGTATGCCATTGAGGCGACTGTTGGATTTAGCTTGTTTTGAATTGATTTCTGGTTTTGAGCTGTTGAAAAGGAATGAGAAACGGTTTAGTTGGGACCCGAACCGGGTGGCAAAAGTCCAAGTTTTAGGGGAGGTGCTGCCGAAATTTCTACAAAATCCTACTCTTGTTTGTAAAGTTATTTAAAAAGGGTTGGATTTGAGAAATTGTATTAATTGATTTATTAAGAGAATATTTATGTTTTCAAGCTTAATCTATTTAATGAACTTTATGCGTTGAGTTCAGCTTATTTAGAAACGAACTATTTGTACAGTTTGAATCACTGAAGGAAAGAATGATGCTCTAATATTGATTTCAATATAAAAAGGAGCTTTTAGTGATTTTAAAGGAATTTAGATTTTTGATTGAGTAATCAAGTTTGAGGCATTTTGGAAGAGTTAGAAAAATGGGTTCCAAAAAGAAACCTGAAAGTGGTTTGATTCAAATGAACCGGTTCCGTTTCAAATGAGTTGATTTTTGGACCGAGTTGGAACTTGTGATTTTGTATGATCGGTTTCATAATAAATTCAGTTTTATTTACTTGAACCGGGAATCTATGATTTTAAAGGTTTCAATGAATTTTAAGGAATTTATATAAGTTGACCTTCCCTAAAGACTTGGGACTCTGCCGAGGAACCTTGTTATAAAATCCCATTGTGGGATGGGCGATTTTGATTGTTCCCAAATTGAATCTTTAACTTCCCATGGTTTTGGAAGTCTTGGAATGAGGATGCTGAGAGCGGCTTTGTTTTAAAAAGGGAACTCACTTTGAGTAAATTTGGCTTATGAGCCTGAGATGATTTGAGAAATGAGATTTCTAAAGCCAAGGCTGAAAAGAGTTGAAACTTGATTTCAAAGTGAAATGAATTGAGAAAATGATTTATGGCTTAAATGCTGATTTCATAAATCTGATGATTTTGAATGGTGGAAGTGCTGTTTTATTATGAGCCGGAATGGCTATGTATGATTATGAATATTGACTGGTTTTGGATTGAACCGTGAGCCGGAATGGCTGTGTGTGATTATCAATATTGATTGGTTCTGGATTGAACCGTGAGCCGGAATGGCTGTGTATGATATGAATATTGGCTGGTTCTGGAATGAACCGTGAGCCGGATGGCTGAGATGGATGTTGATCCATGGATGAGATTGATTGCATGTTTATGCTGAATCATTGATAATTGTGATTTTTGCACTTCCACTATCTGAGATACGAGTTTCCCTGGGTAGTAGCAGTGGCTAGCCACCACGTGCTCCAGGTTGAGACTTGATACTCTGTTGACCCTATGTCGTAAGTGTGGCCGGGCACTGTGAAAGCCCCGGATGAGCTCGCCCCCATAAATATTCACCAGTGATGGTGATGGATAAATATTCACCAGTGAGGGTGATGGATATGGATCATGATTATGATCAAGTTTATGATGAGTATAACTCGAGTTGGGGATGCACGACAGAGGGACAGTCCAATGGTTAGCTACCAGGACTTGTCGGGTTGGCTCTATAACCGACAGATGATATCATCAGCTACTAGGGACAGGCATGCATCATGTGCATTTATGTGACATTGTTTGGGTGTGCATATTATACTTGGTTTGCCTATGTGATTAATTGCTAATCGTTCCACTTGTAATAACTGTTTGTTTGTGCTTGCATCTTCCTATTTGTGTTTGCTACTGGGACTCTGTTGGACTGTGGTGATTGGTTGATGGTTGGATTGTTTGGGCCTAGGGCCGTGGTTGGAATGAGATGAACCGATGGTTGATTTCGTTTTTGTGTTGCTGGTTTGGAATAAGATATGAAAGGCTATTTTGTTTCAGTATAGATAAACCGTTTTGAAAGGCTTTTGGGTTTTTGAGAATTTAACGGTTCTTCTTTCCGAAAAGATTTCCGACTTTACTTCTATTGTAAACCGTTGTTTTTGAAAAGAGGCATAAGACGGTTATGAATCACTGGTGCGGTTATCTTCATGTGTCCTATTACAGTAATTCCCAAAAACCCTCTACTGAGAACCCTTTCGAGGATGATGTTCTCACCCCCCTACATTTTTCCCCTTTCAGGATTTGGGCGCAGAAGTTACGAAGAGCTTATTTAATTATTGTTGTGATGCTCTGTATTGTTTTAGTTATGATTTACTGCACCCTCGCCTTTATCTTGATATAATCTGTAAGAGGGATAGGAATCGTATTGGATTATGTTTGTAATATTATTTATATATATTTATGTATATATATGGATGTACTCTTTATGGGTTGTTGTAAGTTGAATGGTATTTATGGATGTACGTTATCGAACGAAAGTATCTTTGGGAGCGGTATTGCGGTTTAAAGTTTTAAACAGGCTCATATTTTAGTATTAAATAGTATAAGTGTCGTCGTAATGTCCGAGCCATCAGAGTTACGCAGCCGGAAGCGTGAGCTTTGGTAGTTAGGGTATTACAGTTAGTATCACAAAAAGTAACATGTATGGACTCCTCAATAATTCTAGCATCTTGATGATAAACTCTACATGCTTTGCTAGTGGTGGAATATCCTACAAATAAACACTCATATGCCTTTGGATCAAATTTTTCTAGATTTTCTTTGTTATTTATGACAAAATATTTGCATCCAAAGATATGTAGATAATTCAGATTTGGTGGATGACCTTTCCAAAGTTCATAAGAAATTTTCTTCAAAAATTTTCTTATAATTGTTCTACTTAAAATATGGCAAGCCGTGTTAACAGCTTCAGCCCATAGGAATTTTAGAACATTACTTTCACAAAGCATAGCTCTTGTCATTTCTTGAATACTTCTGTTTCTTCTTTCAACAACACCATTTTGTTGTGGCGTTCTTGGACAAGAAAAAATATGTGATATTCCAAATTTCTCGCAAAAAGATTCAAAAGATTAATTTTCAAATTCAGTACCATGATCACTTCTAATTAAGGCAATCTTTAAATCTTTTTCATTTTGAATTATTTTGCTAAAAACTTCAAAAGTCGAGAAGGCATCATCTTTGTGTGCAAGAAATAAAATCCAGCCAAATCTTGAGTAGTCATCCATAATTACCAAACCATAATGTTTGCCACCCAAACTTTGAGTTCTTGTTGGACCAAATAAATTAATATGTAGCAACTCAAGTGGTGTTTTAGCGGAGATGTCTTCCTTTGATTTAAAAGAGTTTTTAGTTTGTTTTTCCATTTGACATGCATCATATGTGATGTCCTTGTCAAATTTTATCAAAGGAAGACATCTTACTAGACCTCTCTTTACAAGCTTATTTATTTGAAACATGCTAGCATGACCCAATCTTTTATGCCATAGCCACTTTTCAGATTTTTTGGAATGAAAACAGGCTACATTTTGATTATTTGGTTCATCAAGAGTGAGATCATACATATTATCACATCGATTTGCTACAAATAGCACTTCATTAGATTTTTCATTCACCAGTCAGCATTCTAATCTTTTGAATATTATCAAGTAACGCAAGTTACACAGCCGACTAATGCTCAAAAGATTATGCCTCAAACCATCAACCAAAAAGACATCATCAATAAAGGTAGAATAATTTTTACCTACTTTTCCAACTGCTATAATTTTGCCCTTACCATCATCTCCAAAGGTCACAAACCCTTCATCATACTTGTTGAGTTTGATGAAGAATGTTGACCTTTCCGTCATGTGTCTAGAACATCCGCCATCCAAGTACCACATGTCTTTCTTCTTCTTGGATGCTAGGCAAATCTGCATACAATCTCAAGTAATCTTAGATATCTAAATTAATTTGGATCCTTTGAAGTTAATCCACCTTGGTTGGCCAAGTACATTAAAATCACAAACAACATTGTAAGTTTGGTTCCCTACTCTTCTTTTTTCAAAAAAGTATTGTAAGTAAGAGTGACCAATTTTTTTATAAATAAAAAAATGATTTTCTGGTGCATGTTGCTAAAATTGATTTAAGTTTTGATGCTGGAAATGATCAAAAGAGTGAGGCTTTCTAGTTTTTGAAAAAGATGCATTTCTTTTGATAAAATTATTTTTATTATTAGCATCTCTTTTTGCAAAAAGCACTCAGACCGAAATTTTTGAAAGCATAAGGGCTTCTTGAATGAGAGGTTCTTTTGTAAAACTATGGTTTTTTGAAAACAACCTCATTGTTTGAGACATATCCCAGACCCGACTTATTTAATGTAGGTTCGGTTCTTGAAGATAATGAAGTTTCATCAAAATAGAATTTTTCAAATTCCTCTTCATAGGTGGGAACATATCCAAGACCAGATTTGTTAATAGTGGATTTTGTTTTTGAAGAAGAGGCCATGAATTTTGTAGAAGAATTTTCAAAAACTGTACTCTCTTTTGTCGCATAACCTAAACCAGATTTTTCAAACAATGGTCTTTGATCTATAAGTAATTTGTTCAAGTTACTAGAACTGTGAGCAAATCTTACTAAATCATTATTCAATCTTTTAATCATTTTATTTAGCCTTTCATTTTCAGCAACAAGTTCTTGTGAGAGATCCACAATGCACTTTACTTTAAGTCTTTCAATTTTAGATTTTAGAAACCTATTTTCTTCAATAAGGTCCATTGCACATTCTATTTCTTTCGCTTTTTCTTTTAAAAAATCATTTTCTGCCTTCAACATCTCATTTTCAGATTTACATTTATTATATTTTTTAACAACTTTTCAGAATGATGGGTAAGATCATCTACAATAGCGTGTTAATCATCCATAGATAGATCATAGTAATTTACCTCTTCCAGTTGATCTTCACCAGCCATGAAGCAGACTTGGGCTTCGTATTCAGAGTCCTCTTCCTCATCTGAATCGTTCTCAAGATCCTCCTAAGATGTCATGAGCACTCTCTTCTTTTCTTTCTTCCATTTTTCTTCCTTCTTGAGCTTTGGACAATTGTACTTAAAGTGTCCAGCCTCCTTGCAATTGTGGCATATCACTTTACTCAAGTCCTTCTTTTATTCCTTTGAGCTTGAGCCCTTGTACCTGTCTTTGTTCCTCATTAGTCTCCTTAGCCTTCTAGGAAAAAATACAATTTTATCATCTGAAAAACTATCACTAGACTCGCTCTCGTTTGGTTCTACTTTTGATTTTAGGTCTATTCCCTTTTTCTTTGAGTCTTGACTTATGTGTGTGGTTTCATAAGAAAAAAGTTTTTCTCTCAACTCATCATAAGTTATAGGATTTAGGTTATTACTCTCAGCTAGGACAGTGGCTTTTGTTTCTCACTCTTTTGTGAGGCTTCTAAGGACTTTTCTCACTAAGGTTTGTTCAGTGTGTGTGTTAAGCCCATAGCATCAAGGCTATTGATAACGATTGAGAATCTCTCAAATATTTCATCAATGCTTTCTCCATCCTTCATGGTAAACATCTCGTATTCTTTTTGCAGCATATCAATCCTTATTTCTTTGACCTGTTTGGTACCTTCGTGTGTAACCTGGAGTTTTCTCATATTTCTTTGGCCGTCTTGCATCTAGACACCTTTCGGTACTCCACAAAGCTGATAGCACAATGCAGCAAGTTTATTACTTTAGCATTTAGTTCCACCTTCTTTTTATCGTCATCATTCTATTTGGCTTCCTCCTTTGGAGTCACTACTCCATCAGCACTTATCTTTGTAGGGATTTTTGGACCATTCACCACTATCTTCCATATGTTATAGTCAATTGATTGAATGAAGATTCGCATCCTTTCTTTTCAGTAGGCATAGTTCTTTCCGTTGAAGAAGGGAGACCTATTATTTGACTGACGTTCTGTTAGAGTATAGGCAACTGTGGTTGTGCCCAAGTTGTTCGCCATTGGCTCTTTGCTCCAAGTTGTGAAACTTGATTCTTGAGACCTTGGCTCTTGATATCAATAGAAGGTTACAGAAGGCTTAGAGAAGGGGGTTAAATCTATGGCCTTCTTTTACTTTAATAGATTAAGCCTTTAAAACCAAACTTCAAACTTGATTTCTATTTGAACTGTGCAGTGAAAAATTTAAGAGACAATTTCATTTTGTCTTATAAATTTCAGAAAACAGAACAGCAAAAGAAAGGAAGAAGTTGACACAGTCATGTATCCTAGTTCAATTGCCTTGTGCAATGCAACCTACATCAAGTCTTGTGGTGGAATTTTCACTATAGTCAAAGTATTACATATACCAATTTCCTAGGATTCATCCAATCCTATCTGGACACACAAGTTTCTACCTAAACTTGATTTGGTTATGTTAATACCTAAACTCTTTTACACTAAGTGTTTACCTAACTTAGCAAGGGGAACCTCTCAGGTACAAGACCCAAGACAGAAAATTTAACAAAAAGAAATATGAAATTACTCTTGACTTTTCTCTCAAGTGTTTCACCTAGCCTTTTTCACTCTTAGGCTTTTTCTCAATGTCTCTCTTTTAGCCTTTTACCTCTCAAAGGAGATACAGAAAGATATACATTAAAACTGAAATACAAAACAATAAAACGTGAAAGAGATTTATGATTCACAGCTTTAACTCTATGCACTGAAACTAGCATCTAAACTCATGACTTTGTTTTTCATCTTGGCAGAGTGCTCCCTTTAGTGTAGGTGCAATACTTCCAAAACTTCAAAGACAGTAGTGAGGTTTCACACACAGCTCTCTTCCTCTCGGGTTCTCTCTCCTTCAACTTCAACCAGAAACACTTTTCCTTTTGTACCTTGTGCTGAGAAATAGTTAGGGTTTCTCTCAAGACAACTTCCTGGACCTTGAGCTTGTATGGTTCATCCCTTCTCTTTCTTCAATCAACCCCTAAATTAGGGATTTCAACTTTTGAAATATTTGTTTGACCGAAGACAATATGACAGCAGAAGTGAGCTTACCCAGTGATAAGCCCAAATCCAAACCATTGCAAATGTGCTTTGGCTCTAAGTAACTTTGTGGGCTATTGATTTATAGCAGTGAAATTCAGAAACCACTTTTTCCATTTATCCCAAAATGGTGTTGCAGAAATATGAAAAAGAAGTGAAGAAATTAACTTGCATGTAAATGGAAATAAATCACCTTTATCCTCTGACTTAGCTTAACCTACTTTTATTAAGGCGATTAAACATTTGCTTTCTTGATTTACTTTTCTCTTTCATTCTTCTCTGGTAAATGAACCAAGATGAGGAAGCTTTCTCTCTCTTTTTTCTTGAATCTGACCGAAGAAAGCTTTGTGAACGTTAGCTTTGGTTGTCTTCAACTTGGATGAATCAACTTGGGTTTGGATTGGCTTAACTTTCCATTCATCCCAATTGATTTCTTTGTTTCATTTCTTTGGGCTTTGTTTGAGAATTAAAGAACCCACCAACAACCTTTGTTTCTTGGTTCCATTGCTTTGGGCTACTGCTTCTTTAATTTTTGGCTTGCAACACTAACTAAAGCAATCAAAACTAATTAAGTGTTTAACCTAATAAATCAATGTTTGTCATTATCATTTAAATTAAATGTATTTCAACTCAACATATGTTTTAAAGACATATGTTAAAGTTATTAATAAAAAAATTAGTATAAAAAATACAAAATTTTATTTTTAATAGAAATATTGTGTATTTATTAAAATAAAAAGTTTAAATTTTTTATTAATAATAATTTTAATTTGTATCCTAAAATTACATGTTCGTTAACTTCTTTTTTAAATTAGCATTTTTGTTTATCAAATGTGCTAGCGGAAATTTAACACAATAATTAATTTGTTAAGGAAATCGTCACTGGTTAGACTTGTTATTTACTATCAATTAATTACACTTGTTATTTGCTCTATTAGAATTTTGCTAGGAAAACAATGAGAAATCTTGACAATGTGTACAATAGGTTTTGAATTTGGCCCAATATAAGGAAAGAAAAGAAACCAAAACAGTTCTATCAAAAAATTAACCATCCCAACTCTAATTTACCAAAAGAATTTATCCAAACACCCTCTTCTCCCCCCTCCCAAAAAAAATCGTCTACTACTCCACCCTCATCAATCATCCCATCTCTTCGGTGTTAGAAGTTCTCTCACCGGCCATCAAACAACCATCCACGTAGTTATTAAAATAATCATTCAACTACCTAGTAAAATGACCATCAAGCATTTGTTAATTGTATATACTTAAACTGAATCAAACAAAATAACCATCCAATTAAGAATTAAAATAACCATCTACATACCTAGTGAATTGAACATCCAGCATCTAAATTCGTCTTTTAATGTATATACCTTGAAGACGTAAGGCGGGCGAAATCCAAAAAAACCAAGTTGGCCGAAAACTTCTGCAACACCATGAAACAAAGCACTCGCCTTCTTGATATCTTCAATCAGATGCACCACATCCACTGGAGGCAGCCCACCAAACCCCAAATCACTATACACGTGGCACCATCCCCACCCCCTGTATGTCGCAGATGAAGATACTGGGACGGTGAAACCCGCCAACTGCGGGAGGGGGCTGCACAACCAGCGCGTTGGGGCTGCGCGAATCACCCTTTGTGCTTGATGGTGCTGCTCAGACGTTCGCGGTGCGCAGGGCAGCGTCGGTCGATGCTATGGGCGGCGACGTGGCACTGGTGAGAAGAGAAGAGACTAAGCGAGAAACACGTACCTGAAGAAGTCCCATCATATGCAGAAAGGGGGGTTATGCGATATACATAACTGCCTTTTGGTACAAATCTTTTTTTTTTAATTCAAAATTGGAAATTATTAAAAATTAATTAACTTAATTATTATCTGATCTTAATTTCTTTTTTACTCCTATTACACACATTGTACACTAAACTCATTGTCTCCCTATACTTTCTCTATTTTTAATTACACTTGTTATTTAGTATATATATATACTCTGGATTGTTATTGAGACGTAAAGACAAACTAATTCATTTTTCACATTATTTTTTTTATTTTTCGTTATATGTAGTTGAAATTTACCATATAATTTTTAAATATTAAATATTTAGGATAATTTACATAAATAAATCAAATTGGTTTGGAATTACGCAATTGTAACTTTTTGAAACAGGTAGTAAATAGCCATTTCTAACCATAAAAAATTGGGACGCTGACAAAACTAACCAAGAAAAATTAAAACTAAAGTTATACCCATACAAGATAAATTTTTTTCGACAAAAATAGCCAATCATTAAATTTTTGTTGCTAATTCAATAAATATCACTCTCCTATCCTAAATTGATTCATCCCCTTTCTCTCTCTACAACCCACTCGTAGACTCAAGTATGAGGTTGAACATGGTGGTTCATGGCTTTCCTTTGAGCTTTAGGGACTCCAAGTGGGGGAAGCGGCGACGGAGCCTGTCTAGTGATGTGGTGTAGCAGAGGGCGATGGTCACGTGCTTTCGAGTCAGTGAGTCCAGCTCGTCCCACCGCCGGCATACCTGCGACACGGCGTTCGATCCTTCGGGTCGTGGATGTACGACATCACTATGTCCAACACCACGTCCGATAGCCTCATATTTATCATCGCCTCCATCCTCTTCAATTCTTGTTGCTCCCTCCACTGCCATCATCGCCGTCTTCCTCCCTCAATGCCATCAAGCGTGGATGGCCAATTTTTTAACGTGTTGGAAGATCTCGACTTATTGGATGCAGATTGGTATCGGTGGAGAGAAATAAAAGAAAAAAACAAAGCTCAAGGGATTCCCATGATTTTTCTTTTCTATTTTTTTTTATTTAATTTTTTGGTTGTGTTATTAAGCTTTGGGGGAACTGGGAAAGTTGAAACAGTTGAAACTTAAACCTTTTGAGAAGGTGGAATCATTGAATCATGGAATAGAGTGCCGCAAAAATAGGTTTACGACATGGAAGAAGGAGGAGAGAAAGGGAATGAATGAATTTAGGGTAGGGAAGGGTATTTATGGAATTAGCAACAAAAATTTAACGATCGGTTATTTTTGTCGAACAAAACTTATCTTATATGGGTATAAATTTAGTTTTAATTTTTCATGGTTAGTTTTGTCAACATTTGAATCTTTCATGGTCAGAAATGGCTATTTACTTCTGAAACAGGTTACATCTTTGTCCTGTTTTAAATCTATGTAAATCGCTACAAGGTGTAACGGTTTATAATTTGCATGTAATCTGCTATAGGGTAGCATGGATTACGTTAAATTTCGTGCAATGCAAAAAATCGCTACAGGGTGTCACAGTTTCTGAAGAAACTAGAACATGCATAAATCGCTATAGGGTCCAGCAGTTTATGAGAAAATAGGGGGTAGCATAATCCGCTGCACCCTGTAGCGGATTATGTATACGTGGATTCTCTATATATACCAGTAGAAGGCAATTGTGAAGAAGTATAGTGTCATTTTCACAATAGATAGTGAGGAGAGTTTCCTAATTCTAGTGCATTGCTCTGGAAAAATTCAAAAAAGTAAAAGTCACGGTGTTAAGTTTACTGATAGAGAACCATTGAATGTCTTTATCCGGTCATCGAATACCTAGTCAAAGCTAAAAGTCAGTATATTGTAAAAGCTTAGGGTGTGTGGGATCAAGTAGGTGAAGAAGTTGTTTTACAAGATCCCTATTACTGTTGTGTCAACTGGGGCGAAGTATGATACATTTGTGATAGGGTCTGACAAAAATATGCAGGTTTTGTTTCATTGTT
Source organism: Arachis ipaensis (assembly GCF_059453495.1). Taxonomy (NCBI): domain Eukaryota; kingdom Viridiplantae; phylum Streptophyta; class Magnoliopsida; order Fabales; family Fabaceae; genus Arachis; species Arachis ipaensis. The sequence goes on from NC_142441.1 coordinate 72,366,569, forward strand.
GGTCAAGTTTTCCAGATGTGAGAATATACACGAGTTGTATGTCAAGTTGGAAGATACTGTCGACAGTTATAGGGCATCAGCTCTGAATCCTCAGTCGACTTCATTGGAGGGTGCTTCTACCTCAATGCATGTGGTTGCACCTGCTTGTCCGTTGGTTGAACTTCCATCTATTGCAGTTGGGATGCCTAGTTTACCATGTCTGATTCCTGATTTTGCTGGTAAGGGTGAATCGGATTGAGTTAAAAATATGATGCTAGAGGATGATTCGGATAAAGAGCCTGCTGACATATATGGGGACAGTGATGAGGATACTCAGAGCAATCCACCTACACAGCATGGCCCATCAAGTTTCGGTATACAGCAACATCCTCCACATTTCTCAACCTTGAACTTGGAAGCCATCAACCAACAGTTGGACATAGATCCTTCATTTGGGGGGTCAAGGATTGCATGATGAAATTGATCCTACAGAATTTTAGATTGGTCAATCTTTCCAAAGTAAAGAGGAAGCCGTGTTGAGTGTAAAGGATTAGAGCACCCGTCAAGGTGTTGAGTACAGGGTATTAGAGTCAGATCATATTAAGTACCATGGGAGATGCAAGGAGTTCGGTAAAGGTTGTATATGGTTGATTCGCATCACACTTCGGCAACGAAAGGGTATCTGGGAGGTTAGAAGGTACAACGGACCTCACACTTTCTTGGCAACATCGATTTCAAGTGATCACCGATAACTTGATTATCATGTCATTTGTGCGAGGATCTTTCCATTGGTTAGAATCGATGCTGCGGTTATGATAAAGGTGTTGCAGCAAACTACAGAAGCAACCTATTGATTCAGGCCTACTTACAGGAAGGTTTGGTTGCCAAAGCAGAAGGCAATAACACATATCTATGGAGATTGGGAAGAGTCTTATGGCGAGTTTCCCCGTTGCATGCTTGGTTTGTAGTCTACCATGGAAGGAACCATTGCACTGTTGAATTCTTCTCCGGTTAGAGTTGATGATCAGGTTGATGAATCTACTGTGTACTTTGTCATCTTTTTTGGACATTTTCTCCTTGTATTGAGGTATTTCAACATTGCAAGCCACTGGTCAGCATCAATAGTACTCACTTGTATCGCAAGTATGAAGGCACTTTGCTTTTGGCTATCGCGCAAGATGGAAACTCAAATATCTTGCCCATTGCATTTGCACGTGTGGAAGGGGATAATGCAAAATCTTGGTCTTTTTTCTTGACCACCTTGCAACAATATGTGACTCTGCAATAGGGTATTCTGGTGATCTCTGACAGGAACAATGGCATCAAGGCTGCACAGGAGGCACCTGATAATAGTTGGCTACCTCCTCATGCATATCGAGCATTCTACATTCGTCATGTTGCAGCTAATTTCTCCCTCAGTTTCAAGGGGCAGGATGCAAAAAGGCTACTTGTGAATGCTGCTTATGCGAAGATTGAGAGACATAGTATGACTACTAGTTTGATATTATGAGGACTGAAAATCTGGCTATGTGTGATTGGAAAAATAGAATGGAATACGATAAGTGGATCCAACACTAGGACGGGGGCAGATGCTTCGGCCACATGACCACTAATATATCTGAGTATGTTAATTCTATTTTGAAAGGTACAAGAAATATTTCAATCACTTCGTTAGTGAAGTCCACATATGGACGGCTTGCAGAGTTGTTTGTGATTCTAAGACAGATGACAGAGGCGCAATTGAGGACTGGGCATCAGTTTTGCCAGGCGCTAGTGAAAGCAATAGAGCGTAACTTGAGAGATTCTAGATGTTTCACTGTGACTCTGTTTGACAGGCATCAGTCCGAGTATAGTGTGGCTGAAACGACTCCTACTGGTAACTTCTCGCTGGGTATGTATTGAGTTTCCCTTAGAGATCGTACCTGCGACTGTGGCTACTTTCAGGCTCTCCATTACCCATGTTGCCTTGCGATTGCATGCTGTGCTCAGTCGTGACTAAACTAGGCTACATATGTTGAATGATGTTTACAGCATGACTAAGGTGTTCAATGTATGCCAGATGGGGTTCGCACCGCCTATTCTAGAAGGATTTTGCTCGCCGTATGACGGTCCCACTGTCATTTTTTATCCTAACATAAGATGTGCAAGAGAAGAGAAGGGCGACCTAGGTCCACCAAAATCCGTAATACCATGGATAAGGCCGATCCTAGTAGACTAAAGCGTTGTGGCCTTTGTAGACAGCTCGAGCACACTCGCAGGAATTGCCCCCAGTGAAGCTCCACGACCAGAGGTGATGCGTAGATGTTATGATGGCTTTCTTTTAGTTTATGTTGTTCTTGTTATTGCCGTTATGTCTTCATTCGAGGTAGTGTGGAATATTGTACTATTTTAAAAATCATGTATGGATTCATGTATTGCTCTATAGACTTGATCTATTGGTTTTTCGTCTATTTAATTCTTTTTAGATAAAAAAGATGCAATAAAAGTAACCATAAAAGGCATATATTCAAACACAAATATAGAAGGCGTACATATAAATGAAAACAGTCATACAAATAAACATACATAAGCTAGGTACATATAAATAAAAATAGTCATACTAATGAAAACAGTCATACAAATAAAAATACAGTCATACATCATAATAATGCCACTGATCATCGCCATCGTCATGGTCATCATCCCTAAATGCACCAAGTAAATGAGATCCTGGGCCACACCTAGTAAAAATCCTTCACTCTAGTGGCTCTCTGGGGTTGCTCTACTAGAACATCAGTCGACGGAGTCACTCTAAATGCAGATGGGGGTGTCCCTCTCATGGTGAACCACATGTTATATGGACTACCTGCCGACTCGTTGAGGTCGACCACGAACTGTGCCTGGTAGCTCGGAATCTGACCTTGGACCTCCGGCATCTGGGGCTGGTACTTCGATATTTGAGCATGGACCTATGGCATCTGAGGTTGGTAATCCGGTATCTATGCATGGACCTCTGGCATCTGAGGCATGTAGTGCTAACCATCATCATTTCGTATCATGGCCGTGAACTCTAGGTAGAATTGTGAACCGTCCTTCTGATCGTCAATGTCCATGGTTATCGTAGTGGTAGCAAAATTAGCGTCTATCTGGGTGCTGACATCCTGGAATACTTGATAGCTCAAACCAACAATAAATGTGCCTCTGCCAATCTCAGTCTCCTTATCTCCAACCCCCTCCCCCCCATCCATAATATGCTCAATGCATTAAACGATACCTAGATGCCAACAGAAAAGTAAAATCGTCAAACCCATGCAGTCTCAACGTGGGAAACCGCCAGAAGATTCAAGACTATAGTAGCTGAAGAGGACCAACCAAGTTGGTGATATTTCTGTTGGCCACCCAATACATGCATCTATACAACAATGCCAATGCAGCTGTACCCCAGCTATAACTGTCCATCTCGTCAAGCTTCGCCACAAATGGCAACAGTCGAAGGTGAACCCGATTTGTACTCTTATCACCAAATAGCTAGGTGGATAGCAATATCATGATGTACGCACGTGCGTATATGCGAGCAGTGTCATCACTCGCATCGGCTGGTAGCATCCGAAACCTCTCATAGAACCATGTGAAATGGACTGTCATCTTCTTGACATTAGTCAGCAGCAACAGCTTGCCAAATAACTCCTAAAACTACTCCTAAGCTGGTCTTCCATCCTCCATAAAGTGCTCGAAATCAATGAGGCACCCACTAACAACCTTCCCATTCACGAGCAACCCCTGATGATACGCCACATCCTGTAGCGTAATGGTGCACTCTCTGAACGGCATGTGAAACGTGTGCGTCTCAGGATACCACCTCTCAATGAATGCGCTCACCATAGGCTCATCTAACCAGAACTAATGAGTGTTTAGCCTAGACAAGTGATACAAACCAGTCCTTTCTAAATACGGTATGATATCCTCATACAGAGGCATATTCTATCGTCTTCGAATGTTGTAAATACACCTACTTGGCTGCATCATATGATAAAAATAACCACACCCTAATTAAATATATTTTAATACTTACAAGTCTAAACTATAAATTATTACAAAAAATGACCTAATCCAGTGCAAAAACTACATAATGTTATATATCCAATCTTTTCGAAGTGAGAATAAAAAACATAAAAATTCTAATATGTTAAAACCTAATCAATAAATTACTAATAAAAAAATACTAATCTTATTTAATTTGGAAGAACGAAGACACATTTTTCTCACAGTAAAGTAAACGCTATCATACTTTTTTAAAAATGGAAATCAAATTCAGGATACTGAAACTTATCTGATTCTTGTTAATTTTCAGTTAATATACATTAATTAAATATTTAATTTAGTTCTCTTAAAATTGTATGTTAAATATTTTACAAGTTTAATTTTAATAAAATAGAAAATAAGTATGACCGTCTAAATAAAAATATAGAACAAATGCTAATGTACTTTAGAACAAGTAATAAATGTGCAATTTTTTAATTTTTAAGTCTAAATTTTGAATTTTAAATCTTAAATTATAAATACTAAACTACAAATCTTAAATTTTATATTCTAATTCTTATACCTTAAATACTAGATATTATATTCTAAATTCTAATGCTTAAAAAAAAACAAGCTAACCTCTTCATTGATGCCTTCGGCAACGTGAGTAACTCCATTGAGCCGTTACAAATGATTTTTGTTTGCGATGGTCCCACTTGAATATGGCCTCTCCAAATTTTTCAAATTCTCTCCCAACATCCTCCTCCCTCTCTCAAACCACAATTTTCTCTCTCAGACCAAATATTTTTTCTCTCTACTAAATGAAGAATCTGTTGTTGGCTATCGCAGTTTTATAGCCAAACTACACATAAACCGTGGCACCCTCTAATGGATTAGGGTAGCTACTGTTTCTTCATAAACCGCTGGACCCTTTAGCAGTTTATGCATTATTAAATTTCTTTAAAATGTAAACCGTTATATCCTATAGCAGTTTACAAAGATTTAAAACAGGATAAATATGTAACATGTTTCAAAAAGTTGTAATTGTATAAATTCAAAACCAATTTCATTTATTTATATAACTTACCCTAATTTCTCTCTATATATGAAAGTGTTATGTATACATCTTATTTTGTTTTGGACCAAAATTTCTCTTTTTTATTTTTTTATTGAAAAAAAATAATTTATAGAAAAAGGCTAAAGGAACTTACAAGATAAAAAAAATATTAGATCTAAATTTAAAGAAGAAATAAAATATTTATTATGTTGCATTATGTGTTAATTAAGAATAAGTACGAAATTCGATTATAGAAAATTTTTACAAATAAGAATAGAGATAACTTTAAATCTCTTTAGTTTTTAAATTACACTAAAAATGTTGTAACATTGTGAACTCTTTTCTCTTCTCTTATTAAACTAAGATATTTTTCTGATTTATAAGTATTCCAATAAAAAAATACTTTTTTTGATGTATCTTTTTCCAAAATATAAGAAATCTGTAACATCACACCTTGATGTATTTGCATCTTTAGTATTTTTCTCTTAGAATTCCATTCAATAAACTAAGAATTATTCTAAGATAAACAATGATTCCATGGTTAATTGAGTAATACTTTGAGTTATTGTGCATTCATCGATTACAAAAGAATTTGGAAGAGAATTGACAAACATTAAAGAGAAAGCAGGCCAAGAATCACTTAGAACAAAAAGAACAAGAATGGAGAAGCAATCTAGAGAGCTCTCTGGACCAAACAAAGAGCTCTCTAGACACAAAGTGATAAAATCAAGCTTAGCCATGCTACGTGAGAGAGCAAGCATGCACACCAAACCAAACCAATTGTGCTCTCCCATGGGCACTAGAGAGCATGGCACTTGAAGGTCAAAACAAAAAAGAAAAGTATGGAAATTAAGCTTAGCCATGCAACGTGAGAGAAGAGGCGTCCAACGCCAAAACCAAAGTCGTGCGTATGCATCTCCCATGCATACGCACAAGTTGCAAAATGTGCTCAGTCATGCGTACGCATGATCCCCATTTCAACGTGGGACGTAGAATCATAGTTGTGGAACGTGAAGACATCAATGTGGAACGTAGAGGTATCATGCGTATGCATCTAGTATACGTACGCACAACAAGAGAATTATGAGGTGTCATGCATATGCATGAAGCATGCTTACGCACAATACCTAGTTCGCATAGGACGTGAAATTTTGGACGTGAAACGCCTAGGAGCAAATAGAGGCCAAAATTGAGGAAAAAACAAACCAGTACCACGTGAGACTTTTCACGTCCAACGTGATTTATCCAGGGAGTGAAATAAATTGAGTTTGAGCTCCATGTGAAATGTAGATCCTTCACATGTAACGTGAGATTTTAATCACTCTCCAGGGACTTCAATTTACCCACTAAGTCCTCCCATTTTTCAACAATTATCTGATTTACTTAAGGCTCAACTCAAGCCCACTAATCACATCATGAATTAGATATTTGATTTTTGTTTCAAATTGATTCTGTTTTAAGTTTTGAATTTTAAATTTGTTTAGGGTTAGTATTTAAAGGGGGAAAGTCAGACGTTTTAGGACATCCTCCTCTTCGGCACTTTTTACTTTTCAGAATTTTAAGGTTTTCTCTGAAGACATGAGCAACTAATCCCCTTGGTTAAGGTTAGGAGCTCTATTGATTCCTATGGACTAATATTCTAGCTTTTTTACCTTTGATTAATGCATTGATATCTTCTTAAGAAAAAGTTTTCGTTCTTCATCTAAAAGATTTGAATGTGTTGGGAAACAATTTTCTCTGACTTGAATTCTTTTAACTTCTTGAAAAAGTTAACTAATTAAATTAAGCTTAAAAACTTATTCTCACGGTTATTAGATTTTGAAACTAGACTTGATCAGTGACATCGAATCAATTAGGGGAGATTCTTATGAATTGTGTGGCTTGTGAATCAGTGAACGGTCTTCAACTATTTTCTTAAATAATTGACTAAAGAATTAGCAATGAATTAGGTTAAAGAGAATCAAATCACCAAGGGATTGGAGTTTGATTACTAACGATTTGCCATGGATGTATCTTTGCACGATCAAGGTGAAAAGTGAAAAGTATTGGTCCGAAAGTTTCAATATCTCTAAAACCTTAACTCTTTTAATCATATTATCTTTCAATACTCACTATCTTCTTTTGTCTACTTCTATTTCATTGTTTATGTTAAAGCTTTCCAAAAACCTAATTTTAATTGTCTGACTAGAATAATCAATTGACAATTGCTTGTTTAATCCATTAACCCTCATGGGATCAACACTCACTCTCCGTGAGTTTATTACTTGGTACGATTCGGTGCACTTGCCGGTAGTTGTGGTTGTATAAATTCTGCATAAAGTTTTTGGCGCCGCCAAGGATTAATTGTGATGAACAAACTACCGGTTAATTGATTACTTAGATTAGACATTTTTTTTGTTTCTCTTCTATTTTAAAAAAATAAAAATAAAAAAATAAATAATTTAAAAATTAATATTTTTCTATTCTTTTTTCTTTTTCTCTCAGTTTACCACATGGTGCTTTTGATTCAGTTTTGTATTTTGTGCTAAGAAAAATAATGGAGAGAGATCACGTGGGTTACTACTCACACTCAAGGAATGATTCATATTACTGTGGATGGAGGAACTATCTGGATTTTGGTTAGAAAAGTCTAGACCAAGGAAATTTCAGTGTTCTATATTTCATCTATCAAGAACCATCATATCTTTACTCATATCAAGAACCATCATCTCCTTATTCATATCATGAACCGCCACCTCTCTATCCATATCAAGAACTATCATCTCCCTATTCATACAAAGAAGCATTATCTCCCTATGCATATCAAGAACCATCATGTCTTTATTCTCATCAAGAATCATCATCTCTTGAACTTGCCATGAAAAGACTAGAGAATACTATTGCTGAGTTTACTCAATACACTCAACGTTGCACATATGAGATGAGAATAAATAGAAAAAAAAAACTGAAAAAACATGTGGAATTGATTACCAAGCATGTGATAGAGGAACAAGCAAACTCCTTCCCAAGATAAGCAATGCAAATCCCTAAAAAAGAAGGTGACGAAATTAATCAAAGGAGTTCATATTCCAGTGAATTAGAAAACTCTCCACCCTCACACATGGAAGAAGAGAAAGATACACAAATAAAGGAAGAAGCCATGCACAGTCTATGCTTGCACATTCCAATCATTAAGGAGAAAGCCATACATGTCTCTTCAACTCTATGCATGCAAGCTTCTGGGAAGAAAAATCTGAATACACCACCCACATATGAATTGAAGTCTCTCCCCCCAATACTTGAATATGCTTTATTTGGTACTAGTGAATCAGAGAGTTGTATAGGAGTTGCTTTTTGGTGGGTATTCTTTTTCTCCTGATGTCCACTAAAGTCATTCCTCTTAACCAACTGGAAGAAGAGGAAGAAAATTTAAGAACCAAAAGTCAAGCTAATGACATTAAAAGAGCGCTTGTTGGGAGGTAACTCAACGTTCGGTATTTTTTTTTTCATCTTTCTTTTTGCTTTGTTTAAAGTTGTGTATGTGTTTCATGGATTAAGTTTGGTGTCGCTACACCAACATGAGGTTTGTATTTCACTGGGTACTCGGCCCAGCCTCACATTGATTGTGTCACACTAAGTTTGGTGTTTTCACACCAAGTTTGGTGTTGCCACACTTCACCCAGCAAGTCCATCCCCCATGCAAACACATTAGCAACCTATTTATTTTACATTATTTTATCTTTCATTTTGTTTTGTTTTAATTTGGTTTGTTTCGTTTAAATAAGCCTCTGCATTATTCTTGATTGTTTTCACTTGATAATCATATTTATTCCTATTTCCATCACCACTATTTTTTTTTTTTTGAGGACAAGCAACCATTCTAAGTTTGGTGTTGGAGGCTATACTCTACATAGCCTTAGAGAGGATGAAGACAACAACGATGATTAAGGTGATTTCGTTTCCTTTAAGATCCCAACTTTAATTCTTTCATGTGTTTTCTATTTTGATTTTTCTATTTTCATGTTTTCTTACACCATGTCTTGTCTGCTAAATTTACTACTTGTAAAAGTCCTCTTAAGCACTCTAATCATATGAAAAAGAGTTGTTTAGATGGAGAAAAGTTGAATTTGATAAATAAAAGTCCTCTAATGATAAGTGGTGGTACATTAAGTGTGATGAACATGGATTGAGCTAAAAGGATTGATGATCTTGTATGAAAAGGAAGGATGATTCCTTATGAATATGAGGCTTAGAGAAGTATTATGAGATTTCTGACCAAAAGAAAAGATCCTTGAACTACTTGAATTGCAAAAAAAAAAAGGAAGAGAGAAAAGAAATAGCAAGAAAATAGAACAAAGAAAATCAAGTTAAAGATTAGAGGTTGTAAAGCTCTGAGCATCAATGGTTAAAGAATCCAATTATGAGTGTGTGGTGTGATTGTCCAAGGATAGGGCTCCGGCGACATTTGAGGAGTGCTTCATCACCTGGTAACTTTAACCAAATGGTCCAGGATTACTGATCGAAAACCCACCATCAAGAGTTCCCTTGAGACAAAATATTTATAAGTTCAAAGAGGCTCTGAACATCGATGGCCGGGAGTTTAAAATCTTTAACTATATGCTTGTAGTGCGAACGTATCAAGGAGTGGCTTGGGTAATTAGATCCGAGGGGTGCCTTATCACCCGTTAAAACTTGAGCCAACTGGCCCGAGATTACCGATCGAACGCCCACAATGAAAAGTTGCCTTGAAAATGAAACATTTAGAGTTGTCAACCCGAAAAGCTCTCTAGTACAAAACAATGATTCAAGGATCAACAAAAAGCTTAAAAAAAGGATCTCATAATGTTATCTGAGCCTTAACTCTTAGGGGTGTATGTGGTTGGAGAAATTATAAATAATTCTTAGGAATTTTAAAATGGGGATATCATATTTCCATGTTTGGTTCAAAGTTTGAAAAGTTATTTCCAAGCAAGTTTGATTCCAGGGAGTCAAAATACCATGATTTTAATTCCCATCTTTCCCCTAAATATATTTGATTCCCATGAAAATAGAATCTGAATAACAAAGTAATACTTGAACCACACACGCTCTCAGGAATCATCCACTCCCAGGAATACAATACTCATTAAAGATAGAGAGAATCAGTGATACTCACATGATTGGCTAAACCCCACTCTTAAGAAGGACATGAGCTTCAAGAATGTTTCAACCCCCTTTCATCTAAAACAATTCTTTTCTTCTCTTTTGCTTGAAGACAAGCAAAATATTAAGTTTGGTGTTGTGATACATTTGCATCTTTAGTATTTTTTTTGTTAGAATTTTATTCAATAAACTAAGAATTATTGCAAGATAAACAATGATTTCACGGTTAATTGAGCAATACTTTGAGTTAGTGTGCGTTCATTTATTATAGAAGAATTTAAAAGAGAATTGGCAAAGATTAAAGAAAAAAGAGGCCAGGAATCACTTTGAGAAAGAAGAGCAAGAATGGAGAAGCAACTCAGAGAACTCTCTAAACCAAAAAGAGAGCTCCCTAGCCACGAAGTGATGAAATCAAGCTTAGTCGTGCTACATGAGAGAGCAAACGTGGCACGCCAAACCAATTGTCCCCTCCCACGAACACTAGAAGGCGTGACACTTGAAAGTCAAAACAGAAAATAAAGTATGGAAATTAAGCTCAGCCGTGCAACGTTGGAGTAGAGACGTCCAACGCTAAAACGGAAATCGTGAGTACTTGTTTTCAAAACCATGGTCCAAACAGCACTCAACCATGTGAAATGAAGGGATAATGTGTTTGTTAGTGACACATGGCATATAGACATAAATGATAGTGCCACGTATTATAATACGTTTCTACATATTAATGATGTGCTATGTGTTATTACAAAATTTGTCCACATGTCACTAGTATATTATCATTTTAAGTGATTCAAATTGATCCTTAAATTTCTATTCATGACTTATTTTAACCTCTAAAATTAAAGAACACAAATCACATTAGTCCTCAAAATAATTTCTCTCATTTTTATTTCATAAATTGAAAATTGTCATATTTAAATATCTTGAGTTTACTTGCATAATATGTTGCAAGTTAATTCTAAAATACTAAGTTTAATCTATTATTTAGCTAATAATTAATTAACATATGTGTACGCAGAGAGTAGGTACAGTTACGATTCTGAATTTATATTATCCAGCTACTCATAATTCATACTTTTTATTTTTAACAAACATTTTAGTTAATTTTTTTTAAAAAGAAGTGTACAACTAACTTTTTTTGTCAGACTACATAACAAAATAGTTAAGGCTTGTTTTTTTTCCTAGTCGGAAGATTTTATTAAAAGCTTGAGTGATTTTTTTTCTCCACGCATATTAAGGACTAAATCATGCAGATCAAATTTTCATTTAAAGGTTTATTTCTAACCTATTGGTTCACTTATCATATGTATAATTTGTCACTCTTGTAATTTCACATCGCTGGCAACACCCCCCCCCCCCCCCAAAAACAAAAAAAAGACCAAAAATACCTCACCGATCCGTAGTCCATACTCCATACGTCGTATCACAAGGGTATGACACCACACAAAGGTACACTAGTACACTACCACAGTGGCATACCTTTATAAAGTTTCCAATAATATAACTGCTTCTCTGATATTATATATAACCCAATCGACATAATAGAAGAAACAATAAAAATAAAAGGGATGTTCAACTTGCCTATATATGGCAAGGCCAAACGAGAAATGAAAACTACATATTTCTACAAATATGTTCCACGTCTCTTTGTCTAGTCAACTGCCAATGCATCAAAAAATAAAAATGATACCATAAAAGGAATCAATTGTTTCTTCACACACGAGTGAGAGTCAGGTTAAAAGAAATGATCCTTTAAAAGCTGTTTTCATCACTATGATAACAGACACGATGATCTAAAAGGCTTTTTGGTTTATACAGACTATGCATACAACATATTACATACTCTACACAAGAAAATGAAAAAATTTTCCTCTGAAATAAATCTAAGCACAAAAACGAAACAAACAGAAACCTCTAAAGAAAACAACAAATCTTAAACCTAAGCTGATTATTAGCTACATATGTATCACTTTACCAATATTCCATGTATTACGATCTATGATGATGATGAGTCAACCATTTTGTTCACGTCCTCCAAAAGCTCTTTAATCCCGCTCTTCAATTTTGTCTCCATAGCTTGTGATTTCCCATTTGATGCTTCAAGTATCGAAGACAGATACTCGAGCTTCTGCTTTATGTGGTTCAATTGGGATGCTTCCTTCTTCGGGGACAACGAATCAGATGGCTTGGTTGGAGTCTTATCTTTCTCCTTAACCTGAGATGCTTTGGACTTTGATTTTTCGCCCTTTTTCGCAGACTTGGATTCAGCAGAAAGGTAACTGAGCTTGAATCTGACTTTGGAAGATCCGAAAGGGCTTGCACTTTGCGAATGGTTCAAGGCTATTTTGGCATCAGAAGCTTTCAGAAAAGACACTTGAGCAGAGTAATTACTAGAGAATACAGTTGTTGCCGATTCGTTCAGCGCCCCGAACTTGCTATACAGTGTGATAAGGTCAGATTTTGAAGGCAGAGAGGATCCAGGCTCAAATGAGACCAAAAGTGCAACTGATGAAACATTTTCATCACTCCCTTTGACAGCCTTAGCTTCAGCAGCTTGCTTCTGATCTTCAGGTACTCCAGACATTGTTTCCTTCCTTCTTCGCTTTCTCGGCTCAGAAACGTCATTAGGTGATATCTGATTGGTTTGCTTTTCATCTTTCTTCAGCTTCCTAAGTTCAGATTCTGGGTTCTTTCTCTTCCTGCCACGTTGGTGCTTCTTGTATACCTTGTAGTAGGATCCTTCCTGATACAATGAGCTTCTAAAGACAGAAACAAAGTCCACAAAATTTTCAAGAGAACTGATTTCCCCAGGTACTAATGGATTTATAGCTGCATGGCGAACTTTGGATAAAACTTCCACTGCAGGAGTCTCTACTTTTGCTGGATCAATAACCTTGTTATTGTCTTCTGATGTTTGGTAGTTTGAACTTTCAGGGGACTTATGAACTGCCTCACCGTTAAATTTTGGAGGTTCAGGGGACTTATGAAACTGGTTGCCTGCTCTGGGCATTGCTTCAGAAACATGAGCTTTGTCAGAATCATTATGGGATTCTTTATCTAAGTCTTCCTTCCTCTGCCCTTTGGCTGGAGCAGTGAAGGGAGGGGACAAGTACTTGCTTTTCTTCCTTTCTCTTGACAAAGAACCCTTCTCATTTTGTTCTTTGGGATTCCCTTCTTTAGGCTTCTTTTTCCTCCCACTTCTATTGTTTTCATTCCCAAAAGCTTCTTTCTTCTCCTTCAACTGTGATGGTGTGCCCTTATCTCTTTTTACCTTGCCAATACTGACATCATTTGCAGCATTTGTCAAATTTCTATCAGTGCTCGGGAGTGATTCTTTCCTCTTCTGCAATGGTTTAGAAGCCACTGCATCCTCACTGCTTTTCCTCTTACTTTTAACCTTCATTTTTTCCATTGTACCTTCCTCCTTGCTTTTGGTACTAACAACTTCGTTTTCCCTCAAAATTTCAGCAATGCTTTTCTGTTTAATCCTATGAGTCGACCTATGTCCTGAAATCTCATGAGAGTAACTCAGTTCACGAGACTCTGGGTTCGTTGGCACAGTAGAGTAGTCGTCTTCGGATGGCCCTTGGACATGTGCTTCCACTCCACCCTGAATGTTACCTACATCTACTCTTTCATCCATTGAACTATCTTCAAGCCCAGGAACTGGCAGGGGTTCTTCATACTTAGGTAACTTATAACCTCCTCTTGCTAGATGAAAGGCTGAAAGCCGAGCCTTCAAGATTTCCAGGTCCAGCGTATTAGTAACGGCAATAATTTCCGCAATTTGTTTTACTCGAGAAAGTAACTCTGCTGGGTTAATCAGAAAATCCAAAAATCTCTCTACACCATTTCCAGGCACAAGAACTCCTTCCTTGATTCCAGCATTCTTAGCCAATGGCAGAGCAAAGTCAGACCTAGTTTCCTCCGAAGCACATGGACAACAATTTGTTTTGATCTCTACCAGCCTCCCCACTTCATTTACAGCTTCCTGCACAGCATTGACAAAAGACCTTGAGCTACTCTGCTTCACCATATCCTGAAAGTTCTCCCGAAACAACTTCAATTGAGAAGGATGGCACCAAGCAAAGGTTCCGTCCCCAAAGTAGGCCACAAGGAGTCTGTTCTTCTGTCTTAACTTCAAAGCAAAATCCGATGCATCTGAAGGGTCATAAATTTGGCCAGGCCACCAAGGATGACTCTTAATTTTACCCCAAACAAAATCACCAACAGAAAACCCATGTCCTTCTTCACCCAAATCTTCCACATCCAAGTCCCTATTCTCACTTGTCTCAGTAACCGGAACATCTTTACTCACAATTTTTCCAAATTGATCACCTTCTTCTTCACTTCTCTTCCAATATTTTCTTCCTCTTTCCATTCCAACACCAAAAGAACCACCACTTCCATAGTTCAACTTCTCAGAATCTCCACTATCACTTCCAAAGGAATACGTCAACCGTCTCCCACTTCCTTTCATTTTCAACAAAGAGGAGACCCCATTCATCTCCGAATCAGCCAAACCTTGACAACCATCTTCCACTTCTCTCCCAACAGAGCCACACCTAACCCTGTTCTTAACCAATTCAACACCACCTCCACCACCATCATCATCATCACCTTGGCTTCCATGACTTGAAAAACCTACTCCGTTTTCTATTGCTCCTCCTTTCAGAGCACAAAGAGCTTCTCTGAGCTCATTCTTGTCATTTTCTGGCGAAGGAGATGAACACCCAGCTGGGTTTTTCGATGGTGTCTCTACCGTGCCCATCAAAGAAATTATATATTGTTCTCTTTTGATGGGTAAAATACTAAAATCAACCTATCCTGCGAGAACAGGAAAGAAAATCAACACATTCTAGGGTTTTGGTTGCAAGAAATGGAATTATGGAGAAGAAAAAAATATTACTCACTACTAATTACGGGAAAAAGAAAAAAGAAGAAAAAGAAATACTAGCCCCAAAAATGTAATAAAATAATTTTAAATATATGCACTAAACAAGAATCAAATATCAATGAACATAAGCATAACAGAGGAAATAAAATAAGTATACCTGAAGAACAAAAGTTAGGGTTGCAAAGAAGATTATTATGACTTGTGCCAATTCTCAAATCGAAACCATTGACTTTATAATCTGATCAGAGAGGCATAGGAGATGGATGAGGAATGTGATTCTTGGACAAGATAAAATTTTTAACTTTTTATATGATTAATTAATTAATAGTTGTTATTATTTATATTTATTAACAATAAAAACAGAAGATGAAGTCAAAGTCACAGTCAAGTTTATCAAACTGTGAGAGATGTAGCAAATTCTCGAATATAAAGTTGTTTATCTCGTGAACTAACGAGATAATGGGGAGAACTTTGAGTTTCTCTTGGAAGTTGGAACTGTCGTCACGGTTGCGGCTAAGCGGTGGAGAAGGTCGAATAATTTTCATCTCACCTTTAATTCGTCTGTTTTTTTCTACAACCATTAGTGACTTGATTTAGGAGTCGTCATTTCTTTTTCGTCCCTAACCCGAAGGAGCAGGGTAGCACACGAAGTCACTATCACGTGACTAGGTTTTTTACATAGTTTTTTCTTTTTTTTTTTTCTTTTAAACATGGTAAAGTATTTAATTTTTGAGTAACTTAAAAAATTTTACAAAAAAGTTCCCAAAATTAGTAATATTATTAAGACTTTAAGAGATAAAAATGACAAAAACATATTCTAAAAAGTATTGTGATATGGATGTGGATATCCATTCAATTAATGATATGTAACTTTGATTCATTATATGAGCGGCTGTATTTTTTTACGATAGAATGAAAAGCTCTCAAGTTAAACTAAACTTAAATGAAGTTGAAAAAATAAACATTGTGTGTGTATAAATAGTGGGGAGGTCTTAAACAATACATGTATAAGTGTGCAACAAAATACTCTTCTCTTTCATATATATAATAACTTTCTCTCTTTTCTCTATCTCTTTGTGAGTATAAGCTGCAACATATATAATATTAGTAAAAATATATAAATCACTTTTATTATAGTGAGATAATAGTATTGGTAAACATTAATATTATGGTCTTCTATTTATACCTTTTTATTTTATATTTTTTTCTTATTTATTTATTTTACAATACGTTATCAGCACGAGATTCTGATCAAATTTTAAGAAGATTCAGATAATAAATTTTCATTATATCAAATCTCTCTCATCTTGAATTTAATGCTCTTGATATATTTGGAACAAGTATTTATCATGGATACTAGATGTTGAAATCCATCTTGATTCAATGGATCTAAGAAATACCATTAAGGCTGAAAATAATACATCCCAAAGGATAAAGGCAAACCATTATCTTCCTTTGTGGTCATCTTGACAAAAAATTGAAAAATGAATATCTTACACTAAAAGATCCTGCAAATATGTGGAAAAACCTTGAAAAAAGGTATAATCATCAAAAGAAGTGATACTTCCTCAAACCCGATATGAGTGGACGCACTTACGTCTACAGGATTTTAAATCCGTAAATGAATACGATTCAATAATGTTCCAAATTACCTCACGAATAAAATTATCTGGGAAAAAGATAACTGATAATGACATGTTAGAGAAAAATTTTCCGACCTTTCATGCCTCGACTATGCTCCTGTAGCAGCAGTATCGAGAAAAAGAATTTAAAAAATATTCTAAGTCAATTTCTTGTCTTCTTGTTGTTAAGCGTAACAATGAATTGCTTTTAAAAAAATCATGAAGCGCGCCCAGCTGGCGCTGCTCTATTTCCTAAAACAAATGTGGCAAATTATAACTCCAGAAGAGGTAAATTGCAAGGTTTTGGTAACAAGAAAAATTATTGAAGGAAGAAAAATTATTGTTATGGCCTGGCCCAAACCCCCTACGGTTCGGCCCGACCCGAGCGCCATCCGACCCGGACACGCGTCCCGCGACCAACCCGGACACGCGTCCCGGACAGTTCACGCATGGCTGTGAGGTAAAGTCCCTAAGAACGTGGGCCTGCCCTCATTGGGCCCACCTCTGACAGTATATAAGGGGAAGATTTACTCTTCCCCCAAGGTACCTAACATATCACATCACCCCTTTTCGCCTGCACATTACTGACAAGAGCGTCGAAGTGTCTTTGCAGGTGGCACCCCCCTTTTTTTACACGAAGTACTCGGGACCTCGCAAACCCTAGGCCGGTAGTCCACGACGTGACGAGCCCCTACCATCTCCGAGGATTTCAACCCGAACCGTCCGGTAACCGACCTACCGAACATTGGCGCCATCTGTGGGGACTTGTCCATGGACTTCGTGCTAGTCCAAACTGGGACAGGCTGCGAGGCCGTACCTGGAGGCGACGCCGCCGGGACGGAAACCCGACAACATCCAAGGTCGCCCCCGAGGGACGCAACCCAATCACATGAGGGACGCCCCTTCGGGGGACCGGAGACAACCACGCCAGAATAATGCAAGAGTTACGCCACAGAATACAAGACCTAGAACGCCGGTTAGCAGATAGGGAACGCGACCAACGCACCCCAGAGCAGAGTCACTCCCGCTCTCGCTCCAGGAGTCGCTCCAGACGCACGCCTACCCCCCAAGCTGAGTCCGAAAGCACCGAGGGGAGACGGCGCGCGAGAAGATGTCGTGACCCCGTCATCTACGCCACACGTGAGAGGCGGCATACCGCGAACCGCGAGGATGAGGACACTCGTCGGGAGAGCTACGAAGGAAGAACGACGGGAACCCGAGGACCCGTAATAATGGGAGCGACCCCTTTCCACCGCCATACTCGAGGTCCGGCTACCAAAGCACTTTGACAAGCCAACGGACATGAGGTACGATGGAACGCAAGACCCACTGGAACACCTTACGGCCTTCGAGGCCAGGATGAACCTAGAAGGAGTGGGAGACGAGGTGAGGTGCCGCGCTTTTCCGGTCACCCTAGCAGGACCTGCAATACGGTGGTTCAATAACCTCCCGCAGGGCTCGGTGACCCAATTCTCCGACATCAGCCACGCCTTCCTCGCTCAGTTCACGACCAGGATCGCCAAAGCCAAGCATCCGATCAATCTGCTGGGAGTGACCCAGAGAGCCGGAGAGCCGACCAGGAAGTACTTAGACCGTTTCAACGACGAATGCTTAGAAATCGACGGATTGACGGACTCCGTGGCAAGCTTGTGCTTGACAAACGGGCTCCTGAATGAGGATTTCAGAAAGCACCTCACCACAAAGCCAGTATGGACAATGCAGGAGATCCAATGCGTGGCTAAGGAGTATATTAACGACGAAGAAGTCAGCCGGGTCGTGGCTGCCAATAAACGGCAACCCCCCTACAACCAAACCCGACACTACGAGGGTGGAGAAAGACAAAAGGAACACGCCAGGGACGGCGGTCCAAGTAAGGCACCTAAGCCATTCCCCCGAGTCGGGAAGTTTACCAACTACACCCCCCTCACGGCACCAATCACGGAAGTTTACCAACAGATAGCCGAGAAGGGGATACTATCGAGACCCCGGCCTCTAAAGGACAGGACGGAGGAAAACAAAAATTTGTTGTTATGCGGCCTTTCGATGCTAGGTAGATATGTTAGGGGAGGGGTACCATTCCAGGGTAGGTTTTTAGGTGACTTGTGGGATATATGTAGCTTTGGCCATGCTCGATCTTAACTGTTGAGTAGGGTAAACATGGTTTCTGGGTTTTATCCGGGCTCCCGACCTCATAGACTAATGGAGTGGTACCACCACTGTAGGTATGCCTTGCGTCGTCGCCCGGACTTCTACCTCTGGTGCAAACTACGACCCCTACGCCTGGGTGACCTCAGACGTAAAGGACTCGCTTAACCAGATGAATCTGGAAGAGCTGACAGAATTCTGACAAGCCGGGTACCTATGTGGGGGGACAGACGAGGAGACCAACTACGAGACCTTCGTTCCTGCCCCCAACGAGCGGTTGTACGAGATCAACCTCCGTTCTCCCCGGGTCGCTGACTGGATCTGGTTTTACAAGGCCATGTTCACCCAGGTCGGCGTTCGCCTACCCTTCTCTGACTTTCAGATGTCGCTCCTCAATCGGATATCCGTGTCGCCGTCGCAGCTCCATCCGAACAGCTGGGCTTCTATCCGCTGTTTCGAGATGGTTTGTGAATATCTCGAGCTGCCGGCGTCAGTGGATGTCTTCCTCTTTTTCTTCAGTCTCACCAACCCCTCCAAACAAGGGAAGGCGAGAAAAGGTTTCCTTTCTTTCCGGTCTGCCCAAGGTCGGAGGATATTTGGTCTGTTTGAGGACTCTTACCATGGGTTCAAAGACAAATTCTTCAAAGCTCGCCCCGCTAAAGGTCGCCATCCCTTTTGGTTATCGTTAGAGGGGGAGCGCCTCATCCCAACTTATTGGAGTTTTGGGGCGGGGTCTAATTCTTTTATTAAGGTGACGTATAAAGGGATGTCCCCTGTAGATAAGAAAATAGCCGATGTGTTGTTTGCCCTTTTTGGGAAGAACCCCGTGAACCCCCATCTCCTCATGGGTGAACGGGAGGCCGCCAGGAGCTATATCCGTGAGTCGTTTTGTTTTGTGCTTGTACTGTTTATCATCGCTTGTTTTACTTGATCTAACGACTGATGTGTTTATCTGTTTGCTGCAGTGGAGATGTCTGCCTCAGTAACGGGGCTTGAAAATTTGATGAAGACCTTCTTCGAGGACAGTGATGAAGAGAAGGCCGAAGAGGAAGATGCCGGGAAGTCGGGGAGCCCTTCCGGGGAGAAGGAGCATCAGGCTGTGCCCTCTCCCCAGGATACCGGTATGTCGGAGAAGAACTCGGCAGGGGCGCAGGCTTCCCCCATTCCCGATGAGGTGGTCGTTGGTGGGCATTCGTCCTCTACCCATCAGGAAGATGATGATGTGGAACTTATCCACACCCCTAAGAAGCGGAGGGCGTCTGCCAGCCCGGAAGGGACTCTCACCATTATGGAAAGAAATTTTGATGCTACAAAGTTTATTGACTCCCAGCTGATCCCTGGGACGGAGGAGCATTTTCATGGAACCGACCTGGCTGGACAGGCGAGATGGATGTACCGTACTTTGCTCCGGGGGGCCGTGATAGCTCGAAAGGCTGAGTTCGAGTTGTCGGAAATGCAGGCTTTCCAGAGGAAACTTGAGTCCTCAGGCAAGGCGAACAATGACTTTAAGGTGCAAGTCGAGCTGCTCCAGAGTCAGTTGTCCGAGATGGGGGAGAAGCTCAAGGCTTCTGAGGAGAAGGCGTCATCTGCCGCAGAGAAATTGAAGGCTTCCGACGAGACGGTGGCCCGCTTAGCCGAGCGGGAAATGACCCTGGAGAGCCAGCTGAATGCCGCTCAGGGTCGGGTGGCGGTCTTGGAGAAGGAGCGTGACCAAGCCGTTTCGTTGGCTAAAGCCGCTAAAGTCGAGGTCGAGGAGCTCAAGAAGAAGCTTAAAGTGACCAAGGAGCAAGGGAAGAACGCGATCTCCATGACTGAGGACGCTCTAAAGGCCCAGGTGAAGATCGTGGCTCCCGACTTCGACACATTGGCTATTGGGGTCTTCAAAATGATCCAGGACGGCAAGATTGTTGACATGCCTAGAAAGTGATCTCTTGTAACTGGTTTGGTGTGGATTTGTTGAACATTTCGTTGTGAGTTTATCACTTTTATGCTTAACTAGTTGCTTGGTCGACTTACCATTATTATCGTTTATCTTGTTTGGCGTTTAATTTTCGTTACCGTCTTTTCGGGGCAGGCTTATTGCTTGTGCCCGTTTTGCCGTTTGCGTTGGTAATCCGATTAGAACCGTTGTGGTTTTATTTATGAAGCCGCTCGATATGGCTGTGGTTCCGTTGGCTTTCCGGGGTGATCAGTCCCGGATTGCCGTTTACGAGTACGATCTCGTGAGGTACGTGTTGGAAGATAATAGATGGAAGAATTTGGACAAGTAAGAATTAGTCGTTAGCTAGGCAAGTTTATGAACACAATAGGCATTTGATAAAAGTGAATAATTGGGAATTAACATTTGATCAAGGCAAGACTCTACCCAGCTTAATAGGCCGCTTGGTCGGTGAGCCCGAGCTACGAATAGAATCTCCTCAGGTTACCTGCGTTCCATGTTCTCGGGATCTCCCTGCCGTCGAGTCTTTCCAGCTTGTAGGCGCCTTTACCGAGCACTTCCTTGATTCTGTAGGGACCTTCCCAATTTGCCGCCAGTTTTCCTTCTCCTGGGGTCGGTAAACCGACGTCGTTGCGTCGTAGGACGAGGTCTCTTTCCCCAAAATCCCTCCTGAGGACTTTAGTGTTGTAGCGCAGAGTTATTCTTTGTTTTAATGCTGTTTCTGACAAGTGGGCCATCTCTCTGGTCTCTTCCACCAGGTCCTTTTCCACCGCTTCGTCTACTCCTGCGAGAAGTAGCCGTGGACTCGGTTCGCCAATTTCCACGGGTATCACTGCGTCGACCCCGTACGTTAGGCGGAAGGGGGTTTCCCCGGTGGAGCTTTGCTCGGTTGTCCGGTAGGACCAGAGGACCGAAGCGAGCTCGTCGGCCCATGCGCCTTTCTTGTTGTCTAAGCGTTTCTTGAGGACCATCAGGATGACTTTGTTTGCGGACTCTCCTTGTCCGTTTGTCTGGGGATGTTCTACTGAGGAAAACTTTTGTTTTATGCCCAGGCCGGTGAGGAATTCCGTGAACTTCTTATCAGTGAACTGCGTCCCATTGTCCGAAATGATGACCTCCGGTATACCGAAACGGGTTATCACTTGTCTCCACATGAACTTCCTGCAATTGGATGAGGATATGCTGGCTAGTGGTTCCGCCTCTATCCATTTGGTGTAGTAGTCGATGGCGACTATGAGATATTTAACTTATCCTGGGCCAACTGGGAAAGGTCCTAGGAGGTCGACTCCCTATTGAGCGAAAGGTCGTGTAGACGTCAGTAAACTCAGCTCGGAAGCCGGCGCTTTGTGAAAGTTGGCGTTTTCTTGACACTTTACGCATTTCCTGACAAATTCTTTGGAGTCTCTCATCATTGATGGCCAGTAATATCCAGCTCGGATGAGCTTCCTTGCTAGGGCTTTGCCCCCGATGTGGTGGCCGCAGCATCCCTCGTGGACTTCTCTAAGTACATAGTCTGTCTGATCGGGATGTAAGCACTTCAATAGGGGTTGGCTGAGCCCCTTTCTGAACAGTTGCCCTTGTACGATTGCGTATCTGGCTGCCTCCCTTCTCAACGTTTTGGTTGCTTTCTCATCGTCAGGTAACTTGCCGTGTTCCAGGAAGTTTGTGATGGGGTCCAACCAAGAGGGGCTTGACTCCGTCAAATGGAGGGCAACCGTTGGTTCCTTCACCATGCCCTGGATGAGAGATTGGTTGCCCGTTCCTGGCTTCGTGCTCGCTAGTTTAGACAGGAGGTCTGCCCGTGTGTTCCTTTCTCTTGGGACGTGCTGGACCGTGACCTCTTGGAACTGTCTTGTCAATTCTCTAACCTTTTCCAAATATTTTTGTAGGAGGGGGTCCCTGGCTTGATAGCTTCCGTTTACTTGCGAGGTGACGACTTGCGAGTCGCTGCATACTTCCAGCCTTGTTGCCCCGACTTCCCGAGCTAGTGTTAGTCCACCTAAGAGGGCTTCATATTCCGCTTGATTGTTCGACACGGGGAATTCGAACTTGGTCGATTGCTCATAAATGACTCCCGCTGAGCTCTCTAAGATGACCCCGGCTCCCCCGGACGTTTGGTTGAAGGCACCGTCTACGTGGAGCCTCCACCGTGTGCCCGTTTCCTCGGGGGGATCACCCGTTACCTCTACCAAGAAATCTGCCATCGCTTGCGCCTTGATTGCATGTCGGGGCTCATATTGCAAGTCATATTGGGAGAGCTCAATGGCCCAAGTCATCATCCAAACACAATATCTACCTAGCATCAAAAGGCCGCATAACAACAAATTCCAAACAAAACAGCAAGGACACTAAGCAGATACAACAAACACACAATAAACATAGCAGAAAAGAGAGGAGCCAGAGGATTACCTGAATTCATTGAAGCTAGAAGAATGAGAGGAAGATGTTCGAAGAAAACCGCAACAACACTCTAGAATTCCCAAGGGAAGAGGAAGGAGATAGCAAGGAAATGGAAGAAACAAGAGCGCAAAAGGAGGAAAAAGTGGAAGGTAAACTATTTAAAACTGCCACCCAGGAAGCGCGAAAGACTTGGGGGCAAAATAGTACTTACACGCAGGGTTTTTGCAACCCATTATGAGCATTTAATGCTCAGCGCAAAGAACGAAGCGGTGAACGGTTACTTCAGCAACCAAGAGACACGCGCGCAGGGGGCATGTCCCTTCCACGAGCGGCCGACCTAACGAGTATGAACGAAGCGAGAAGCAACACGCCGCTGATAGCTCCCATGACTATCATTGGCGCGTGGGGGCACTGTTACGGCCTGGCCCAAACCCCCTACGGTTCGGCCCGACCCGAGCGCCATCCGACCCGGACACGCGTCCCGCGACCAACCCGGACACGCGTCTTGGACAGTTCACGCATGGCTGTGAGGTAACATCCCTAAGAACGTGGGCCCACCCTCATTGGGCCCACCTCTGACAGTATATAAGGGGAAGATTTACTCTTCCCCCAAGGTACGTAACATATCACATCACCCCTTTTCGCCTGCACATTACTGACAAGAGCGTCGGAGTGTCTTTGCAGGTGGCACCCCCCTTTTTTACACGAAGTACTCGGGACCTCGCACACCCTAGGCCGGTAGTCCACGACGTGACGAGCCCCTACCATCTCCGAGGATTTCAACCCGAACCGTCCGGTAACCGACCTACCGAATAATTATGTTCACAAGAAAGGATCTCATCAGAAGTGGGATAAAGAAAGAAACAATGAGAAAAATAAATCAATAGAGGATAAATGTTTTCGCTGTGGTGAAAAAGGCCACTGGTCACGTACTTGTCATACCCCAAGGCATCTAGTTGATCTTTATCAAACATTTTTGAAAAAAAGATGACAAAGGAAAGAAGACAAATTTTGTTTCAAAGGATGTTGTTGAAAATTACACCACTCATTATGAAATATCTTATTTCTTTGAGGATCTTAAAGGAAATATTGGTCATTTGATCAATGATAGAAAAGTTTAATACGTGGGTTTGTTAATTACTCATGTAAATAAATAATGTAAGAAATTTTTTGTTAAGTTTTATTTTTTATGTATTTAAATTTTAAGTATGATGTATATAAATAATGTTTAATAAAATATTAATGTTTATGTTTATAAATTTCAAAATTACTAAATGTGTCAAGTTCTAAAATAATAATAATAGTAATAATAATAAAATTTTTAGTATATGACACTATTTTTATGTACAATGCTTCTTAGAAAAATAATTCCAATCAGGAATATAATTTTACTGTGCATATACTTTTCCTCATTTTATTATTATTTGTTTTTGAAAAAAATGACAAGGACATATAATGAAGATATTTGTCCTGTTGATAGTGCAAGTTCGCATACCATTCTCAAAAGTAATATATATTTTACACATCTTGTACCAAAAGAAAAATACGTTAATACTATTATTGGCTTAGGCAATGTGATAGAAGACTCCAGAAGAGCTATAATTTTGTTTACCTGAAGAACAAAATTCATAATAAATAATGCACTATTGTATATTAAATCTCTAAGGAATTTGTTGAGTTTTAAAGATATTCGCCGAAATGGATATCATATTGAAACAATGAATGAGGGAAATCATGAGTATTTATATATCACAACTCATGATTCAAATAAAAATGTTATATTAGAAAAGTTACCTTCACTTTCATCCGGATTATATTATACTAAAATTAGTGCAATTGAATCACATGCCATTGTAAATCCGAAGTTTACCAATCCAAATGAATTTATAATGTGGCATGATCGATTGGATCATCCGTGAACAGTCATGATGCAGAGAATTATTGAAAACTCCCATGGAAATTCATTAAATAAATCTAGTGAATTTTGTTGTGCTACATGTTCTCAAGAAAAGCTAATTTTAAGACCATCACCAGTAAAGATTGGATTTGAATCCCTTGAATTCCTAGAAATGATTCAAGGCGATATATGTGGACCTATTCATCCACCATGTAGATCTTTTAGATATTTTATGGTCCTAATAGATGCATCTTCGAGATGGTCACATGTGTGCTTATTGTCTTTTCGTAACCTATCGTTTGCGAGATTACTTGCTTAAATTATTCAACTAAAAGTACAATTTTCAGAAAATCCAATTAAAGCAATATATCTTGATAATGCTGGTAAATTTACTTCCTAAACCTTTGATGCTTATTGTATGGCTAATAGAATAAGCATTGAACATCCAGTAGCTCATGTTCATACACAAAATGGGTTAGCAAGATCACTTAGTAAATGCCTCCAATTAATTGCTAGACCCTTACTTATGAGAACAAATCTCCCAACCTCGGCTTAGGGCATGCTATTTTACATGCTGTGGCACTTATTCGTTTGAGGTCAACAAGTTACTATCAATTTTCTTCTATGCAATTAGTTTTTGGCCAACAGCCAAATATTTTTCATTTAAAAATATTTGGGTATGCGATATATGTTCCCATTGCACCACTTTCTCGCACCAAAATGGGACCCCAAAAAATATTGGAGATATATGTTGGATATAGTTCTCCATCTATAGTAAGGTATCTTGAGATACAAACTGGAGATGCATTATTTAAAGGCCGATTTGCATATTGTTATTCTAATGAATCAAAATTTTCAACATTAGGGGGAGAGAATAAGCTTCCTAAAAAGGAACTTAATTGGAATGCATCATCATTGGAGCATTTAAATCCTCGATCAGGGCAATATAAACTAAAAGTTCAAAAGATTATACATTTGCAAAGAATAGCAAATAAATGTTCTGATGCATTTTTTTATACGAAAAGGATAACTAAATCCTATATACCAGCTGAAAATGCTCCAATTCGAATTAATACCCCAGTCAAACAAATGGCCATCGAAACAAATTCACATCAAAAGCGTGGTAGGTCTGTCGGTTCCAAAGACAAAAATTCTCGAAAAATAAAAGAGGTAAATAGTATTCCTGTCGAAAAAAATAAAGACATAGTAAAGACACCTGCAGTTGTCCAAAATTCTGATATAGTTTTGATGGCAAAAGATATTCATGTACCTGAAATTTGTGAAAATGACGAGATCTCGATAAATTATATATTTATAAAAGAAAAATAGGACCAAAATAAAACAATTACCAATGAAATATTTGCATATAATGTGACATTACATATCATACATGAAAATAAGGATATTGAACCAAGAACAGTTGAAAAATGTTGACAAAGGAATGACTGGCTGAAATAGAAAGAAGCTATGAAGGTTGAGTTAGACTCACTTGCAAAACGTGAAATCTTTGAACCTGTAGTTCATACACCAGAAGCTGAAAATGTAAAACCTTTTAGATACAGATGGATATTTGTGAGAAAACGAAATGAGAAAAATGAAGTTGTACGCTACAAAGCTCGACTTGTGACGCAAGGTTTTTCACAAAGACCTGGTATAGATTATGAAGAAACATGTTCTCTTGGAGTAGATGCAATAACATTGTGTTATTTGTTCAATTTATCTGCATACCATAAGCTACATATGCATCTAATGGATGTAATGATAGCTTATATATACGGATCATTAGATTGTGATATCTATATGAAAATTTCTGAAGAACTAAAGATATCTAAACCATCCAATGAATATTCGTAGGATTTATACTCAATAAAATTTGGGTTAAGTATTGTTTTCATCCCTAAGGTCTGGGGTGAAAATCAAATTCGTCCCCGACCTTTTTTTGTTATTAAAATCATCCCAAACGTTACAAAACGTTATAAAATCGTCCATTTTTACTTCAATTTAATTTTTTTGACCAAATTACCCTTCACAATTAATAAAAATAATATTAAACAAAATAAAACAAAAAGTCAAAAACACCCCCCACACGGTATCCCACCCTCATCCTTGATCTCTTCCCTGTTTCCTCTTCCATCCCGTTCCTCTTACTATCTTCGAACTCCCCCCTCCCCAAATCTCAATTCTTCTTTTTTCTTTAGACAAAAACCAAATTCAGCAACAGCGACAAAAACCAAATTCAGCAACAGCAACAACAAATTCAATATTTTCAGCCAATTCAACAACAATAACAATTTCCTTACTAAAGCATGCATGTACATATAAGAGAAATTGTTGCAAGACTCCAGCCACAAATTCTTGCTGCTCTCCGGACAAGGCAATAAACATTACATATAAATGAAATTGAAAGAAAAGGTTTACCATGAAAGACAAGGCAAATCTAACTTTAATTCTACCTAAAATCAACAACAACAACATAGGCAAAGAAAAATTAAATAAAAAAAATGATATAAAAAAAAAAGAAGAGAGGAGGGATCTGTTGGTGGCGACCCACCTCTCATGGCAGACCCTCTCTCTGTCGTTCCCTTCTTTCTCTTCTCCTTCCAATTTTGCTTTCCTTTCCTTTCTTCCCATATCTATTGGCATCGCAGGCTGATTCCATTAGTAGCGACGGAAAGCGTTGGACGCGGACGGAGGAGGAAGAAGAGGAATGGTGGATGGTGAAGGAGATCCATGCGAAGATGAGGAATGGTGGATGGTGAAGGAGATCCATTAGTGGGCTTGATCTTCTCTGCACCGCATGGAAGTGAAGATGAAGAAGATGAAGAAGAAGAAGATGACGAAGAAGATGGGTTGTTACAACCTCGTCGGGAAAGATGGTGTCGAGCCATCGGCGGAGGGAGGAGGCATCGGAGAGGGGGGATTTGAAGAGATTAGGAGGAAGGGGATAGGGAGGGGGGATTTGAGATCAGGACGAGGGTAGGGTGTGGGGCGTGGGGTGGGTGGGGTGTTTTTTTTTATTTATTTTTTTAATATTATTTTTATTAATTATTGTTAAGGGTAATTTGGTAAAAAAATAAAATTGAGGTAGAAAATGACGATTTTATAACGTTTTGTAACGTTGGGGATGATTTTAATAACAAAAAAGGTCGGGGACGAATTTGATTTTCACCCCAGACCTTAAGGACGATTTCAGTACTTAACCCATAAAATTTCAAAGATCTTTATATGGTCTAAAGCAATATGGACGAATGTGGTATAATCGTCTTACTGAATATGTGGCCAAAAATAGATTTAAGAATGATGATATCTGCCCATGTGTTTTTATAAAAAAAATCTGCATCTGGATTCATTATAATGCTATGTATGTTGATGTTGTAAATATCATCAGAATCCCTGAATAGATTCCAACAATTATAAAAACTCTAAAAGAAGAGTTTGGAATGAAAGATATTGAAAAGAGTAAATTTTGTCTCATCCTGCAGATCGAGCATACAAAAAATAGGATCTTTAGTCATCAAACAACATACACAGAAAAGATCTTGAAAAGATTTTATATGGATAAGCACATCCATTAAGTACCCCAATGATCGTAAGGTCTTTGGATGTGAAAAAAGAACAATTCCATCATAAAGAAGAAAATGAAGATATCCTTGGTCTTGAAGTACCATATTTCAGTGCCATTGGGGCACTAATGTATCTTGTTAATAATACACGACCTGATATATCATTTGCTATGAATTTACTAGCAAGGTATAATTCCTCTCTAATTAGAAGACATTGGAATAGAATCAAACAAATCTTTCGATATCTTCATGGAATGATTGATATGTGATTGTTTTATCCATATGAATCCAAGTCACAACTAGTTGGCCATGCAGATGAAGGATACTTGTCTGATCCACACAAAAGAAGATCTTAAATAGGATACCTATTCACATATGGTAGTACAGCTATATCATGGAGGTCCAAAAAATAGATGATTGCAGCAACATCCTCTAATCATGCTGAAATACTAGCGATACATGAAGTTAGTCGCGAGTGTTTTTGGCTCAAGAGTTTAATCCAATATATTCTATCATCATGTGGACTGGCTGGTAGAAAAATAGCTCCAACTGTTCTGTTTGAAGATAATACAGCATGCATTGTTCAACTTAAGGGTGGATACATCAAAGGTGATAGAATAAAGTATATTTTATCTCAATTTTTTTTTCACTAATGACCTTGAAAATCAAGGAACAATTGATGTCCAACAGATTTGCTCAAGCAATAATCTGACAGATTTATTTACGAAGTCACTTCCAAAATCCTCATTTGAAAGATTGGTACATCGGATTGGGATACACCAATTTCGAGATATAAAATAATGTCGGCAAGAGGGGAAGACTGTATTCTTTTTTTCTTGGTAAGATTTTTCTCCTTTTTGAGTTTTTCTTGACAAGGTTTTTAATGAGGCAGTCCCCATCATAAATGATATTGTACTCTTTTTCTTCACTAAAGTTTTTTCATTAGATTTTTCTTTAGTAAGGTTTTAATGAGGCATAATCCTAAATGGACATCCAAAGGGGAGTATTATGATATGGATGTGAATGCCCATTCAATTAATGATCTGTGACTTTGATTCATATATGAGCGGCTGAATTTTCCTATGAAAGGAATTTTCAATCCTTCTTCTTAGAGCAAAACCTCTTTATAATTTCATCCTTCTTCTTCGATTCTCACCTCCATAAAGAAGAAGCATTGAACGGCGTCCTTTAGTACAGTCTGACGACGACATTGTTTTCGAGTTGAAGGTGACAGCTTCGCGAGAACGTTGGTCAAGCAAAGAGGGCACGCCATCGCCTTGTGTGAGAGGTAGGTTACCTGTTTTTCGTTATTTTTCGAAATTGATTGTGTCCTTATCTTCTCATTATCGGGTTTCTGTGATCATTGGAAACCTATTGTTGTTATTTGTAATGTTAGGGTTGATGCGTTTGCATCATTAGTGGTTTTTCTTATGTTTTCTTCGTATTTTCGTAGGTTTCATTACATAATCTGTCTTTAATCTCATTATTTTTAAATATCATTTGCCACTTAGTATTTTCAAAGTGTTTTTAAGTAAATACAAGATTAAAGAGGTGAAAATCAAGTAGCAAAGAGAGGATAATCAAAGAGCAAGCATGGTACGTAAGAATCCAAGCCATGTAAGTAAGCTGAGGCCAGGAGTGCCACACAGGGAGCAGGGCGTGCCATGCCCTGGAATCAAGAAGCAAGGGCATGCAATGCAGCAAGGAGGCCTGCCACGCCCTATCAAGAAGCAAAGCCCTGGAGCAAGGCTGGCCATGCTGGGAGCAGGGCATGCCACACCCTGGGAGAAGAAGCAGAGGCGTTACATGCCTGAAGCCGGGCATGCCACGCCCTATGAAGGGTGCCAGGACTAACGTGTAACGCATCAAGAAGGATGTACCATGCCCATGAAGAAACAAAGTTGGCGTGCCACATGAAGAATGGGCGTGCCACACTTGAAAAGAAATCCAAACCCCTGGGAACAACCAAGCAGTGGGCGTGCCACACCCTAGGCTCAGCCCACTAAGGGCGTGCCACGTTGCTGGTGAGCGTGCCACGCCTAACCCAAAACATTAGGCCCAGTTACACACTAGTCAACTTGCGTGCCACGCCAGCTATGACTTCTCCAAAGTCCAACCTCAAGGAATTAATTTTCATTTGAAGATTGAAGAAGATTTTGTTTTGATTAGAATTGGATTCAATTTAATTCTGTTTTGATTCTTTTATTTGAATTAGAAGCTATCTCAATTATTCTGATTAAGATAGGATTTAGTTTTTGAATTTAAATTAGAGAAAACCTAAGTATAAATAAGTGAATTACATTCACAGCTAACACCTGGTTCCTTCGTCTTAGTTTTATTGTTAATTTTGCATCCACCATGAGCAATTAATTCCTCTACAAAGGGTTAAGAACTCTGTTTATGTCTCCATGAATTATTAACCTAAGTTTTCTTCTATTTTAAAGTATTGCATTGATATGTTTTATAATTGAGTGTTTCATTCTTCATCCCTAAAGGATTAGTAGTGTCGATAGGCATACTAATCCCGTTTTGAATTTGTTTGTTACTTCGACAGAACTAATATTCGAATTATGATTGAATACTCTTTCACATGACTTTTTGAATCGACTAAACATAGTGGTTTTTAAAGTGTGCAGCACCATACATGATTTGTCAATTACCCTAATTTTGAATACGTGACATATAATTTAGATTAAGACAATTTTTGAAAAGTGTGTTTTCTCATAAGATTCAATGTGAAGAACTTATCGATACAATGTAAATCCCGTCAAGGGACAAGAATTGTAGGAAAAAACTAGTTCACCTGCACCTGTTCCACCACCAATAAAACCCAAACTAGAAAGACCAACAATAAAGAGAAGAAAGGACAAGGATGAAGGACCCACTATCATAAGAACAAAGATAAAAAGAAAGTATAATCCAATTAAGTGCATGTACTGTAGAGAGGTGGGTCACAACAAGAGAACTTGCAAAAAGAAAATGCAAGAGGATGCTTAAAAAAAGGCAAAGCTAATGCAATTGCAGCTTACAGTTGTGCCACCACCAAGTGGTGCTCCTACCCCTGGTGCAGATGGTGCTCCTGTCCTTGGTGTAGATGGTGTAGCTGACACTCATCCTATTTAGACACTCCTTCTAATCCCAACAGCCAACACAGAAGAATGGACTGAAATTTCTATTAGTCAGGATGCTCAACTTCCACTAACACAACAATCACATAACTCAACCAATGATTGTCAAGTTGTCTTGTTGTATTCAGTTTCAATATCAATCTGTTGAATCTATTGAATATAACCCTACGTTGTTGAATATGAATATGTTTGTTTGTTTTAATGATGAATATTGTTTGATGCAGGCTAAAGTTAGGGATAGGCCTTTAAAACTCCATGTCATCAAGGCCAAAGCAAGAGGAAATGCCTCTTCAAAGCCTGTTGCTCCGACACCAATTACTGTATCTGTTGAAACCATCAAGAGTAGTAGCTCTGCAATGGCCAAGAAGGTTGCTAGCTTGATGACATTTGTTCCAATTCCGAAGTTCAAACCTCCCAAGAAAAAAAACAAAGCATGACTTGAAGATTTGAAGACATAATGTATAGAGCTTAGTATTTGCTATTTTGTAAGGACCAAAAGTTGCCATTTATAAACAATGTAGTAGCCGTGGTTTATTTGATAGTCTTACTTTTTATATGACCCTTTAGGTAATGGTAGCCTTTATAGAAGTACATACGGATGTTAGTCTTTTGGAGCATACTACTTTAAAGAGGATGATACTACTTTATGTTATTATCATCTTAAAACAATGTTGTTATTTCTATTTGAAACAATGGTAACTGGCAAACTATTGATTATGTTATGCTAATACTATTTCACTTCATGTTATGTGTTATTTTTGTGATCTGCTGAAATTATGGTATGGTCAAAAAAATGGTGGATGTTGAAGCTTTTGTATTACTAAATTAAGATGAACATGGTATATTAACATGTTTTTTGAAAGTTTCTTCATATACCATAAGACCCTACATTTGACAAAGTTCACAACATCCACAATTTGACCATTAATGCTTCACTTGGAACTAAATAACATACACATAATCACAATGATAACTATTAATCCAAAATACAGTTGCATCCTAAGTGCTCTAACTTCATCTTCCAAACTCATCATTTTCCATGATATGTTATGTTTTCAATCAACAAGATCACTCTTCACTTCTACATCAATTTCACCATTTTCCTTTGTACCATTTAATCCTTCATCCTCATTATTCTCAACCCACCTAAAGTAATTACAGTGGCTGTCCTTCTGCAAAAAATTAAGTTACAAAAATTTCAAAAACCCCATAGATAATCAAGAGGTTGAAGAAGACTATATTTATAACTCACCCAACATCTTGAACAAACATAGAACAATTTATCTGGATTCTCTATTGTCCCAGATTTCTTGATCATTGTCTTCAACCCACAAAAGCAGATTTGGTCCATGTTCTTCCTCCTTATCCGCAGTGAAGAGCTAGAACCATTGCTACCGTGTGACTGCGACAGTGACCGACTGCGCCCTCCAGTTATACTACCCATAATCCAGTTCAACAACAATTTTGGCCTCTGCAAAATTAATTTGTTGCTGCAACAATAATGGAATTTAAGGAGAAAAAGGGATTAGGTTGACATACTTCTTTAAATATATTTTGTCATCAATCATTGTACAATAATTTGTATTGCTGACATGTCACACTAATAGCTATATAAATAAAATTTAACGTCGTTAGTAACAGAATGGACGGAGAGTAAACGGAAGGACTAACATGATTAATTTTATATCTTTTGATGACGATTTTGATTAATTTAATCTTTCGAAAACTAATTTAAAAATCGCATAATCTTTCAAGAATTAATTTAACTATCTACTCTATTAAATAATTGAACGAAGATAAACACATGGTCAGTCATTTGAATGAGCAAGTTAATTCTTCATACATTATAATACACAGCTTTAAAATTAAATGTATTTCAATACATTTGCTAGATAGGAAAATAAAATTCATATACATGTTAATCTTTTTTCAAGTTTCTTATTTCCGCAATGTAGATTGGAATTATAGTTGCATAGTTAAATAGAAACTTTATTCATAAAATGTAGTAGCGCATAGAAATGCATTATTTATGATATAACAATTTTTTTTTTTCACGATATTTTATTGTTTGGCAGATTAAAAATTAATTTGTTGCAGATCTGAGCTCTGTTATTGACTAATAAATTGCTGCATATATAATATAAAATTTAAATTCACGATACTTGTTTAAGCGACGAGTGAATTGACTACGAGAGACGTTATACTAGATGTGATATATGTTTAGAGTGAGATGTTTTCTTGTTATTATATAAATT
Source organism: Arachis ipaensis (assembly GCF_059453495.1). NCBI lineage: Eukaryota > Viridiplantae > Streptophyta > Magnoliopsida > Fabales > Fabaceae > Arachis > Arachis ipaensis. The sequence goes on from NC_142441.1 coordinate 72,400,568, forward strand.
TTTTATTAAATTAGTAACATATTTTATAATTTTGATGTTTCAGGTTAAGTAATAAATATACGCTTCTAAAGTCTTGTACATTTCTGATTTGCAATAAATGATTTTTCAGAAGGTGTCCATAGAATGCTAAAAGAAATATTCGTTAATCCATGATCAATATCGTTTATGGTTAAAACTAATACGTTATCTAATTAATTTTGAGTTTCAATTTCTTTTTTTATTAATAAAATATCCTTAGCAAATATTTTCACAGTTTGTTTTTCACAAATCTGAAAATTCCATCTCTAATTATAAAATATGAATATGTTTGAAAGTTGAAACATATTCACAAATAATAAATTAAAAAATTTATAAGATTATATTTTTCATTTGTTGATCATCAAAAATTCAGTCTAGAAATATAGGACCAACACCAACTCCTAAGCAATAGATCATAGAAAAGAAAACACATGGATTTGATCTCTTACAAGAATATCTTCCGAAGAAGGATGGCCATTTATATTTTGCTTTCTTGGTTGTTTTGGTACAACAATAACACCGTATGCACAATGGAACTGAACAACTCTAGTCCAGTAATTCGGATACAATTACGTATGTCAAAATATCCTAAGCCTATCAATGTTACAGCTTACGAATCTGTATATAGTATATGTTGACACCCTTGAACTAATAATCTTCTCCAGAAAGGTTCACCATCTGCGGCGCTTTTTCCCATAGTAATATGCAAATGCAGCCACTGATGCAGCAAGAATAACCCCAGCCGTAGCGTGCCAAGCATATAACGGTTTCTCCAAAACTAGGTCTGTGGAGGAGGTCACCTGAATCTGTGGTGGTGACAACAACTGTTTTTGACTAACAGTAACTGCAAATGTTAAACCCTGCCTCTCCAACTCGGTTAAGTCTTCAATAGCTGGCCTAAACCTAGTGGCCTTAGCTACAGCTTCGTACTCTTCTTTAGTCCCACCCTCAAGGAATGCCCCAACAAGGTGGCCCTTGTTTACCCAGTATGCTCCGAATGTACTACCGGAAAAATCTCCGAAATAGACGACTTCTCCAATGTTGTCCCCATAAAATTGCCAAGACAATGTGAAGACTCTTGAGTAGAAAAAGGGAAGGTAATCAAATTCCTCTGTTTTACCAGGTTCCATAATAGCAGCAACAACATATCTTGCGGATTGCCGTGCTGAATCCACATGCTCAAGTCTACGAGTCTCCCCAAATGCTTTGACTGGAAATGCCGCGACATCTCCAATTGCGTAGACCGAGCTGTTGCTTGACTGCAGCTTTCCGTTTACTTTGATTCCACCTTTCTCTAAAGTAAGTTGACCTTCAAACAGACCGGTATTTGGACGTATTCCAATTCCCACTACAACCATGTCAACAGATATCTTCCTTCCATCTCTAAGATTCACTGCTGTAACCTGTAAAAAGTTAGTTAGTTAGTTATGGTTCGACTTGAACAGATGCCCCATGCAACCATGCACAATTTTGGAGTGATTCTTCTAATAATTTTCTAGGATCTAGGATATGGTTATGGTTAATTTGTTTACATTCAAAATAATAAACAAGAAGCTTACCATATATCAACACAGCAAATATTAAAAAATTGGAGAAAGTTTACCAGCAAAAAACACCAATTTTACTCAGCTTCAATTAGAGGAAGTTTTGACGCAACCAAACCTCACATATATCTTTTTTCTTTACAGTTTCAGTCTTCCATGTCACTGAAAACCTTCTGGTATCACAAACAAAAACTACAGATGTGCTACTTAGATCAAACAGCACAACTCGTTCTATCAAAAGCCAAATCTTTGTGAAGTCCATTTAGGTCGAAGAGTTTCTTTTTGTTTTCTCATAATCTTTCCTTTGGTCTTCCTATATCTATATAAATTGAATAGTGATATCCGCCAACTTATCAAATCTTCTTACTGGGCATCTTCTGAAAACTTTGTTAAATGATAAAACCATTTTATGCATGGTGAATTCCACAGATATATTTTTAAATACCTTTCCATCAGAGTCAAAATCAAATGATGACAGAACAGTTCCCTTAACGAAATTTACTCCTCTTGATTTATAATATTCTTCATAGTAGCTTGCAATCTTTGGTGTAAATAAACGAGCCACTGTAAACAAAACAGGTTTAAAAAGAATATCAGTTTTTGAAGTTATGTTTTCATTCACAAGGGTGAAAAACAAGCATCCTCTTTATTCAGTGTAACACATGCAAATTAACATAACTCTTTTAACATATTTTTTAGTTAACAGACATTCAAGTTTTAAAGTACTTACTGCAATGTGCTTCAGGGAAGACCATGGTTACGTTAATTTTATTGATCACTAAAGATGCTGCACACTCCATGCCTATGTATCCACCACCAATGACAACAGCATTCCCACCAGGAGAAGATTGCACAGCATTGACAAGCCTATTTGCATCTGCTATATTACGTAAATAGCAGACATTTTGCGCATCAGATCCACTCACACCGAATTCTTCCAGCTTCAAAGCCTAAATTCAAATTGCAAATATGTTAACAAAAATATTTCTGTAAAGAGAGAAAAGATTCTATTTGCTTCAACAGATTGGAGAATTTATCTTCAAATTTTTCTAACATTGGCATTTAGCAAGTTCACGGAGAGGACAAGTCGAAATGGTGGATAAGAAAATATGGTGCACAAATTCAAGATTAGCATGCATACTCCAAGAAAAAAAAATATTTTAAGTAGGAAATTCCCAATGGAAAATCTGTTTTAATACCCGAGCACCAGTTGCAACAATAAGAATCTTGTAACTTATGGTCTCCCCGGTTGTTGTTAATAGTGTCTTCCGCTTCACATCAGCAGACTTAACACCGGTTCCAAGTACTAATTCAATTCCTGAAAAAGGAAAGAATTAGATATTCAGGAAAGGAAACTTCTTAAACAAAAATATAGCATCGCATGATGACTGTTCTTTTCAGTAACAACAATCATTTACTGAGGAAAATACTTAGATAATTAAGACAGAAAATAACAACTATCATTTACTGAGTCAAAGATTTAGATAATTATTTAAGAGAATACAAATTTATCCCCATATATTCTCATCAACTAGGTTTATATTGTAGGTGCAACAACCTGAACAAACTCTCACAAACAAAATAGGAAAATGAACTGATATCACATGAGCCACACATAATGTTCAGAAAAGTGAAATTTAGCTTCCAAGAATATAACAACTGTCTAACATGGGTTCACTACAGGTGTCAACCACCCTAAAGGTTGCATGAGAAGATGATCAACCAAGGCAAAAAAAAATTATAGCATCAACTACCAGATTGGATCAATGTTAAACAAGACAAAACAAATGCCAGACAAGGAAAGCATTCAATACATACTATTTCAAAGGAGAAATAGGAAGTAGATTGCAAAATTACTACATGAAGGCAAAATAATCCATGTCGTGACATGAAATATATAATTACCATTTTCTTTATACCATTTTGGAGTTAGCCGTTCTTCGTTTGCACCAACACAAGTATGAAAAGATGGAAGCCGAGCAGGAGCTGTAAGTTAAAACACTATTTCAGCAACCGATCATTGCAAAAAGCCAAAAAGTTAACAGACAAAGTAAAGGAAAATACAAGACAAAGAAACGCAATGCAGAAATATGTAGCATCATCCATCTCAAAAATGAAGAATTCAAATTTCCTAAAGCATATATTGTCCTAACTTCAAATTCAATCAAGTTTACCTGCATAAATCCATTTTACATATTTTGGAAAATGCATTGATGGCACATTGTTAATCACACAAGGAGTCAAAACTAAAAGGTACAGTTATTGTTCCCTAAAAGTAAACAAAAACAGTCAAGAGACTGTGATAAAGCTTATATATTAGCCTCCTCATTACAGATAAAAAAAATTCATTTGTATTAAATCATATAAGTTTGCTGTGATATTTTTAACATAATTTTGTAGATTCAAAGGTTCAGACATATATTGTCTTGATATTGCTCTTAAAGAAATTCACAAGGAGGTTTGTATCGTGAGACTATTTACCTTCCGGAAGCAAAAATCCTTTGCTTAGTGCAGGTCTCTCATAAGGAGCAACCTGAAATAATAGGCCTTTCAGAATATTTACATATTTAGAAATGAAGGCTCACATATACTCATTACTACTTCTAAGAAAAAATGCAAGCAAATATTAATCAACAATTTCCTTACTGAATTCTGAATAAATATCAATCCAGAGGACCATCCACAAATAAACAAATAGCTATTAATACATCATTAAGAGCAATAATCCCAGCAGAAGAATATCACACTTGAGTAAACCACCAAAACATTATTGGAAAGATTACAAAAAATGGATCCAAAAGAGCTGGATCCCCTGTGTACCCCCAAAATTATGTAAGTTTGACGAAATTCTCCAACCTGAGTCAATCCAAGACAGCTGATAAGAAGTATGTATGATATCCCACCCATAAACATTTTGTCAAACTTCGATATTCTTTCGAGAGCCATGAGGAATTTTCATTCTTTCCAGGTCTATTTTGTTAGCGCCAAATCTTTAAGGTACTGATGGTTTACTCCATTCACTTCAACGAAATTACTCATAGCCGGAGGAATTACACAATCAACATGTGAGAACCAAAACCAAAGAAATTAAAGACCACAACATTTAATGGTAAAGCAATAGCAGAATGCATTCCAAGTTTACGCAACACCAAAATAAATAAATTAAATAAATAAAATATTCCATATCCACAATAGATACAAACCTAACCAAATCCATCCAGTGTGAAAGGAAACTTATAAAACGCAAAATCCATCGAAAACAATAATAATGATGATGATGACGATGATTATAATAACGAAACCATAAAAGAAGAGAAAAATTGTTAATCTCACGGGTTCGTCAGAAATAATGCAGAGTTCGCCATGAGAGACTCCTTTTTTGACGAATTCAAGAGCAGCATAGCCAGCACCCACGCCTCCGCCAAGAATCACGTAAACGAAGGCTCTTCCCATGTTCGGTTCGGTTCCCACACCGAGACTCTTGCTTCTTCTTCTTATTCTTCTTCACATATAATTATTTGAATAAATACAAATCTCTTTATCTGTATATCTATCTTGAATTCAAAGGTGCTGAATTTTTTTGGGAGCGCTTTCTTTGAAGACACTCCCAAGTCCCAACAAAACTTTTGGAAGATCTCTTTCTCTCTATTGTCTTAACACATTTGCGATATGGTGGGGGCCTCTGGATGAAGATGACAATGACAATGACAATGACAACGACGATGAGTGACAATGGGAACTGTATTTACTGTAATACCCTCACTGCCACTCTTCTGCAGCTTGGCGCAGCAGATGCCTTTGGATATGCAGAATCCTGGCCGTACATATCGTCTTTTGCGTGACTCAGGGGGGCATTTTTGGTTTAGGGAATTTAGAGCAACTGGCAAATTCTAATTGGAATCTCATTTCCATTGGAAAAAATCAATATATTCTATTATTTATTTATTATGTAATATTTATTAAATGAACCATATTTTGTAAAATAATTTATTACATTCTTTACTTTATAATTCTAAACAAAAATAATGCGAAATAGATAACAACCATAACTTCTCGGTCCATTATAACAAATAGCGAGAAATAATTATTGATAAGCATAGTAAATTTGTCATAGAAAAATAAGTTAAAAATTATTAGACAAATTATAACATAGTTGTTTTCATTAAAAGTACGGTTATGGATCTAAAATTATATATAAATAAATATAATTTTTTAGAACTTTTAGAAATTATTTTTTTTTATTTTATATAGGTAATAATTTTAAAGTTAATTGTGATGTTAATTTGTTTACTGATTTCAATTTGACTTAATTTAGTTGTTTTATTAAAAATTCTAAGGGAGTTAGATTGCGAATTGTTTTTATAGTTCTCTTTCTTAGTCTATCATTTGATATGAGTTTTTTACAGTTTGAAATGGCCTTATTTTAACTTGAGATTTCGAATTGAGAGACATAATGTTTAAAACGAATTGTTTGTCTTCATCTTTTACATAACTCTCCTGATGGATATAAATTTAAATTTGGTGATTTAGTTAACAAGATTCACAAGTTGTTATTAAGATCCTGGTGCATGTAATTTGATTGGATATATAGTGAAGCAAATAAAATTGTGAATTGAATGGCTAAATATGAAGTTAGAAATAATTCCAATAATATTATTTGGTCTGAGTCTTATAAAGTTATGTCTGATTTAAAATATGTATTTTGCTTTGTATTATTTTTTTTTTGTTTAGACACACAAAAATAGTAAAATTGTCATATTTATTCTACTAAATCTTATTTTAACTGTTAATAGATTCAACTATCACAAATTAAAATATTCATTTTTTTTTTTGGGAGCAAGAGTATCTTCACCTAGTTAAAGTGATAATATCACATTATCCATATTATCATCTCAAGTTGAAAGTTTACTAAAATTTTGTGTATAAGTATTTTTTTCATCTTTAACATTTATATTAATAATATAATATCTCATTCATTTTAAAATAATTGTTATTTTTACTTTTTTGTTAATATTTTAAAATAGAGGAATTACATGTTTGTATTATATTTTCAAGTATTTTCTTCTCTCAAATCATATTGGGTTTTATATAATCTCAAAGTGAGATTATTGTTCAACATCACTTTATTATTCTTATTATTGTTAAGTGAATTTTTACTTATTTCTATAATAATCTGAATTCTAATAAGTTATTATTTACTTAAAAATTAGGGTTAAGTATTAAAATCGTTCCTAAGGTTTGGGGTCAAAATTAAAATCGTCCCCGACCTTTTTTTGTTATTAAAATCATCCTCAACGTTTAAAAACACTTTAAAATCATCATTTTTACCAATTTTTTTTATTACCAAACTACCTCTCATTAAAAAATTATAAAATAAAATAAATATAATTATAAAATAAAATAAATATAAAATAAATAAAAAAGAAAGTAAAGAAAGGGATAGACAGAGAAGGGGGTGGGGAGAGAAAGAAAGGGGGGAGAAAAAGGGGGAGGGAAGGGGACTGCCACACCACCGCACCGCCGCCCGCCGCCTTGCCGCCCTGCCGCACCGCGCCACCACCTTCTTCTTCTTCTTCTTCTCTCCTTGCCGCCGCCGCCGCTCTTCGCTGCCGCCACCGCTCTGCTCCTCGGGGAAAGGGGGAAGGGAACGCGAAGGGAGAAGAGGGGGGAGGGGGTTTCGGGAAGAAGAGGGGGAAGGGGAACTCTCTTCGCCGCCGCCACCGGTCTTCATTACCGCCGCCGCTCTGCTCCTCGGGGAAAGGGGGAAGGGAACGCGAAGGGAGAAGAGGGGGAGGGGGGCTTTTGGGAAGAAGAGGGGAAGGGGAAGGGTCCTCGCCGCCGCCACCGGTCTTCACGGACGCCGCCGCTCTTCGCTGCCGCTGCCACCGCCGTTCCTCGCCGGTTTTTTGTTTCTGGTTTCTTGTGGTTTCTGGTTTATGGTTTTTTGTGGTTTCTTGTGGTTTCTTCTTGTTGTGGTTTCTTCTGGTTTCTAGTTTCTTGTTCATCTTGTACTTCTTTTTTAAATTTTTTAATTTATATTGTTGCTAATTTGGGATCTGAAATTATAGTTGATGATTGCTGAATTGTTTAATTTAAAATTTTTGTTGATTTGATTTTGATTATTGCTGTTGGTGTTGCTGGATTGTTGGTGGTTATGGTGTAGCGATGGTGATGGTGATGATAATGCAGAGGGTTGATGATAATACAGAGGATGATTGCTGAATTGTTTAATTTGAAATTTTTGTTGATTTGATTTTGATTGTTGCTGTTGGTGATGCTGGATTGTTGGTGATTATGGTGTAGCGATGGTGATGGTGATGATAATGCAGAGGGTTGATGATAATACAGAGGGTAGTGGTGAAGGAGAGAGACTTTTTAATTTTTGTTTAAGAGCAAAATTGTCCGAAAAATTTTATTTATGGACAAAAGGACGATTTTATAACATTTTGTAACGTTAGGGATGATTTTAATAACAAAAAAAGGTCGGGGACAATTTTGATTTTCACCCCAGACCTTAGGGACGATTTCAGTACTTAACCCTTTATTACTAGAAAGAGTTCATGAAAAGATATTTATTAGTTATAATTTAAAAAATAATATATAATGAATAAGAGAATTATTGATTTATTTATGGAGGTTGATGGTAGAAGAAGAATTCAATTTTGAGAGGATATTTGGCTACTTTGTGATTCATTAAAAGATTGATTTTCAAAATTCTTCTTAGTTTCAAACCAAAGAAAATCTGTCATAGAGAATTATAGATTTTAAGATGGGGTTAGAGTGGATTTGGAAATTCTAATGGAGGCGAAAGTTTTTTCAATAGGATTTAGAACTTATGAATCAATTACATAATACTTTAATGCTAGTTAAGCTAGTAAATGACAGAGATGATAGAGTTGCGTGAAAGTTTCATAGACAAAGTGTATTTTTTACTAACTCATTTGTGCAGGTATTGCAAGCAGAAACGTTTCTAGAGGGCATAACAAGTTACAATTTCATTAGGACTATTTAAAAAGGATTAGTACCATCAAAAGTGGAATTGTTTGGTTGATTTATTTTGATATACAGTGTGAATACAAAAAAAAAAGATTGAGTTGGTTCGTAATTGTTAATTAGAAAAATAATGCATGTGTATTATATAACAATGATGCTGAATATATTCACCACATGTTTTTTGGCTACGAATTTACTTAACATGTGTAGTATGCATGGATATCGGGTTTTGGCAGACAATAATCTTTTTTGAAAATATTGAAAGAATATTTTTAAAGTTAGATAAAAATATCAAATAGAAAGAAAGAGTGCAAGAAGAGATTAATGTGTTTTTTTACGATTATCTAAAACATTTGGGTGAAAAAGAATAAAAGAATATTCTAAAATGAAAAAAATATATTCAGAAAATTATCAATAAGTTATTTTTTAGCTATAAAGAGTGAAGAGGTATAGATTTTTTTATTGTTGATAACAAGGTTGGAGATGATAATAAAATATAACTTAGTATTGATACGTGCTTTGATTATTTGGTTGTTGTTTTATGTGTTTATTTTGTTTTTTCGTTTTAATTTATTGTGTTGAGGTCATTTGTTTCAAAAAATATATATACTACCTCAAAAAATAATACCTTAATATATAGTTGTTGTGATAAGAATAACAGATGGATGCCTATTTATGATACGGACAGCTGAAATTTTTAAGAGAGAAAGTTGAGTTTATTATGTAGACCAACTTTAATGAAAGTTGAATTTGTGAAGCTATAAATAAGGCTTCATAACCTTACGTACAGAACACAAGCAAGTAATAATAAAATCACTTCTCTCTTTATGTTACAATCAAATACCCTTCTCTTTATATATCTACTACAATTCTTTCTCTTCTTTTATTTTATAAGTATTTTAAATTCTATTTTCTATTACTCTTTACATATAATATTAATAGCAATATTAATCATCTTTATTATATTGAGATTGTAACAATAAACAAATGCGATTCTCTCTCTCTTTATTTTTAATACTTCTTTCTATCTTTGTATATATATACACATTACAACATATAATATTATTATATATATATAAATTATTATTGAGCTAATTATTTTAATACTAGAGTCTTCTATTTATACATCTCTATTATATATATCTTTTATTTCACAACACGTTATCAGCACGAGACTCTGATCAAATTTTGAGGAAGACTCAGGTAACAAATTTTCATTATGTCGAAACTCTCTCATCTTGAATTCAATACTCTTGATATATCTGTAAACAATTATTTATCATGGATACTAGATGCTGAAATCCATCTTGATTCAATGGATCTTGGAGATACCATTAAGGCTGAAAATAATGCATCCCAGAAGGATAAAGCTAAAGCCATGATTTTTCTCCGTCGTCATCTTGACGAAGGATTGAAAAATGAATATCTTACATTAAAAGATCCTGCAGATCTTTGGAAAGACCTTGAAGAAAGGTATAATCATCAGAAAACGGTGATACTTCCTCAGGCCCGATATGAATGGACGCATTTGCGTTTACAAGATTTTAAATCTATAAATGAATATAATTCTGCAATGTTTCGAATCACCTCACGAATGAAATTGTGTGGGGAAAAAATAACTTATCATGATATGTTGGAGAAAACTTTCTCAACCTTCCATGCCTCGAATGTGCTCCTGCAGCAGCAGTATCGAGAGAAAGGGTTTAAGAAATATTCTGAGTTAATTTCTTGCCTTCTTGTTGCCGAACGCAACAATAAGTTGTTATTGAAAAATCATGAAGCGCGTCTAGCTGGCGCCGCCCCATTTTCTGAAGTAAATGCGGCAAATCATTACCCCAGAAGAGGTAAATGGCAAGCTTTTAATAACAAAAAAAATTATGGAAGGAAAAAGAATTATGTTCAAAAGAGAGGATCTCACCAGAAGTGGGACAAAGAAAAGAATATCGGGCAGAATAAATCAACCGAGGAGAAGTGTTTTCGCTGTGGTGGAAAGGGCCATTTGTCACGTACCTGTCATACCCCAAGGCACCTAGTCGATCTTTACCAGGCATCTTTGAAAAAGAACGACAAAGGAAAGGAAACAAATTTTGTTTCAAATGATGCTGAGAACTCCACCACTCATTATGATGTATCTGATTTCTTTGAGGACCCTGAAGGAAATATTGGCTATTTGATCAATGATGGAATAGTTTAATATCTGAAATTGTGAAGTATCTATGTAAATAAATAATGTAAAAAATTTATTAAGTTTTATTTTCTATGTATTTAAGTTTCAAATGTGATGTACATAAATAATGAAATATTAATATGAATTTTAAAATTATTAAATTTGTCAAATTTTAAAATAAAATTTTAGTATATGATATTATTTTATGTACAGTATTTCTTAGAAAAATAATTCTGATCAAGTATTCAATTTATCTGTGCATACTACTCATTTTATTATTATTTGTTTTTGAAGAGAATGGCAAGGATATGTAATGAAGATGTATGCCTTGCGGATAGTGCAAGTTCGCACACTATTCTCAAAAGTGATATATATTTTACCCATCTTGTGCCAAAAGAGGAATATGTTAATACTATTATTGGCTCAGGCAATGTGATTGAAGGCTCCGGAAGAGCTATAATTTTGTTTCCTGGAGGAACAAAATTTATAATAAATAATGCACTATTATCTACCAAGTCTCTGAGGAACTTGTTGAGTTTCAAAGATATTCGGCGAAATGGATATCATGTTGAGACGATGAATGAGGGAAATCATGAGTATTTATGTATCACAACTCATGATTCAAATAAGAAAGTTATATTAGAAAAATTACCCTCACTTTCATCTGGGTTGTATTATACCAAGATTAGTGCAATTGAATCACATGCCACTGTAAACCAGAAGTTTATTAGCCCAAATGAATTCATAACTTGACACGACCGATTGGGTCATCCGGGAACAACCATGATGAGAAGAATTATTGAAAACTCTCATGGACATTCACTAAAGAACCAGAAAATTCTTAAAACTAGTGAATTTTGTTGTGCTGCATGTTCTCAAGGAAAGTTAATTTTAAGGCCATCACCAGTAAAGATTGGATTTGAGTCTCCTGAATTCCTGGAAAGGATTCAAGGTGATATATGTGGACCTATTCATCCACCATGTGGATCTTTTAGATATTTTATGGTCCTGATAGACGCATCTTCGAGATGGTCACATGTGTGCTTATTATCTTCTCGCAACCTGGAGTTTGCGAGATTACTGGCTCAAATTATTCGATTAAAAGCACAATTTCCAGAAAATCCAATTAAAGCAATTCGTCTTGATAATGCTGGTGAATTTACTTCCCAAGCTTTTGATGCTTATTGTATGGCTAATGGAATAAGTGTTGAACATCCAGTAGCTTATGTTCACACACAAAATGAGTTAGCAGAATCACTTATTAAGCGCCTCCAATTAATTGCTAGACCCTTGCTTATGAGAACAAATCTCCCAACCTCGGTTTGGGGGCATGCTATTTTACATGCCGCAGCACTTATTCGTTTGAGGCCAACGAGTTATCATCAATTCTCTCCTATACAATTAGCTTTTGGCCAGCAGCCAAATGTTTCCCATTTAAGAATATTTGGGTGTGCGATATATGTTCCCATTGCACCACCTAATCGCACCAAAATGGGACCCCAAAGAAAATTGGGGATATATGTTGGATATGATTCTCCCTCTATAGTGAGGTATCTTGAGATACAAACTGGTGATGTGTTTAAAGCCCGGTTTGCGAATTGTCATTTTGATGAATCAAAATTTCCAACATTAGGGGGAGAGAATAAGCTTCCTGAAAAGGAACTTAATTGGAATGCATCATCGTTGATGCATTTAGATCCTCGATCAGGGCAATGTGAACTAGAAGTTCAAAAGATTATACATTTGCAAAGAATAGCAAATGAATTGCCTGATGCATTTTCCGATACAAAGAGGATAACCAAATCTTACATACCAGCGGAAAATGCCTCAATTCAAATTGACGTCCCAGTAGGACAAGTAGCCACTGAAGCAAATTCACGCCAGAAGCGTGGCAGGGAGAAAAATGCCCCAATTCGAATTGATGTCCCAGTAGGGCAAATAGCCACGGAAGCAAATACATGCCAGAAGCGTGGCAGGCCTGTCGGTTCCAAAGATAAAAATCCTCGAAAGAGAAAAGAGGTAAATACGATTCCTGTTGAAAAAGACATAGTAAAGACACCGGCAGTTGTCCAAAATTCTGATATAACGCCAGAAGACGTTCAGGTACCTGAAAATTGTGAAAATAACGAGATCTCGATAAATTATGTCTTTACAGGAGAGAAATGGGACCGAAATAAGACAATTGTCAATGAAATATTTGCATATAATGTGGCATTAGATATCATGCATGAAAGTAAGGATCTTGAGCCAAGATCAGTTGAAGAATGTCGACAAAGAAATGATTGGCCAAAATGGGAAGCAGCCATGAAGGCTGAATTAGACTCACTTGCAAAACGTGAAGTATTTGGACCTGTAGTCCGTACACCTGAAGATGTAAAACCTGTTGGATATAAGTGGGTATTTGTGAGAAAACGAAATGAGAAAAATGAAGTTGTGCGCTATAAAGCCCGACTTGTGGCACAAGGTTTTTCACAAAGGCCCGGTATAAATTATGAAGAAACGTATTCCCCTGTAGTGGATGCGATAACATTGCGTTATTTGGTCAGTTTATCTGCATATCATAAACTGCATATGCATTTAATGGATGTGGTAACAGCCTATTTGTACGGCTCATTAAATCGGGATATCTATATGAAAGTCCCTGAAGGACTAAAGATATCCAAACCATCCAATGAATATTCGCAAGGGTTATACTCAGTCAAATTGCAAAGATCTTTATATGGTCTAAAGCAATCTGGACGAATGTGGTATAATCGTCTTACTGAGTATCTGGCCAAAAACGGATTCAAGAATGATGATATCTGCCCGTGTGTTTTCATAAAGAAATCTGCATCTGGATTCATTATAATTGCTGTGTACGTTGATGATTTAAATATCATTGGGACTCCTGAAGAGATTCCAACAATTATAAAAACTCTAAAAGAAGAGTTTGAGATGAAAGATCTTGGAAAGACTAAGTTTTGTCTCGGCCTGCAGATCGAGCATATAAAAGGTGGGATCTTTATTCATCAAACAACATACACAGAAAAGATCTTGAAAAGATTTTATATGGATAAGTCACATCCATTAAGTACCCCAATGATCGTAAGATCTTTGGATGTGAAAAAGGATCAATTCCGTCCTAAAGAAGAAAATGAAGATATCCTTGGTCTTGAAGTACCATATCTTAGTGCCATTGGAGCGCTAATGTATCTTGCTAATAATACGCGACCCGATATATCATTTGCTGTGAATTTACTAGCAAGATATAGTTCCTCTCCAACCAGAAGACATTGGAGTGGAATCAAACAAATCTTTCGATATCTTCATGGGACGGTTGATATGGGATTGTTTTATCCCTATGGATCCATGTCACAACTAGTTGGCTATGCAGATGCCGGATACCTATCTGATCCACATAAAGGGAGGTCTCAAACAGGATACCTATTCACATATGGTGGTACAGCTATATCATGGAGGTCCACAAAACAGACGATAGCAGCAACCTCCTCTAATCATGCTGAAATACTGGCGATTCATGAAGCTAGTCGCGAGTGTTTTTGGCTGAGGAGTCTGATTCAATATATTCTGTCATCATGTGGACTAATTGATCATAAGATAGCTCCAACTGTCCTGTTTGAAGATAATAAAGCATGCATTGCTCAACTTAAGGGTGGATACATCAAAGGTGATAGAACAAAGCATATTTCTCCCAAATTCTTCTTCACTCATGACCTTAAAAATCAAGGGACAATTGATGTCCAACAGATCCGTTCAAGTGACAATCTGGCAGATTTATTTACAAAGTCACTCCCAAAATCCTCCTTTGAAAGATTGGTACATGAGATTGGGATGCGCCGATTTCGTGACGTTAAATGATGTCGGCAAGAGGGGGAGACTGTACTCTTTTTTCCTTGGTCAGGTTTTTTCCCATTGGGTTTTTCTTGACAAGGTTTTTAATGAGGCAGTCCCCATCACAAAGGATATTGTACTCTTTTTCCTTCACTAAGGTTTTTCCCACAGGGTTTTCTTTAGTAAGGTTTTAATGAGGCAATAATCCTAAATGGTCATCCAAGGGGGAGTGTTGTGATAAGAATAACAGATGGATGCCCATTTATGATACGGGCGGCTAAAACTTTCAAGAGAGAAAGTTGAGTTTATTATGTAGACCAACTTTAATGAAAGTTGAATTTGTGAAGCTATAAATAAGGCTTCATAACCTTACGTACAGAACACAAGCAAGTAATAATAAAATCACTTCTCTCTTTATGTTACAATCAAATACCCTTCTCTTTATATTTCTACTACAATTCTTTCTCTTCTTTTATTTTATAAGTATTTTAAATTCTATTTCTATTACTCTTTACATATAATATTAATAACAATATTAATCATCTTTATTGTATTGAGATTGTAACAATAAACAAATGCGATTCTCTCTCTCTTTATTTTTAATACTTCTTTCTATCTTTGTATATATACACATTACAACATATAATATTATTATATATATATAAATTATTATTGAACTAATTATTTTAATACTAGAGTCTTCTATTTATACATCTCTATTATATATATCTTTTATTTCACAACAATAGTTAATTAGTTAGTATCATAATTTTAAAAATTTAACCAGAAAAATTGTGAGCCGATACTTACTCTGATTTAGGGAGATAGAGAAACTGCCAAAATTAAAAAACGGAATTTAAACTAAAAAACAGTTAGAAATCGGTGAGCCGAAAGAACCGTAACTCAGTCGGTTTTTAACCAAAAAATTCAAAAAAAAAAAAATTACAGTATTTATTTTGTCAAATTTATTGTCGCCGACCGCTACTTTAACCTCTTGTGCGACTAGCTTGCTCTATCTCACTTTAGGCTCTGTCTTTGCTCATTTTTTCTGCTTTAAACAGCTTTCTGATATTCTAATCTATTACTTGCGCCATTCAAATTTGTTTTTTCTCGCCCTTTGTCAACAACTTCATCGTCCTCAATGAGTCAACGTGGGCTTCATGAGCTTGCACCAGGGAAGACATCCCAAATGCAAGAATTTCAAGTTCAAAACAAAATCCAATTGAAAACACTACAAAAAAATTATGCACAAACAAAGAAGTATATTTCTAATAAGTTTATTTATGTACAAATCTGAGTTATATATGGTTAAGTTTATTGGTTATTTCCCTTTCTATTGTATAAGTATATTTTTCGGAATCAATGTAATTTTTAAAAGTTATATTTATTTTATCATGGTAAAAAAGAAGATTATTAGTTCTGTAGTATTTTAGATTGAGTTTAGATGATTGATAAATTTAAGAATAATTTAACAATTTCATTTGATTATTATTCACTTTTTAACAAGTGTGTAATGTATTAATTTTTTTTTTTTTTAGGTAAAATAAGCAAGCAGTAATAAAAGCAAATTAGGTAAAATATAAACACAAAAAAAATTCAAAATTTAAAGTAAAATAATCTCAAAAATTTAGTTTGAACAAACTTTTAATGGACTACTTTAAAAGTAGATTGTATCATGATAGCACACCTTAGAAGCAACATCCTTGTTCCATGTATGAAATAGTTTAAAGACGTGAAAAATGTTTACCTTAAAAATGCCTCCAAACACTTATCTTTTACACTCATTCTATGGAACAAAGTAATAGTAAAAAAAAAAAAAAAAGAAATTTTCAATAGATATTTAATGTTTTCTAGAATATATATATATATATATATATATATATATATATATATATATATATATATATGATTTCAAATCTTAAAAGTACCAAGAAGTTATCTAAGTAATGCGGTGTTACAAATTTTTCTCTAAGCTTTTTTAAACTTCTTTTCTTTTTTTTTTTCGGTAACTTTTTCTATCTTAGGAGAGATTTTAAATGTTATAATCTATGTTGTTTTATTTCATATCTTAGTCTATATTACATCTCTATAAATCTGATAATAATTCACTCTCATTAAAAATATTTTTAAACTACATCTCAAAATTAGGAAGAGTTTTTAAACTTAGGTTGACTTGCTAAGTTTTAAACTTTTCAACTTATTATGTGTGTGTGTTTTTTTTTTGGTGACTTAAAAGAAAATAAATAAAAACTAAGAAAGAAAAAAAAAATAAGAAACTGTTTAAGAAAGGCAGTCCCGCTGAATACTACTCTCAAACTCTTTCCAAGGCAATGGAAGCTCCACTTAGGGAGAAATAGTTCTCATTGCAGTCTTTGCCATGATGACTGCTACTGTATTTGCATCTCTCAAAATCAACCGAAGATCAGCACGCCATTTCCAAGACATGATATCTCGGATTTTTAACACCAAAAGATCAATAAACCCAGAGCAATCTTGTAAATTATTGATAATAGTAAAAGCCTCCACACAGTCTGTCTCACATATAATGTCTCTTTGTCCCGAGTCCCATGCTAAAAGAAAGCCTCTCCAAATAGCAAACAACTCTCCTTGCAAAATGCTACGACTCTCAATTGTTCCCAGACAGCCTCGTTGCCACCTTCCCTTCCAATCTCTGCTAACACAAGCAAAACCAACTCGAACACCACTGCCAGGATAGCTAGCATCACAATTAATCTTAAAGGTACCCACTGAGGGGGGAATCCAAGAGCCACTAATGGTTGAGGGGATAGATAGTCGTCGCAACTCAAAAATATTTCGGAGCTCCTTTTCTAAGGAAAAAGCCATACCAATCACCTTGTCTGTGGTCCAATGCTCGTGAGGATGAAAGATATCGTTATTTCTCGAACACCAAATCCACCAGAGACCAGAAAAGAATCTAAAGGAGCGTTGTTTGCTATTATGTAAGAACCAACTCATTAAATCCACTGGTTGATCGGAGATCCCTAAAGCTTGCTAAACAAGTTGGGCTTTTGGACAATCCCGAATACAATGTAAAACTGATTCCTGACCTGAGAAACATTGTGGACAGCTATCCGTGTGCAAAATGCCCCTCCTAAAACGAAATGCAGCAGTAGGAAGAGCCTCCCGAAGACATAGCCAGGCCAAAAATTTGTGCTTTTCCGGAACATGTTGACGCCAAAGCCAAAGCCAATTACCCCTATCCTCTCAACTAAACATCTTCTTACTGAGCCACAAATAACCACTATGAGCATCATAAACCTTTGAGGCCGCACCAGTCCAACACCAACTGACCTCTGAACCAGCTTGAACATCTGGGTTGTAAGAGTTAATGTTGCTCTGCAGAGACTAATTCAGAGGAGAATAGATATTCTCAAGGTTCCACTGTCCAGATGACCAAAGGTCCAAGATCCTGAGATCTAAATCAGAAATGTGAACATAATCCATCTCCTGACACAGTCGCCCCTCTCTTCTCCATTTAGAAAACCAAAAGTTCTGTTCCGAATCCCCAATGCACCAACTAAAACCTTCCTTCAGGATATCCCAAGCTCGACATATACTCTTCCAAACATAAGATCCCCTTCCTCGAGACCGACTAAAACAATCATCTTTAGAAGAATGGTATTTCTCCGTCAACAGTTGAACACATAGCTTGTTGGGATGGTGAAAAAGTTGCCAAACTAGTTTTTCAAGAAGAGCAATATTGGCACAAAAAGGATCTCTAATTCCCAGACCTCCAAACTTCTTAGGAGTGACCAACACTTTACAGTTAACTAGATTCAGGCCTCTACCATCAGCTTGACCCTTCCATAGAAAGTTTCGCATCAAGGATTCTATCTTATTAGTTACCCCTTTAGGGAAGAGAAATACTTGCATGCGATAAGTAGGAATCGCAGTCACTACCGAGTTGAGCAAACAGAGTCTGCCTGCCTTATTAAGCAATCTCCCTTTCCAGCTAGCTAGCCTTCCCCGAATCTTGTCCAAAACATCGTTGAAAGTTGCGCGTGTCACCCGAGAGTGATTAAGGTTCACCCCTAAATACTTGCCCAAGTTCTGGATGAATTTGATGGAGGAGACTCCAGTGAAAATCTCTTTTCTTGTCGCTGAAACATTCCTGGAGCATAGCGCTTTAGATTTTTCCACATTAACCTTCATCCTAGAGGCTCTGCAGAAATTTTCCAAAGCTACCATTACAGTTTGAACTTTCTATTTTTCAGCTTTACAGAAAAGAAGCAAATCATCGGCAAACATCAAATGAGAAATTCTTGGACCCCCTCTAGAAACCGCAACCGGCTTCCACAAGCCCTTATCAACTTGCTGATTAATAGAACAGGACAATCTCTCCATACACAACACAAACAGATACGGTGATATAGGATCTCCTTGCCTAAGACCCCTGCTCGGAGTAAAGCTATTTAATCTATCCCCATTCTAGAGGATAGACAGTGAGGAAGCAGTGACACAACACATAATCAGATTGACTGTCGGAGGAGGAAAGCCAAAACTCACCAGGGTTTGTTTCAGAAATCCCAATCCACTCTATCATACGCTTTCTCCAAATCAATCTTAAAGGCCAGGGTGCCTTTCTTTGACTTTGTCTTCTTCATGAAATGGAGAACCTCTTGTGCTACAATGATGTTGTCTGGGGTTCCTCTCTCCAGGATAAACCCTCCTTGAAGGGGCCCAATAATCTCTTTGAGATGAGGACGAAGTCTATTGACCAGGACCTTCGTTATAACTTTGTAAACCACATTACAGAGACTAATTGGTCGGAAATCCTTCATGGAAACCGGGTTTTCTACCTTCGAAATAAGAACCACAAGAGTTTCCATCATCCTTGGATCCATATCCAAACCAGAGAACGCATGACGAACCATAGTCCAAACATCAAAACCAACAATCTTCCAGTATTCTTTAAAGAAGAAAGCCTGAAACCCATCAGGGCCCGGCGCCTTAAAAGAATGCATACTAAAAACAGCCGACTTAACTTCTTCCAGAGTAACTGGCGCTGTGAGGCTACAACAGGCTTCATCATTCAGGGAAGGCAGCGGCACATCACCAAGACAACCTAAGTCTACATCCTCCGACTGGCAGAATAGGCGTTTATAGAAGGATTCAACTTCCCTTCTAAGGACATCCGGGTCCGTTTCCCACACCCCATCTTGAAGAAAGAGACCATGAATCTTATTATGCTTTCTCCGCACAAGAGTCTAGACATGAAAGAACTTGGTATTTCTATCCCCAAATTTTACCCACTACTCTCTGGATTTTTGAAACCATAGAAGTTTCTCCTGCACAAGCGTGTTATTAAATTCCTCAATCAGATGTTTTTCTTTTTGCCGCATAGACAAATCTTCCATTACTTCAAGTCGCTTCTGAAGGAAATTAATCTGTCTCTCCAATTTGCATTTCCTAATGAAAATGTTGCCGAACACTTTAGAATTAAACTTCAAAGAGTTCTTCTGCAGTTCTGAAAGCTTGCCATGCATCTCTCTATAGCCAGCCTGCCATGACTGGTTCACAATATCTCTGTACCCCGGATGAGTTGCCCAAGCTGCAATAAACCGAAAAGGTCTATTCTTTTTCGGTTGGGGACGACCTGTACAGTGTACTAGGATAGGACAATGATCAGACTGAAGCCTATTTAAAATTTCTACGTAAGCCTCTGGAAAGAGAGATAGCCAGCCACTATTGATACAAACCCGGTCAAGTTTTTTCGCCACCTCAACACCATTTTTAACCCTTCTGTACCAAGAAAACTATCTTCCAATAGTCTTCAAGTCAAACATATTACTATCCCCTAGAGAGGCAGCAAGCCGATCTGCATGACGACTCGAGAAGAGGCAACCCTTAGATTCATGAGAGAATAGTACTTCATTAAAATCACCAAGAACAATCCATGGCCCGCAGAAAGATGAAGACTGAGTAACAAGATAATCCCATAGCAGAACTCTGGTATTAAATTGAGGACTATCATAGATACCACTGCACCTCCAAATCACATTATTTACCTGAACCTCAATTGTAACACACTGATCGAAAGCATCAACCCATTTGCAGTGAACACCCTGTATTGCAGAAAGGAACCAGATACCCCCTTATGTCATGACGCCTCCACTATACCAATAGGGTGATAACCAAGTCTTTCCCAGAACAGTTTCAAGTGTTGAAAAGGACAGTGAGTTTCAACCACAATAAAAATTACAGGTTTAAATTTCCTAACCAGCTCTTTACAATTCACCCGGGCTAACTTATTAGAAGCACCCCTAATATTCCAAGCTATTATATTTAAACTATCCATAATATAAAATATAAAAATATAAAACAAGGAAATCAAAGTGCTTTACCAACCTCAAACCGAGGCTTGCCCAGCGGAAGTGACTCCCGTGACCATCAAGTTTGCCGGATCTCCATGGAATATCTCCTTAATCCCGCCTACCGACGCAGTAACAGCCGGCAATGCGCCTTCCTTCTCCAATGGAACCGCCACGGTAACACCCTCCTTCACGGTTGCAGGAAGACATGACGATGCTTCCACCACCGTGCCTCCATTCTTCTCAACTGGCGAGCTCTGTAGGGACCCCGGCCTTGGTTGTTTCCGGAGAGAGGACCCGCAAGGCACTGGGGTGTGTCGGGTTGAGGAGATCGACGTCTCACCAACACGGGAAGCGCTGTGTCCGACCTTGACTCGTGACCCGACCCTAGCGCGATAGGAGCTGGATCCATTCGTGTGAGAGAAGTGAATGGTGGGCCTGATTACTCTACCCGAATCGGTTCTGGATTGAATGCCTGTTTGGACCTTGTTATATTGCTTCTGACCCAGCTTGGTTTTACCTTTCCTCACAATTTGCTCCCAGCCTGGTTCATCATGCCTGCAAGCCTCCTTAACATTATTTCCTTCCAAATTATTAGCCTCCAAATCCTCTTGCAAATTCGATGCAGGATTCTCGCCAGTAACGCCACCTACCACATTAGGTTCTACTTCATTTGAATTGTGAATTTTGGTCTCAGGATGTGGCACTGCCTTTGTACCGTCCTGTGGCTTGGTGGCATCGGAATCAGCACTCTTTCCTTCCCTAGAGTCTCTACCCAAGCACTGTGCCATATCGTGACCATAACGTGCACAAGAGTTACAAATTAAATTTAAACTTTCATACTCCACTACATAAGTTACGCCTTCCACAATGATATGCTTGATCACTGGCAGTCCTAAATTTATTTGAACACATACTCGGGCATATCGTCCTCTCTCAGCCAACTTAGTGGCTAAGTCCACTTTGATGGAAACTCCTATTGCAGAAGCAATACGCATCATGGCCTGTTCCTGATAGCACCAGATTGGGAGTCCCGAAATCCGAACCCATACAAGCGTAGACCCGAAGGATTGCTCACATGGCCGAAAATCTATATCCCACGGTTTTACAGCAACATAGTGCCCCTCAATCAACCACGGGCCACCAAGCAAGCATGACCTTCTCACGATCTTCACATGCATCGAATTTTACCATGAAGTACCCAAACCCCACATCAAGCAGATCAAAGCCACCTTTGATGCGCCAAACCATCCAAAGCTTGTGTAAAGAGCTGTGTAACTATAATTTTTATCAAGAACCTTGATCACTAAAGCTTCTCGATAAGGCTCTGCCAAACAAAGCTTGGCTTCTTCAGTGAAGTTTACATATGGAGGTTGGGAATCACCCTACTTGCCCACCACCGTGGCTATACTATCCCCAAATAAAGATCCTGCAAGTGCAAACGCCTTCGATTTCTCTGGACCAATGACTTTATCTCTAAAAGAGATCTTTGTAGGATTTGAAAAACCCTCTCGTGAAAAACCCTCCTTACACCCCCACCCACACTCTCCCCCTTATCTCTTCCGACGGCATGGCCGCCATCCTCACTGTGTTTCGCCCTCAAACACCCGTTCCCGCTCTCTCCTTCTCTCATTCTCTCTGAGTACGGAGTACGTACTCTTTCTCTCTATTATGTGTGTGTTTGGATTGACGTTTGTTAAACTCGAGTTTGAATAAAAGTGATTTTATAGAATAGATTTTGGGTAGAAGTAAATTTGTATCAACATGATTTATATTTGGCAATTCTATATTAAAATTGATTTTGATAAAATAAATATTGTTTGGATAATATTAGTTAAAATCACTTTTTAGATAGATAATTATTAAAAAAGACATGACATTAAATTATGATGTTATTTTTTTTATACTTTTTTTTTATATATTTTTATATAGTATATTTTTAGTACTCTTAGCACTCTTTTTTAGTACGTTATAATTTTTTACTATTATTTTTATTTATGGCTAATTTTTTTGTTTAATTTATTTTACCTAATGGGATCAATAAATTATATTATAAAAAAATAATAATAAATATAAATATATAATGCACAAAAATTACTATTATAAAAATATATAATATTAAATAAAAATTAATAAAAAATATAAATAATAAATAATAAAAAAAACTCATAAAAAGAAATAATAAGAATTCTATAAATAATATAATAATACGTATAAAAGATAAAATTGATAAAAAAAATAAATGTTAAATGGTAATAGCTAAAAGCCAGTTAATATAACACAAAAGTTAAAAATTGTTTCTTCTTGTAAACGTGATTTTGTGACCAAATCACTTGCGTTTATAGAGAGAAAAATGAGCAAAACCAAAAATTGAAACTTTTAAAAAGTTGTAACGTGTTTTTTCTTTCTAACGTGGTTGTCAAACACACCCTATATATACAGCATGAGTCTTTATACTCTATATTTTTATTTATTATTTTGTAAATTGATTTAGTGATGATTTCTATTCTTAAAAATACATAAAAAAATATCTAAAATTTTTTAATTAATGAGTTACCAATCAAAATCTTAACCGAGAAAGTTAATTGAATATCTAAAAATATCTTTAGTTTATATTTTTGTTTTTAGTATTTTTATTTTTATAATTTTATAAAAATAATAAAAAATAATTTTATTTTATTTTATTTTATAAAAAATTAAATAAATATCTAAAATTTTTAAATTAAGGTGCAGTGACAATTGAAATCTGCGTTTAGAAAACTTGATTAAAGAATTAAACCGTAACTTTTGACAGCCTTACCCATAACAAATAAAAAATAAATAATAGTTATAAATTACCATTATTTCTAAACTCCTTTTTAAGAATTAAGTTGATACTGGTTTTAGTATTTATCCATTCCCAATGTAATGTTTCTTACCCTATCACAAATCAAGGGTTCTTAAATAGATAAAGTTGATTAGCTTCCACACCTACTGTTTAAAAAAAAAAAATTATTCTATTTTCCTTAGAATGTTTATTGGGGGAATGAACGAATGAGCAATTGGCCAATGGCAGTCGTCATAACGTGTATCCGTGGTTAAGGATGAATGTATGTATGGCATGGAGAGGAGAAAGTCCAAGATCAAGTGGCCAAAACTGTGATGGCCATCCATTGCACCTCTTCTGACTCGTGATTCTTTAACATTGATAACTGAGCCGAGGATGAGGCTTCATCTGCCCATCACCACAAAAATAATTGCTGTTGCACCTTATCCTCATCCAATTGGCTGCCACTTATTGAAGAGAGAACATTAATCTGTTATAGATAAGGCCCAAAAATCTGATCTGGCCCAATAAGCAAGTTGGGAAACGGGAAGTCAGCTCCAACCCAGAGTATGACTTCTTTCGGATAATCAATTTAAGCAGATTAAGTGGTCAATTTATTTGTTTGGTGAAATAAATATCAGAATTTAAATTTACAATAATTTATGGTTCAAAAATATATTTTTAAATAGAATTTAAATTTATAATGAATTAGTTTTTAATTTTGTCAAATTGAGGAATATTATTAAAAAAAAAACTACTATCAAATATTCAAGCATTCAAAAAGTGTGAATAAGTTAATTAGTATAAAAATTAAGTTTTTTTATTGTAATTATTAATTGATAACTTTAGACTTGATAAAACAAGTTTAATTATTTTTTTTTCAAAAGTAAACTTGTAATTTATTGCATAAGAAGTGGCAAATATAATATCAACATAATTTAGCGGATCATTTTTTTGGTTATTGGAGGCATGTATGTGATTTGCTGCCTTATGGGGCATAATAGTGCTAGACTAATTTGTGGGGGCAGCCTTTTTTGACTTGTGCTATAGATATGTCGGACCATGTGAGTTATGTTTAAAAGAAAATATCATGGGTAAATCAGATAGTCCGATTTGCAGGGAGAAAATTTTGAAATTTGGAAGAAGCAAATTGGACTGTCCGTGTTGTATGAAAATTTTTTTTGTAATAAAACGAAAATCAAATCGGATGGTCCGAATTGATTATTATATATATTTTTTTGAAATTGGACTGTCCGATTTGCCTAGAAGCACTCACACCGTCCGATTAGTCGCTCTCTAACACCATACGCCTGTAAAGCACGCTGCTTCTCTATATCTCTGTTCTACACCATTACCTTCTCCATAATAAAATTAAAAAGCGTAATTTAGCGTTTAGTATTTTCAAATCAGAATGAGATGATAAACTTAAAGGGAGTGAAGAAAAAGCTAAAGAAATTGAAAAAGAAGCTTAAAAGCTCGGTTTGCATACAGTGAGCTCTGTACTAGTTCACCTTCATCGTTGCCTGGGACAGAACTTTTCGAGGTTCTCGTCGGTTCTGTTCAAAAGTGAAGGAGTTCTGCGCCAGCCATAGTTCCCAAAGGAGGTAAGCAATCTCACTCTTTTTTTTCTTGAAGTCCGCTTGAGATTTGAGTTTCTCGACCATTTGATTCCACCATTGTCATGCTTAAAGGTTTGTGTCTCTTAAGATGTCACTGGCAAATTGGGACTTGTTCTAAACCACCATGGAGTCTGGGCAGAAAACCACCGCGTGCAATGCAGTTTCTGACTTTGTCAAGCATCTTGGGCAAAGGGGATCAATGTTGAGGATTCTGTTATGTATCTTCTCCAGCACTGCTATACCCTCATGGACTAACCTCCATATGAAGTTTAGGATTTTTGGCTGACACTGTATATTTCAGATTTGTTGCCATAAGTCTTTCATCTGAAATCGGGGGTTTAAACTCGCTATCGGCGGATGATAGAACTGGTATGCAATCAAGTATCTTGAATTCACTGAGAATTGCCCTGTTTTGTCGTTCACCCAAATAATTGATTCCCCTCCTTGTTCAATTGAGATTTTGCAAATTTGTGCTACAATTTTTGCATTAAAATTTTCCTGTAATAACTCCATGTTCCATTTACTAGTATTTGTTATCAGCTGTCGGACCCAATGCATCTCAAGATTTTGTTCCACTGTTGTTGGAAACCTGAAAGGGGGTTGGTCTCCGAACCATGGGTCCTCTCTTATTCTGGTGGAGCCATGGGTAGTGATACTGAATCTAACGCCTTTCTTCAGGACCTTTCTGCCCTCCAAGAGTCTCCGCTAAACCCAAAAAGGTCTGAATCCAGGCTTTGCTTCCAAGAACAAGGTATATTTATTTTTGTAGATTTTACATACCAGTGAATGTGTTTTGTTAGAAGTCTCCATCCCTGTTTAGCTAGCATCGATAGGTTGAAAGCTTTGAGATCTTTAAAACCCAAACCTCCTGAATGTTTGTCTCTGTTGATTGAGTCCCAACTTATCCAACGTATTTTCTCTCATTCTGTTTTTATCTCCATCAAAACTGTATCATCATTTTATGAATTTCATCTAAAAGAGTATTTGTAAGCTTAAAACAGCTAAGCGAGTAAATCGGTATCGCTGTGCCAATCGCCTTTATCAAAACCTCTATTTGGCTTGCCGAAAGCATCGTTCTTTTCAACCTTATCTTTAACAAATGAGAAGGTTTCTCTTTTGGTTCTATTGACAACTGATGGAAGGCCCAAATAATGATCTTGAGCACCAATATTAGGAACCCCAATCAAAGTAGCTAGTTCTGTCTGGGTTGTTTGAGGCGTATTCTTGCTGAAAAAAAATGGCTGACTTGTTTAAATTAACGAGCTAGCCACTCAACTTGCTATATTGCTGTAGGATACCTAGGATCTTGTCACATGATTGCCTTTTAGCTCTTCCAAAAAATATAGAATCGTCTGCGAATAATAGGTGGTTAATGGAGGGGCATCTACTATTTAACCGGAGTCTCTGCAGTAAGTTATTCTGTTCTCCTTTGTGGAGTAGAAAGGACAATCCCTCTGCACAAATAAAAAAAAGATAGGGAGAGAGAGGATCTCCTTGACGGAGCCCTCTGCTTGGCCTAAAGAAGCCAGTAGGAATTCCTTCCACAACAACAGATTAAGAGATTGTAGACACACACTCTTTAATCTACCCAATCTACTTATCACAGAAATCTAATTTCGCCATCATAAACCAAAGAAAACTCCATTCAACCCTATCATAGGCCTTACTCATGTCAATTTTAAGTGCCATATCATGATTACTATAGTCCTTATTCTTCAAAAAACACATAATATTCATGAGCCACTAAAATATTATCACTAATGAGTCTTCCTCGGATAAAAGCACTTTGATTGTCACTAATAATTTTATTCATAAAAGGTTGCAGTCTATGAACAAGTACGTTAGAGATGATTTTGTAGAACATAGTGCCGAGGCTGTCATCTGAATTTGATTAATTGCAGTTGCATTTTGTATCTTTGGAATGAGACAAATTTGAGTGTGATTGAACCCCTAAGCATGCGTCCTCCTCCAAAAAAGCTTCTAACAGCTTTGCATACATCCTACTTGATAGTATTCCAATAAAATTGGAAGATTTGGATATAAAGCCATCATCACCTGGGGCTGCTTCTGGAATAATAGAATAGACGGCCCTTTTGCTCTCTTCT
Organism: Arachis ipaensis; assembly: GCF_059453495.1. Taxonomy (NCBI): domain Eukaryota; kingdom Viridiplantae; phylum Streptophyta; class Magnoliopsida; order Fabales; family Fabaceae; genus Arachis; species Arachis ipaensis. Next base: position 72,427,983 of record NC_142441.1, read on the forward strand.
TTGGTAGTTGGCCTTGTTAGTCATCTATTTATTTCCGCATAAATCTTTCTTCTAAGTTGATATTTTTTAAAGTAAGATTTTGAATATTAGTCTTGGTTTATAAAGTAAGTTGAACAAATTTTATGTTGTGATTATAGTCCTATTTATAAAGATCCACTATAATAATGATGTCTTTAATATACGTTTATTGATTACAAATTATAAGGGGAGATGGATTGAATTTACGAGGCGCATATAAGAATTCGTTTCAACCTTATTATCCATGCAATAAAAGGAAAAAAGGATGGTGAATTTCGGACAGGAAAAAGTTTAAATAACTCATTAGGGGTGTAACCAACTGAAATAAACTAATGAAAAATTTGATTTTAAAATTTATTTATTTTTTAATTTTCAAAAACACAAAACCCTTCCAACAACGCCTTCCAACCCTTCGACGTCTCCATTATCTCCTCCATTCTCATCTCCAACGACGAGGATGCTGCCCACACCCACGGCATCTCCCTTCTTTACTCCGACGATGACAACGCCTTCCACATCACGACTTCTCCCTTCTCTCCTCCAACAACGACGACGCCATTCCTATCCTCCTTCGACGATGATTCATTCCAAACCTTCGGCGTTCTCGTCTCTCTTCCAACAACGACGATGCCGAGCATTGTGTTCTCCTTTCCTTTTGTGTCCCTACCATATAATCGTGTTCCCCCTCACAATATGTGCCCGACTCTTAGTGCTTTGCTTGTCCATCGCGCCACTGCACCACTACTACGCCCCCGCCACGTGCCCCCTGGAAGTGCACCTGACGTGACACTGTGCTGTTGCTGTTGGAGTCATCTCCTCGCATAAAAAACGGCGTGGCCACCCCTTTCATCTTCTCACACAAGATCTTCTTGATTTTGGATGATTCTTTTTACTAGTTTTTGATGTTTTTTTCTCTTAGGTTTTATATTTTTTTCTTATGTTTTGGATGTTTCTTTTTTTAGGTTTTGGATGATTTTTTTAATAATTTTAGATGTTTCTTTTCTTAGTTTTCAGATGTTCTTTTTTCAATAAATTTTGAATATCTCGCTTTTGTTAGATTTTGGATGTTTCTTTTTTGTTACGTTTCATATGTTTCTTTTTATTAGGTTTTGGATGATTATTGTTACTTGTTTAAGATTTTTTTCCTCCTAGGTTTCGGATGTGTCTTTTTTTATAAAAAGTATTTTAGATGTTTTTATATGTGTTTTCTTTTTAGGTGTTTGGATGATTTTGTTAATAGTTTTAAATGTTTGTTTTCTTAGTTTGTGGATTTTTTTTCCCAATACTTTCGGATGTCTCGTTTTGTTAGGTTTTAGATTTTATAAAATAATTTTGGATATCTCTTTTTTGTTAGGTTTTGGATGTTATTTTTGGTACGTTTCAAATGTTTCTTTTTATTTGATTTTGGATATTCTTTTTATAATGATTTTAGATGTTTGTTTTTATTTTATTTTAGATGTTTTTTTTAGATTTTGAATGTTTCTTTTGAGATTAGTTTTAGATATTTCTCATTAAATTTGAAATCATATTCTCTCTAAAAAAAGGTTACTAGTTGTGTCAGTGGTTCCTCTTTGAAAGCTATTTTTCAAAAGAAAAGAGCTAAGTCTCTCATACCAAGCTCTAGGAGCTTGTCTTAAACCATAGAGAACTTTAGATAATTTGAAAACATGATCATAATGCTCTTTATTTTCAAAATCAGGAGGCTGCTCCACATACACTTTTCTATCTATCACTCCATTCAAAAATGCACATTTTACATCCATTTGATATAATTTAAAACCACAAAATGCAGCATATGCTAAGAGAAGTCTTATGGCTTCCATTCGAGCAACATGGGCAAAGGATTCATCAAAATCTATTCCTTCTTCTTGGTCATATCCTTATGCCACTAGCCTTGCCTTGTTTCTTGCAATGCTACCATCTTCTCCCAACTTGTTCCGAAATATCCACTTAGTGCCGGTCACTTTCTTTCCACTTGGCCTTGGAACCAAAGTCCACACTTGGTTCTTTTGAAACTCAAGAAGCTCATCCTCCATAGCTTTAACCCAAGAGGGGTAACTAAGGGCTTCCTTAACGTTTTAAGGCTCTATTTGTGAAAGAAGAGCAATGTTTGATCCTTCATTTGCCTTTCTAGTGGAAGACCGTGTTTGCACTCCATGAGAAACATCCCCAATGACAAATTCCTCAGGAAAATTCTTCAAGAATCTCCATTCACGAGGTCTGGTGGATTTGGAGACAGATTCAGATACCAAGGGATTTTGGGTGTTGCTGTTTCCAGGATCTTCTTCAGATTCATGAGACATAATGGAATTGTCTCTTGAATTTTCAGCAGTTGCAGTTTCTGGTTCAGCTTGACCAGAATTTTTCTTTTCATGATTTTGAGCAGTTTTATCTTCTTTTTGAGATTGATTTCCTGCATCACAATCTTCTAAAATGCTTTGCACCAAATTAGTATCACAAAACGTAACATGTATGGACTCCTCAATAATCCTAGCATCTTGATGATAAACCCTATATGCTTTACTAGTTATGGAATATCCTACAAACAAACACTCATACGCCTTTGGATCAAATTTACCCAAATTATCCTTGTTATTCAAAACAAAACATTTGCTTCCAAAGATGTGCAAGTAGTCTAAGTTTGGTCGGTAACCTTTCCAAATTTCATAAGGGGTTTTCTTCAAAAATTTTCTTATGATTGTTCTATTCAAAATGTGGCAAGCCGTGTTAACCGCTTCAGCCCAAAGGAATTTTAGAACATTACTCTCACGAAGCATAGCTCTTGTCATTTCTTGTATGCTTCTATTTCTTCTTTCCACAACACCATTTTGTTGTGGTGTTCTTGGACAAGAGAAGTTGTGAGATATTCCAAATTCCTCACAAAAGGATTCAAATAAATTATTTTCAAATTCAGTTCCATGATCACTTCTTATAGAAGAGATTTTTAAATCTTTTTCATTTTGAATTTTCTTGAAAAAAGGTCCAAAGGCCAAAAAGGCTTCATTTTTGTGTGCAAGAAATAAAACCCAACCAAACCTAGTATAGTCATCCACAATTACTAAACCATAATGTTTACCACCTAGGCTTTGAGTTCTTGTTGGACCAAATAAATCAATGTGTAGCAACCCAAGTGGTCTTTTAGTAGAGATATATTCCTTTGGTTTAAAAGAAATTTTTGTTTGTTTTCCCATTTGGCAAGCATCACAAGTGATGTCTTTGTCAAACTTTATCAAAGGAAGGCCTCTTACTAATTCTTTCTTTACAAGTTTGTTTATTTGAAACATACTTGCATGGCCCAATCTCTTGTGCCATAACCACTTTTCAGATTCTTTAGAGTGAAGACAAGCTACATTTTGATCCTTTAGCTCATCAAGAGTAAGTCCATACATATTATTAAAACGCTCGGCAATAAACATCACTTCATTTTTCTTTTCATTAACAACACAGCATTCAAGTCTTTTGAAAGTCACTAAATATCCTAAATCACACAGCTGACTTATACTCAAAAGATCGTGCTTCAAACCACATACCAAAAGTACATCATCAATGAAAGTAGATTGCTCATTACCTACTTTTCCAACAGCAATAATTTTACCTTTACCGTCATCTCCAAAGGTCACAAAACCTCTATCATACTTATTTAGTTTGATGAAGTAAGTTGACCTTCCAGTCATGTGCCTTGAACATCCACTATCCATGTACCACATGTCCTTTTTGTTCTTGGATGCTAGGCAAATTTGCATGAAGAGTTTCAAGTAGCCTTAGGTATCCAAATTAATTTGGATCATTTGAAGTTAATCCATCTTGGTTTCCCAAGTGCATTGAAATCACAAACAACATTGTAAACTTTATTTCCTACAACTCTTTTTTCAATGAAACATTGTGCATATGAGTGACCAAATTTCTTGCAATTAACACAATAATTTTCTGATGTGTGTCGCTGAAATTGAAGTGAGTTATATTGCTTGAAATGATTAAAGTGTTGAAATTTTCTGGTTTTTGGAGGAGATGCATTTCTTTTGATAAACTGATTTTTATTAAAATTGTTCCTCTTTGCAAACGCATTTTCACCAGAATTTTTTTGAACATTTGGACTTTTCGAATATGAGATTTTGTTGTAAAATGTTGGTTTCTTGAAAATAACCTCATTTTTTGAAATGTATCCCAAACCCGGCCTAATTGAACTCGGTTCGGTTCTTGGTAAAGGCTCAGTTTCACTTGTGTATACTTCATCAAATGTTAGAGCATATCCAATACCAGATTTGTTTGGTATGGTTTTGGTATTTGATGAAGAAGCCACAAATTTTATAGAGGAAGTATTGGAAACTGCATCTTTCTTGGCTATGTAGCCTAAACCAGATTTTTCAAACAATGGTCTTTAACTTGCAAGTAATTTGTCCAAGTTACTAGAACCTTGAGAAAATTTTGCTAAGTCACCATTAAGCTTTTTAATCATATCATTTAATCTTTCATTTTCAGCAATTAACTCATGAGAATGATCCACAATGTGCTTTCCTTTTAATTTTTCATGTTCAGATTTTAGAAATCTGTTTTCTTCAATGATGTCCAAAGCACATTCAGTTTCCTTCACTTTTTCTTTTAAAAAATCATTTTTAGCTCTTAACACATCTCTTTCAGATCTGCATTCATTGTACTTGTCAAGCAGTTTTGAGGTGTTTAAAGTGAGATCATCAATAATAGCATGTAAGTGCTCAATGGTCAAATCATAATAATTTACCTCATCAAGATTGTTGTTTCCAGCCATGAAGCAATATTTATCATCTCCTTCAGATTCTTCTTCTTCATTTGAGTTGTTCTCAAGATCCTCCCAAGCTGCCATGAGCACTCTCTTCCTTTCCTTCTTTCCTTTGTCCTCCTTTTTGAGCTTTGGACAGTTTAGCTTGAAGTGTCCAGCCTCCTTGCAGTTATGGCACGTCACTTTGCTCAAGTCGATCTTGTGCTCCTTTGAACTTGAACCCTTGTATTTGCCCTTGTTCTTCATCATCCTTCTAAATCTCCTAGCAAAAAACACAAACTCATCATCTGAAATACTATCATTAGACTCAATCTCTTTTAGTTCTATTTGTGATTTGAGGGTTATTCCCTTTTTGTTTGAGTCTGTGTTTGTGTGTGTGGTTTCATAGGCAAGGAGTTTTCCTCTCAGCTCATCATAGGTTATGGGACTTAGGTTGTTGTTCTCGGTTAGGACAGTGGCAGTGGTTTCCCATTCTTTTGTGAGGCTTCTAAGGAGTTTTCTTACCAAGGTTTGTTCTGCATAGTTTGTACCCATAGCATCAAGGTTGTTGATTATGATTGAGAATCTCTCAAATGCTTCATCAATGCTTTCTCCATCCTTCATGTTAAACATCTCGTACTCTTTTTGTAGCATATCAGTCCTCGTTTCTTTGACTTGTTTGGTGCCTTTGTGTGTAACCTGGAGTTTTTCCCAGATTTCTTTGGCTGTCTTGCATCTAGACACCTTCTGATACTCTTCAAAGCTGATAGCACAGTGAAGAAGGTTGATTGCTTTAGCATTCAGCTCCATCTTCTTTTTATCATCTTCATTCCATTCAGCTTCTTCTTTTGGAGTCACCACTCCATCAGCACTTGTTTTGTTGGAATCTTGGGACCGCTCATAACAATCTTCTATATGTTGTAATCAATTGATTGAATGAAGATTCTCATCCTCTCTTTCCAGTAGGCATAGTTGTTCCCGTTGAAGAAAGGTGGCCGGTTGTTTGACTGGCCTTCAGTGAGGGTGTAGGCAACTGTGGTTGTGCCCAAGTTGTTCGCCATTGGATCTTTGCTCCAAGCGGTTAAGCTTGATTCTTGAGACCTTAGCTCCTGATACCAATTGAAGGTTGTGGTAGGCTTAGAGAAGGGGGGTTGAATCTATGCCTTCCTTTTAAGTTGCTTTTATGACCCTTTTAAACAAACTTTCAATTCTGATTCTGTTTGTACTCAGTAGCAGAAATTTATGAGACAATTTATTTTTGTCTCATGAATATCCGAAAACAGAATATAGCAGAGAAGAGAAAAGCTAACACCCGCATGTATCCTGGTTCGGTTGCCTTATGCTATGCAACCTACGTCCAGTCTCCTCTACAACAATGGAAGAATTTTCACTATAGTTAACAGTATTACATACACCAATTTCACAGGATTGACCCAATCCTTTCACACTCAGATTCTAACCTAACTTGACATTGGCTATGCTAATACCTAACTATTCACTCTTAGTGCTAACCCAACTAAGAAAGGGATACCTCACAGGTACAAGATACAAGACAAAGACATACCTAAATAAATCTGAAATAAACTCTAGGCTTTTCTCTCAAGTGTTTCACTCAGCCTTTTTCCACTCATGGCTTTTACTTGAGCTCTCTCAATATGCCTTTTCTCACAAAAAATTACAGAAAGATAAACATAGAAAATTACATTACAATCTGTAAAACATGAAGGAGATTGATTTCATCAACAACCTCTTTGCTATGTGCAAAACCAGATTTACAAACCTCAGCTTGAGTTCTTCAGTATTGGCCGAATGCTTCTTTGAAAGAAAGCATTATCCAAGTAGAGGAACTTCTTTTCAGAACACAACTCTCAAACTCTGGTTTTCTCTCCTTGCTTCTGAATGAGCAGAAAGTCTTCTTTTATCTCCTTGTATGTTGCTGGATTCTTCTTCCAAGGTCAACACCTTGAGCCTTGAGCTTCACCAACCCACAGATTCACTTTTTCTCATTAAACCTTAGAGTAGAAACTTTGCTTCTGACTTCTCCATCTTGACCAAAAGCCATAAAGCAACAACCACAAGAGTCTTCCAATGGTCAACTTAATCTGAGCCCTTGAAAACCAACTTGGTCCCCAAGACATGTTTGAGACCGTGGATTTACAGCAGAGAGGAACAGAAATCCTCTTTTCCATATAGCTCAAAACGGAGATACAGAGAGTTGAAGCTGAAGAGAAGAAATTGTGTTGCATGCAAGAGGAAATGGATTACCTTGAACTTTCTGATCTTTTCTTGATATGGTTGATTAGACCTCACCCTTCTTTGCTTAACCTTCTCTTTCCTTCTTCTTTCATGACTAGCTTAGGGACTAAGCTCTCTTTCTTACTTTTTCTATGTTCAGTGGTTTGACTAAGACAGAGAAGAAAGGAACGTTACTTTGGAAGCAATGAGAGAGAGTGAAGACTTCAATCTTGTATGAGAAGCTTGGTTGGATCAACTTGAATTGATGGACATGGGCTTGGATCGGTTTTGATTTACTTGGCCCGATGGTTCCTTTCTTTGTTTTTTTTGGGCTCCACTTGATTAACCAGCCCATTAGCCTTGATGTTTTTATTTTCATTCCAATTTGGGCTGCTTGATTTAATTTTGGCCTGCAACAATTTTATAAATAATTAGCAACATATAATTATTAACACTCAACACTAATTATTTATTTTGCCCAAAAATAATATTTGTCATCACTAATTAATTTAGTTAATTTCTTAACTCAACAATTTTCCCCTTGATGACAAACATGATTTAAGCAATAATCAAAAGGAAATGAATTTGAGTAAGGTTTAGAAACTCCCTTTGATTTTTGTCATTTGCTTTTATGTTGCTCCCCCTTTCCTTTCCAAGATTAGCTCCTCCTGGATTTATGCTTTCCTCTTTGTTCCTGTTTTATATTGTACTTAAAGAAATCACAATAAAGAGCTACACACATTTATCTTGTCTAAGGGATATCAAACAAACAACATCACATATTCAGCCCAACATCAAGCTAATATCAGCAGCACAAATATTCAACATGTGAAAGCAGACAAAAAATCCCAAAAGAAATACTAGTAGCTACAGCAATGCCAAAAAATTCATAGGACACATTTACCATCCTATTATCCTATTGTTATTACTCCCCCTTTTGTCATCAAGGGCGGATAATAAGCAAGATCAACAAAAACTATATCTTGAGTCCTGCAGTAAAGAGTTAGAGCACAGTTTAAAGTACTAACTAAACTATCAAAAGTGCAGTAATATTTAGAGTTATTACAGTCATCCAAAATAAAAACAATTCAACAGTAGCAAAAAAAAAACAGAATTCATGAGACAAAAAGAGAGCAGCAGCAGCAGTTTTCATGAGACAATTTCTAGGCATCAGAACCATTCCCCTCCGCTTTCTCTTCAACATCAGTGGCAGGATCTTCATCCTTTTGAAGGTTATCAATGAAAGTCATGAACACAGCCACTCTATCCCTTGATTTTCTTAGGAAATTCTCATGCTTGCTGGCTAGCTTCCTTTGTTCCTTGCTCATGGCAATCATATGATTGGATTGGAAGACAAACTCCTGAACAACATCTTTGACCACATTCAGCAGAGCGGATTTCTTCCCAGTAGATATTGATGTACCCTCAGTGGAAAGAGAAGGAGATTCCTCAGGAACAAAGTCATCATCTTTATCATCTAAGACCACCCTTTCAGATTGAGTAGGTCTTTTGGGCTGTTTCACTGAACCACCCCTTTTCAAGTATGAATGTCTATTTTGATATTCCTCATTGGTCAAGTCAACACCAAAATACTCAAATATGCAAGTTAGAAACATGCCATAAGGAAGTGCTTTGTCTTTTTCACTCCTAATAGAGTCAAACATATATCTAACCATCAAGTATGCAAATGAAATTTCAGTTTTAGTGAGAAGGGCATATAAAACAAGAGTATCAGTGTAGGAAACCCTTTGATATGAGCCACTTTGAGGAAGTATAATGTGGTTGACCATTTAGTGCAACTGAGCACACTCATATCCTAGGGCTTTGTGAGTGGGTGTAATGCCATCAATTAAAGAAACATGTTCACAAATGTGAGCTAATGCATCATTGTAAGAAATTCCAACACCTTCATCCCACTTAACTGAAGTGTAAGCACAAGGCCCAACATCAGTATACTTCAAAGCATCACTGATAGTTTCATTGTTTAAAACTATGTCTCGGCCCTTTACATATGAGTGAGCAGTGCCTTCATGATAAGTCATGTTGGCATAAAATTCTTTGACCAATAAGGGATAAACATGCTTTTTAATGTCAAAAAGATGATTCCAATCCAGAAAAATCAAGTTATCAACAAAAGGAAAACCTTTTCTTTTCAAAGATGGCAAATCGGCTAGAAAAGATGGACACATGGTACGATAATAAATAACCCCCTCATAAAAGTCATTATACATGGCAGATTTGAATCTATAGGGCTTATAGTTTGAATGAGAGGTCAAAAAATGAGCTTTGTGATCAAAAGGTCCAATGTCTGGTTCTTTAACATTTTTGAGATGAACTCGAGCTTTACCTCGTTGAGAGCGCACAGGAACCAACCTGGATTTGGGTTGTGTTGGTTCGGGAACTTGTTCATCAGCCGCCAGACGTTTACCTTTCGAGGAGCTAGGTTTCGAAGAATCAGGTTTTGAAGAGCCTGGTTTGGAAGGCGTCGCCTTTGGTGGTGGCGTCGGCTTGGCAGAAGCAGGGAATCTAGGTGTGGTCTTGGTCCGCACCATGGGAGCAGTTCTTGGAGGAGAGGTAGGAGGAGAAGGAGAGGGTGTGAAGGTTTGGTCGTGAGAGCGAGTTGAAGGCTTTGTGTGAGGCTTGAAGATTTTTTCACGAGGAGGCCTTTTAGCAATGGTTTTCTTCCTCACTTGGTAATATTTAGGCTTTTGAGGGAAGAGAAGCGGTAAAGAGAGTGGGAAGAAACCGAAGGGTTTGAGAAAAAGTTATGGAGGGAAGAGAGGGAGTGTTGGTAACCGTACCCAAAAGAAAGTTTCTCAAACCATACAACTGCATCACCACTGATTTGACTTGAAAAGACATGACCTCATTAAAGAAATATTTTATTTGATTTTAAAATAAAATAGGAAATTAATTTTAAATTTTGAGAAACGAAAAAAAACAAAAAAAAAATCAAACTGAAAATCTTTTTGGAAAAAAATATTAAATGAAAATCCTTTAAAAAAAAATTAAACACACAGCCCAACAAAAAATTATCAACCAAACAAAAAGTGTAACATTCATATTTGGGCCTAGAGATGGTTGGATTTGAGGAAACATATTGGACCACTCTAGATCTGATTTTTGAGGTTGACCCAAATTATTTTTCACTTGAAATAAGCCCAGATCACGCTGATTAAGGGGAACGTTCTTCTTCTGCCCAGAATTGTCTCATACCTGTTTATGAGACAAAAAGCTCCAGCAAATACATCAGCAATTTTCAAACAAAGAATCATAACTCAAAATTCCTAGACTAGTCCTAAGCATGCAGAATCTGTCCTCAGGCAGTGGTTTAGTGAAAATGTCTGCCAATTGCTCTTCCGATTTAACAAATTGAATGCTAATATCCCCTTTTTGAACGTGTTCTCTTATTGAGTGAAATTTCACTTCAATATGCTTGGTTCTAGAGTGCAAGACTGGGTTTTTAGAAATGTTAATGGCACTCATGTTATCACACAATAAGGGAATATTTTCAGCATTTAACTTGTAATCGGTAAGCTGAGTTTTTAACCATAAAAGCTGAGAACAACAAGAAGAAGCAGCAATATACTCAGCCTCTGCAGTGGATAAGGCCACTGTTGGTTGCTTCTTACTTGACCAAATATTTAATGACTTTCCAAGGAAGCAACATAGGCCTGAAGTACTCATTCTATCAACTCTATCACCGGCAAAATCTGCATCACAATAACCAACTGCAGAAAAATTATCAATCTTATGATACCAAAGACTAAAATTGGATGTGCCATGAACATATCTAATGATCCTTTTAACTACAGAAAGATGTGACTCTTTTGGTTTGGATTGGAACCTAGAACACAATCCAACACTTTGCACAATATCGGGTCTAGAGGAAGTTAAGTACATAAGAGAACCAATCATTCCTCTATACCTAGTCTCATCAACATCTTTCTCAGTTTCTCCCTTATCTAATTTTGAATTAGGATGCATGGGAGTTCCCATGGGTTTAGCATTTTTCATACCAAATTTCTTAACTAATTCCTTGGCATACTTCTCTTGATGAATGAAAATACCATTTTCGGTTTGTTTAATTTGCAGCCCAAGGAAAAAATTAAGTTCACCCATCATACTCATGTCAAATTCACTTGTCATGAGTTTTCCAAATTCAGAACAGATGGATTCATTGGCTGATCCAAAAATAATGTCATCAACATATATTTGGACTAGAATAAAAGAATAATTAGAATTCTTAATAAATAAAGTTGTGTCAGTGGTGCCTCTTTGAAAGCCATTTTTCAAAAGAAAAGAGTAAGTCTCTCATACCAAGCTCTAGGAGCTTGTCTTAAACCATAGAGAGCTTTAGATAATTTGAAAACATGATCAGAATGCTCTTTATTTTCAAAACCAGGAGGCTGCTCCACATACACTTCTCTATCTATCACTCCATTAAAAAAAAATGCACATTTCACATCTATTCAATATAATTTAAAACCATAAAATGCAGCATATGCTAAGAGAAGTCTTATGGCTTCCATTCGGGCAACAGGGGCAAAGGATTCATCAAAGTCTATTCCTTCTTCTTGGTCATATCCTTGTGCCACTAGCCGTGCCTTATTTCTTGCAATGCTACCATCTTCTCCCAACTTGTTCCGAAATATCCACTTGGTGCCGGTCACTTTCTTTCCACTTGGCCTTGGAACCAAAGTCCACACTTGGTTCTTTTCAAACTCAAGAAGCTCATCCTCCATAGCTTTAACCCAAGAGGGGTCACTAAGGGCTTCCTTAACATTTTGAGGCTCTATTTGTGAAAGAAGGGCAATGTTTGATGCTTCATTTGCCTTTCTAGTGGAAGACCGTGTTTGCAATCCATGAGAAACGTTCCCAATGACAAATTCCTCAGGAAAATTCTTCAAGAATCTCCATTCACGAGGTCTGGTGGATTTGGAGGCAGATTCAGATACCAAGGGATTTTGGGTGTTGCTGTTTCCAGGATCTCCTTCAGATTCATGAGACATAATGGAATTGTCTCTTGAATTTTCAGCAGTTGCAGTTTCTGGTTCAGCTTGACCAGAATTTTCCTTTTCATGATTTTGAGCACTTTCATATTCTTTTGAGCTTGATTTCCTACATCACAATCTTCCAAAATGCTTTTCACCAAATTAGTATCACAAAACGTAACATGTATGGACTCCTCAATAATCCTAGCATCTTGATGATAAACCCTATATGCTTTACTAGTTGTGGAATATCCTACAAACAAACACTCATACGCCTTTGGATCAAATTTACCCAAATTATCCTTGTTATTCAAAACAAAACATTTGCATTCAAAGATGTGCTAGTAGTCTAAGTTTGGTGGGTAACCTTTCCAAAGTTCATAAGGAATTTTCTTCAAAAATTTCCTTATGATTATTCTATTCAAAATGTGGCAAGCCGTGTTAACCGCTTCAACCCAAAGGAATTTTGGAACATTACTCTCACAAAGCATATCTCTTGTCATTTCTTGTATGCTTCTATTTCTTCTTTCCACAACACCATTTTGTTGTGGTGTTCTTGGACAAGAGAAGTTGTGAGATATTCCAAATACCTCACAAAAGGATTCAAATAAATTATTTTCAAATTCAGTTCCATGATCACTTCTTATAGAAGAGATTTTTAAATCCCTTTCATTTTGAATTTTCTTGCAAAAAGGTTCAAAGGCTGAAAAGGCTTCATTTTTGTGTGCAAGAAATAAAACCCAACCAAACCTAGTATAGTCATCCACAATTACTAAGCCATAATGTTTACCACCTAGGCTTTGAGTTCTTGTTGGACCAAATAAATCAATGTGTAGCAATTCAAGTGGTCTTTTAGTAGAGATGTCTTCCTTTGGTTTAAAAGAAATTTTTGTTTGTTTTCCCATTTGGCAAGCATCACAAGTGATGTCTTTGTCAAACTTTATCAAAGGAAGGCCTCTTACTAATTCTTTCTTTACAAGTTTGTTTATTTGAAACATACTTGCATGGCCCAATCTCTTATGCCATAACCACTTTTCAGATTCTTTAGAGTGAAGACAAGCTACATTTTGATCCTTTAGCTCATCAAGAGTAAGTCCATACATATTATTAAAACGCTTGGCAACAAACATCACTTCATTTTTCTTTTCATTAACAATACAGCATTCAAGTCTTTTGAAAGTCACTAAATATCCTAAATCACACAGCTGACTTATACTCAAAAGATCGTGCTTCAAACCACATACCAAAAGTACATCATCAATGAAAGTAGATTGCTTATTACCTACTTTTCCAACAGCAATAATTTTACCTTTACCATCATCTCCAAAGGTCACAAAACCTCCATCATACTTATTTAGTTTGATGAAGTAAGTTGACCTTCCAGTCATGTGCCTTGAATATCCACTATCCATGTACCACATGTCCTTTTTATTCTTGGATGCTAGGCAAATCTGCATGAAGAGTTTCAAGTAGCCTTAGGTATCCAAATTAATTTGAATCTTTTGAAGTTAATCCATCTTGGTTTTCCAAGTGCATTGAAATCACAAACAACATTGTAAACTTTGTTTCCTACAACTCTTTTTTCAATGAAACATTGTGCATATGAGTGACCAAATTTCTTGCAATTAACACAATGATTTTCTGATGTGTGTCGCTGAAATTGAGGTGAGTTATATTGCTTGAAATGATTAAAATGTTGAAATTTTCTGGTTTTTGGAGGAGATACATTTCTTTTGATAAACTGATTTTTATTAAAATTGTTCCTCTTTACAAATGCATTTTCACCAGAATTTCTTTGAACATTTGGACTTTTCAAATATGAGGTTTTATTGTAAAATGGTGGTTTCTTGAAAACAACCTCATTTTTCAAAATGTATCCCAAACCTGGCCTGTTTGAACTCGGTTCAGTTCTTGGTGAAGGCTCAGTTTCACTTGTGTATACTTCATCAAATGTTTCTTCAAATGTTAGAGCATATCCAATACCAGATTTGTTTGGTATGGTTTTGGTATTTGATGAAGAAGCCACAAATTTTATAGAGGAAGTATTGGAAACTGCATCTTCCTCTGCTATGTAGCCTAAACCAGATTTTTCAAACAATGGTCTTTGACTTGCGAGTAATTTGTCCAAGTTACTAGAACCTTGAGAAAATTTTGCTAAGTCACCATTCAGCTTTTTAATCATATCATTTAATCTTTCATTTTCAGCAATTAACTCATGAGAAGGATCCACAATGTGCTTTCCTTTTAATTTTTCAAGTTCAGATTTTAGAAATCTGTTTTCTTCAATGATGTCCAAAGCACATTCAGTTTCCTTCACTTTTTCTTTTAAAAAATCATTTTCAGCTCTTAACACATCTCTTTCAGATCTGCATTTATTGTACTTGTCAAGCAGTTTTGAGGTGTTTAAAGTGAGATCATCAATAATAGCATGTAAGTCCCCAATGGTTAAATCATAATAATTTACCTCATCAAGATTATTGTTTCCAGCCATAAAGCAGTCTTTATCATCTCCTTCAGATTCTTCCTCTTCATTTGAGTCGTTCTCAAGATCCTCCCAAGCTGCCATGAGCACTCTCTTCCTTTCCTTCTTTCCTTTGTCCTCCTTTTTGAGCTTTGGACAGTTTAGCCTGAAGTGTCCAGCCTCCTTGCAGTTATGGCACGTCACTTTGCTCAAGTTGATCTTGTGCTCCTTTGAACTTGAACCCTTGTATTTGCCATTGTTCTTCATCATCCTTCTAAATCTCCTAGCAAAAAGCACAAGCTCATCATCTGAAATACCATCACTGGACTCACTTTCTTTTGGTTCTATTTGTGATTTGAGGGCTATTCCCTTTTTCTTTGAGTCTGTGTTTGTGTGTGTGGTTTCATAGGCAAGGAATTTTCCTCTCAGCTCATCATAGGTTATGGGACTTAGGTTGTTGCTCTCGGTTAGGACAGTGGCATTGGTTTTCCATTCTTTTGTGAGGCTTCTAAGGAGTTTTCTCACCAAGGTTTGTTCTGCATAGTTTGTACCCATAGCATCAAGGTTGTTGATTATGATTGAGAATCTCTCAAATGCTTCATCAATGCTTTCTCCATCCTTCATGTTAAACATCTCGTACTCTTTTTGCAGCATATCAATCCTCGTTTCTTTGACTTGTTTGGTGCCTTCGTGTGTAACCTGGAGTTTTTCCCAGATTTCTTTGGCTGTCTTACATCTAGACACCTTCCGGTACTCTTCAAAGTTGATAGCACAGTGAAGAAGGTTGATTGCTTTAGCATTCAGCTCCATCTTCTTCTTATCATCTTCATTCCATTCAGCTTCTTCTTTTGGAGTCACCACTCCATCAGCACTTATTTTTGTTGGAATCTTGGGACCGCTCGTAACAATCTTCCATATGTTGTAATCAATTGATTGAATGAAGATTCTCATCCTCTCTTTACAGTAGGCATAGTTCTTCCCGTTGAAGAAAGGTGGCTGGTGGTTTGACTGGCCTTCAGTGAGGGTGTAGGCAACTGTGGTTGTGCCCAAGTTGTTCGCCATTGGATCTTTGCTCCAAGCGGTTAAGCTTGATTCTTGAGACCTTAGCTCCTGATACCAATTGAAGGTTGTGGTAGCCTTAGAGAAGGTGGGTGGAATCTATGCCTTCCTTTTAAGTTGCTGTTATGACCCTTTTAAACAAACTTTCAATTCTGGTTCTGTTTGTACTCAGCAGCAAAAATTTATGAGACAATTTATTTTTGTCTCATGAATATCAGAAAACAGAACACAGCAGAGAAGAGAAAAGCTAACTGGTGTACAAAATTGTGATCTCAATGGCGCCAAAAACTTGGTACGCACGTTCATAATCTCAATTCTTTTTCACAACTCCGCACAACTAACCAGCAAGTGTACTGGGTCGTCCAAGTAATAAACCTTACGTGAGTAAGGGTCGATCCCACGAAGATTGTCGGCTTGAAGCAAGCTATGGTCATCTTGTAAATCTCAGTCAGGCAGATTCAAATGGTTATGAGGTTTTGATAATTAAAATATAAATAAAATATAAGATAAGATAGAGATACTTAAGTAATTCATTGGTGAGAATTTCAGATAAGCGTACGGAGATGCTTTGCTTCTTTTGAATCTCTGCTTTCCTACTACCTTCATTCAATCATTCATACTCCTTTCCATGGTAAGCTGTATGTTGGGGCATCACCGTTGTCAATGGCTACCGTCCGTCCTCTTAGTGAAAATGGTCCAAATGCGCTGTCACCGCACGACCAATCATCTGTCGATTCTCACTCATATTGGAATAGGATCCATTGATCTTTTTTGCGTCTGTCACTATGCCCAACACTCGCGAGTTTGAAGCTCGTCACAGTCACCCCATCCTAGATCCTACTCGGAATACCACAGACAAGGTTTAGACTTTTCGGATCTCAAAAATGCTGCCAATTGATTCTAGCTTATACCACAAAGACTCCGATCTTTCGAAATGGAGGCTAAGAGATATGCATTCAAGCTTGTTTTCATGTAGAACAGAAGTGGTTGTCAGGCACGCATTCATAGGTAAGAATGGTGATGAGTGTCACATAATCATCACATTCATCATGTTCTTGGGTGCAAATGAATATCTTAGAATAAGAATAAGCTTGAATTGAATAAAAAAATAATAGTATTTTGCATTAATTCATGAGAAACAGCAAAGCTCCACACCTTAATCTATGAGGTGTAGAAACTCCACCGTTGAAAATACATAAGTGATGAAGGTCCAGGCATGGCCGTGAGGCCAGCCTCCAAACGTGTACAGTATGATCTATGATAGCCTAAAACTGATCAAGCATATAAAATAAATCACTAAAAGTAGTTTTTATACTAAACTAGTAGCTAGGGTTATAGAAAATAAGTAACTAAGAGCAGATAGTGCATAAATCCACTTTCGGGGCCCACTTGGTGTGTGTTTGGGCTGAGCATTGAAGATTTCACATGTAGAGACTCTTCTTGGAGTTAAACACCAGCTTTGGAGCTAGTTTGGGCGTTTAACTCCAGCTTTTATGCCAGTTCTGGCGTTTAACGCCAGAATATGGTAGAAAGTGGGCGTTCAAACGCCAGTTTGCGTTATCAAAACTCGGGTAAAGTATCGACTATTATATATTGCTGGAAAGCCCAGGATGTCTACTTTCCAACGCAATTAAGAGCGTGCCAATTGGGTTTCTGTAGCTCCAGAAAATCCATTTCGAGTGTAGGGAGGTCAGAATCCAACAGCATATGTAGTCCTTTTTCAGCCTCTAAATCAGATTTTTGCTCAGGTCCCTCAATTTCAGCCAGAAAATACCTGAAATCATAGAAAAATACACAAACTCATAGCAAAGTCCGAAAATGTGAATTTTTCTTGTAAAATAATAAAAATATACTAAAAAGTAGCTAGATCCTACTAAAAACTACCTAAAAACAATGCCAAAAAGCGTATAAATTATCCGCTCATCACAACACCAAAGTTAAATTGTTGCTTGTCTCCAAGCAACTGAAAATAAAATAGGATAAAAAGAAGAGAATATACTATAAATTCCAAAATATCAATGAAACTTAGCTCCAATTAGATGAGTGGGACTAGTAGCTTTTTGCCTCTGAATAGTTTTGGCATCTCACTTTATCCTTTGAAGTTTAGAATGATTGGCATCTATAGGAACTCAGAATTTAGATAGTGTTATTGATTCTCCTAGTTCAGTATGTTGATTCTTGAACACAGCTACTTTAGAGTCTTGGCCGTGGCCCTAAGCACTTTGTTTTCCAGTATTACCACCGGATACATAAATGCCACAGACACATAACTGGGTGAACCTTTTCAGATTGTGACTCAGCTTTGCTAGAGTCCCCAATTAGAGGTGTCCAGGGTTCTTAAGCACATTCTTTTTGCTTTGGATCACGACTTTAACCGCTCAGTCTCAAGCTCTTCACTTGACACCTTCACGCCATAAGCACATGGTTAGGGACAGCTTGGTTTAGCCGCTTAGGCCAGGATTTTATTCCTTTGGGCCCTCCTATCCATTAATGCTCAAAGCATTGGATCCTTTTTACCCTTTCCTTTTAGTTTAAAGGGTTACTGGATTTTTGCTATTGCCTTTTGGTTTAAAGAGCTTTTGGCTTTTTCTGCTTGCTTTTTCTCTTTCTTTCTTTTTTTTTCTTTTATTTTCGCCATTTTTTTTATTTTTTTCGCAAGCCTTGTTTTTCACTGCTTTTTCTTGCTTCAAGAATCAATTTTATAATTTTTCAGATTATCAACAACATTTCTCCTTTTTCATTATTCTTTCAAGAGCCAACAATTTTAACATCCATAAACTTCACTATAAAAAATATGCATTGTTCAAGCATTCATTCAGAAAGCAGAAAGTATTGTCACCACATCAAAATAATTACACTAATCTCAAGGATGAATTCGAAATTCATGTACTTCTTGTTCTTTTGCATTTAGGACATTTTTTAATTTAAGAAAGGTGATGGATTCATAGGACATTCGTAGCTTTAAGGCATAGACACTAGACACTAATGATCATATAATAAAGATACTAACATAAATAAACATAAAGCATAGAGAATGAAAATAGAAGAAAATAAATAGACAAGGAGATTAAGGAACGGGTCCACCTTAGTGAGGGTGGCATCTTCTTCCTCTTGAAGAACCAATGGTGCTCTTGAGCTCCTCTATATCTCTTCCTTGCCTTTGTTGCTCCTCCCTCATAGCTCTTTGATCTTCTTCTAATCTCATGTCGGATCTCTGGATACTCACTCCTTTTGAGCTTGAAAAGGACCTCAGGGATCACCTTCTTCTTGGCCACAACTTCATAGAAGTGGTCTTGATGGACCTTTGAGATGAATCTCTCCATCTCCCATGACTCGGAGGTGGAAGCTTTTGCCTTCCCTTTCCTCTTTCTAGAGGTTTCTCCGGCCTTAGGTGCCATAAATGGTTATGGAAAAACAAAAAGCAATGCTTTTACCACACCAAACTTAAAGTGTTTGCTCGTCCTCGAGCAAAGAAGAAAGAATGAAGGAGAAGAAGAGGAAAATGGAGGAGATGGGGGGGGGTGAGGGTGAGTTCGGCCAAGGGGGTATAAGGTGTTTGTGATGTGTGATATTGAAGGAGGTGGTGTTTTGGGGAAAAGTGAATGAGGTGATTCGTGAAGGGTATTTGGGAAGAGATATGGAGGTGATTGGTGAAGGGTATTTGGGGAAGAGTGTTATGAAAAGGTGTGAAGAAGAGAGAAGAAGCGGTGGAGTAGGTGAGGATCCTATGGGGTCCACAGACCCTGAGGGGTCAAGGACTTAGCATCCCTGCTCCATTTAGGCGTGCAAAACACCCTTAGGGTGCAATTCTGGTGTTAAACGCCAGGTTGTTGCTTGTTTCTGGCGTTTAACGCCAGCTTTTCTCCCTTTCTTGGCGTTTAACGCCAACCTGGTGCCCTGTTCTGGCGTTAAACGCCAGTCTGGTGCCTATTTCTAGCGTTAAACGCCCAGAATGGTGCCAGGCTGGGCGTTTAACGCCCATTCTGCTACTCTTACTGGCGTTTAAATGCCAGTAAGCTCTTCCTCCAAGGTGAGCTATTTTTAATGTTGTTTGTCATTCTGTTTTTGATTTTTCAGTTGTTTTTGTGACTTCACATGATCATCAACCTTAAAGAAAACATAACAATGAAAAATAAATAGATATAATTAAATAACATTGGGTTGCCTCCCAATAAGCTGAGAGCTCACTGTCAATAGCTTGACAGTGAGCTCTCATGGAGCCTCACAGATAATCAGAGCAGGGTTGGGGCCTCTCAACACCAAACTTAGAGTTTGGTTGTGACCTCCCAAAACCAAACTTAGAGTTTGAATGTGGGGGTTTTGTTTGACTCTGTATTGATAGAAGCTTTTCATGCTTCATCTCCATGGTTACAGAAAGAGAACCTTGAGTCTTGAATACAAGGTAGTCCTCATTCAACTTAAGGACTAACTCTCCTCTGTCAACATCAATCACAACTTTTGCTATGGCTAGGAAGGGTCTGCCAAGGATGTGGATTCATCTTCATCCTTCCTAGTGTCTAGGATTATGAAATCAGCAGGGATGTAAAGGCCTTCAACCTTTACTAGCACGTCCTCTACTAGTCCATAAGCCTATTTCATTGATTTGTCTGCCATCTCTAGTGAGATTCTTGCAGCTTGTACCTCAAAGATTCCCAGTTTCTCCATTACAGAGAGTGGCATGAGGTTTATCCCTGACCCCAGGTCACATAGAGCCTTCTCTAAGGTCATGGTGCCTATGGTACAAGGTATGAAGAATTTTTCGGGATCCGATTTCTTCTGAGGTAATGTCTGCCTCATTAATGCATTCAGTTCATTGGTGAACAAGGGGGTTCATCCTCCCAAGTCTCAGTACCAAATAACTTGGCATTCAGCTTCATGATTGCTCCTAGATATTTAGTAACTTACTCTTCAGTGATGTCTTCATCCTATTCAGAGGAAGAATATTCATCAGAGCTCATGAATGGCAGAAGAAAGTTTAATGGAATCTCTATGGTCTCTATATGAGCCTCAAATTCCTTTGGTTCCTCAAAGGGAAACTCCTTTCTGTCCAGAGGACATCCCATGAGGCTTTTCTCACTGGGACTCACGTCCTCCTCACTCTCTCCAGGTTCGGCCATGTTGGTCATGGTCCCATTGTTCACAGGACTCCTCTCAGAGGTGTACATGAACTGGTTATTTGCAACCATTTCAATGAGTTCCTGAGCTTCTATAGGGATTTTCAGTGAAGAGATCCTCCTACAGAATAGTCCAATGACATTTTTGACAACTCAGACAGACCATCATAGAATATACATATGATGCTCCATTCTGGAAGCATGTTAGAAGGACACCTTTTGATCAATTGCTTATATCTTTCCCAAGCTTCATAGAGGAACTCACCTTCCTTCTGTCTGAAGGTTTGGATTTCCACTCTAAGCTTGCTCATCTTTTGAGGTGGAAAGAATTTGGCCAGGAAAGCACTGACCAACTTTTCCTAAGAGTTCAGGCTTTCCTTAGGTTGTGAATCCAACCATGTTCTAGCTCTGTCTCTTACAGCAAAAGGGAAAAGCATAAGCCTATAGACCTCGGGATCAACTCCATTGGTCTTGACAGTGTCACAGATTTGCAAGAATTCAGCTAAAAACTGATGAAGATCTTCCAATGGAAGTCCATGAAACTTGCAATTCTGTTGCATTAGAGAAACTAATTGAGGCTTAAGCTCAAAGTTGTTTGCTCCAATGGCAGGAATTGAGATGCTTCTTCCATAGAAGTTAGAAGAGGGTGCAATAAAGTCACCAAGCATCTTCCTTGCATCTCCACCATTGTTATTGGGTTCGGCCATGTCTCCTTCTTTTTCAAAAATTTCTGTCAGGTCCTCTCCAGAGGGTTGTGCTTTAGCTTCTCTTAGTTTCCTCTTAAGAGTCCTTTCAGGTTCAGGATTGTCTTTATCCCTGTTCCTGCTCATATGAAAAAGAAGAGAACAGAAAAGAAGAGAAATCCTCTATGTCACAGTATAGAGATTCCTTTGTGTGAGTCGAAGAAGAGAAGAATAGAAGAAGGAAAAGAGAAAAATTCGAACACAGAGAAGAAGAGGGGTTCATATTTTGAGTGGAAGAGGAGTGTTAGTAGATAAATAAATAAATAGAGAGATGAGAGAGGGAGATTGAATTCGAATTTAAATTAAAATAAAAAGAAAATATTTTTGTTTTTATTTTAAAATGTAGTTAGAATTCGAAAATTAAAAAGAGAAACACAATAAAATTTGAAAAAGATAAGAAATAGTAATTAATTTATTTAGTTTTCAAATTTTAGAGAAAAGATATGATTGAATTAGAAGACTTTTAAAATCAAACCAAAAAGTCAAGTAGTTAATTGAAAAAGATTTGAAAATCAAATTTGAAAAGATAAGAAGTTAGAAAAGATTTTGAAATTAAGTTTTGAAAAAGATATGATTGAAAATTATTTTGAAAAAGATTTGGAAAAAGAAATTTAAAAATATTTGATTTTTGAAATTAAAGTTAATTACTTGACTAACAAGAAACAAAAAAGATATGATTTTAAAATTTAAATATTGAACCTTTCTTACTAGGCAAGTAATAACTTAAAATTTTGAATCAATCACATTAATTGTTAGTAAAGATTTTGGAAAATATGAAATAAAAATTAGAAAAAGATTTTGAAAATCCATTTTAAAATTTTCGAAAAAAATTGAAAGAAAAATGAAAAAGATTTGATTTTTGGAAAGGTTTTGAAAAGATAGGATTTTTAAATTGAAAATTTGACTTGACTCATAAGAAACAACTAAGTTTTTTTTTTTAAAAAATTTTTGACTAAGTCAACTCAAATATTCGAAATTTATGAGAAGAATAAGAGAAATATATTTTTTTGATTTTTGAATTTTCAATGAGAGAGAAAAACATCAAAATGACTCAAAACATGAAAATTCAAGATCAAAACACATGATGCATGCAAGAACACTTTGAATGTCAAGATGAACACCAATAACACTTTGAATGTCAAGATGAACACCAAGAACTTATTTTTGAAAATTTTTAAGAAAAGAAAAACATGCAAGACACCAAACTTAGAAATTTTCAAACTTTAGACACTAACAAATTGAAAATGCATATGAAAAACAAGAAAAGACACAAAACATGAAAATGCAATGATCAAACAAAGAAGATCATCAAGAACAACTTGAAGATCATGAAGAACACTATGCATGAGTTTTCGAAAACTTTAAGAAAAGTTAAAAAAGATGCAATTGACACCAAACTTACAATTTGACACTAGACTCAAACAAGAAACACAAAATTATTTTTGGTTTTATGATTTTATTAACTTTTCTTTTGTATTTTTTGAAAATTATTTTGAAAAAGAAAATAAATAAATTCAAAATTTTTAATAGAAATTCCAGGAATCATGCAATGTTAGTCTAAAAACTCCGGTCCAGGAATTTAGACATGGCTTATTAGCCAGCTGTAACACCCTAACTACCAAAGCTCACGCTTCCGGCTGCGCGACTCTGATAGCTCGAACATTACGACGACACTTATACTATTTAATACTAAAATATGAGCCTGTTTAAAACTTTAAACCGCAAAGCCACTCCAAAAATACTTTGTTCGATAACGTACATCCATAGATACCATACAACTTACAAAAACTCATAAAGAGTACATCCATATATATATATATACATAAATATATATAAATAACATTACAAGCATTAACCAATACAATTCCTATCCCTCTTACAGAATATATCAAGATAAAGGCGAGGGTACAACAAGTAATAATCTAAAGCAATACAGAGCATTTCAACAACTAAATAAACTCTTCGTGACTTCTGCGCCCATATCCTGAAAGGGGAAAAATGTAAGGGGGGTGAGAACATCATCCTCGAAAGGGTTCTCAGTAGAGGGTTTTTGGGAATTACCGTAATAGGATACGTGAAGATAAATTGTACCAGTGATTAATAACTGACTTATGCCTTTTTTTTCTAAAAAATAACGGTTTACAGTAAAAGAGAAAATCTGAAATCCTTTTCTGAAAGAGGAAACCGTTCATTTAAAACAATTTTCGAAAGCCTTTCAAAAGGTTTATCTATGCTAAACCAAAAATAGCCTTTCATACTATTCCAAATCAGAAACACAAAACCGAAACCAACCATTGGTCCATCTCATTTCAACCACGGCCCTAGGCCCAAACAATCCAACAACAACCAATCACCACAATCCAACAGAGTCCCAGTTGCAAACACAGATAGGAGGTTCAAGCACAAACAAACAGTTACAACAAGTAGAGCAAGTAGCAGATAATATCAAATAGTCACAAAGGCAAACCAAGTACAATATGCACACCCAAACAATGTCACATAAATGCATATGATGCATGCCTGTTCCTAGTGGCTGATGATATCATCTGTCGGTTATAGAGCCAACCCGACAAGTCCTGGTAGCTAACCATTGGACTGTCCCTCTATCGTGTCTCCCCAACTCGAGTTATACTCAATATAAACTTGATCATAATCATGATCCATATCCATCACCCTCACTGGTGAATATTTATGGGGGTGAGCTCATCCGGGGCTTTCACAGTGCCCGGCCACCCTGACGACATAGGGTCAAAGAGCTTCGAGTCTCAACCTGGAGCACGTGGTGGCTAGCCACTGCTTTCTCCCAGGGAAACTCTTATCTCCGATAGTGGAAGTGCAACATTCACATTTATCAATGATTCAGCATATGCATGCATTCAATCTCATCCATGGATCAACATCCATCTCAGCCATCCGGCTCACGGTTCAGTCCAGAACCAGCCAATATTCATATCATACACAGCCATTCGGCTCACGGTTCAATCCAGAACCAACCAATATTTATAATCATACACAACCATTCCGGCTCACAACAAAACAGCACTTCCACATTCAACATCATCAATTCATAAAATCGGCATTTAAGCCATAAATCACTTTTTCCCAAATCATTTTACTTTGAAATCAACTTTCAACTCTTTTCAGCCTTGGCTTTAAAGATCTCATTTCTCAAATCATCTCAGGATCATAAGCCACTTTTACTCAAGGTAAATTCTCCTCTTAAAACAAGCCACTCTCGGCTCCCTCTTTCCAAAACTTCCAAAACCATGGAAAGTTAAAGATTCCTTTTGAAACATTCAAAATCACCCATCCAACAATGGGATTTTTATAACAAAAGTTTCTCGGCAGAGTCCCAAGTCCTTAGGGGAGGATAGCATAACTCATTTCGCCAAATTCATTTAAAATCATTAAAACCTTGGCTTTCCGATTTGAGTAATAAAATAGGGTCTAAGCCAAACCGAGTCACGTAATCATTTACTTCTTTCAAAGCCGTTTCCTTTACTTAGGCAAAACCAGCTTTAACCCCCATGATAAATTCTAAAGCGTTTCAACTGTTCAAAATTGTTTTAGTTTTGCAAAAATTCAGAACTCAAGGAGTACTTAAAACCTTTCCCAAAACACTTTAAAATGAGACTTGTCAATAGACGCTCGGGTTCTTTCAAAGCCATTGAAACTTCTTTAATTGAAACCCCCAAGTCAAATTCAAAGGCATAAACCCTTTTCACATTCAAACAGCTTTAAAACACAAGTTTCATCTAAATAACTTTCTCCTGAAAGAGATACAATGCCTTTCTTAAGAAGCAAGACTAAATCACAATTTCCTCTTTACTAATTCATTTCGAAAGCATGAATCATCCTTTTCTCGATAATTCAAATAAAATAGTAGAAGTCTTTAACTCATCATTTTCCAGACAACATTTCAATAAAGACTCAGATTTTATAGAAATTTTGACAGCACCTCCCCTAAAACTTGGACTTTGCCACCCGATTCGGGTCCCAACAAAACAGTCCACAATCCTTTTCAACAGCCCAACATCCAAAAATCAGTTCAAGACGAGCCAAAATCCAACAGTCATCTAAATTCCATTTTTCAAGAAAACCTTTTCAAGAATCAAATCATTATCAGCCGAATAAACCCATTTCTAAAGTTTCAAAGAAACAGCTCAGTAACAATCATTTATCAATAACCAGATCATTTAAAGCAAGCCAGGCTGAATTCAAGAGTGTATTCTCTTTTTCACATTCTCAAGAAAATCAACTCAACTCAAATCAATTCCCAACGGATTAAACTCGATCTCAAAGCTTTAAAAGAATCAACTTCAAAAGCATTTCGTTTCATAAAACCACACAACAATTCAGCCAAACAAACATTCATAATCACTCGAGACAATCAAATAATACATAAGGCTGCTACAACCACCAAATACACATTGTCTTACATCAGTATCCATATGTAATAATTCCAATATAAAATATAGTTTTCGGAAAGCGCCCCTACCTCAAAACGCAATTCCATAACCCAAACGCCTCACAGAGTCCTTTCCGCCTCAACCCGAACAGACGGCAACCAAAACCTCATCTCCCAGTCACGTTCGCAATAACCATAGCAACACTAATCGCAACATACAATAATCAGGACTCAACCCCACGTTATCAAAACTCATATTCATTAACCAAACACATACAAATACTAACGCGAGGTTTCTCAAAACATAAATTACTTGCTGAACTAGCGAAACGAAGCAACTGCGATTTTGAACAGGCCCGGCAACAGCTCCGGCGGTGGCTAGAAGCTCCAGTGGATCAACTATAAAAACCACGCAGCATTAAAACCTTTTCGAAATCCAAAAAGCCAGAAACCTCAAATAAACCCTTACCGTAAAGTCGAAACACGCAGAATTCACTTAACATAGCAGCCCCATCAACGGTGGCTTCATTAGCAACCACCATAGCATCCTGGCCTCAGCAGCGGCTTCCAAAGGCAACGGTGGCGCGCTCACCCATAACCCAAATGGAGCAACGGTAGGAGCGGCGGCCAAGGATTCCGACAGCGGTGGCGGCGGACCAGAGCACCAGAAGCGGAGGGGATTCATCCAGCTTCCCTCTCTCACCTCCGTTCCACAGCAGTGACCTCTACTGGCGACAGCAGCGGACTACACCCCAGGGCGATGGTGACTATTCAGACAACAGAGACGGCACACGGCGGTGCGCGATGGCAGCGGCGAGTCCCTCTCCACGCGACGCCGACTCCACGCCTCACTCTCTCTCTCTCGGTCTCGCGCTCCCTTCTGGTCGCGATCCACGACGGCGATGGCGGCGCTGTTGGAAGACATGGAAGCAGTGGTGGCGACAAGGCTAGCCGCAAGCTTCTCTTCATGCGTCTCCCTCTTTCTTCGGCTTGGACCTAACGCGGACTCCATGGCGATGCGACGCGGTGAGCTTGCAGCGGCCACGGCGGCATGGCACGATGGCGGCGGTAAGGCGCGACGCTCTTCTCCCTCTCCTCCTCTCTTCTTCTGTTTCGATTTCTTTTGTGATGAAGGGAGTAGTGTATGCATTATGGCTATTAGGTTTAGAGGGAGAGGGGTTCGGCTAAAGCAAATGGGGGGTAGGGTTCATTTTCTTTTTGAAAATTAGGGTTAAGGGCATTTTAGTAATTTCACATAAAATTGGGAATAATATAGTAATTAAAACCCAAACTAAATCCAACACTAATGTATATAGAAAAATACTATTTGCTCATTAATTTTTACAAATTATTTTCAATAAAATGTCCCAACCAACTAATTGGAAATAATATACTTAATTTCTTCATATTCCAAAATAGCAGTACTAATATTTAAAATATTACTTATTTAATCCAAGTCATATAAAATCCTTATTATTTCACAACTACCAACTTTATAATTTGAATATAGAAAATAATCCAATAATTATAAAATTGGATAATAAATCATAACTTGTCTCAAATTCAATAAATCATAACTTGCCTTAATTATCTTTAATAAAATAATCTCTGAAATTAAGGCTATAAATAACTATATGATTTGAGACTTGATCATAATAAGAATTTTCAAAAGTTCTGGGTGTTACATTCTACCCACCTTATAAAAATTTTCGCCCTCGAAAATTGATACAAAACGAAAGAAATTTCATAACAGTTCATCCTTGAACACGTTTAAGAAAGAAACAAAAATATCTCATCATATAAACATATATACGATTTTCAAATACTTTGATTATCATATGCATAAGGATGCAAAGGTAGGGGTGTGATTGCAAAGAAAACATTACAAGATAGGCTCAATGCAAAAGATGACATGGCTCAATCATGTGATAGTAAAGCAAGGCATCAAAGGCTATAAAACAGGATGGGGTTAAAACGACGTGCTTAACATCTGCACACTAATCTCGTCTCAACCTCAAAGCTTCAACTTTCTAACTCCATCAAGCACTTTACAATCCCCATAACCGATCATAAGCCTAACGACCACAAGCCCGTTCGCAAGGTACAAAACACCCACAACTCATAACGTTGCACACCTACCACTTCAGCTTTCGCATTCACATATCACGTCTTAAAGAACTAACGCATCGCGTTACTACGTCTACAAGTCGCACGTGATATCAAAAAAATTCTCGAGTCTACTCAGAAGGATACAAGATTCTAGCAAGGAGAAACAATATCAAGGATAATGCTCATAGATTTAAGAGAATGTATCCAATTCCCAGATAAACAAAGATGCTCAAGCAATGAAGTTTGCTAGAAATAAATCAATTGACAACTTCAAAGATAACCCTTGGATCCAAGAAATCCAATAGGACCAATAAGAAGAGAACCAGTGCCTTAGTCCGAAACAAATTAAAATTGAGTCGAAGAAGTAGGAGGTTTACAGGAAAGAATATCTCGAACCCAAGACAAAGCTTACAGAACTCAAGAGCATGATTAAAAATACTTCCAAATACATTGTTCATAAAAGAATCGAAAACTTACGGAAAATCACTTCGCAATTTAGAAGAAAAGCTCAATAGCAAACATTCCTCAAGAGGGCAACAAAAGCAATAACGTGGCTTTGCTCTAATTCAACTTCATGTTTGAAGTAGATTATGCAGAGTTTTAAAAACAAAATGCACACAAGTTTGGCTAAGAGCTAAAATATTTCCTCAAATATTTTAGAAGGATAGTTAGGTGCACGACCTAACCAAAAGCAGTTCATAAAAACTCGGAAGTAATCAAATGCTTGTTCAAAATTTCAAAATTTCATACTCAAACAAGCATGTATAACATTTATAGCAAGTACGAAAGAGGAAGTTAAACTCTTTTTAGAAAAGAAACTCTGAAGTAAAAATTTGCTTACAATTTTGGTAAAGGAAATAAGTGGTGCGTTACAAACGAACCGATTTCCACTAAACAAGGAATCTTTTCAAAACCTCATTTAAAATAGCGCATGCCAACTTTAAATTAACTTTGCCAAAATTGAACAATGGTTTCAATCTCAATCAAGCAATAGAAAATAATTTCTGTTTAATATTTCTTCAAAGATAATTTAAAACTTCTTTAAAAGTTCAAAACAAGACTCCAAAAGTGCTCTTGAAATCACCATCTCAGAAGAACATTCAAGAAGTTTAAGATGTACTAAAAATGAGTCAAGCCATGCAAGAAAGGATCTTAAATCAAAGTAGTTCAAACAAGATCCAATAGGTATAAGACGTCAAACAAGCTTTCAATGGTCCAAAAGAATACAAAAGTCATGGGAAAGGACAACCCAATCATTAGTAACTTCCCAAGGGTAAATCTTTAACTAAAAATTCTAGTAGAGACAATGAGGGAATAAACGATGCACAAAATTGAAATAAATCAAGTTGACTCATATAAGGATGAGATTCACAAGAGAAGGGAAACTGAGATTGATTGTAATGCTCCCAAAAGGTAGGTATAATTAAAAACAGAATCACATATGACATTCATAGAGATGAAAAGCTTAAGAAGGAGCAAGTTTGCTCATAAGAAAGCCATGAGTCCAACATTTTCAAAAGAACAACAATGGCATAAACCATGTAGTATGCTAAATCAAACTCATCAAAATGAATTAAGTAAAGTTTATCAAACGAAACTCAACCAGGATAAAAGCGAGAAATCCTTTCTTTCCAAAATTTTGAAAAGTACTCGAATACATAATCACATAAAGATGTGCATTGGAACTATAGTAAAATCGCTAGAAAGTCAAATTGTATTTTAGGAAAGTGCAGTTCCATAACACAGTAAAAGCACAGACGAGGCATTAGAAATAAATAGTTGTCAAACTGTATAAGAAATCTTCAAAATTGCCCATATAGATAAGTGTATATCTTTTTAACAGCAATTTTCATAAAAATCTCAAAATTGGCTGTAATCATTGTCAAATAAGAGAAAAACTGAATCAACAATTTCTCTAAGTATGGACTCGAAATCCGGAGTAAAAAGGCACAGCGCATTAAGACAAGTTCAAAGCTATATCAAAGAATATTTGAATCAAGAAGAACTCAAATAGAGAAAGACAGATGTAACAAAGATTCCAAACAAGCATATGCAATTAAGATCAAACAAGAATGCACATGAATAGAGGAATAGAGTTGAAAAATCAAACTACTTTTTAAAAAGGATTAGCAAACAAGAACTTCAAGTTAGGATACGAAAGAACAGGTCGACTCGAACAGAATTCAAGACACACAACTGAATAGCCTCGAGAAATAGTTTCCAACATTCCCAAAACCCGCAATTCGCTTTGCTCAAAACTCGTATATCATCTATGATAACCCATCAGTGCTTTCATATACATAATTCACTAGTATTAAGCCGGCCAAACTTAATACCAAGAATTATGCAATGCAAGACTAACAACGTTAATCAATAGATCGTCATGTGCATAAAGCTCTAATTCTCGTCATTCGACAATACCTAATACATGACAAACGCTCAGAGTATGCAACTGAAGCATAGTCGGTCCATTCCTCAGGCTCTACGGGAAGGACTACTCTGATACCATAATGTAACACCCTAACTACCAAAGCTCACGCTTCCGGCTGCGCGACTCTGATAGCTCGGACATTACGACGACACTTATACTATTTAATACTAAAATATGAGCCTGTTTAAAACTTTAAACCGCAAAGCCGCTCCAAAAATACTTTGTTCGATAACGTACATCCATAGATACCATACAACTTACAGAAACTCATAAAGAGTACATCCATATATATACATAAATATATATAAATAATATTACAAGCATTAACCAATACAATTCCTATCCCTCTTACAGAATATATCAAGATAAAGGCGAGGGTACAACAAGTAATAATCTAAAGCAATACAGAGCATTTCAACAACTAAATAAACTCTTCGTGACTTCTGTGCCCATATCCTGAAAGGGGAAAAATGTAGGGGGTGAGAACATCATCCTTAGGGATGGCAACGGGTCTCCATGGGGGCGGGGACATGGCCCCCGCCCCCCGCCGCCGCCCCCAATATCTGTCCCCATCCCCGCGATGGGTAGCGGGGACTCCATATCCGCCGGGGACCTAGGTCTCCGCGGATATCCGCGGATTTTTATAAAAAATAATAAAAAATAAAAAATACAAAAAATAGAAAAAATTAAAAAAAAAAACAAAGATAATCCTCAATTGTCATTACAAACATTTCTTCTATTGTCTTTAAAGATTTAAATAGCAATAACCAACAAACATAAACATCTAAACATATCCATAAAACAACCAAATATTCAATAAACAACTAAAACATATTTATAAACAACCAAACAAAGTTGATCACATTGTAAAAACATAATTCTAAATCCTCCTTTCATCCATAGTGATGGTAGATTTCGATTTACTTGAATCCTACATCAAAAAGAAAAAATTTAAATTAAAATCATATAATAACTCAACAAATGCTTCAAAATCAAAACAAAAATTCCATAATCAGATTCAACATAATCATAAACACAAATGCTTCAAAATTAAAATAAAACAAAGGAAATAAAATAAAAATAAACTAGGAAGATTTCATAATCAGAATTAGCATAATCATAAACATAAATGCTTCAAAATCAGAATAAAAATTTCACAACAAGAATCAGTATAATTATAAACACAAATACTTTAAAATCAAAATAATCAAGAAAAATTTCATAAACAGAATCTGCATAATCATAAACACAATGCTTCAAAATCAGAATAAAACTTTCATAATCAGAATCAGCCCCAGCATAATCATAAACACAAATTCTTCAAAATCAAAATAATAAAAAATTTCAAAAACAGAATCTACATAATCTTAAACACAATGCTTCAAAATCAGAATAAAACTTGCATAATCAGAATCAGCCCCAGCATAATCATAAACACAAATTCTTTAAAATCAAAATAATAAAAAATATTTCATAAACAGAATCTACATAATCTTAAACACAATGCTTCAAAATCAGAATAAAACTTTCATAATCAGAATCAGCCCCAGCATAATCATAAACACAAATTCTTCAAAATCAAAATAATAAAAAAAATTTCATAAACAAAATCTGCATAATCATAAACACAATGCTTCAAAATCAGAATAAAAATTTCATAATCAGAATCATCATAATCATAAACACAAATGCTTCAACATCAAATAAACAAGAAAAATTTCATTATCAGAAGCAAACAAATACTTCAAAATCAAAATAAACAATGAAAATCAGAGTTCTGTGACTTACCCGAGGAGAAGAGGCAACGGTCGGCGAAGAGGCGATGACCGGCGAAGGCGCGACAACCTGTGAAGAGGCGACGAATTGCGAAGCCGCGATGACCGACGAACTTGCGACAACGGGAAGACGCGACGATGGCAAAAATGACGGACTCCCTGTTGGCTGTTGCGGTGTGCGTGACGGTGACGGGTGACTTGACTGCGTGAGAGACTGAGAGGTGGCAGTGAGGGACTGAGGTGTGGGAACTGGGAAGTAGTGGTGAAGGACTAAGGGGTTAGGAGGTGGCGATTGGTGGTGGTGATGGTGAGACCGTGCCGTTCAGCCGCCGTTCACGTGTCTGAGAGGACATGAGACAGGGGGAGGTTTGAGGTTGAGGGACTTCAGATTTGAGTTTGTGAATGGTGTGCGGCTAGGATATTATAGTCTTTTTACACATACAGGGATTAAACGGGTATCCATGGGGTGGGGACCCTATCCCCGCCCCCGCCCCGTTCAATAAACGGGGCCCCGTCCCCCGTCCCCACGGGTGAAAAATCTTCCCCGTATCCACCCCCGGTGGGTAAATCCCCGCGGATACCCGCCCCGCTGGGGATTTTTCCATCCCTAATCATCCTCGAAAGGTTTCTCAGTAGAGGGTTTTTGGGAATTACCGTAATAGGATACGTGAAGATAAACCGTACCAGTGATTAATAACTGACTTATGCCTTTTTTTAAAAAAAATAACGGTTTACAGTAAAAGAGAAAATCTGAAATCCTTTTCTGAAAGAGGAAACCGTTCATTTAAAACAATATTTCGAAAGCCTTTCAAAAGTTTTATCTATGCTAAACCAAAAATAGCCTTTCATACTATTCCAAATCAGAAATACAAAACCGAAACCAACCATTGGTCCATCTCATTTCAACCACGGCCCTAGGCCCAAACAATGCAACAACAACCAATCACCACAATCCAACAGAGTCCCAGTTGCAAACACAGATAGGAGGTTCAAGCACAAACAAATAGTTACAACAAGTAGAGCAAATAGCAGATAATCTCAAATAGTCACAAAGGTAAACCAAGTACAATATGCACACCCAAACAATGTCACATAAATGCATATGATGCATGCCTGTTCCTAGTGGCTGATGATATCATCTGTCGGTTATAGAGCCAACCCGACAAGTCCTGGTAGCTAACCACTGGACTGTCCCTCTGTCGTGTCTCCCCAACTCGAGTTATACTCAATATAAACTTGATCATAATCATGATCCATATCCATCACCCTCACTGGTGAATATTTATGGGGGTGAGCTCATCCGGGGTTTTCACAGTGCCCGACCACCCTGACGACATAGGGTCAAAAGAGTTTCGAGTCTCAACCTGGAGCACGTGGTGGCTAGCCACTGCTTTCTCCCAGGGAAACTCTTATCTCCGATAGTGGAAGTGCAACATTCAAATTTATCAATGATTCAGCATATGCATGCATTCAATCTCATCCATGGATCAACATCCATCTCAGCCATCCGGCTCACGGTTCAGTCCAGAACCAGCCAATATTCATATCATACACAGCCATTTCGGCTCACGGTTCAATCCAGAACCAACCAATATTTATAATCATACACAGCCATTCCCGCTCACAACAAAACAGCACTTCCACATTCAACATCATCAATTCATAAAATTGGCATTTAAGCCATAAATCACTTTTTCCCAAATCATTTTACTTTGAAATCAAGTTTCAACTCTTTTTAGCCTTGGCTTTAAAGATCTCATTTCTCAAATCATCTCAGGATCATAAGCCACTTTTACTCAAGGTAAATTCTCCTCTTAAAACAAGCCACTCTCGGCTCCTTCTTTCCAAAACTTCCAAAACCATGGAAAGTTAAAGATTCCTTTTGAAACATTCAAAATCACCCATCCAATAATGGGATTTTTGTAACAAAAGTTTCTCGGCAGAGTCCCAAGTCCTTAGGGGAGGATAGCATAACTCATTTCGCCAAATTCATTTAAAATCATTAAAACCTTGGCTTTCCGATTTGAGTAATAAAATAGGGTCTAAGCCAAACCGAGTCACGTAATCATTTACTTCTTTCAAAGCCGTTTCCTTTACTTAGGCAAAACCAGCTTTAACCCCATGATAAATTCTAAAGCGTTTCAACTGTTCAAAATTGTTTTAGTCTTGCAAAAATTCAGAACTCAAGGAGTACTTAAAACCTTTCCCAAAACACTTTAAAATGAGACTTGTCAATAGACGCTCGGGTTCTTTCAAAGACATTGAAACTTCTTTAATTGAAACCCCCAAGTCAAATTCAAAGGCATAAACCCTTTTCACATTCAAATAGCTTTAAAACACAAGTTTCATCTAAATAACTTTCTCCTGAAAGAGATACAATGCCTTTCTTAAGAAGCAAGACTAAATCACAATTTCCTCTTTACTAATTCATTTCGAAAGCATGAATCATCCTTTTCTCGATAATTCAAATAAAATAGTAGAAGTCTTTAACTCATCATTTTCCAGACAATATTTCAATAAAGACTCGGATTTTATAGAAATTTTGACAGCACTTCCCCTAAAACTTGGACTTTGCCACCTGATTCGGGTCCCAACAAAACAGTCCACAATCCTTTTCAATAGCCCAACATCCAAAAATCAGTTCAAGACGAGCCAAAATCCAACAGTCATCTCAATTCAATTTTTCAAGAAAACCTTTTCAAGAATCAAATCATTATCAGCCGAATAAACTCATTTCTAAAGTTTCAAAGAAACGGCTCAGTAACAATCATTTATCAATAACCAGATCATTTAAAGCAAGCCAGGCTGAATTCAAGAGTGTATTCTCTTTTTCACATTCTCAAGAAAATCAACTCAACTCAAATCAATTCCCAACGGATTAAACTCGATCTCAAAGCTTTAAAAGAATCAACTTCAAAAGCATTTCGTTTTATAAAACCACACAACAATTCAGCCAAACAAACATTCATAATCACTCGAGACAATTAAATAATACATAAGGCTGCTACAACCACCAAATACACATTGTCTAACATCAGTATCCATTTGTAATAATTCCAATATAAAATATAGTTTTCGGAAATCGCCCCTACCTCAAAACGCAATTCCATAACCCAAACACCTCACAGAGTCCTTTCCGCCTCAACCCGAACGGACGGCAACCAAAACCTCATCTCCCAGTCACGTTCGCAATAACCATAGCAACACTAATCGCAACATACAATAATCAGGACTCAACCCCACGTTATCAAAACTCATATTCATTAACCAAACACATACAAATACTAATGCGAGGTTTCTCGAAACATAAGTTACTTACTGAACTAGTGAAACGAAGCAACTGTGATTTTGAACAGGCCCGGCAACAGCTCCGGCGGCGGCCAGGAGCTCCGGTGGATCAACTATAAAAACCACGCAGCATTAAAACCTTTTCGAAATCCAAAAAGGCAGAAACCTCAAATAAACCCTTACCGTAAAGTCGAAACACGCAGAATTCACTTAACATAGCAGCCCCATCAACGGCGGCTTCATTAGCAACCACCATAGCATCCTGGCCTCAGCAGCGGCTTCCAAAGGCAACGGTGGCGCGCTCACCCATAACCCAAATGGAGCAACGGTAGGAGCGGCGGCCAAGAATTCCGGCAGCGGTGGCGATGAACCAGAGCATCAGAAGCGGAGGGGATTCATCCAGCTTCCCTCTCTCACCTCCGTTCCACAGCAGTGACCTCTACTGGCAACAGCGGCGGACTACACCCCAGGGCGACGGCGACTGTTTAGACAACAGAGAAGGCACACGGCGGTGCGCGACGGCAGCGGCGAGTCCCTCTCCACGCGACGCTGACTCCACGCCTCACTCTTTCTCTCTCGGTCTCGCGCTCCCTTCTGGTCACGATCCACGACGGCAATGGCGGCGCTGTTGGAAGACATCGAAGCAGTGGCGGTGGTGTGCGAAATCGTGATCGTTCCTTCCTTGGTAACGGCGCTAAAAACTCAATACGCACGTTCATGTTCTTAATTCTGTTTCACAACTTCGTACAACTAACCAGCAAGTGCACTGGGTCGTCCAAGTAATAAACCTTACGTGAGTAAGGTCGATCCTACGGAGATTGTCGGCTTGAAGCAAGCTATGGTCACCTTGTAAATCTCAGTCAGGCGGATTCAACTGATTTTATGAATTGATAAGTAAAAGATAAATAAAATATAAAATAGGATAGTGGTACTTATGTAATTCATTGGTGAGAATTTTAGATAAGCGTATAGAGATGCTTTCGTCCCTCTGAATCTCTACTTTCCTGCTGTCTTCATCCAATCCTTCCTACTCCTTTCCATGGCAAGCTGTATGTTGGGCATCACCGTTGTCAATGGCTACTTCCCGTCCTCTCAGTGAAAATGGTCCAAGATGCTCTGTCACAGCACAGCTATTCATCTGTCGGTTCTCGATCATACTGGAATAGGATCCATTGATCCTTTTGCGTCTGTCACTACGCCCAGCACTCGCGAGTTTGAAGCTCGTCACAGCCATCCCTTCCCAGATCCTACTCAGAATACCACAGACAAGGTTTAGACTTTCCGGATCTCAAGAATGGCCATCCATGGGTTCTAACTTATACCATAAAGATTCTAATATCTCGGACTCGGTCCTCTGTATTAGATATCTAAGAGATATTCATTCTAGCTTGTTTGCATGTAGAACAGAAGTGTTTGTCAGGCACGCGTTCATAAGTGAGAATGATGATGAGCGTCACATAATCATCACATTCATCATGTTCTTGGGTGCGAATGGATATCTTAGAATAGGAATAAGCTTGAATTGAATAGAAAAATAGTAGTACTTTGCATTAATCTTTGAGGAACAGCAGAGCTCCACACCTTAATCTATGGTGTGTAGAAACTCTACCGTTGAAAATACATAAGTGATGAAGGTCCAGGCATGGCCGAGAGGCCAGCCCCCAAATGTGATCTAAAGATCAAAAGGTAATCCAAAGATATAAACATAATAGTAAAAAGTCCTATTTATACTAAACTAGTTACTAGGGTTTGCAGAATTGAGTAAATGATGCAGAAATTCACTTCTGGGGCCCACTTGGTGTGTGCTTGGCTGAGCATTGAGCTTTACACGTGTAGAGGCTTCTCTTGGAGTTGAACGCTAGTTTGTAGCCTGTTTCTGGCGTTGAACTCCACTTTGCAACCTGTTTCTGGCGTTTGACTCCAGAATGCAGCATGGAGCTGGCGTTCAACGCCAGTTTACGTCATCTAAACTCGGGCAAAATATGGACTATTATATATTGATAGAAAGCCTTGGATGTCTACTTTTCAACGCAATTGAGAGCACGCCATTCGGAGTTCTGTAGCTCCAGAAAATCCACTTTGAGTGCAGAGAGGTCAGAATCCAACAGTATCTGCAGTCCTTTTTCAGCCTAAATCAGATTTTTGCTTAGGTCCCTCAATTTCAGCCAGAAATTATCTGAAATCACAGAAAAACACACAAACTCGTAGTAAAGTCCAAAAATGTAAATTTTATTTAAAAACTAACTAAATTATACTGAAAACTATGTAAAAACAATGCCAAAAAGCGTATAAATTATTCGCTCATCACAACACCAAACTTAAATTGTTGCTTGTTCCCAAGAAACTAAAAATAAAATAGGATAAAAAGAAGAGAACATACTATAAATTCCAAACTATCAATGAAACTTAGCTATAATCAGATGAGCGGGACTTGTAGCTTTTTGTCTCTTGAATAGTTTTGGCATCTCACTTTATCCATTGAGGTTCAGAATGATTGGCATCTATAGGAACTTAGAATTCAGATAGTGTTATTGATTCTCCTAGTTCAGTATGTTGATTCTTGAACACAGCTACTTTATGAGTCTTGGCCGTGGCCCTAAGCACTTTGTTTTCCAGTATTACCACCGGATACATAAATGCCACAGACACATAATTGGGTGAACCTTTTCAGATTGTGACTCAGCTTTGCTAAAGTTCCCAATTAGAGGTGTCCTGGGTTCTTAAGCACACTCTTCTTTTTTGCTTTGGACCTCGACTTTAACCGCTCAGTCTCAAGTTTTCACTTGACACCTTCACGCCACAAGCACATGGTTAGGGACAACTTGGTTTAGCCGCTTAGGCCAGGATTTTATTCCTTTAGGCCCTCCTATCCACTGATGCTCAAAGTCTTGGATCCTTTTTATTACCCTTGCCTTTTGGTTTTAAGGGCTATTGGCTCTTTGATCTTGCCTTTTGGTTTTAAGAGCTTTTGGCTTTTTCTGCTTGCTTTTTCTTTTTCTTTCTTTTTTTTTCGCTATATTTTTTCTCTGCAAGCTTTTGTATTCACTGCTTTTTATTGCTTCAAGAATCATTTTTATGATTTTTCAGATTATCAAATAACATGTCTCCTTTTTCCTTATTCTTCAAGAGCCAACTGATAAACCCATATTTCATGAGTTATTTTGTGCTTAGTTTGAGTGATTTATTCAATCCTTCACCCGCTTATTCATATTAATTGCATGGTTTTACTTTTCCTTCCTTATTATGTGATGTATGTGAAAAACATGTTTCCTAAGCTTTAAAATTAATTATTTTAATTATCTTTATTTCCATTCGATGCCGTGATTAGTGTGTTGAGTAGTTTCAGGTTTTCTAAGGCAGAATGACTTAAAGGATGGAAAAGGAAACGTACAAAAAATGGAAGGAAAGTGCGAAACAGAGTTTTACAGAAACTGGTACCCACGCGATCGCATGGACGACGCGATCGCGTGCCAAGCGTGAATCAGCAGCGACGCGGCCGCATGACTGACGCGACCGCGCGCCTTAAGCAGAACGCACATGACGCGGTCGCATGACTGACGCGACCGCGTGGCAAGAAAAGCTCCGAATGACGCGACCGCATGACCCACGCGGACGCGTGACAGAGGCCACGCACCAGAAATTGCAGAAAACACTCATAGCGAATTCTGAAGCCCTTTTTGGCCCAAATCCAAGTCCAGAAGGCATAGACCAGAGGTTATGAAGTGGGGGAACGCATGCATTCAGAGGGAGCTCGCATTTTTTTACTTTCCATGATTTATATTTAGTTTTGAGAGGGAGATTCTCTCCCTTCTCTCTTAGGATTAGGATTAGGATTAGGATTTAGGACTTCTCTTAGTTTTTAAGAGTGACTCTCGATCCAGGTTTAATATTTACTTTAATGCTTTTATTCGTACCTATAAATGTTGCCAACTTGACTTATGAATTATTCCATGTTATGATTTGAGTTAATGATTATTTGAGGTATTTCAGTTATTGATTGCTTTCTCTTTAATTTGTGTTACCATTGCTTTCCATCTAAGTACATTTTTATTCCAGCAATTTTACTTCTTCCCCTTTTGGTCTTGGTTAAGAAATCAGTAACTCAACATTATTAAACTCAGCATAATTGATAATCGCTATCTTGCTAATTGAACTGAACTTCAATAATCCCAACTTTTTCTTAGGAAATAAATAGGATTCGAAGGTCAAACTAATTAGTCCCTTGACTTTCCTTTACTTTAGTAAAGGTTAACTAAGTGGAATTTAGATTCAACTTTCATTATTGTTGAGAGAGATAACTAAGTTGGACTTCCAATTTCTCTTACCTTGCCAAAAGAACTGCTTTACAGTATTTATTTATTTTAATTGCCATCTACGTTACTTGCCATTTAAATCACTTGCTTCTCATCTTCTAAACCCCGATTACAACCTTTATAGCCAATAATAAGAACATACTTCCTTGCAGTTCCTTGAGAAGACGACCCGAGGTTTGAATACTCGGTTAACAATTTTTAAGGGGTTTGTTACTTGTGACAACCAAAACATTTGTACGAAGGGATTTTTGTTGGTTTAGAGACTATATCTACAACGCGACTGTTTTTATGAACTTCTTTACTGGCAAAAATCCTAACGTCAAAATGGCGCCGTTGCCGGGAAACTACTAACGTGTGCCTTATTATTGGTTATTATAAATATTTTTATTTTGTTTGTTTCTCTATTTTTGTTCTTCCTTTTCATCTTTATTTGCTACCATGAACTCTCACCCCTCTCGCTTTGAGTTTGGCTCTAACTTTGTTGAAGGAAATAGAAGTTACAGCAGGAATGTGCATCAAGGTCAGACCAATCAAGGATGGATGGAGCCAAGAGGATCTAATCAACCCTTCATGTAGCAACACCCTCCGAGATATCCTGGACAAAGACCATTCTACAGTGCATACCCAGCTTAAGGATATGGTGGACAACCTTGTAACTACCAACAAGCCCCACCCCGTGCATATAAACCATCCTTTCAACATAACCTCGAACCACCACACTCACGAGCTTCTCTTTACCATTCGCCACCATATGATCCTTCCTTACCCCAGTACCAATCCAATCACTCCCAATCACCACCACTTTCCTATGTATCATACCCAAGTCCGGCAACCCGAGAAGCAGAGGTTCGCCTAAAGGAAACAATAAATAAATTTCAAACAACCATTCGACAACTGGAGCAAGTAGTAATTCAATGGGTTTCTAGACACTCAAATACACAAGGATTAGCCACAGCCCCATGTGAACAGTCTAACGAAGAGCGTAGCATGAAAGAGATACCGGAAACTCCAGTGGACAAGACAGAGAATGAACCCGTACTAGAACAAGTAGAAGAAGCTGTCATTGTTCAAGAAAAAGAGTTGGTTGAAGATCTAGGAGATGCTGAACCTCCATGGGAATCCAGAACTGAGGAGAACTCCGTCAAGGACGCTACAGTTGATGCTAAGGAGGATATTGTACAATCCCCAAGGCAAGTTGTTCATGAAGAATCAGACGGAATGATCCAGGACACAAATTCCCTTGATGATGATAGTCACAAGTCAAATTCTCTTAGTAATGAACTTGCATCCGCAAGTGAATTCTCTGAGATCGAAGAATCTTCCCCAAGTGAATATGAAGATGATGCGGAGGTAGATTTCTCTCAACCTCCAATCTATGACTCAAGTGATGAGGAAGACATAGAAGACTTTGACCAGGACATAGATACAATTGTGGAACCCTGCAAGGAAGTGGAGGAATTCACAGAAGAGCACAAGGGAGTAGAACTTACAGAACCACCGGAAACACCTACCCCAAGGCCATTGCCACCTAATACAAGCTTCAAGTGGGTACAATCCTTAACCTTTAACTTTACTTATTCACTTGAATATGGTTTGCTTGAAACAGATGGCCAGCTTAGAGCTCTTTGCGGCATTAAGAGTAAGAGGGAAATGGCTCGTACTCAGAGTTGGTGCACAAGGTTCAATAAGGTTCCACGCTTCACCTCGAAGTACATGGATTGGTATCATGCAAAATTGCATGGATCACGGAGAACGTTTGGTCACCATGGTGAGATTTTACTCTTTAAACCGCCCGGATGGAAACACGTAGATCAAGACGGAGACGGATTTAAAAACAAGGCTTGGGATCCTGGAATCTATTCTGACATTCGTCACTCCGGGAGCCTGAAAATCTGTTTGAAGCTGCTCAGAAGCTTTACATGCCTAGTTTGGGACCCCGGAGGCTATTGGCATTCCAAGCACTGGTGGAGATTTTTGGATGAATTTAAACACAAGCCACCATAACAGGAAGCCCTTCCAATGTCCAACTTAAGGACTTTAACTAAAAGTGCTAGGTGGGAGACAACCCACCATGGTATGATCGTTCCTTTTGCAATTTTAATTTTATTTCGTTTTGTTTGTTTTTGAATTTTATTTTTATTAAACCTGGAATCATGCATAGCATTCACATTAAGCATTGCATCCTGCATTCAATTAAAAAAAAAAGGAAGGATGCACGACGCGACCGCGTCATCCACGCTGCCGCGTGCCTTAGAGATCGGCGTCAAAAATCCAACGTCCAGAGAGTTAGGCTGGAATCGTGCGGCCCTTGTGCGTTTTGCACAAATTGGCCTACGCGATCGCATGCCCCATGCGATCGCGTCACTTGCACAAAACCAACACCCTAGGACGAGACAGAGAGTTGCACTGAAACGGTGCTGGAGTCGTGCGTTTAGCACAATTTCCAGCGACGCGATCGCGCGACCTACACGATCGCGTCATCCTTTCTTCCACCCCTTTCATGCGATCGCGCGCCCCACGCGATCGCGTCACTCCCATTTTCACCCCAACCACGCGACCGCATGCCCCACGCGGCTGCGTGGATTCGAAAATATAACCCCCCCAGCCACGCAAACCCTATCAGTCGCGCAGCCCCCCCAACCCTCTTCTCCCTCCCTTCCTCTTCCTCTCCCAACCACCACCCAGCACCACCCAGCAACCACCGCGCCACCACCCAGACGCCGCTGCCGTCCAGACACCGCCGCCGTACCACCCCCTCCCCTTCTTTCTTCTTCTTTCTCCCTCTCTTCTCCCCTCTCCGCCACTGCCCTCCGCGACCACCACCCACCACTGCCGGCCATCCAGCCGTGCCCCTCCGCCACCCACCCGCAACCCCCCTCCCTTCCTCTATCAATTACCCTAAACCCTATCCCCATTACCCCCTTCTCCACTGCCCCTTCAGCCGCCACACCGCCGCCGTACCCCGCCGCAGCCACCACCCAGCCACTTTCTTCCCCGTTTTACTCCTCCCGCCTACCAGGTTCCGATGCACGCCGCCTTTCTGTCCTTCGCAGTTATTTTACAATTTTTTTCTATTTCTGTTCATAATTAGGATAGGTAGATTTGCATGCTGTAGTGGATTTTTAGGTTGTTAGGTAGCTTAGGCTATGGTTAGTGGATTTAGGTCTGTTTATTTGCACTATTCTTGCTTCTGTTTTATCAAAACTGTAATTTTGCTATTCCTGTGACCTTGTTCATATGCTGTGGTTTCCTGCATTTGCTGCTTGTTACTCTGAATTTTCCTGTTTCTATTAATTATAGGTAACTGCAGCAAGTTTTTTTAATTCATATGAACTGCCTTGTTTGCTGTTTATTTTCCGGGATAATCCAATTTTAGCCAGAATGCTGCCCAACTTTTTTTTGAATTATTTTCATTAATGTTTTGGTTTGGCAATCTGAACTCTGTTGTCCTCTGCTTTACCCAAACCATTTCATTACTGCTATGGTAGACTTTCTTATCCTCTTTGATTTCCTGGTTTATAAACTGCATTTGTGATATTCTGATTCCAGTTCTCGCTTTCTTTATATCTATTTGAATCAACATCACCCTGTTTTCCTTGTTCGGTTGTGAGTTAATTCTAGTCATAAATGTGAATCCTTGTTATATGGAATATTTTCTTTATGCCACTTACTGACTCACTAATTTTAATTTACTAACTCCTTTTTCAAATTCTAACCATACTAACCTTTTAAAATCTCTTTTCTGGTTTTTTTCACTTTCCTCTAACTTTCTAACCATGGCATTATGACAATTTCTCTATTTAACTTGGATTCTGATACATTTTGGATTGTAAATTCTTCCTTTCCATATTTTAAACTACTAAACAATCCTTAATGCACATTTACTTGACTCATTTACCTTATTCTAATTCTCCTTTGCCGCTTTGAGTTTTCTTTGTTTAATTGCCTATTTGCTTCCCTATTTTTATCCATATCCTGGTTTCTCATTTTTTCAGGATGTCTGCCTCACAAAGGAAAGGAAAAGGCAAGGCTACTGGCAAGCGCAAGAGAGGAGATTCCTCCCAGTCCATCATTGACCTAATGCATGATTCCTCATGGCGGGAGAAGAACTTTACACAGTAGGAAAAAGCTGACCATCTGCTCCCTGCAAATGATCCAATAAAATTTGCAAACCGGTACTGTGAGCTGAAGTATACGGCATTTGCAAACTCCAGGAATCTATACCTGGAGAGAACTCTGAGGATTCCAGAGGCACTCCAGCAGTACACCACTGAGCAAATCAAGGAAAGAGGCTGGTTCTTTTTGGAGCGAACACTGACAGAGGTCAATGCATCTTGGGTTCGGGAATTCTACTGCAACTACTACATCACCATCCTCGATGCAGTAAACCTGAGAGGAAAGTAAATTCTGGTCACTGAGGAGGCCATAGAGGACATTCTCCAGCTCCCAGCCAAGTCCAATCAGCCTGATGGTTATTCAAAGGCTGAGGAGGACATGCGCCAGATGCAGTTTGATTGGGATGCTGTAAAGGCTCGGATAGCTCTCGACCCGACTGTTCCTTGGGAGATGGGTCAGGACACCACCATGCCTAGAGGAATCAAGAGGGCGTACTTAAATGATGAGGCTCGGTTATGGCACCAGATCTTGAGCAATTATGTCATGCCGAGTACTCATGAGACGGAGATCCCAGCTGCTATGATCACCCTCCTATGGTGTGTGCTGGAGGGTAAGGACCTTTATCTACCACGATTTATCCGGCATTATATGGCCAGGGTCCACGTCTGAGGCACCCTCCCTTTCCCGTATCTGGTTACACAGCTAGGCTGTCGAGCTGATGTGCCATGGGAGGATGCCGATGAGAGACCACCAGCGGCGGACTGCAGGAAGATCATTCCTCACAGCAGGAACTTCCTAGCCTTGGGCTACAGACCACCACCCTTCACTGCTACTGATGAGACAGCCCCACCGTCTGCTGGACCCTCTTCATCCACAGCTGCCCCTGCTACCCCTGCTGCCACCACTGCACCTCCACCCGCCTCTGAGCCCGTATACCGCCTCGTGCACCGCCTAT
Organism: Arachis ipaensis; assembly: GCF_059453495.1. Lineage (NCBI taxonomy): Eukaryota > Viridiplantae > Streptophyta > Magnoliopsida > Fabales > Fabaceae > Arachis > Arachis ipaensis. The sequence continues at coordinate 72,472,737 of NC_142441.1, forward strand.
TCCGACAGCTTGATCAGATGGAGCGCCGTAACCGACGCCGGTATGAGAGATTGGAGCGTCGCAACCAGCGACGCTATTCGCATCTGAAGCTGATGATCCGACAGGGTGGTGACATCCCCTCCAAGCCCGACACACCATCAGAGCCATCCGAGGAGGAGGAGGATGAGCACGAGGAGGAGACTCACTTCCAGGAGGAGACCCATCAGCAGGCAGACACAGAGCAGGCTGCACCACATCAGGAGGTTACGCATCAGATCGAGGCTGCAGATCCGGAGATCCCAATCCAGTCAGCACCACCTCTACAGCAGCCAGACCCTCAGCCCACCACCACCACAGAGCCTCCAGCTACCATCCCTACCAGTGATGACACCCCCTTCACACCCAGCTTGACTGAGCATCAGGGACGATGCTTCATTTAAGTGTGGGGAGGTCGCCATCTCTGGCGTTTTATTTTGGTGAACCACTACATCTCTTTTTTCTTTTATTTTGGATATTTTTCTGTATTTTTCTTTTTACTGTTATTTTCTGAGTACTTATACATTGCTACTTGTGTGTATTTTTACTCTATTTCTGCATTTTGCATTTTTAGTTCATATTTTTAGTTATTTAGTTTAGTTGGCAATTCTGACTTATTAGTGGATTAATTAGTATAGTTTACCCTTTTTAGCATAAGATAGCATAGTTTAAATTGAAAAATATAAAAAGGAAGTAAGCTAGGAAATTGAACATAACAGATTTAAATCCATAAACCTTGTATATATAACATTACATCATATAGTTAAGTTGACAACATTTCATCAAGGAGGAACATCAAAACTTTAAAGGCTACCCTAAATAATTTTTTTATGAGAATAATGGGAATTTTTAACTAAACCTGCATAACAAATATGAATGATATATGATGCTTGAGTTAGAGAACACACAGCCTGTGAGTTTTGAGCATAATTGTATGGTTGCATTCAAACTATAATTTCATTACTGTGTGTTTCGCTTCTTTTTATTCTGATGTTCTTTACTTTGCTTTAATCTATATGTCCGATTATAGAATATAGATACATGCCAAAAGAATGATTGAGGCCATCATTTGATTTTAGCTCACTTACCCCAATAACCTACCTTTCACATCACCCTTGTTAGCCCCTTGAGCCTTTAAAATCCCTTTTATTCTATTTAGCCACACTACTAAGCTTAAGCAGAAAAACAAAATAAAATCCCAAGTTGAATCATTGGTTAGCTTAAGATAGAAAATTATGAATAGATTAGAATGTGGGAAACCTATTGGGAACATGGATGATAGAAACAAAAGGTAGAAAAGTTAAAAGAATTAAAATAAAATTTGGGAAGCATGCTCATGAGAAATCAAAGTGACTCAATTACCATGTGCAATTAAAAAAAAAATTTTCTCCAATGCAAAATAAAAGCAATGCACATGAGATAAAAACAAAAATTGAAACATGAGCATGTAACAACAAGTGGGATAATATGGGAAAATTGGTAAAGAAGCTTGTTCTACTAAATATGTATGTTAGGTGAGATCTTAGTCTAATTAAGGATTCATTTATTAGCTCACTTAGCCTTATACATATATCCTTACCTTTACCTTGGCCCCATTACAACCTTAATTAAAGACCTCATGATTTTTGGTATGACTGTACTCTATAATTGTTGATTGGTTAGATGAAGAACAAAGTTATAGAAAGTAAGAATAAAAAGAAAAGTAGAGTGAATAAACCCAATAAACCCTGAGTGACTATAGGGTAAACACAAAATCCAGTGAGGGTTCAATAACTCATCAACATATATCTGTGCTTAATTTACTAATTGTTTTGCAAGTTTGTACAATATTTTTTATTTTCCATCTCATTTTCTAAAATGCTTTATTATTTAAGGGTTGGCTATATATATATATGATTCCTTGAGAATGTGAATTAATTTGACTACATGTAAGCTTTATATATGAGTGGATAAATTGGAATTGCATGACTCATTCAGGTAGGTGCATTTAGAATAGGTTGCATTGCACAACATTCCACCACTTTAACCTTACCTTATTCTTTACCTTGGATTTAGCATGAGGACATGCTATTGTTTAACCTTACCTTATTCTTGTGATTTATGTGATGTATGTGAAAAACATGTTTTCTAAGCTTTAAAATTAATTATTTTAATTACCTTTATTTCCATTCGATGCCGTGATTAGTGTGTTGAGTAGTTTCAGGTTTTCTAAGGCAGAATGACTTAAAGAATGGAAAAGGAAACGTACAAAAAATGGAAGGAAAGTGCGAAACGGAGTTTTGCAGAAACTGGTACCCACGCGATCGCATGGACGACGCGATCGCGTGCCAAGCGTGAATCAGCAGCGACGCGGCCGCATGACTGATGCGACCGCGCGCCTTAAGCAGAACGCACATGACGCGGTCGCATGACTGACGCGACCGCGTGGCAAGAAAAGCTCTGAATGACGCGACCGCGTGACCCACGCGGATGCATGACAGAGGCCATGCACCAGAAATTGCAGAAAACGCTCATAGCGAATTCTGAAGCCCTTTTGGCCCAAATCCAAGTCCAGAAGGCATAGACCAGAGGTTATGAAGTGGGGGAACGCATCCATTCAGAGGGAGCTCGCATTTTTTTACTTTCCATGATTTAGATTTAGTTTTGAGAGGGAGATTCTCTCCCTTCTCTCTTAGGATTAGGATTAGGATTAGGATTTAGGACTTCTCTTAGTTTTTAAGAGTGACTCTCGATTCAGGTTTAATATTTACTTTAATGCTTTTATTCGTACCTATAAATATTGACAACTTGACTTATGAATTATTCCATGTTATGATTTGAGTTAATGATTATTTGAGGTATTTCAGTTATTGATTGCTTTCTCTTTAATTTGTGTTACCATTGTTTTCCATCTAAGGACATTTTTATTCTAGCAATTTTACTTCTTCCCCTTTTGGTCTTGGTTAAGAAATCAGTAACTCAACATTATTAAACTCAGCATAATTGATAATCGCTATCTTGCTAATTGAACTGAACTTCAATAATCCCAACTTTTTCTTAGGAAATAAATAGGATTCGAAGGTCAAACTAATTAGTCCCTTGACTTTCCTTTACTTTAGTAAAGGTTAACTAAGTGGAATTTAGATTCAACTTTCATTATTGTTGAGAGAGATAACTAAGTTGGACTTCCAATTTCTCTTACCTTGCCAAAAGAACTGCTTTACAGTATTTATTTATTTTAATTGCCATCTACGTTACTTGCCATTTAAATCACTTGCTTCTCATCTTCTAAACCCCGATTACAACCTTTATAGCCAATAATAAGAACATACTTCCTTGCAGTTCCTTGAGAAGACGACCCGAGGTTTGAATACTCGGTTAACAATTTTTAAGGGGTTTGTTACTTGTGACAACCAAAACGTTTGTACGAAGGGATTTTTGTTGGTTTAGAGACTATATCTACAACGCAATTGTTTTTATGAACTTCTTTACTGGCAAAAATCCTAACGTCACCAACATATTTAACATTCAGTAAACATCAACTTCAAAAGACATATGCACTGTTCAAGCATTCATTCAGAAAACAAAAAGTATTGCCACCACATCAAAATAATTAAACTAGTTTCAAGGATGAATTCGAAACCATGTACTTCTTGTTCTTTTGTAATTAAAACAGTTTTCATTTAAGAGAGGTGATGGATTCATATTTATAACTTTAAGGCATAGACACTTAGACACTAATGATCATATAGTAAAGACACAAACATAAATAAAACATAAAGCTCGAAAATTGAAAAACAGGAAAATAAATAAACAAGGAGATTAAGGGATGAGTCCACCTTAGTGAGGGTGGCGTCTTCCTCTTCTTGAAGAACTAATGGTGCTTTTGAGATCCTCTATGTCTCTTCCTTGTCTTTGTTCCTCCTCCCTCATAGCTCTTTGATCTTCTCTAATTTCATGGAGGATGATGGAATGCTCTTGGTGCTCCACCCTTAGTTGTCCCATGTTAGAACTTAATTCTCCTAGGGAAGTGTTGATTTGCTCCCAATTATTCTGTGGAGGAAAGTGCATCCCTTGAGGTATCTCAGGGATTTCATGGTGGGGGATTTCCTCATGCTCTTGTTGAGGTCCATGATCTCTTGTTTGCTCCATCCTTTTCTTAGTGATGGGCTTGTCCTCTTCAATGAGAATGTCTCTGGCCTTAGGTGCCCTAGATGGTTATGGAAAAACAAAAAGCAATGCTCTTACCACACCAAACTTAGAAGGTTTGCTTGTCCCCGAGCAAAAGAAGAAAGAAGTGAGTAGAAGAAGAAGAAAATGGAGGAGATGGAGGTGTGTGAATAGGAAGGAGGGATGGTTTGAATTTAAGTGGGTGGGTGTAGGTGGGTTGTATGATGGTTTTGGAGGAGTAATGGAGGTGATTGGTGAAGGTTAATTGAGGAAGAATGTTATAAAAAGGTGTGAAGATGAGAGAAGAAGTGGTAGGGATCCTGTGGGGTCCACAGATCCTGAGGTGTTTGAGGATTTCTCATCCCTTCACCTTTTAGACGTGTAAAACGCCCTATATATGCAATCCTGGCGTTTAACGCCAGACTGCAGCATGTTTCTGGCGTTAAACGCCACTTCCTTGCTTGTTTTGGGTGTTCAACGCCAGTCTATAGCATGTTTCTGGCGTTGAACGCCAATATGGTGCATGTTTCTGGCGTTTAACGCCAGCTTTCCTCTGGGTGCAATCCTGGCATTTAAACGCCAGACTGCTGCTTGTTTCTGGCGTTTAACACCAGTTTCATGCTCTGTTCTGGCGTTAAACGCCAGCCAGATGCTCCTTACTGGCGTTTAAACGCCAATAAGCCCTTCCTCCAGGGTGTGCTATTTTCAATGCTGTTTTTCATTCTGTTTTCAATTTTTCAGTAGTTTTTGTGACTCCACATGATCATCAACCTAATAAAACATGAAATAACAAAGAGAAAATAAAATAAAAATGATTAAATAACATTGGGTTGCCTCCCAACAAGCGCTTCTTTAATGTCAATAGCTTAACAGTGAGCTCTCATGGAGCCTCACAGATAATCAGAGCAAGGTTGGAACCTCCCAACACCAAACTTAGAGTTTGAATGTGGGGGTTCAATACCAAACTTAGAGTTTGGTTGTGGCCTCCCAACACCAAACTTAGAGTTTGAATGTGGGGGCTTTGATTGACTCTGCAGTGAGAGAAGCTTTTCATGCTTCCTCTCCATGGTTACAGAAGGAGATCCTTGAGTTTTAAACACAAGGTTGTCCTCATTCAGTTGAAGGACCAACTCTCTTCTGTCCACATCAATCACAGCTCTTGCTGTGGCTAGGAAGGGTCTTCCAAGGATGATGGATTCACCCTTATCCTTTCCAGTGTCTAGGATTATGAAATCAGCAGGGATGTAAAGGCCTTCAACCTTTACTAACACGTCCTCTACTAGTCCATACGCCTGTTTTCTTGAGTTGTCTGTCATCTCTAATGAGATTCTGGCAACTTGCACCTCAAAGATTCCCAGTTTCTCCATTACAGAGAGGGGCATAAGGTTTATCCCTGACCCAAGGTCACATAGAGCCTTTTCAAAGGTCATGGTGCCTATGGTACAAGGTATTAAGAACTTTCCAGGATCCTGTTTCTTCTGAGGCAATCTCAGTTGGTCCAGATCACTCAGTTTATTGGTGAGCAAGGGAGGTTCATCTTCCCAAGTCTCATTACCAAATAATTTGGCATTCAGCTTCATGATTGCACCAAGGTACTTGGTAACTTGCTCTTCAGTGACATCTTCATTCTCTTCAGAAGAAGAATACTCATCAGAGCTCATGAATGGCATAAGAAGGTTTAATGGAATCTCTATGGTCTCTAGATGAGCCTCAGATTTCTTTGGTTCCTCAAAGGGAAACTCCTTATTGATCACTGGACGTTCCAGGAGGTCTTCCTCACTGGGGTTCACGTCCTCTCCCTCCCTTGTAGGTTCGGCCATGATTGTCAATTCAATGGCCTTGCACTCTCCTTTTGGGTTTTCTTCTGTATTGCTTTGGAGAGTACTAGGAGGGATTTCAGTGATCCTTTTACTCAGCTGGCCCACTTGTGCTTCCAAATTTCTAATGGAGGCTCTTGTTTCATTCATGAAACTTAGAGTGGCCTTAGATAGACCAGAGACTATGTTTGCCAAGCTAGATGGGGTCTGCTCAGAACTCTCTGTCTTTTGCTGAGTGGATGATGGAAAAGGCTTGCTATTGCTAAACCTGTTTCTTCCACCATTATTAAAGCCTTGTTGAGGCTTTTGTTGATCCTTCCATGAGAGATTTGGGTGATTTTTCCATGAGAGATTATAGGTGTTTCCATAGGGTTCACCCATGTAATTCACCTCTGCTATTGCAGGGTTCTCAGGATCATAAGCTTCTTCTTCAGAAGATGCCTCTTGAGTACTGTTGGATGCAGCTTGCACTCTATTCAGACTCTGAGAAATCATATTGACTTACTGAGTCAATATTTTGTTCTGAGCCAATATGGCATTCAGAGTATCAATTTCAAGAACTCCCTTCTTCTGAGGCATCCCATTACTTACAGGATTCCTCTCAGAAGTGTACATGAACTGGTTATTAGCAACCATGTCAATGAGTTCTTGAGCTTCTGTAGGCGTTTTCTTTAGGTGAATGGATCCACCTGCAGAATGGTCCAGTAACATCTTTGATAGTTCAGACAGACCATCATAGAATATATCCAGAATGGTCCATTCTGAAAGCATGTCAGAAGGACACTTTTTGGTCAGTTGCTTATATCTCTCCCAAGCTTCATAGAGGGATTCTCCTTCTTTCTATCTGAAGGTTTGAACATCCACTCTAAGCTTACTAAGCTTTTGAGGAGGAAAGAACTTGGCTAAGAAAGTCGTGACCAGCTTATCCCAAGAGTTCAGGCTATCCTTAGGTTGGGAGTCCAACCATACTCTAGCTCTGTCTCTTACAGCAAACGAGAAAAGCATAAGCCTGTAGACCTCGGAATCAACCCCATTGGTCTTAACAGTATCACAGATCTACAAGAATTCAGTTAAGAACTGAAAAGGATCTTCGGATGGAAGTCCATGAAACTTGCAGTTCTGTTGCATCAGAGAAACTAATTGAGATTTAAGATCAAAATTGTTTGCTCCAATGGCAGGGATTGAGATGCTTCTTCCATGTAAATTAGAATTAGGTGCAGTAAAGTCACCAAGCATCCTCCTTGCATTGTTAATATTTTTGACCACATCTTCTTCTTTTTCGAAAATTTCTGTCAGATTTTCTCCATAGAGTTGTGCTTTGGCTTCCCTTAGCTTCCTCTTCAGAGTCCTTTCAGGTTCAGGATCAGCTTCAACAAGAATGTTCTTGTCCTTGTTCCTGCTCATATGAAAAAGAAGAGAACAAAAAATAATAGGAATCCTCTTTGTCACAGTAGAGAGGTTCCTTTATGTGAGTAGAAGAAGAGAAGAATATAAAAAAGAGAAGAGGAAAAACTCGAACTCAGAGAGGGAGATCGGGTTCGAATTTTGGGTGGAAGAGAAGTGTTAGTAGATGAATAAATAAATAGAAGGAGATTAGAGATGAGAAAGAAATTCAAAAATTAAACAAGATAAAATAAAAATATTTTAAAATTAAATTTAAAATTCGAAAATTAAAATTGAAATTAAATTAAAATTAAAACAATTAGTTAATTAAAATGAAATTTTGAAAAAGAGGGAAGGAATTTTCGAAAATTAAAGGTAGAGAGTTAGTTGGGCAGTTTTGAAAAAGATATGATTGAAACAAAAAGATATGATTGATTAAAAAAGATTTGAAATTTGTTTTTGAAAAAGATATGATTGAAATTGAAAAAGATATGATTGAAACAAAAAGATAAGATTGATTGAAAAAGATTTGAAAGTCAATTAAAAAAAAGATATGATAAGGAATTGAAAAGATTTAAAATTTGAAAACTAAAGTTGATTACTTGACTAACAAGAAACAAAAAGATATGATTTTAAAATTTAAAGATTGAACCTTTCTTAATAGACAAGTAACAACTTAATATTTTTGAATCAATCATATTAAATGTTGGTATTAAATTTGAAAATATGAAATAAGAATAAGAAAAAAATTTTGAAAATTAATTTGAAATTTTCGAAAATTATGAAAGAAAAATGAAAAAGATTTGAATTTTTTTGAAAAAGATTTTTGAAAAAGATAAGATTTTCAAATTGAAAATTTGACTTGACTCATAAGAAACAATTGGATTTTAAAAAGTTTTGAAAAAGTCAATCCAAATTTTCGAAATTTATGAGTGAAATAAGGGAAAGATATTTTTTTGATTTTTGAATTTTTAATGATGAAAGAGAAAAACAATAAAAAGACTCAATGCATGAAATTTTGGATCAAAACATGTGATGCATGCAAGAACACTATGAATGTCAAGATGAACACCAAGAACACTTTGAAGATCAAGATGAACATCAAGACTTATTTTTGAAAAATTTTCAAGAAAAGAAAACATGCAAGACACCAAACTTAGAAATTTGTAAACTTTAGACACTAACAAATTGAAAATGCATATGAAAAACAAGTAAAGACACAAAACAAGAAAATAAGATGATCAAACAAGAAGACTGGCCAAGAACAACTTGAAGATCATGAAGAATGCAATGCATGAAATTTTCGAAAATAATTTTTAGAAAATTAAAAAGATGCAATTGACACCAAACTTAAAACTTGACTCTAGACTCAAACAAGAAACATCAAATTATTTTTGATTTTATGATTTTATAAATTTTTTTTTGGTTTTTTTCGAAAATTATTTTGGGAAAAATGAAAAAGAAGAAATATATTTTTTTTGAAAAGTTTTCGAAAATAAAAAGAATAAAAACAAAGACTTAAAATTAAAATAAAATTACCTAATCTGAGCAACAAGATGAACCGTCAGTTGTCCAAACTCGAACAATCCCTGGCAACGGCGCCAAAAACTTGGTGTGCGAAATCGTGATTGTTCCTTCCTTGGTAACGGCGCTAAAAACTCAATACGCACGTTCATGTTCTTAATTCTGTTTCACAACTTCGTACAACTAACCAGCAAGTGCACTGGGTCGTCCAAGTAATAAACCTTACGTGAGTAAGGGTCGATCCCATGGAGATTGTCGGCTTGAAGCAAGCTATGGTCACCTTGTAAATCTCAGTCAGGCGGATTCAACTGATTTTATGAATTGATAAGTAAAAGATAAATAAAATATAAAATAGGATAGTGGTACTTATGTAATTCATTGGTGAGGATTTCAGATAAGCGTATAGAGATGCTTTCGTCCCTCTGAACCTCTGCTTTCCTGCTGTCTTCATCCAATCCTTCCTACTCCTTTCCATGGCAAGCTGTATGTTGGGCATCACCGTTGTCAATGGCTACTTCCCGTTCTCTCAGTGAAAATGGTCTAAGATGCTCTGTCACAGCACGGCTATTCATCTGTCGGTTCTCGATCATACTAGAATAGGATCCATTGATCCTTTTGCGTCTGTCACTACGCCCAGCACTCACGAGTTTGAAGTTCGTCACAGCCATCCCTTCCCAGATCCTACTCGGAATACCACAGACAAGGTTTAGACTTTCCGAATCTCAAGAATGGCCATCCATGGGTTCTAACTTATACCACGAAGATTCTAATATCTCGGACTCGGTCCTCTGTATTAGATATCTAAGAGATATTCATTCTAGCTTGTTTGCATGTAGAACGGAAGTGTTTGTCAGGCACGCGTTCATAAGTGATAATGATGATGAGCGTCACATAATCATCACATTCATCATGTTCTTGGGTGCGAATGGATATCTTAGAATAGGAATAAGCTTGAATTGAATAGAAAAACAGTAGTACTTTGCATTAATCTTTGAGGAACAGCAGAGCTCCACACCTTAATCTATGGTGTGTAGAAACTCTACCGTTGAAAATACATAAGTAATGAAGGTCCAGGCATGGCTGAGAGGCCAGCCCCCAAACGTGATCTAAAGATCAAAAGGTAATCCAAAGATATAAACATAATAGTAAAAAGTCCTATTTATACTAAACTAGTTACTAGGGTGTGCATAATTGAGTAAATGATGCAGAAATCCACTTCTGGGGTCTACTTGGTGTGTGCTTGGGCTAAGCATTGAGCTTTACACGTGTAGAGGCTTCTATTGGAGTTGAACGCCAGTTTGTAGCCTGTTTCTGGCGTTGAACTCCACTTTGCAACCTGTTTCTGGCGTTTGACTCCAGAATGCAGCATGGAGCTGGAGTTCAACGCCAGTTTACGTCATCTAAACTCGGACAAAGTATGGACTATTATATATTGCTGGAAAGACCTGGATGTCTACTTTCCAATGCAATTGAGAGCGCGCCATTTGGAGTTTTGTAGCTCCAGAAAATCCACTTTGAGTGCAGAGAGGTCAGAATCCAACAGCATTTGCAGTCCTTTTTCAGCCTGAATCAGATTTTTGCTCAGGTCCCTCAATTTCAGCCAGAAATTACCTGAAATCACAGAAAAACACACAAACTCATAGTAAAGTCCAGAAATGTGAATTTTATTTAAAAACTAATAAAAATATATTAAAAACTAACTAAATTATACTGAAAACTATGTAAAAACAATGCCAAAAAGAGTATAAATTATCCGCTCATCAGGCGGCGACAAGGCTAGCCGCAAGCTTCTCTTCGTGCATCTCCCTCTTTCTTCGACTTGGACCTAACGGCGGACTCCAAGGCGACGCGACGCGGCGAGCTTGCAGTAGCCACGACGGGCCATGGCGGCAGCTTCACGGGTCGGCGGCGACGCTGTTAGGCCACGGCGGCAAGGCACGATGGCGGCGGTAAGGCGCGACGCTCTTCTCCCTCTCCTCCTCTCTGCTTCTGTTTCGATTTCTTTTGTGATGAAGGGAGTAGTGTATGCATTGCGGCTGTTAGGTTTAGAGGGAGAGGGGTTCGGCTGAAGCAAATGGGGGGAAGGGGTAGGGTTCATTTTCTTTTTGAAAATTAGGGTTAAGGGCATTTTAGTAATTTCACATAAAATTGGGAATAATATAGTAATTAAAACCCAAACTAAATCCAACACTAATGTATATAGAAAAATACTATTTGCTCATTAATTTTTACAAATTATTTTCAATAAAATGTCCCAACCAATTAATTGGAAATAATATACTTAATTTCTTCATATTCCAAAATAGCAGTACTAATATTTAAAATATTACTTATTTAATCCAAGTCATATAAAATCCTTATTATTTCACAACTACCAACTTTATAATTTGAATATAGGAAATAATCCAATAATTATAAAATTGGATAATAAATCATAACTTGTCTCAAATTCAATAAATCACAACTTGCCTTAATTATCTTTAATAAAATAATCTCTAAAATTAAGGCTATAAATAACTATATGATTTGAGACTTGATCATAATAAGAATTTTCAAAAGTTCTGGGTCTTACACCAGCCAAGCTTTCAGTGAAAGCTTCGGTCCAAAATACTAGACATGGCCAATGGCCAGCCAAGCTTTAGCAGATCATTACATTCAACAGCAAGATTGATAGAAATCAACAAGCTCTTGTGATGATAAGTTGAAACCTTGGTCCAAAAGATTAGACATGGCTTCATAGCCAGCCAGACTTCAACAAATCATCATGAAACTCTAGAATTCATTATTAAGAATTCTGAAGACATAGAATAATTTATTTATTTTATATATTTTTTTTGAAAATTTTTTGAAAATAAAAATAATAAAAAACAAAAAGCTTAAAATTAAAATAAAATTACCTAATCTGAGCAACAAGATGAACCGTCAGTTATCCAAACTCGAACAATCCCCGGCAACGGTGCCAAAAACTTGGTGCACGAAATTGTGATCTCAACGACGCCAAAAACTTGGTACGCACGTTCATAATCTCAATTCTTATTCACAACTCTGCACAACTAACCAGCAAGTGCACTAGGTCGTCCAAGTAATAAACCTTACGTGAGTAAGGGTCGATCCCACGGAGATTGTCGGCTTGAAGCATGCTATGGTCATCTTGTAAATCTCAGTCAGGCAGATTCAAATGGTTATGAGGTTTTGATAATTAAAATATAAATAAAATATAAGATAAGATAGAGATACTTATGTAAAGTGAGAATTTCAGATAAGCGTATGGAGATGCTTTGCTTCTTCTGAATCTCTGCTTTCCTACTGCCTTCATTCAATCATTCATACTCCTTTCCATGGCAAGCTGTATGTTGGGGGATCACCATTGTCAATGGCTACCGTCCGTCCTCTCAGTGAAAATGGTCCAAATGCGCTGTCACCGCACGGCTAATCATCTGTCGGTTCTCACTCATGTTGGAATAGGATCCATTGATCTTTTTTGCGTCTGTCACTACGCCCAACACTCGCGAGTTTGAAGCTCGTCATAGTTATCCCATCCCAAATCCTACTCGGAATACCACAGACAAGGTTTAGACTTTTCGGATCTTAAGAATGTTGCCAATTGATTCTAGCTTATACCACGAAGACTCCGATTTTTTGGAATGGAGGCTAAAAGATATGCATTCAAGCTTGTTTTCATGTAGAACGGAAGTGGTTGTCAGACACGCGTTCATAGGTAAGAATGGTGATGAGTGTCACATAATCATCACATTCATCATGTTCTTGGGTGAGAATGAATATCTTAGAATAAGAATAATCATGAATTGAATAGAAAAACAATAGTACTTTGCATTAATTCATGAGGAACAGCAGAGCTCCACACCTTAATCTATGAGGTGTAGAAACTCCATCGTTGAAAATACATAAGTGATGAAGGTTCAGGCATGGCCGTGAGGCCAGCCTCCAAATGTGTACAGTATGATCTATGATATCCTAAAACTGATCAAGGATATAAAATAAATCACTAAAAGTAGTTTTTATACTAAACTAGTAGCTAGGGTTACAGAAAATAAGTAACTAAGTGCAGATAGTGCAAAAATTCACTTCCGGGGCCCACTTGGTGTATGTTTGGGCTGAGCATTGAAGCTTTCACGTGTAGAGACTCTTCTTGGAGTTAAACGCCAGCTTTGGTGCCAGTTTGGGCGTTTAACTCCAGCTTTTATGCCAGTTCTGGCGTTTAACACCATAATAGGGTAGAATGGTCATTCAAACGCCAGTTTGCGTTATCAAAACTCGGGCAAAGTATGGACTATTATATATTGCTAGAAAACCCAGGATGTCTACTTTCCAACGAAATTAAGAGCGTGCCAATTGGGTTTCTGTAGCTCCAGAAAATCCATTTTGAGTACAGGGAGGTCAGAATCCAACAGCATCTGCAGTCCTTTTTCAGCCTCTGAATCAAATTTTTGCTCAGGTCCCTCAATTTCAGCCAGAAAATACCTGAAATCACAGAAAAACACACAAACTCATAGTAAAGTCCAGAAATATGAATTTTGCTTGAAAACTAATAAAAATATACTAAAAAGTAGCTAGATCCTACTAAAAACTACCTAAAAACAATGCCAAAAAGCGTATAAATTATCCGCTCATTACTAACACCAGCATGTATCCTGGTTCGGTTGCCTTATGCTATGCAACCTACGTCCAGTCTCCTCCACAACAATGGAAGAATTTTCACTATATTTAACAGTATTACATACACCAATTTCACATGATTGACCCAATCCTTTCACACTGAAGTTCTAACCTAACTTGACATTGGCTATGCTAATACCTAACTATTCACTCTTAGTGCTAACCCAAAAAGGGATACCTCACAGGTACAAGATACAAGACATAGACATACCTAAAGAAATCTGAAATAAACTCTAGGCTCTTCTCTCAAGTGTTTCACTCAGCCTTTTTTCACTCATGGCTTTTACTTGAGCTCTCTCAATATGCCTTTTCTCACAAGAAATTACAAAAAGATAAACATAGAAAAGTACATTACAATCTGTAAAACATGAAGGAGATTGATTTCATCAACAGCCTCTTCGCTATGTGCAAAACTAGATTTACAAACCTCAGCTTGAGTTCTTCAGTATTGGCCGAATGCTTCTTTGAAAGAAAGCATTATCCAAGTAGAGGAACTTCTTTTTCAGAACACAACTCTCAAACTCTGGTTTTCTCTCCTTGCTTCTGAATGAGCAGAAAGTCTTCTTTTATCTCCTTACATGTTGCTGGGTTCTTCTTCCAAGGTCAACACCTTGAGCCTTGAGCTTCACCAACCCACAGATTCACTTTTTCTCATTAAACCTTAGAGTAAAAACTTTGCTTCTGACTTCTCCATCTTGACTGAAAGCCATAAAGCAACAACCACAAGAGTCTTCCAATGGTCGACTTAATCTGAGCCCTTGAAAACTAACTTGGTCCCCAAGACATGTTTGAGACCGTGGATTTACAGTAGAGAGGAACAGAAATCCTCTTTTCCATATAGCTTAAAATGAAGATACAGAGAATTGAAGATGAAGAGAAGAAATTGTGTTGCATGCAAGAGAAAACGTATTACCTTGAACTTTCTGATATTTTCTTGATATGGTTGATTAGACCTCACCCTTCTTTGCTTAACCTTCTCTTTCCTTCTTCTTTCATGACTAGCTTAGGGACTAAGCTCTCTTTCTTACTTTTTCTAAGTTCAGTGATTTGACTAAGACAGAGAAGAAAGGAACGTTGCTTTGGAAACAATGAGAGAGAGTGAAGACTTCAATATTGTATGAGAAGCTTGGTGGGATCAACTTGAATTGATGGACATAGGCTTGGATCGGTTTTGATTTGCTTGGCCCGATGGTTCCTTTCTTTGTTTCTTTTGGGCTCCACTTGATTAACCATCCTATTAGCCTTGATGTTTTTATTTTCATTCCAATTTGGGCTGCTTGATTTAATTTTGGCCTGCAACAATTTTATAAATAATTAGCAACATATAATTATTAACACTCAACACTAATTATTTATTTTTCCCAAAAATAATGTTTGTCATCACTAATTAATTTATTTAATTTCTTAACTCAACATATACATATATTGGAGTTTGATTTTGGGCCTTGAAAGGCTTGGTAGAGGATTAGTGTTGATGCTTTGGTGATTTTGGGCCTTGGAGCTGTGTTTGGCTTAGTGGGTTGCCTTGGACAAACGTGGAAATTGGCCAAGGTATAGTTTAGGTTTCCTGTATATAATATATAATGTCGTGTGAAAACTTAGGCTAGAGAACCATAGGGTAAGCTGGAATGATTATGTGTATTGAATGTTTAATGATAATGATATGAAGTGAGCATGTGTGGTGTTCACTTGATTTTGTTAGTATTGGAATGATGAATGATGATGTAATGATGTTTGAAGCACTTGTGACCATGGCAATATGTATATATATAGATTGATATGTTGGTGTTTGTTGTCAACTTGTAAATTTTAGGTTGAAGTGAGATGTTATTGAGTTGAAAAATGGTAGGATTGCAAAGATTGTTGTGATATTATTAAGGGTAAGTTATAGTGATGATTATAGGTATGATGGATTGGGTTAGAATGAGCTTTAAAAAGAAAATGAGGTTTTAAGGTTTTTGTGAAATTTGGTTTTTGGCCGGACTTCGGCGACCCATAACTTGGCTTCCGGACCTCCAAGTGATTTCAAACTTGTTTCTTATAAAAATTGGGTCTGTGAAGTTTACGCCATTCGAAGAATGGATGAAAAATGATTTAAAACGAAAAAGTTATGTGCGTTGGAAGTTTGAGGTTAGAAATTAAAATTCTGCAGCTTTTGAAACTTAGTGAAATTTTTCGAAAAACGCATGTTCACGCGTACGCATTGCCCATGCGTACGCGTGACATGGAATTTTTGCGTACGCATATACCCCTTCGCGGACAAACGCTACTGCCTGGGTTGCATGCGTACGCGTAATCAGGGGATGCGTACGCGTCTTGCCCAAAACGTGTACGCGTGACCCACGCGTACGCGTGGCCCTGTTTTCATCAAAAACAAATTTTGTGTTTTAAAGCTCAAACTCGAACCTCTAGATTTCTATTTTCATTTCTTTAGTCTAAATATTGTTAGTAGGCCTAGTCATAGAATGAAGTTAGGAAATTGTGGTAACCTGAAGGTGAAGAAAGATTTGTTTAAAAGGTAATAAGTGATTAGAGGAGATGGTATTTGATCGATAAAGATGATGAAAATGGTATAAGAGGTAATTAAGAGAGTAAAGTGACATTAATAATGATGAGATGAGACATGAATCTTTATGATGTTGAATAATTAAGAATGATGAGATGAGACGTGACTCACTGTGAGATTGGAAATGATAAATTGTAAGAAACGATTGAATAATTTGAGCTTAGGGCGTTGCCCTCCCCATGTCAGCCATGATTTTTTCCGTGATTATTATTGAGCTTGGGGTGTTGTTTCCTCCATGTCAGCCTGGGATTCATCCCATGGATAACATTCAGCTTGGGGTATTATCTTTCCCATGTCAGCTTGGGGTATTGTTTTCCCCATGTCAACTTGGGTGTTGTCTCTTCTCCCCATGCCAGCTTGGGATTCATCCCATGGATATTATTGAGCTTGGGGGTGTTCTCTTCCCCATGTCAGCTTGGGAATTCTCCCCATAGTGTATTTTTGAGCTTAAGAACATGTCGGGATGGCTACGTAACCGACAGTTGATATCAACGGCTATAGGATAGGCATGCATCATATGCATCTGTATGTATGGCTTGTTTGTGCATTAATTGAGATTGCCTAATTGATTATAATATGCTAATTGTCATAATTGATATCTGTATTATCTGTATTCTACCTGTGCTTGCTTTGTCTACTTATCTGTCTTTGTAATTACCGAAGATGGATGAACGGAGGAAAGGCCGAGAGATTGAGGATTCTATTTAAGTTCCAGCTAGATTTAAGGAGGTGATTTAGTTGAGAAAGCCTTAGAGAACCACCCTGATTTATGGTTTCTGTTTAGTTCTTTAAGTTTTATAATCTGAGTGTCGGTGTTCTAGGATTGTCTCTGGCATTCCCAAGACCTTATATATTATGTGCGTGACACCTTTACCATGCTGAGAACCTCTGGTTCTCACCCCATACTGTGTTGTGTTTTTCAGATGCAGGTCGAGAGGCTCCTCGTTAGGCGTCTGGACTTCTGAAGCGGAGTAGTTCCTGGGTTTATTTTGATATATATATATATATATATATATATATATATATATATATATATATATATATATATATATATATACATATACTTAACTCTCTCTGATTGAGTTGTTATTTTGTTCCTCTTAGAGGCTAATGGAGAGCTAGGATTTTATTTATGTATTTTGGGCTTTGGGATATGTATATATGTATGTAAATATTCTCCGACCAGCCTTGGTTTCGCAAGCTGAGTTAGGAGCTTGTTATTTTGTATCTTTTTGGCTCTCTACCCCTAGTTTCTGTTATATTATGTTCGTTGACTGTCGGTTTCTTTGCACGCAGGTAACCACGTTCCTGAGCATTGCGCTTTTTATTTTCACAAATTTTGTTTTACCAATCCTTCAAGACTCCTAGTATACTACATTCTTTTGACTATTACATATATTTATATCCTATCTTAGAGGATGTAGCGCCTCACCACCTCTGTTTTACATCCTAGGTATAAAGCTCTGTGTGGTAGAGTGTTACAAGTTTCAGTTCATTGAAAATTTAATATATCTAAATATAAATTATATCCTAATATAATAATGAAGTTTCAATGCATAAAATTTTTAAAGTAAAAGTATATTCGAATGAAAGTATTATTTAACCGTGTTTTTCAATTTTATGATTTTATTATTTTTATCCCTATTTTAGATAATATTTATTAATTTTTAATCATTATTTTACAATTTTTGAAATAGAATTTTCTGTCAAAATAATATATCTCTTTCCTAGAATTGTAAAATCTAATAATTTTTCATATGCATATTAAATACTAATTTGGGAACTAATTCTTATATACACCGTGAAAGAAGAGTTATTTTTTCTCTAATTAGTTATCACAAATATTTAAGAAAAGAGAGAAAAAAATATAATAAAAAAGGATAAAAAAATTGATGAATGGTTATAAACTATAACATGTGGCTTAAAATTTTTTATTCTGAGAGGAAAATATCTCTAGTTTCGGAAGGATAGAATTAAATATCTCATGTTTATCGTTAATTTAAACTAATTAATATAGAACACAACATGATTAATATATGTATATGTCGTAATTTATTGACTAACGACATATTTTTAAATAATAAATATGACACGATTTTGATGGTTAATGATAATATTTTCGTTGACCGTCAAATAAAAAGATGACAAATAGAGTTATTGTTAGTTAAGTTAATCTTTATTTAAGTGATTATTCACGATTTATCTCTTTTACTAGAAGATACTATTTGTTGACCATTGAATATGAAGGTAATAAGTGTCTATCACAGTACATAAGAGAATTTTCACCAACTATAAAAAGCCACCAAAAAAATATGCTCACAACTCAATTTAGTATAACAAAAAATAATGTTTCATAACCAATAAAATTTATTATTTTTAATTAATATTAGCAAATATTTTAAAGTTTAAGTACTAAATTTTAAATTTTAAATACTAAAATTAACTCCTAACAATATAAAAATAAAATGTTAGCTAACAGTATTAAGTATTAACTAATATTAATAAAAATTATTATCTTTAACATTTTTCTGATTTTCGCAAGAAAATATATGCAAATAATTTTTATGATTCACATGTATTAATTATTTGAATTTAATTTATATAACAAATATCACTGTGAAATAGATTTTTATAGACATCCAACTAACATATCAATACATAAGCAAATAAACTTCACATAACCACCGATTATAGCTTGAAAGGCTCATGAATACTATAAATATATTTGATTAGAAAAAAAATAGAAAATTATTAAATGGTATCAATACATAAGAACTAAAATAATCTAAATTAAGATAGTTAATATAAGGATCCAAAATGACAGCAATCATGTTAACATATGTAGGTATTTGAGTACATGTTTGTTGTGACAGAGTAATAACAGAAAGTAGGAAAGGAAATAAAAAGAAGGGAGAGTAATCTAGTTGCAAGTTCACATCAACATGAAACTGATCCTTCATTAAAGAAAACAAATGTTGTTATCATATATATGCCCATCGACTTTTAAGGGAACAAGAAATCCAACAAAATTTTTAAATTTAACAACTTTATTATCTATAAAACTATGTTAGATCTCACGCATTAACATGCAATTTACAACTAGTTGATAAAAGCAAGCTAGCAACAATGGTGGCTGATATGTGCGTGTCGATTAAAGCAGGAAGCTCTGATTATTTGGAGAAACATCCAGAGCGTAGAATATCATTTTCCCAAAATTTTTACATTATTGGAGTTACTTTTGCGGCTGGTATTGGTGGCCTTCTATTTGGTTATGATACTGGTACATTATACATATATGCGTATTTTCTACCATTTCATTAATTAAAAAAAAAAGAAGGAAATGATATAGCATATATTTTGTTTTCATTTGTAGGTGTGATATCTGGCGCTCTCTTGTACATAAAAGATGATTTTGAAGTTGTAAAGAACAGTAGTTTTCTTCAGGTAAAAGAGAGAGAGTGTCTTTTTTTTTTCATTTTCTTTTAATTTGGTAGCTTGTAATTATGACCATAGTTATATAAAACGCAATATGTTCTGGTAGGAGAATTGGTAGGTGGTACGCAATACATCACATTTAAAATTTTTAATGGGAAAATTATATATATATAGCTTTCGACAACAAAGATAAATTGTGAATTCATGTAACTATGACTACGACGCAGTAGGACTAGAGTAGAGTGCCATTTTGTAGCAATTATATGTTCTCATTTTGTATGTTTGCAGGAACTAATAGTTGCCATGGCCTTAATTGGTGCAATTTTCGGTGCCGCCATTGGTGGTTACATTAATGATTCTTTAGGGCGTAAGGCTGCCACTATTGTGGCAGATATTTGTTTCGCAGTAGGATCACTCTTGATCGCCGTCGCACCAAATCCCACACTTATCATAGTTGGCCGGTTTTTTGTTGGCCTAGGTGTAGGTTTCGCCTCTGTTACTGCTCCTATGTATATCGCAGAAGTATCACCGTCTGAAATAAGAGGTGGATTAGTTAGTGTCAATTGTCTTATGATCACAACTGGCCAATTTCTTTCCTTTGTCATCAATTATGGTTTGACTAGAGTAAGCATACCCAACTCTTTAGCTAACAATACCAATAGTAATAATTTTGTCTTCATCCATCTTGATTTTCTAAGAGCAAAATTATGTGTGCAGGTTCCTGGAACATGGCGTTGGATGCTTGGAATTGCAGGTACACCAGCTGTTATTCAGTTGGTTCTTATGGTCTTTCTTCCTGAGTCCCCCAGATGGCTATATTTGAAGGTAAATGATGATATAAGATCAATGATCATTCATGTGAAGTTCTCTTTATGCAAAAATTATAGGTAATAACTATTAGATAATTTGACATGTTGAACTAAAGAGTAATGTTGGAAACCAAATTTTTTTTTAAACTAACATCAGCCAATTTTGTTATTTTGTTTATCTTAAATTCTAGATCCTAAAACTTAAATTATAAATATAAGATCTAAAGTTGACTAATGTTAGCTAACTAAAAATTAGTTTCCTGTACTTTTTTTTAACTAAATTATCATCTAATGATTATCAACTATTATTTTCATATGAAGACAATTTTATGTCAGTAGTCACCTATAAAATTTGGGTAAAATAAATCCTTATATTGATTTTTTTGGTACAATAATTAAAAGTTTAGTTACTTTTAACTTGCAGAATAGGAAGGAGGAGGCCACCAATGTTCTTTCTAAGATATACCCATCTCCTCGGTTGGAGGACGAAATAGATATTCTTGAAGCTCACATGGAGCAAGAACAAAAGGATAAGGTCAAAGTTAAATACAGTGATGTATTTAAGTTGAAAGAAATCAGAGTTGCATTCATATGTGGCGCTGGACTTCAAGCATTCCAACAACTTACCGGTATTAGTGTTATAATGTACTATAGCCCAACAATCATTCAATTGGCTGGCTTCAAATCAAACGAATCGGCTTTGTTCTTATCCCTCATTGTTTCTGCAATTAATGCCGGTGGCACAATTATTGGCATTTACCTTATTGACATTGTAGGGCGAAAGAAGCTTACACTTAGTAGCTTAATAGGTGTGGTTGGATCATTAATCCTACTATCTGCTTCATGTTATGTTAGAGGACATGGCAACCCGAGTTTAGTTTATGGATGGCTTGCTGTTGCGGGTTTGGCTTTGTATATTATATTCTTTGCACCTGGAATGGGTCCTGTTCCTTGGGCTCTGAACACAGAGATATATCCTGAAGAGTTTAGAGGAATATGTGGTGGCATGTCTGCAACAATTAATTGGGTTGGTAGTGTCATCATGTCTATTAGCTTCCTTTCTTTTGTGGATGCTATTGGGCTTGGTGAGAGTTTTATGATTCTTTTGGCTATTGCTTGTGTTGCGATAATTTTTGTGATTTTCTATATGCCAGAGACAAAAGGATTGACTTTTGAAGAAGTTTCAAATATTTGGAAAGAGAAAGCCTATGGAAAAGATAAAAACATAGAGAGCATGGTTGAGACAGCAAGTACATGATCAACAACTTTTTCCAATACATTTAAGACTTGTGAAAGCACGAAAAGTCATAAAGTTAGGGTTTGAACATGAAATGAAGAAGAACAAAAAATAAAAGGAGAAGAAATGAAAGATGCAATATATATGTGCATGCGCATGTGTCTGTGTCCTTATTGGTAGCTTTGGCCAAAGAGTTCAAAACACCATCCATGTGGTTGGCTATATAGTTGATCAGGATCATGTCTTCTTCCATGGTCCATGGCCCTTTTCTCACTTCCAAATCTTGAGACATGTTGAGAGAGTGAGAGAGATAGAGAGAGAGAGAGAGAGACTTTGGAAGGGGTGTTAAGGGAGAAGACTCTAATGACGTGTGTGACAAGCAATGTAGAGTTAGTTAGCATTACAGAGTTAGTTAGAGGAAGTGAGAATCTGTTATAAGATTAGTTGAGTGTTAGTTATTGATGTGTTTCTATCTTTCACTCTTAGTGTGTAAATAAGTGAGGAAGCTTCGTATGTAAATTAATACATTCTTCCAACATCAATTCAATTTAATATTTAGTTCATTCTCTTAGCTTTCTTTCTAGTTTTCATACTCTCAACTTGGCAACACAGTGTTCATCAACTTGCTTAATGTGCTTCTAGATCCTAGTCCTCAAGTATTTCTTGATCTCGTTTCTAGTTCCTCCCAGTATATACTTGGCTATTTTCGACCATGTACAGTCATTATGATTTGATTAATTTATTATGGACAAAAAATGTCATTTTATTACATTAGAATGAACTCAAATCTTATTCAAAAATATTTGATTGATAAATTTTACAAAGATATAAAATAAATAGTTTAATTTTTATGTACTGATATTATATAACGTTTAATTTGACATAGTCATATAATCAAATCTGTTAATTTGGATAACTATTCACACCGATCAATGTAAAAAGTTTACTAACGTCATATTATGTTACTGCTCACATATGTAAAACTACTTTATTAAGAACGAAGGCTACGGTAGTTATACAATTTTAACAATATTTAAAAAGTGTTGTTAAAATTAAAATAATATTTTTAATATTAAAAAATATTTTTAATTTTAAAAAAACTATTATATTGCAAAAATATAAAAATGTGTTACTTTAAATACCATATATTTATATATATCAACCTTGCTATATATAAAAAATGAAAAATTATATTTTTATAAATTATCTTCCATATTTTTGTAATCAACCTCTAAATTAAAAAATATTAAGTTTATATATTTATGATATACTATCTATGATGTCATATAGTACAAGGGCAGTTGAAAATCAATATTAGAATAAATACATAAATGATCTCTTCTACTATGACTAATTTTTTAATTACATGACACAAATATAAAAAGATAAGATTCACCTCTTCATCTCTCACTTTTTAGACAAATCATGTACAAATTCTTTAAGAACCAAAGAAATTTTTTACATAAATGTGTCAAGAGAGTGTCTACTACTAATATGTGGGATTGAGAGAAAGCTAGTTAGTTAAAACATGTGCAATGATTTCTTGAAAAAGAAGGTATGAATTGAATTTAAAATTTACTAATTAAATAGTTTCATACAGGTTTATAGCAAATGAAAGTTTTCACATACCGATAATATTAGTGTTTCAACTATAGTGTCTTCTATAGTGCATAACTTTTCAACTATTTAATATAAAAAGTAAAAGGTGGGGTCCACCATAGCCAGGGACGGAGCTAGATAAAAGATTAGAGAGGACCAAAAATATTTATATAATAAAATAAGACTAAAATAAAATTTTAAGGAAACTAAACTGAAATTTACATATAATTTACATATAAAAAATTAAAATTAAGGGGGCCATTGCCCCCCTTAGCTACAATGTAGCTCTGCCCTGACCATAGCCTCTCTCACTTTTTAGGAAATTTAGTAAAATTTTCCATAATTTATATATATAGAAGAGGGCTAAAATATAAAACAAGTCTTCTACTCTAGTGAAAAAAAAAGTTGAATTTTCTCGATTTTATAATTAATATTAAAACAAATATATAAAATAATTTAACCTTTTTAGATTGTTAAGATGTTAGGCTAATAATTGGGCTTATTTATTTGTAGGTTATAGCATTATCGATTAGTCATATGGAACATGCAAATCTGAGAAAGGAAAAATAAGAAATAAAGAACTTTTGAATTTTTCTTGTATGTGTGAGCTACGTAGAGTACATAATGTGATCACTTTTAAAATTGTTCAGCCTAAATTGAAAGCTGATATGTTTTATTGTTTTATTCATAAATGATGCTACAGAGATAACAAGTTGTGACTACAAAGCTAAGATATCTAAATTTTTTTTTATATAACTCGATCGAATTTTGAGTTGTATAATATCATTAGTGAAGTTGGGGTAATACAGCTTGGTGAAATGTTAAACCTCATTCATATGAAGCCAATGAAATGTTAATATTTTTAGGTAAATGTTGTTGAAAATTTTAAATTATATTATATTTATTAAATTATTTAATTTGAGACGTATGAAGCTAACAACATTATCATATACTCATAATAATATAGAACGTACTATATCATATTGTAGTTCGCTTTTAAATAAACTCTACAATATACTAACAAAATAAATGTTATATTTATCATATTTGAAATTAAATATAAAAACTTTTAACCATGCCATACATCTATATATATTAAATAGAGTGTCACGAGTTAACATAATTAACCTCATTAAATACTACTAGTCACTAATAATTAGCTTATAAGATTTACGAAGTATACAAATATCATCCAAATTAAATATGACAGATAATAAAAGAGTATGCGGTAATATTAAATTATACGTAAAAGAACATATTATGTCATACTACATGAGAGAATTTTGACCAGCTCTAAAAATCCACCAAAGAGATATACTCCCAACTCAACTTACTATAAAAAAAAATATTATTACATAATCAATAACATTTATTATTTTTAATTAATATTTGGCTAATATTTTATACCTTAAGACTTAAGTACATACTAAAATTTAAACCTTAAATACTAAAGTTAACTCTTAATAATATAAAAATAAAATATTAACTAAAAATATTAACTAATATTAATAAAAATTACTAATCTCTTAACATTTTTCGTAAAATAATACATGCAAATAATTTTTATGATTCGTATGTATTAATTATTTAGATTTAATTTATATAAATATCACTGTGGAACAGATTTTTACAGACATCCAATTATTAACATATCAATACTTCAGCAAATAAATTAAATTTCACTTAGCCACCAATTATAACTTGAAATTAAAGGCTCATGAATACTATAAATATATTCGATTATACAAAAATAGAAATTATTAAATACTATCAATGCATAAGAATTAAAATAATCTAAATTAAGGTAGTTAAGGACCCAAAATGACAGCAACCATGTTAACATATGTAGATATTTAAGTACACGTTCATTGTAACAGAATCATAATGGAATGTCGGAAAGAAAATAAAAAGAAGGGAGAGTAATCTTGTTGCAAGTTCACATCAACATGAAACTGATCCTTCATACAAGAAAAACAAATGTTATCACACATATGCTCATCAATTTTTAAGGGAACAAGAAGTCCAACAAAAATTTAACAACTTTATTACTATAAAACTATGTTAGATCTCATGCATTAACATATAATTTACAACTAGTCGATAAAGTAAGCTTGCAATAATGGTGGTTGATATGTGTGTCGATTAAAGCAGAAAGTTCTGATTATTTGGAGAAACATCAGGAGCGCAGAATATAATTTTTCCAAAATTCTTACATTGTTGGAGTTACTTTTGCCGCTGGTATTGATGGCCTTCTATTTGGTTATGATACTGGTACAATGTACATATATGCATATTTTCTACCATTTCATTAATTAAGAAAAAAGAAAAAAAGAAATGATATAACATATTTTGTTTTTATTTGTAGGTGTAATATCTTATGCTTTCTTGTACATAAATGATTTTGAAGTTTTAAAGAATAGTAGTTTTCTTTGGGTAAAAGAGGGAGAGAGTTTTTTTTTTTTAATTTTCTTTTAATTTGGTAGCTTGTAATTGTGACCATAGTTATATGGAAGTGAGTTCTACTAGTGGGACATGCCCTTGCTTTTAGGAAGAAAAAGAATCCCAATTTTATTGTTTAACTAGATGCAAAAAAATTTAAGAAATTTGTAGGCAAGTTGAGTTGAATTGGTGCTTACCTGGTCTAGATCTAGCTATCAGAGTTTAGCTCATGATGGTTGGAGGTAACTAAAAACAGTGGCGGAGTTTGAAACAAAATTTTGGGGGGCCGGATAGAAGATAATTGTCAAGATGTTTTTGATATGGACCGCATTTAAGATAAGCTCGTCTAACCTCATCTCTTTGATTTGGGTGATATTGCCAAATTTAAAGCCGTTTTCCAGGATCTCGTTTCAAATAATTAAGGTCAAACTCATCACATACAACTCTTTGAATTTTTTGAGGTTGTATCTCACTTTCTTCGTGATTCATTAAAGTAGAAAAACTATGTACAGGTATTGATATTGTAAAAGTTATATGTTCTCCTTCTTGAATATTAGCCTTCCTCTTAAAAAATGCATCAATTCTTTGATTTTTCATAATTATTTTATATAAAAATTTGAATATATATCCTGTAAAATATGTAAAAAAGAAGTTAGAATGACAAATATTAAAATTTATAATATTTATTGAATTTTTTTTATCAATTTATACAAATACAATAATATCAATACTTATTGAATATTCTAATATTTTTTATCATATAAAAAATTAAATTAAATAAACAGTGAAATATATAATGTAAAATAATATTAAATTACATAAATAAAAAATACCTAATTTTTTATATTTGAACTCAAAGGTAGAGAACGTGTTGCTTATTAAATAGAGAGCTGCGAAATGCGAATACACTCAGTTAAGTCCAAATCCAACATGTTTTAAATATTTAAAACTAAAAATTATTGTACAATAAAAACAAAAGATGAAGATTGAACTTTGATATTTTAAACCATAGTAAAGTATTTGAGCCAACTGAACTAATTTTTTATTTTTTGAAGAAGTATTACTAATTTTTTTTACCAAAAGTTTGGGGGGCCATGGCTCCCCTTGTCTTAACTAAGCTCCGCCCCTGACTAAAAATCTTCTAACGCGATCGAATGCAGATGTGAAGACCCAATTCTTCACAATTTCTTCTCTAGTCCGTGTGAAAGGAGAGAAATAGCTAGATTTTTTAGCACTCTAGCATTTAAGAGAGCTACATCAAGAAATGATACGGATGTCTTGCCGTTTTTCATCATGAGTTTTTTGCATCTAATGTTGCTTTTCTCTTTTTGTTATCTCTATTTCTTTCATCTATTGATAAGTCTCTTGGGAGTCCCTCAATTTTTTTTCAATCCGTCTAATGTGAACATATGTTTCTAAAATTTTTTTAAAATAAATATTTTTATTAGGAATATACATTAATTTGAGGGTATTTACAAATTTTCATCAAGTGTCTTATCTCATTTACAGTGTAAACGAGATAAGTTTGCTATATCTCGTTTACACTGTAAACGAGATAAGTCCAGAGAGCGACTATAAATGGAAGTCCAATGTTCTGAAAACTGGTTCGAACCGGTCGGTCGAACCGGTCGAACCATGAACCGGACGCCAAAACAATTCGGTCAATCAGCAAAACCGCAGAATCTATAAACTGGTGTTGAACCGGTGAACCGGTCAGTTGAACCGAACCGTGACCTGGCCGGTTGTTTGGCAAAACAGCAAAACGCTGCCGTTTCCCGCTCTGAAACCCTAAATCAATGTTCTGATCCCTGATTGCCTTCACAAAATCACAATTCTCATCGAGCTTCAGAATCAGAGAACGCCATCAGTCTCACATGGCCACACGGGTTCGTTGTCGAGCAATCACCTCCGTCGCGCAGTCACCTCCGTCGAGCAGTCACCTCCATCGAGCAGTCGCGCAGTCACTCGGCGTTCGTGCTCCACCACTGCTTGGTTCACTCGGCGTCGCTGTCTCCCACTCTCCCTAGTCCCTATTGCATGTTCTGTTGAAGCCTTGAAGGTGCCTTCGAGCTTCCAGAGTTCCAGGTAATTTCTTTCTTAGTTATGAACTTATGATTGTTTGATTGAATCATTGAATAACTGCATGTCTCTGTCTCCTGATGAGTTTGATTGAGTAGCTCTTTGATTTTGTGACATGATGAACTCTGAAACTGTGAACTCTAAACTGATCCTGCTAAATTGAACTAGATTTTGTGACATGATGAACTGCTAAGCTGTGAACTCTTTGATTGAGTAGCTCTTTGATTTTGCTTTGTTTACTGAACTGGATTTTGTTGTTTGTTGAATAATTGTGAATAATTTTGAATAATTTTGCTTTGTTTACTGAAACTGAACTGATTCCTGATGAGTTTAATTGAGTATTTTTTTAGTTATTTTATTTTTCTTTGAACTGATTACTGAAACTGAACTGATTACTGAAACTGAACTGATTTTGCTTTGTTTACTGATTACTGAAATTGAACTGATTTTGCTTTGTTTACTGAACTGGATTTTGTTGTTTGCTGAATAATTGTGAATAATTTTGAATAATTTTGGATGTTGTATGTTGTGAACTTGAGAGTTGAGATTATTGGGTTGGATTGCCATGAACTTTGCAGGCTATGAGTTAGCAAGGAAGGCCATGAATAAGAATAAGGAGCTAGCTGGTAAGGCTTAAGAGTAATGTTAATTAAAACCTGAATTTAGCTGCAGCCCTTGGGGAATTTCTTACTGGGAAATTTTTTAGCACTTACTGAGTTAATTGCAGCTCATGCCTGGATTTTCTTTAATCTGCTGGTCATTGATGCTGCACTGAAATTCACATTTTGTTTCCTTTGTTCATTTTGTACTTTTTTTGAGTCTGCCATTTGTAGCAGCAGAATCAACAAAATTTTCTTGTACTTCCAATTGATTTCTTCATCTAATGTATAGATTTTAAATCTATCATAATCTTTCTCAGGTTTCTTCTTTTTGATTTCCTGGCTCACTTAATTGTCGTCTGATTTTGCACTGCCTGAAGTCATTGTTATTATTATTATTATTAGAGCATTAGTGATCTTCACTATCAACTTATCTTATGCACTGTATGTAGTATGTACTATGCAATCAAAATTGTTAATTAATTAACATGAAACTACTGTGTACTTGATAGGTTTAGATATTAATAGAATTGGTAGGTTTTATTGATGAACTAGGAATTGCAAATCACAACCCCTTATTATTTTGTTTTTTGACTTTTGAATTTGTATTTGAATGAGATTATAACATTCTGGTTTATATAGTACTTTTAATTTGAATAGTATTTTAAGGTTTACATTAGACTATAATTATATTTTCATGTTTTTATTTATATTTTATTTATTATTTTATTATAAAACGGTTTTTCGGTTCAACCACGGTCGAACCGGTTGAACCTATGAACCAGTGAACCAGTAGCTAGAGCTGTTCGATGACCGGTTCGATTTTCAGAACCTTGTGGAAGTCGTTCACAATGTTTCAGACTCCATATTTCTCTCACATTTCTTTCATTTCTCTCTTTCTTGCACTGTTTTCTTGAT
The DNA here is from genome assembly GCF_059453495.1 of Arachis ipaensis. Classification (NCBI taxonomy): domain Eukaryota; kingdom Viridiplantae; phylum Streptophyta; class Magnoliopsida; order Fabales; family Fabaceae; genus Arachis; species Arachis ipaensis. The sequence goes on from NC_142441.1 coordinate 72,501,983, forward strand.
ATTTATTAGTTCCTCGGACATTATGGCATGCACGGATGCACGAGACCTTGACATCAACTGCCTCAACGCTAGTTAGCACATTGCGGGAGCCATCGACTTTGAGGTTAGTGTTATCTTTATTGTTTAAATTAATAAGTCTATGCGATTTTATTTCGAGAACTTTTATAGAGTTAGTGTTTTAACAAATGAGTAGGCTGGATGATATTGAGGTAACACAGTTTAGGTTAGTTGGCAAGTTAGTAACATGAGTTAGGTGTATAATTTACTCATAGTGAAAGTTATATAAGTAATTACTTTGATTTGAATTAGTTAATTAAATTTTTTTCACATACCGTGTTAGGGAGACAACTCTGCAACGCTTGGAGCAATCGCGGCACTTCATTGTACAACTCCTCCCAATCACCATATATCTAGGCAATTGCCTTTTGTTTTGCCATCCAAACCTTCTAGTATGACGGCTTGAAGTGATAGCTCTGTCTCACTGTTCTCTGTAGAACAGGAATGGTCACTGATGGATTGGACTGTATGAGTGGCAGGATGATTTTGCATATGAGATTGCCATCCAACTGTCGGTGATCCTGTGACATGGTGGGGCCAGACACGTGTGTGGTTCACCGAAGTTAGAAGTTAGGCCAATTAAGAGATTATAATATAATAGAACAGCGTTGTGAGTATAGCTCTTAACCAGCTAAAATCCACCTCACCAATTTAGAAAGGTGTCACAAAAATTTAGAATAGAAAAATACTGGGAGTATGAGTCCTAGGTCGTCTCCCAACGAGTTGCAAGAAAGGATGCTATTTTATTAATTAGGAATTTCCAAGAGAATTTGAGTTTGGTTGATAAGTAATTAAATAATTATAAATTAAAGCAATAAAAACTAAGAATGATTATTAATATTCTAAATAAAAAGTCTTGACTGGGGGAATGATTAATTGGAAGTTCTATCATTTTTGGGATCTCTTAAGTGTAGTATCAAAAAGGTTGTTGTTTTCACTTAGTTAACCCTTACTAAATAAAGGAAAGTCAAGTGATTGAGCTAACTCTTATTCATAAATCCTAGTCTTCTCCCTTGGGAAGGTCTAGCGTTAGTAAATACAGAACTAGCCAACAACTTCAAGTTTAATCAGCACTTAACCCTTCCAACTCAAGTGTCTCCTTTTAATCAACCCCCATGTCAAGTATGGATTCTACTCCATTGACATGAATATAACGCTCATAAAAATATAAGAAGAAGACATGATAAATTAAATTAATTAAAAGTAAAAGTAATCCTTTGCATTAACAATCCATGAAAATAATCCAATTACTACTTTAAACAAGAATTAAGAATATGGAATAAATAAAAGAGTAAGTAAGGAAACAAACTAGAATGATATCTTCAACGGAGGTAATGGCTCTTCAATATCCAAAAGCATAAAACTAATAAACTATGAATGTAAAGAGAACCTAGAGGGAGAGTAATCCTCTCTAAATTCAGATCTAAAACCTAAAAACTATCCTAATGAGAATGTGTCAATGTGTATCTCTTCTTCTGTGTTGAGTCTCTACACGTTCCCTGGCTTTATTCTGTGTTTCTGGGCCAAAATCTGGGTCAAAATGCGGCCCAAAATTGCCCCCATCATTTTCTGTTAATTCTGCAGATCGCGCAGGTCACACGTACGCGTCAGTCACGCGTGCGCGTCATTCAGCAATTTTCCTTGTCACGCATACGCGTCGTCCACGCGTTCGCATCATTTGTGCAGACTCCAATCCACGCATACGCGTCAGGCACGCGCACGCATCGCTGCAATTTTCTCCATTCCGCGTGCTCGCGTGAGCCATGCGCGCGCGTCGGTATTCACTGGTCATCTCCTTAGTTTCTTGTGTTCCTTCCATTTTTGCAAGCTTCCTCTCCATTCTCTAAGTCATTCCTGCCATATAAAGCCTGAAACACTTAACACACAGATCACGACATCGAATGGTATAAAGGAGAATTAAAATATACTAATTAAAGATCTCTAGGAAGCAAGTTTTCAACTATAAAACAATACTAGGAAGGAAAATGTAAAATCATGCAATTCGTATGAATAAGTGGGTGAAGACTTGATGAAACCACTCAATTAAACACAAGATAAACCATAAAATAGTGGTTTATCAACCTCCCCACACTTAAACATTAGCATGTCCTCATGCTTAGCTTAAGGAAATAAAATAAATGAGTAGGAAAAAGTAGGACTCATGCAATGCAATGCAACCTATGTATATGAATGCAACTATATGATAAAATAATTTTGCCTAATTGGTTAGAATAAATAAGTTCTTCAAGACAAAAATAACTCAAATTCCACTAATTCAAATTATACAGTAAAAACAAGTAAACTTGTAGGAAGACAGCTCATGAAAGCAGGGGACATAGAATTAAGCATTGAACCCTTACTGATGGTGTATATGCACTCTAGTCACTCTAGTGTATAGGGTAATCACTCTACTCTTCTCTAATCATGCTTTCTAAACCTTTTTCTTCACCTAACCAATCAACAAGTATTTAATGCACCAATGCAAACATCATGAGGTCTTTTCAAGGTTGTAATGGGGCCAAGGTAAAGGTGAGGGTATATATATGGCTAAGTGAGCTATAAATTGAATCCTTGATTATCCTAAGCAATCACCTAACATACATACTCTATTTTTTTCTTAAATCATCCTTAGCTACCCAAAATTTTCCCACTTTCATTTTACATACTCATGCATCAACTTTTCTCTTCAACTTGTACCACATATGCATTGATTTTTATTGAACTTAACTTAGCATTGGGATAATTTTTTCCCTTTATTCATTTATTTAATTACTTTATTACTTGAATATTTTTGGATTTTTTTTTGTAAAAGTAAACATAGCTTATCAATGCATATGGATTTATAATTTTTCTAGTTTCACATGAGTAGGTACCCAAATTCTCAATATTTTATCATAACACATTCCCTTGTTAACCCGTGTTTCCATAGTTTTCCACACTTAATTGACACAAAATCTCTATCTTAAGCTAACCAAAGATTCAATTTGGGGTATTACTTGTTTTTCTACTTAAGGCTAGTGATGTGGTAAAATATAGAACAAATGAAAAAAAAAAGGCTCAAATTGGCTAACAAAGGTGGTTGAAAGGGTAGGCTATTTGGGATAAGTGAGTTAATAAAATAATAGCCTCAATCATATGCATGCATATAACACATTAAATATTGGACATATAGGATGGAACAAAATATAGATTACAATCATAGAGAAACAAACACACAAGAATAAAATTTTATGGTTAAATAATGTAACCATGTCATTAAGCTCAAGTCTCATAGGTTGTGTGTTCTAACTTTTAACTATGTTCCAAATACAACTTCCAAACAAGTTTAACACAAAAGTTTTGATTTTAAATTAGTGAAATTTTTTCAAAAATAGGGTCTTAAAAAGAAACTTATTATTTTCTAACCAATTAGAACATGCATGCAAATAACCTATTACTATGCAATTTTTATCCTATCCTAACAAAAGAAAAATTAAATAAATATCCTATTCTATTGGTGCTAAGAAAGAGAAATTACCTCCGGAAGTCAGGTACTGACCGACCTCCCCACACTTAAAGCTTGGCACCGTTCTCGGTGCCATCAGTCAGGAACAAAGGGGGGCTGGTAGCAGCATCTCCACAATCAGGATCATCATGGCTCACTATGCTGGTAAATGAGGTGGAGTCTGGGGTGTCTGGTTCTTCTTTAGGTGGGTGGTGACCAACAAGCAGCTTCTTGAGGTATGTAAATCGGCGCTTGTTACGGCGCTCCCTTTGCTTTCCTTTCCGGTCAAGCCGGTCTAGCCTCTCAAGTATCTGATGGAGCAGTTAGTTTGTTGAAGGTGCTTGTGATGTAGAGGGAGAAGGAATATTTTCGGCCGGTTCGGTAGGCCGGCTAGTAGTAGCTGCTGGAGGTCTGATATATTTTCCGTTAAGGACTATCTGATCATCTCGTGGAATCATGGCCTTGGTGTCCCCAGCTTTGTAGGAGACTCTGGCTACTGAGACTAGATCTAAAACCAAGGCGGAAAAAGGTAGGTTGCCCGTAATCTGTACGTGTCCCATAGCATGCCTAATGTGTCTTGGTAAATTGAGGTGCTGGTCTGTAAGGATACACCAGAGTAAAACAGCCATGTCCGCAGTGAAGGAGGACTCGTGAGTGCTCGGAAAGGCATAATGGGACATAATCTGTGCCCATACTCGAGCCCCCAAGGTGAGTGCTGAAGCCAATATGCTCTTAGGTCGAGATCGATGGTATCCATAGATCCATCTGCTGCCAGGTTGTGCTATAACTCTGAGAACGGCGTTCCAGTCAAATTGATATGTCTGGTGCTTGAATGAGGCTTTTTGGAATGCGTTTAATACTTCTGGTGCAGGGGGAAGATCTAGAGCTTTTTGAATGTCCCCTTATGTTATGGGAACTTGCTTCTGACGGACATAAACAGACTGCATGGTTGGCATGTAAAAATTGGAGTAGAATTCAACTACCCAAGATAGGTTAACCTACCGTGGCTGTCTCCGTAGGAATCCCCATTGTCTTCGTTCAATTCGGGACTCAACAAATTCAACAATGTTGGTCGGGAGGACGAGAAGGTATTTGTTATTATAGTTTCTCTCAGCCAGGATGGGGAACATCTGCTCACAGTAGCGGTTAGGGAACCGCGTAGTGTCCTTTGCTGGGAAAGCTTTCTCTTTTTCATCGACCTTGATGATCCTCTTGATTTTTTTTGTTGAGGGTTTTACGGCTGTTGAAGATGGCTTTGCCACTAGTGCTCTTTTTGTTCCTTTCCTTGCTGGTGGTTTGGGAGTAGCTTTCTCTTTACCCTTCTTGGTGGCCATCCTGAAAAGGGAAAAAGAAGCTAACATGTAAATCTAAGGGTTTGAGCAAGGAAGAGGATGGTACAGGTGATAATCAATGCACGGTAAAGAAGGATGTCGTTAACACATGGTCATGACTACATGTGAAAAGTTCATCAATGGAAATATAGCAAGTGTATGTGATGGCAATTAGATGCAAGATGTTTATTGGCATGCCGGCAAAGGCATGAGTAGCATAGCTCAAGCATTAAATGCCCAATTTGATTATCAAGTCTCTTAAACTAACAATCTGTTTGTATTGACAATTATATTTTAATAATAAAATATGAAAAGGGGTTTTGTGAAAAAAAAGGCATTAAAGTAGTAGAATAGAGTAATATAAAAATAATGCACAATGCCATACGGGCTTTTTCACAAACACATAGTATGCATGATAAAGATGTTATGGAAAGTATAAATTTGAACATGCAAACAACCCTTTAAGAAGTAATATAAATTGTCAACAATTCCACAATAACTCACAAGCAAAATATAAGAGAAAATAATCACCCAATTAAATTTCTAACACCAATTAAAGGAATAAAAAGAAAAAGAAAATATAGATAATGAAAGTAAAAAGAAAAAGAAAAAGAAAACATTAATAAAAATAATAAGGGAAAAGTAAAAAGTAAGGAAAGAAAGAAAAGAAAAGAACCTTGATAATGGATATGAAAAATAAGGGAGGTGAAAGTAAAAAGTGAGAAAGAATAAAGAAGGAAGAAGGGGGAAGAAAGAAATAAGGGAAAGAAAAGATTTGGATTTGGGAAAGAAAAGATAAGATATTTTGCACTGATCTGGATAAGCTGTGCGTCGCATGTGACGCGGACGCGTGGGTCACGCGATCGCGTGGTGTGTGATAAGTTCAGGTGACGCGGATGCGTGGGTCACGCGATCGCGTGGCCTGATTTGTGCTATTGGCGTGAGTGCAGCCTCGCGTACGCACAACTCTCTGTTTTATACGCATTTTGCCAAAAATCTGGGTGACGCGTGCGCGTGGGTGACGCGCACGCGTGAATGGCCATATTGTGAAAAACGACGCGGCCGCGTGGGGCACGTGTTCGCGTGGTAGGGCTTATGCTTCCAGCACCATTCCATCCCCACTCCATCATAACTCTCTGTCATATACCCATTTACGTTGAGTTCGCAGGGTCACGCGTTCGCATGGGTGACGCGCACGCGTGGGAGGCTATTTTTCAAAATAACGCGGACGTGTCAGCGACGCGTTTGCTTGGGCATGGTTGTGGCTAAGGCACGCCTCTAGCCACGCTTCCGCGTGACTCTCTGCTTCTTTTCTTCCTGTTTCAAAAGCACCTATGACGCGGACGCGTGAGCGACGCTTGCACGTTGCGTGCATTTTTTTATATGCAGTATGCAAATGTAAATGCAGGCTATATGCAGAGGTTATGAGAAGAGTCATTAACAAAAATAAAAATAGAATAAAGTAAAATAAAACTGAAACGGAACAATCATACCATGGTGGGTTGTCTCCCACCTAGCACTTTGCTTTTACGTCCTTAAGTTGGACGGTCTTCAGGCTCATTCTGCTTCTGTTGGTAGGTCTTCCAAGAGAAAAACCTCTAGTTCTTTGTGATCCTTCATCTTCTCACCATGATAAAGCTTCAGGCGATGTCCGTTGACCTTCATGAATTTGGAGCTAGAGGGATGACGCAGGTGAAAAACTCCGTATGGCTCTGCCTTCTCTACTCTATAAGGACCTTCCCATCTTGATCTTAGTTTGCCTGGCATAAGCCTCAGTCTGGAGTTATAAAGAAGAACTAACTCCCCTGGTCTGAACTCTCTCCTTTTTATGTGCTTGTCATGGACAGCCTTCATCTTCTCTTTGTATCGCCTGGAATTATCATATGCTTCTAGGCGAAGATTCTCTAATTCTGCTAGTTGCAGCTTTCTTTCAGCACCAGATTCTTCGAAATTCATGTTGCATTCCCTTACAGCCCAGAAAGCCTTGTGTTCCACCTCTACTGGAAGGTGTCAAGCCTTTCCGTATACCAAGCAGAAGGGGCTCATCCCAATGAGTGTCTTATACGCTGTTCTATTTGCCCAGAGTGCATCTTGTAGCCTGGCACTCCAGTCTTTCCTATGAGGCTTTACTATCTTCTCCAGAATGCGTTTAATTTCTCTATTAGACACTTCTGCTTGTCCATTGGTCTGAGGATGATAAGCTGTTGTTACTTTGTGAACTATCCCATGCTTTTTCAGTAATCCTGTTAGTCTCCTGTTACAAAAGTGAGTGCCTTGATCGCTCACGATTGCTCGTGGTGACCAAAGCGACAGATAATATGGTTTCTAACAAAGGAAACAACAGTGTTAGTATCATCAGTACGGGTAGGAATTGCTTCCACCCATTTAGAAACATAATCTACAGCTAACAGTATATAAAGGTAACCATTAGAGTTTGGAAATGGACCCATGAAGTCAATGCCCCAAACATAAAAAATTTCACAGAAAAGCATAATTTGTTGAGGCATCTCATCCCTCTTGGATATATTACCAAATATTTGGCATGGGGAACAAGATTTACAAAATTTAGCAGCATCTTTAAAAAGAGTAGGCCACCAGAATCCATAGTCTAAAATTTTCCTAGCTGTTCTTTGAGGGCCAAAATGTCCTCCACTCTCAGAAGAGTGGCAGGCCTCTAAAATGGAATGGAATTCTGTTTGAGGCACACACCTTCTAATTACCTGGTCAGCACCACACCTCCATAGATATGGGTCATCCCATATATAATATTTAGATTCGCTTTTCAGCTTGTCCCTTTGATGTTTAGTAAAATTGGGAGGGAAAGTATGGCTAACTAGATAATTAGCTACAGGTGCATACCAAGGAACTACTTCAGATACTGCATGCAAGCTATCTAATGGGAAAGCATCATTTATAGGAGTGGAGTCTTCTTTAATGTGCTCAAGACGACTCAAGTGGTTTGCCACTAAATTCTGATTACCACTCCTATCCTTAATTTCTAAATCAAATTCTTGCAGCAGCAGTATCTAATGTATCAACCTTGGTTTGGACTCCTTTTTTTGCTAATAAATATTTTAGAGCTGCATGGTCTGAGTACACTACTACCTTAGCACCAAGTAAATAGGCTCGAAATTTATCCAGAGCAAAAACAATGGCAAGAAGCTCTTTTTTATTAGTAGTGTAATTAGACTGAGCAACATCTAAGGTTTTAGATGCATAAGCAATTACGAAAGGGTCCTTACCTTCACGCTGAGCCAGTGCCGCTCCTACTGCATGGTTGGAGGCATCACACATAATTTCAAATTGCTGGCTCCAGTCTGGTCCTCTCACAATCAGAGCTTGAGTCAGGGTGATATTCAGCTTATCAAATGCTTTTATGCAATCCTCACTGAACTCGAACTCAATATTTTTCTGTAGCAGTCTGGATAATGGTAATGCTACCTTCCTGAAGTCCTTAATGAATCTCCTGTAAAAACCTGCATGGCCTAGGAACGAACGGACTTCCCTCACGGAGGAGTAGTAAGGTAAACTAGAAATGACATCTACCTTTGCTGGATCTACTAAAATACCAGTTTTAGAGACAACATGTCCTAGAACAATCCCTTGTTTTACCATAAAATGACATTTTTCAAAATTCAATACAAGGTTTGAACTAACACATCTGTCTAGCTAAACTATCCAAGCAGAGGTCAAATGAATCACCATATACAATAAAATCATCCATAAATACTTCCATACAGTTCTCAATAAGATCTGAAAAGATACTCATCATGCATCTTTAGAAAGTAGCCGGTGCATTACATAAGCCAAAAGGCATCCTTTTATATGCATACGTTCCAAAGGGACATGTAAAAGTGGTCTTCTCCTGATCTTCAGGAGCTATATGAATTTGAAAATATCCTGTATAACCATCTAAAAAGCAATAATGGGATTTACCTGACAGGCGATCGAGCATCTGATCAATAAATGGCAAGGGGTAGTGATCCTTGCGAGTAGGTTGGTTGAGACGCCTATAGTCAATCAAACCCTCCATGAATTCTGCACTCTAGTTGTCAGGAGTTCTCCATGCTCATTCTTTACTGTTGTGACTCTAGACTTCTTGGGCACCACTTGTACTGGACTGACCCATTCACTATCTGAGATGGGGTAAATGATATCTGCTTCAAGTAGCCTGGTCACTTCTTTCTTGACAACTTCTAAGATGGTGGGATTCAATCTTCTTTGGGGTTGACAGACGGGTTTTGATTCCTCTTCTAAATATATTCTGTGCTCACAAACTTGAGGGCTGATGCCTACTATATCTGCCAAGCTCCACCCAATTGCTTTCTTGTGCTTTCTCAGCACACTAAGCAGTTGCTCCTCCTGTTGTGAAGTGAGTTCCCTTGCAATGATAACTGGAAACTTCTGATTATCCTCAAGGTAAGCATACTTGAGGTGTGGAGGAATGGGATTCAATTCCAATTTTTGCTCATGGCTAGGTTCTGGATCATCCGGGGCTAGTGGTAATGGTAAAGTGTCGTCATTATGTTCAGATGGTGTCCCCACACTTGGACCTTGCTCCATGTGCTTCTCTTCTATTTCTTCTTGGTGAACTTCAGCTATGGTTTCATCAATGATGTCACACTGGAAGATAGAATGATCTTCTGGAGGGTGCTTCATAGCTTCATTTAAACTGAAACTTACTATTCTGCCATCTATCTCAAAGGAGTAAGTTCCTGAGAATACATCCAGCTTGAACTTCGAGGTTTTCAGGAATGGTCTTCCAAGCAAGATTGATGATGGTCTTTCTGAGTCATTAGGGGGTATTTCCAGGATATAGAAGTCAATGGGAAATGTGAGCCCCTTAATGCTCCCTAATACATCTTCAGCAATTCCAACTACTGTAATAATGCTTTTATCTGCTAACACAAAACGAGCTGCCGACCTTTTTAAGGGAGGGAGCCTTAAGGTATCATATATAGACAATGGTATTATACTAACACACGCTCCTAAGTCACACATGTAATCAGAAAATATTACACCTCCAATGGTACAGTTTACCATGCATGGACCTGGATCACTACATTTTTCAGGTATACCTCCCATTAAAGCAGATATAGAACTACCTAAAGGGATAGTTTCTAACTCATTAATTTTATCTTTGTGTATGCATAAATCTTTTAGAAACTTTGCATATTTAGGTGTTTGCTGAATAACATAAAAAAGGGGAACAATTACCTCAACCTTTTTAAAAATTTCTACCATTTTGGGATCAAGTTCCATCTGCTTTCTGGACTTCCTTGCAAGGTGTGGAAATGGGATAGGAATGGCGCCACTTGTTTCTTCTGCATCCTTTGGTGCTCCATTCCTTTGCTGAGCTACTTCTTCTTCAACCTTGTCTTGTACTTCATCTTCCTCTTCAGCATCTTCCATTTCAGCATCTTCTGCTTCCACTGAGTCTTTAATTGGGGCGTGTTCTATTGGGATTGGCTCCTTCTGATTCCTCTCTGACAGTGTGGTTCCGGACCTCAAAGTGATGGCATTGATGCCACCCTTGGGGTTAGGTAAGGGTTGAGAAGGAATTCCATTGGAGCTTAAAGGTTGGTTAATGGAAGTAGGTAATGAATCTATCCGGGCGGCGAGAGCTTGTAAAGTGGCATTCAGACCATTTAAAGTAGAGTTCAGTGTAGTCTGCATGTCTTGTTGTCCTTGTGCAAGAGAACGAAGCATCTCGTCATTTGATGAGGGAGTGGGATAAGTGATCTGAGGTACTTGTTGTTGGTTTTGCTGGGGTCCTTGTGATTGTCTTAAGTGAGGAGCTCTGTAAGGTTGGTTCTGATTCTGTTGTCTATTGTTGTTATTCCACCTCTGGTTTCCTTGGTTGTCTCTGCTTCCTCTGTTATAGTTGTCTCTCTAGCCATGGTTGGAATTATCTCTCCAACTTTGGTTGGAGTTGTCCTGCCATCCTGGGTTATAGTTCCCACCTTGGTTGTAGTTGCCACCTTGTTGATTGTATCCTTGATTTGGGTGGTCATAGAAGTTACGAGTAGCTGCCACAGTATTGTCTTCTTGTTGGAGCTGTGGGCATTCATCAGTATAATGACTATAATAAGCACATATGCCACATACTCTTTGGGGAATTAACTGTTGGCTTTGCTGTGGTGGGGAAGGCTGAGCTTGTTGTTGTTGATTCAACTGTAATTGCTTCAGTAGGTTGGTCATTTCACATATACTCTGTGTAAGAGCAGTAGTCTCAGTACTAGAGGAAACTTTTGCAACAGCTTTCGAGTGGCTATTCCTATGCCTGTGATTCCTGGTGGACTCAGCAAAGTCGCTGATCAGTTGCCATGCTTCATCTGCGGTCTTGTACTTCTTCAGAGAACTATTACTAGCACTATCTAGTGTAGTTTTATCCCGAGGCTTCATGCCTTGAGTGAAATAGATGATTAACACTAGCCTGTCAATCATGTGATGGGGCATGCGTCCAGAAGGTTCTTAAAACGCTCCCAGTACTCATAGAGAGTTTCTGATTCACCTTAAACAATACATGAGATCTCTTTTCTCAGTCTATCTGTAACTTCAGCTGGAAAGTATTTTTCCAGAAATTCTCTCCTGAGCGTATCCCAGTTAGTAACAGTCACTTCAGGTTGGGAGTAGTACCACTCCCTCGCCTTTCCCTCAAGAGAAAATGGGAAGGTAGTTAACAAAATAGAAGTTTCATTCGCACCCTGATGCCTAACAGTAGAACAGGCTGTCTGAAAATCCCTGAGGTGCTGGATGGGCTCCTGAACAGGTAAGCCATGAAACTTGGGCATCAAGTTGATTAGTGCAATCTTCAGTTCAAAATCTGCAGCCAGAGTTGGATGATGCACTTGACACGACTGCATTGTAAAATCTGGGGCTCCAGTTTCCTGGAGAGTAATCCTCCTAGGTGCTGCCATTCTATCTGCACGTGAATTAACTGAATCAGTAGTAAAGGAGCTTGTTTCGCTCTCAGATGGCGGTTCAAATTCGCCCTCAGATGAGACTGGTGAATCGATAACAATCACTTCACCACCCTCAGAGGCTAACCGACGTCGAGCTCGCCTAATACGTGAAATAGTTCTTTCAATTTTAGGATCAAATGCGGCTAAGCTCGGATCAGGCAGTGAATGCGTCATTCAATAAAAGAAACATATAGCTCATGGTAATAAAATAAAAATAAAATATGCAAATAAAAATTAAAATATATACACTAATTAATAATTTAGCACACAATTGCAACTCCCCGGCAACGACGCCAAAAACCGGTGCGTGGCAGAAGTTAGGCCAATTAAGAGATTATAATATAATAGAACAGTGTTGTGAGTATAGCTCTTAACCAGCTAAAATCCACCTCACCAATTTAGAAAGGTGTCAAAAAAAATTTAGAATAGAAAAACACTGGGAGTATGAGTCCCAGGTCGTCTCCCAACGAGTTGCAAGAAAGGATGCTATTTTATTAATTAGGAATTTTCAAGAGAATTTGAGTTTGGTTGATAAGTAATTAAATAATTGTAAATTAAAGCAATAAAAACTAAGAATGATTATTAATATTCTAAATAAAAAGTCTTGATTGGGGGAATGATTAATTGGAAGTTCTATCCTTGTTGGGATCTCTTAAGTGTAGTATCAAAAAGGTTGTTGTTTTCACTTAGTTAACCTTTACTAAATAAAGGAAAGTCAAGTGATTGAGCTAACTCTTATTCACAAATCCTAGTCCTCTCCCTTGGGAGGGTCTAGCGTTAGTAAATACAGAACTAGCCAATAACTTCCAGTTTAATCAGCACTTAAGCCTTCCAACTCAAGTGTCTCCTTTTAATCAACCCCCATGTCAAGTATGGTTTCTACTCCATTGACATGAATATAACGCTCATAAAAATATAAGAAGAAGACATGATAAATTAAATTAATTAAAAATAAAAGTAATCCTTTGCATTAACAATCCATGAAAATAATCCAATTACTACTTTAAACAAGAATTAAGAATATGGAATAAATAAAAGAGTAAGTAAGGAAACAAACTAGAATGATATCTTCAACGGAGGTAATGGCTCTTCAATATCCGAAAGCATAAAACTAATAAACTATGAATGTAAAGAGAACCTAGAGGGAGAGTAATCCTCTCTAAATTCAGATCTAAAACCTAAAAACTATCCTAATGAGAATGTGTCAATGTGTATCTCTTCTTCTGTGTTGAGTCTCTACACGTTCCCTGGCTTTATTCTGTGTTTCTGGGCCAAAAACTGGGTCAAAACATGGCCCAAAATCGCCCCCAACATTTTCTGTTAATTCTGCAGATCGCGCAGGTCACGCGTACGCGTCAGTCACGCGTGCGCGTCATTCAGCGATTTTCCTTGTCATGCGTACGCATCGTCCACGCGTTCGCCTCATTTGTGCAGACTCCAATCCATGTGTACGCATCAGGCACGCACACGCGTCGCTGCAATTTTCTCCATTCCGCGCGCTCGCGTGAGCCATGCGCGCACGTCGGTGTTCGCTGGTCATCTCCTTAGTTTCTTGTGTTACTTCCATTTTTGCAAGCTTCCTCTCCATTCTCTAAGCCATTCCTGCCCTATAAAGCCTGAAACACTTAACACACGGATCACAGCATCGAATGGTATAAAGGAGAATTAAAATATACTAATTAAAGATCTCTAGGAAGCAAGTTTTCAACCATAAAACAAAACTAGGAAGGAAAATGTAAAATCATGCAATTAGTATGAATAAGTGGGTGAAGACTTGATGAAACCACTCAATTAAACACAAGATAAACCATAAAATAGTGGTTTATCAACCTTCCTAACCATTTTAAATATAGTCGAATTAAAATCTAAACAAAATAAGAACGATGAAGAAGACAATGAATTAAAATATAATAACACTCACCAATATATGAAATTCTGTCAGAGGGCGACACGGAGACTCCAAGGACAACCATCTGTAAATTGTCGGCAATGTATGTGATATTTGAATTGATTCGACTTGACTATTCGATACTCGGCACTTCTCCGGATGCTGTAATTCATCATGCGTTGCAGCACTGCCTCTTTGCTTCTGAATCTATGACCAACCTGAATCTCCACACCACCATCGGTGTTGTAATCGTCGGCCCTCATATTCAAAAACAAATTTTCCTCATGCATTGCATCCAAATCTAATGTATGGTAGTAGCTGGGTACAGATGATAACTTTGGAATTGGACGCGAAACAGGCAAAAGGTATTGAACTGATCCATGAACAGGAGTCTCAGGTATGAACTCATTATCGTCGTCGTCGTCAGAGGAACCACTTTCGTGGCTATCGGCAATGTACTCTTCGTCGGATTCCCCATCCTCAACGTCCATGTCCTGCACTGGACTAGCACAGTGCAACGGTCGTGGTGTGAGCAGAGGGTCATCTGGTACAAAATTCGAGCCGCCAGCACCACCACCACCACTATCACGAACTTACATAGAAAGCTCCATCACTTGTTCAACTATAATTCTGCCATGCACGTCAAACAAGGCACACATGCTTGCTCATTGCCATCGAGCCAGAATAGACGAAACTGAAATACAACATTCCCCATCAGTGCTAGCATCATATACCCAACTCTACCAACCTCTTTTTTCTCACCACCGCCGACGTGCGTTAATATCATACTCTTTAACTCGAACAATAAATTTGCTCTTCGAGTTCAGAACAATGCAAGATTCTCATACTCAAATATAACCCTGCTGTCATTGTTTCTCATCTGACAGTTGGGATACACCATCACAACAAAGAAACTACTGTCACTAGATATTTTTGCTAAATTTTTCGAAGAAAAATAGTAGAAAAAGAAGAATTGAGATATTTTTTAGGAATACCAGCGGTTTCCTAATCCTTTTATAAGGAGTTATTTTTGTCCTATTCTATCTTGTTTACTGTGTAAACGTTTTTTACTCCCACGTATCTCGTTTACACTATAAAAGAGATAAGTTTTGTCATATCTCATTTACATGACTAAACAACTATTTCTCACGTATCACGTTTGTAAACGTGATACATTGTCACATGTTCATGTTTTATCTTGTTTACAAATAGTTAAACTTATCTCGTCTACAGTATAAACGAGATAAGACACTTTATGAAAATTGGTAAATATCCTCAAATTAACATATATTCATAATTTAAATAATTATTTTATTTATTTAAAAAATCCTATGTTTCTACCTTATTCAATTAATAAAGTATTAATATCTTTTAAAAAAAATACATTTATGCTATATCTATTTATAATAAATTAATAATTAATAAAATTATTTTAATTGAGCTTTAGACGCACTTTTTATTTATTATAGACTATTGACCAATATGTATTTCTGAGTTAATACTAATTATTTTTTTTCTTTTTTACGTTAAAAATATTAGCCATATTCATTTGCATTCTGTATATATTGGTTCAGTGCTCCTCACTTAGCTTTTCTTTATCTTAGTTTAGCGTGTTTTTCCTATTTATAAATAATCTTTTTATGTTGATATTCTTGTTCAACATAATTTATATATCATTTTAGAGTTTGAATATACACCTCTATTTCAAAATATATTTTTTTTATACTCAACGGAACTTACACTCCTATTTTAAAATATTTGTCGCCTTAGAGTAGTTTTGTAAACCCCGAGAAAATAATAAATAGTTAGAGAATAAATTAATTATTAACCAAAGTGATTAGAAAATGGAATTTGATAGTTTAATGTGATAGAGAAAATTAAAACGAGAATTTTGATACTAATTTTAAAGAATTTGGCCTAAGATTGGGCCGAATGGGGAGAACCAAGCGAATCGGGCCGAAGTCCTAACTCAGGCCATTCACTTTTAATGAGCCAGCTTCCCCTTTCTCCTTCTTCTTCATTTACGCTGCACAACAAAGGAAGAAGGGGGAAAAAGCTTTCAACCCTAACCTTCACTTCAATTCAACATATCTTCTCCATCTGAGCTCCGATCGCCGCACCGTTTGCGGCCACGCGTCCACTGTGTCGAGCTCTACGATTCTATCGGATCAATTTTATAGGTAAGCTTCAATCTCACCCCAACCTCTCTTTCCCTCAATTTTCGAAATTAAAGAGAATCCAAGTTGAGGAATTGTTGATTTTGGTTCTCTAGGTTCAATCTAGCTTGTGGAGCTTGTTGGACTTGGCTCTCTTGGTTCGTGGGTACGGTAAGAATTATTAACCCTAGTCAATTCATTGAATTAGTGTATGAGTATTGAATTTTATATATGGGTATGTGAAATTAGGTGTGTATACATATATTGGAGTTTATTTTGGGCATTAAAAGGCTTGGTAGAGGATTAGTGTTGATGCTTTGGTGATTTTGGGCCTTGGAGCTGTGTTTGGCTTAGTGGGTTGCCTTGGACAAACGTGAAAATCGGCCAAGGGATGATTTAGGTTTCGCGTATATAATATATAATGTCGTGTGAAAACTTAGGCTAGAGAACCATAGGGTAAGCTGGAATGATTATGTGTATTGAATGTTTAGTGATAATGATATGAAGTGAGCATGTGTGGTGTTCACTTGATTTTGTTAGTATTGGAATAATGAATGATGATGTAATGATGTTTGAAGAACTTGTGACCATGGCAATATGTATATATATAGATTGATATGTTGGTGTTTGTTGTCAACTTGTGAAGTTTAGGTTGAAGTGAGATGTTATTGAGTTGATAAATGGTAGGATTGCAAAGATTGTTGTGATATTGTTAAGGGTAAGTTATAGTGATGATTATAGGTATGATGGATTGGGTTGGAATGAGCTTTAAAAAGAAATGAGGTTTTGAGGTTTTTGTGAAATTTGGTTTTTGGCTGGACTTTGGTGACCCATAACTTAGCTTCTGGACCTCCAAGTGATTTCAAACTTGTTTCTTATAAAAATTGGATATGTGAAGTTTACGCCATTCGAAGAACGGATGAAAAATGATTTAAAACGAAAAAGTTATGTGCGTCGGAAGTTTGATGTTAGAAATTAAAATTCTGCCACCTTTGAAACTTTGTGAAATTTTTGGAAAAATGCATGTTCACGCGTACGCGTGGCCCACGTATACGCGTGACATGGAATTTTTGCGTACGCATATACCCCCTTCGCAGACAAACGCTACTGCCTGGTTTGCATGCGTACGTGTAATCAGGGGATGCGTACGCGTCTTGGCCTAAACGCGTACCGACGAGTACGCCTGACCCATGCGTACGCGTGGCCCTGTTTTCACCAAAAATAAATTTTGTGTTTTAAAGCTCAAACTTGAACCTCCAGATTTCTATTTTCATTTCTTTAGTCTAAATATTGTTAGTAGGCCTAGTCATAGAATGAAGTTAGGAAATTGTGGTAACTTGAAAGTGAAGAAAGATTTGTTTAAAAGGTAATAAGTGATTAGAGGAGATGGTATTTAACCGATAAAGATGAGAAAAATGGTATAAGAGGTAATTGAGAGAGTAAAGTGACATTAATAATGATGAGATGAGACATGAATCTTAATGATGTTGAATAATTGAGAATGATGAGATGAGACGTGAATCACTGTGAGATTGGAAATGATAAATTGTAAGAAACGATTGAATAACTTGAGTTTGGGGCGTTTCCCTCCCATGTCAGCCGGGATTTTTTCCGTGGTTATTATTGAGCTTGGGGTGTTGTTTTCTCATGTCAGCCTGGGATTCGTTCCATGGATAACATTCAGCTTGGGGTATTGTCTTCCCCATGTCAGCTTGGGGTATTGTTTTCCCCATGTCAGCTTGGGATTCATCCCATGTATATTATTAAGCTTGTGGGCGTTCTCTTCCCTATGTCAGCTTGGGGATTCTCCCCATGGTCTATTTTTGAGCTTGAGAACATGTCGGGATGGCTACGTAACTGACAGTTGATATCAACGGCCATAGGATAGGCATGCATCATATGCATTTGTATGTATGGCTTGTTTGTGCATTAATTTAGATTGCCTAATTGAGTATAATATGCTAATTGTCATAATTGATATCTGTATTATCTGTATTCTACCTGTGCTTGCTTTGTCTGCTTGTCTGTCTTTGTAATTACCGGAGATGGGGGAACGGAGGAAAGGCGGAGAGATTGAGGATTCTATTTAAGTTCCAGCTAGATTTAAGGAGGTGATTTAGTTGAGAAATCCTTAGAGAACCACCTTGATTTATGGTTTCTGTTTAGTTCTTTAAGTTTTATAATTTGAGGGTCGGCATTGTAGGATTGCCTCTGTCATTCCCAGGACCTTATATATTATGTGCATGGCACCTTTATCATGCTGAGAACCTTTGGTTCTCACCCCATACTGTGTTGTGTTTTTCAGATGCAGGTCGAGAGGTTGCTCGCTAGGCGTTTGGACTTCTGAAGCAAAGTAGTTATTTTGTTCCGATTGAGTTGTTATTTTGTTATATAGCTTATGTATATACATATACTTAACTCTCTTCGATTGACTTGTTATTTTGTTCCTCTTAGAGGCTAATGAAGAGCTAGGATTTTATTTATGTATTTTGGGCTTTGATATATGTATATATGTATGTAAATATTCTCTGGCCAGCCTTAGCTTCGCAAGCTGAGTTAGGAGCTTGTTATTTTGTATCTTTTTGGCTCTCTACCCCTAGTTTCTGTTACATTATGTTCGTTGACTATCGGTTTCTTCGCACGCAAGTAACCACGTTCCTGAGCGTTGCACTTTTTATTTTCACAAATTTTGTTTGACCAATCCTTCAAGGCTCCTAGTATACTACATTCTTTCGACTATTATATATATTTATATCCTATCTTAGAGGTCGTAGCACCTCGTCACCTCTGTTTTACATTCTAGGTGTAAAACTCTATGTGGTAGGGTGTTACAAGTTTTAGTTCATTGAAAATTTAATATATTTAAATATAAATTATATCCTAATACAATAATGAAGTTTCAATGCATAAAATTTTTAAAGTAAAAGTATCTTCGAATGCAAATATTATTTAACCGTGTTTTTCAATTTTATGATTTTATTATTTTTATCCTTATTTTAAATAATATTTATTAATTTTTAATCATTATTTACAATTTTTAAAACAGAATTTTCTGTCAAAATAATATATTTCTTTCCTAGAATTGTAAAATCTAATAATTTTTCATATGCATATTAAATACTAATTTGGGAACTAATTCTTATATACACCGTGAAAGAAGAGTGATTTTTTCTCCAATTAGTTATCACAAATATTTAAGAAAAGAGAGAAAAAATATAATAAAAAAGGATAAAAAAAATTGATGAATGGTTATAAACTATAACACGTGGCTTAAAATTTTTTATTCGAAGAGGAAAATATCTCTAGTTTCGGAAGGATAGAATTAAATATCTCATGTTTATCGTTAATTTAAACTAATTAATATAGAACACAACATGATTAATATATGTGCATGTCGTAATTTATTGACTAACGTTATATTTTTAAATAATAAATATGCCACAATTTCAATGGTTAATGATAGCATTTTCGTTGACCGTCAAATAAAAATATGACAAATAACTCTAAAATCATACACTTGCATTAAAAAAAATTATTCTCTTGTTGAGCGAGAGAGAGAGAGAAAGCGAGAATGAGAGCGAGCAAGAGAGAGCGAGCGCGAGCGAGTGTGTGGGTGGGAAACATAGGGAGGGGTAGATCTAAGGAACTTGATAAGGATCCTAGGGTTTGGAATCGAGAAGAGTATCGGCGGTTAGAGAATGAATCCTTCTCCATTTTCGTGAGTAACCTCCCAGAAGACATATCAAAGAGGGCGTTATTCTGCCTATTCAACTGGACGGGATGCATCAATGATATATATCTATCCCGGAAACAGAAAAATAGATTCATGTATATGTTTGCTTTTATTCGGTACACAACAAAAGGAGGAACTTTGAAAGCAATAGCAGAAATGAATCGATTGTGGCTGAGAGGTAAAGTTGTATCTGTGGGAGAAGCTAAATATAGAAGAATGTTGGGAACAGGGAACATAACCAATGGGAATAGAGGTGATGTCACAATTTCGATGGTAGTGAAGCATGATCCTTTGATATCTGGACGGGACCCAAGGACGAAGGAGGTTGAAAAAGACCCAAATGGAAAATGGCTGGACTAAGAAGGTAGAAGTAGAAGCTGTGACAGAAAATTTGGAATGGCTGCTGAGAAGCCTTGTAAGGGGGCACGACGAAGCCTATTGATTTTGATTCTTTGAAGGAAATGATTGCAAAAAACATCCCAAATGTAGTCCTAGTTCGGGAAATGGGAGCTTACAAAGCGCTCTTAACCTTTGATAATGTCTTCGATACTAAGGAGACATACACATTCAACATGAACATGCTCCTACAATTGTTTCACAGTGTATGGAAGTGGGAGGAGTCGGAACATAGTGAAACTCGAAGAGTATGGTTGGAATGTTTTGGGGTTCCGTTGCATGCATGGTCAATCAACACTTCTAGAACGATAGGAGGTCAATGGGGAGAAGTGGTTGGATGTGACAAAGAGACGGAATTGTGTAACTCGTTCACTGTAGGAGGGGTCTAGATTGATACTTGTGTAATGGATGTGATTCAAGAATGGATCCATATAATAATTGGCGCGGGGGGTTTTGATGTTCTAGTGAATGAGATAGGACATGAGGCGTGTAATTTGCACTGTACGGCGAACAGGAGGAATGAAGGGGCAGGTATAGAGTGGAATCATGTTAACAAAAGCAGGAACTCAGGAATGGTTACAAGGTAGAGACAGGGAACAGAAGCTTTGCATGGAGGAACCCAGACGAAGAGTTGTCGATGATGGTAAACCGGAGCGAGGAAGAAGATAAGGGCAGAATCGTAATCGCAGACTTAATTTTAAATGAATGAATTAATGGCAGTAATGGCAGTAGAAATCATGATCACGAGAATAGTGCAACGGTTCAATCTGTAACTGGCAATAATCAAGGAAGGTGCATTAATTTTGGGGGAAGATGCGGTTCGAGTTACGTGGCTGACTCTGATGGAACAATAACATGTGAGTTAAATGGGCTGCGAACGAAGTCCAATAATAAGCAAAAAAAATTCCTTCTCTAAGTGAGTCGTGGGCCAGATGCAATAACATATTGGAGGAGGGGAAAATGGCCTTGGCATGCCCAAAGTTCTCAACAGCTGCGAATCCATCAGCTGGGCCAAGGTTGAAGGAGCCGGGTGGGGTAGCCAGAGTGAGGCCTGGGTTTGGGTCCTCCTTTCCAGAACGAGCAGCAGAAGGTAGCGACGCTCAGTTCCTCTTCGAGGGGGAGGGCGACGCGACCGATAGCGAAAGAAACGGTGAGACATGGCTGGTTGGGGACATCCGAAGCCGATTGCTCTGCACGGTGGGAGAAGGTGTCCGAACTGATGCAGATGCGGCTGTTGAGGATGATGAGAGTGCGACTACGGGCGGGACAGGGGTACCAGCAACTATGGATGGTCATGCAGGTCATGGCGAGGTGGTGCAACAGGGAGTGGATGACGACGGAGGTGGAGGATATAAGGGGGGTGCTGCGGAGGGAGGATTAATATTGAGGAGTGGTTGTGATGGTAGAATGGTGGCTGCTGAACATGAAGATGATGGCTATGGAAGGAATCATCCTGGGAACGAGGATGTCACTAATAAAGCAGAGGACAGTGATAGTCAGAGCTTAGAATTGCGGAAACAGTTGCTGGAAAACGGAAGGACTTGGGAGCTGGCCAAAGAGTCAGGTGCTATATTGTATAATGAAGAGGATGTCATTATGGCAATCCTTCAGGCACAAAATGATGAAATAGCTCGCAAAAAGAAAGTGGCAAAGCAGAAGGAAAAGATGAGACGGTGCAGACCTAAAAAAAAAAAAAACAGGTGTGTACAAAAAATTTTAAATAAATTTTAGTGCATGGAATGTTAGGGGTTTACGGGGTGACGGGAAGTTGATTATGGTGAAGGACTTAAAGAAAAAATATAGTTTAAATCTGTTAGGCCTGATTGAGACTAAAAGATAGGTTGTGACGAAGTTTGATGTTGCCAGAATATGGGGGAGAGATGATTTAGGCTGGGAGTATGTAGGCTCTGATGGTGCATCTGGTGGGCTGCTGTTAATATGGGATGAATCAGTGTTTAAAATGAATAACTGCTATAAGGGGGAGAGGTGGCTGTGTGTCAAAGAAGTAATGTTTAAAGAGTAGTTTCCATTGCGCTTTTGTATTGGTCTATGGTCCTCATAATAGAGATGAGAAGTGTCATGTTTGGGAGGAGCTAACCTATATAGCTGGGTTATGTCAGGTCCCTTGTTGTTTTATGGAAGATTTTAATGAGATAGTACATGTGGAGGAAAGAAAAGGTGCAACTACTGTACCTCGGTCAGCGGAAGAATTCAAGAACTGGATACAAGATATGCAATTAGTAGATTTGGCACTCACTGATCGCGAGTTTACATGGTTTCGAGGTCGCTCTTGCAGTCATATAGATAGAGCTCTGGTTAATGTGGAGTGGCTAGAAGCGTTTCCAAAAACTCGGTTACGAGGGGGCCAAGGGGATTGTCAGATCATTGCCCCATAATACTGGAGGACAAAAAGCTGAGGGGAGGTCCAAGGCCGTTCCAAAGTTTAGATTCGTGGTTTACACATAATGGATTTCTCAGTATGGTTAAAGAGAAATGGAGAGGTTTGGGGGAGATACAGTTTACAGATAAGTTGAAGGCACTGACAATACCTCTAGGGAGATGTGATGAACTGATTTTTGCTAGTAAAGAATTCACAATAAATTCCCGTTGCAAGTATAGTTTCTAAACCAACAATAATCCTTTCATACAAAAATTTGGTTGTCACTAAAACAAACCCAATAAAATTAAACCAAAGTATTTAAACTTCGGGTCGTCTCTCAAGGAATTGCAGGGAAGTGTACTTATAATTGGTTATGGAAAAGTATCTTTTTGGATTTTTGAAATAAGGAACAAGAAAAGTAAATTGCAAGAAATTAAATTAATAACTAAGAAAACTCTTGGCAAGGTATGAAAATTAGACGTCCTATCCTAGTTATCCTTATCAATTGTGATGAGAATTGTCCATTGCTACCACTTAGTTAACCTCTAACTACGAAGGAAGGTCAAGTGGATGAATCAATTTGATTCCTCAAGTCCTAGTCAACTCCTAAGGAAAGACTAGCTTTAGAGGGATCCAAATCAACTAGCAACTTTCAATTATCAATCAACAAAAGAGTTTGATAACTCAAGAGTCTCCAATTACTCAACCAAAGCCAAAAGGAGAGAAATCTACTCTAAAGCCCAACCAAGCATTTTATCAAATACTTGGAAGGCATAACATAAAGACATAGAAATTAATAAGAGATAATAAAACCTAAACAACCAATTAAAAGTATCAATAACATAAATTGAAGAAAGCAATCATAAATATAAAATACCTCAAATTGCATTAAATAGAGAATCAAATCTAACATGAGAATCCATAAAATAAAATAGCAACATAAAGAGATCAACAAGAAAAATAGATAACTAAAGTGCTAGAGCTAATAAGAGTAGAAGAAAACTAAAATAAAGTAAAATAGAAATCTGAAAGTGAGAAGAATTAAAGCTAAGAATCCTAAAACCTAGAGAGAGAAGAGAGCGAGCCTCTCTCTAGAAACTACTTCTAAAACCTAAAATTATGTGAATGAAAGTTGTGTGAATGAATGAATGATTCCCCTACTCTTCAGCCTCTAATATGTGTTTTCTGGGCCAAGAACTGGGTCAAAAACAGGCCAGAAATCGCTGGGGGAAAATTCTGATACGCTGAATTTTCACAGATGCACGCGTGCGTGCCGCTTATCTACTGAGCAACCATGGAAAATTATATATTATTTCGAAGCCCCGGATGTTTGCTTTCTAACGCAACTGGAACCGTCTCATTTGGACCTCTGTAGCTCAAGTTATGATAGATTTAGTACGAAGAGGTCAGGCTGGACAGCTTAGCAATTCCTTCAATTTATTGTATTCCTTCCACTTTTGCATGATTCCTTTCTGTTCTCTAAGGCATTCCTGCCCTATAAATCCTGAAAACACTTAACACACATATCACGACATCGAATGGTAATAAGAGAGGATTAATAATTAGCAATTTTAAGGCCAAAGAAGCATGTTTTTAATCAAAGCACAGAATTAGGAAGGAAAATGTAAAACATGCAAATTATATGAATAAGTGAGTAAAGAATTGATAAAAACCACTCAAATTAGCACAAGATAAACCATAAAATAGTGGTTTATCAAGATGACACAAGGCTAATTTTGGGGAGATGGACAGTAAGATCACAAAGTTTGAGGAAGAAATCAAGAGAGTTGATGATATGGTTAGCAATGGAGTATATGATACCACGATGGAGGCTAGAAGAAAGGTGCTGGTTACTTGTTATGAGAGATGGTATGAAAGGAAGGAAATGCATTGGAAATAGATGTCTCGGTCTCGGCACGCGAAGGAGATGGACAAAAATACAAGATACTTTCACAATATGGCTTCAGCAAGAAGATGGAACAATAAGATTGATACACTGGTGATAAACGGTAGAACGGTCAGAAATCAAGCGAGAATCAAGATAGCCATAAGAGAGTTTTACAAGGAATTATATCATCAGGAACCTACTCCAATGATGGGCTTTAGAGATGGTCTGGTAGGAAAGATAGATGAGGAAGATGCTGTGACCTTAGAGAGGATGCCGTCGGCTGAGGAGATCAGAGAGACTGTGTGGGACTGCGAGTCCTCTAAGGTGCCAGGCTGTGATTGTACAACATGAACTTCATTAAGAGATGCTGGGATGAGATTGGACCTGAATTTACCACAGCAGTGATGGGGTACTTTATTTCTTTCAGGTTATCGACTGATAGCAATATTGCTTGGGTGGCATTGGCTCCAAAGTTCGTTGGCGCAAAGGAGATCAAAGACTTGAGACCTATTAGTATGGTGGGGTGCGTCTACAAGGTCATCTCAAAGGTGCTAGTCAGGAGGATGAGATCAGTGATGCCAGGGTTAATAGGGGAGACTCAGAGTGCGTTCGTCAAGGGAAGGAAAATACACGATGGGGCACTTATTGCATGTGAAACAGTAAACTAGCTTAAATAGAGAAAAAAGGAAGCATCAATAATCAAGCTAGATTTCCAGAAAGCATATGACAGAGTCAAATGGAGCTTTGTGGACATGGTATTACAAAAGAAAGGCTTCGGGCATAAATGGAGAGCATGGGTTATGGAGTGTGTGGCCATTGCATCTATGTCAGTATTGATATTGGGTCACCATCTAAGCCTTTCAAAATGGAAAGAGGTTTGAGACAAGGTGACCCGCTTTCTCCCTTCTTATTTGTATTGGTTGTGGATGTGCTATATTGAATGGTTGGAGAGGCGATCAGGAATGGACATATATTACCGTTGTTGGTGGGTAGGGATAGCATATAATTGTCGCACCTTTAGTTTGCTGATGATACTATTCTATTCTGCCCACCAGAAAAGGAGACTATTAAGAATTATAAGCGACTTCTGTGATGTTTTGAGTTGATGTCAGGCCTCTGTATTAATTTTGATAAGTCAAGTTTGATTCCAATTAATTGTGAAGAGCAGTGGATACAACGTATGTGTAACCTTTTGGGTTGTAAAGGGGACACTCTCCCAGTTAAATACCTTGGTATCCTTAGGAGCAAATCCGAGGTTGGTGAAGACTTGGAAGCCTATTCTGGACAAAGTAGAGGAGAAACTAAGCTTGTGGAAAGCTAAGGTGCTAAACAAACCTGGGAAGTTGGTGCTCATCAAATCAGTATTGAACAATTTGCCAGTGTACTATTTGAGTCTATTTAAGTTGCCGAAAGCTGTTGCTGAGAAGTTGATTTCACTACAGAGAAGATTCATGTGGAGTAAGGAATATGGTAGGAATGGTATGGCATTAGTTAGATGGGAAATGGTACAGGCTCCAAAGAAACTAGGTGGCTTGGGAATTGGCGATGGAATGATTCGGAACTCAGCATTGTTGTTTTAGTGGTGGTGGCAGTTTGCAAAGGAAGAGTGCCCGTTGTGGAAGAAAATTGTATGTTTGTGTAATAATCTGAATCCCAATGAGCTACTGTCAACTCAATCACTACCTAAAAGAGGAGGCCCATGGAAGGATATATGCCAGTTGCACATCATGAATGAACGTATAAGGGATAAGATGGTTACAAGTTTGTCCATGGAGATTGGTGATGGGCGACGGACTCGGTTTTGGGAGGATGTATGGCTACTATGTGGATCTCTGAAAGACCGGTTCCTGAGGCTTTTCTCTGTTTCAAACCAATGTGGATCCGTTATTGGGGACTGTGGGTTTGGGATGGGATAGAGTGGATTTAGAATTCCAATGGAGGCACGAGCTTTTTTAGTGGGAATTGGAGCTTCGAAGTCAATTACATGAGGCTTTGAGACCGGTGAAATTAGTAAATAACAGAGAGGATTGAGTGGTTTGGAAATATGATAGGCAAGGTGTTTTTTCAACTAACTCATTTGTGCAGGTGATGCAGGTTGAAGCACTCCCAGAGGTGGTAACCAGCTACAGCTTCACAAGGACCATTTGGAAAGGTTTGGTTCCACCAAGAGTGGAGCTTTTTGCTTGGTTTGTTTTAATAGGCAGGGTGAACACTAAGGAAAGGCTGAGCCGGTTTGGAATTATCAGACAGGAAGATACTATATGCATGCTATGTAATAATGAATTGGAACATGTATATCACTTGTTTCTAGGCTGTGCATTTACGTGGTAGGTGTGGAGTGCTTGGATATCAGGATTCGGTTGTCAATGGTCTTATCCGGGTTCGATGAAAGAGCACTTTCTCAGTTGGACAGAGGAATTGAGGAGTAAGAAGGATCGTAAGCAGCGGCTGAGGTGCTTTTGTACGGTCATTTGGAATATATGGATGGAAAAGAATAACAAGATTTTCCAGAATCAAAGCAGAGGTGTTGAAGAAGTCATTAACATGACCGTGAGAAGCGTTAATGAGTGGAGTGGTGTTGATCCCTTTTGTTGTTGATGGCTATGCCGGAGATGACATGGGGAGTTTATGTGTTTGATTTAGTTATTTAAGTAGGCGTATGCTGCTTGTCTAGCTCTGTTCGCTCCACTGTACTGTGTTGAGCTCTTACTTTAAAAAAAAAAGATGACAAATAGAGTTGTTGTTAGTTAAGTTAATCTTTATTTTAGTGATTATCCACGGCTTATCTCTTTTACCAGAAGATACTATTTGTTGACCATTGAATAAGAAGGTAATAAGTGCCTATCACATTACATAACAGAATTTTCACCAACTATAAAAAGCCACCAAAGAAATATACTCACAACTCAACTTAGTATAACAAAAAAATAATGTTCCATAACCAATAAAATTTATTATTTTTAATTAATATTAGTAAATATTTTAAAGTTTAAGTACTAAATTTTAAATTTTAAATACTAAAATTAACTCCTAACAATATAAAAATAAAATGTTAGCTAATAGTATTAACTAATATTAATAAAAATTATCTTTAACATTTCTCGCAAGAAAATATATGCAAATAATTTTTATGATTCACATGTATTAATTATTTGGATTTAATTTATATAATAAATATCACTGTGAATCAGATTTTTATAGACATCCAACTAACATATCAATACATCAGCAAATAAATTTCACATAACCACCGATTATAGCTTGAAAGGCTCATGAATACTATAAATATATTTGATTAGACAAAAATAGAAAATTATTAAATGGTATCAATACATAATTAAAATAATCTAAATTAAGATAGTTAATATAAGGACCCAAAATGACAGCAATCATGTTAACATATGTAGGTATTTGAGTACATATTCGTTGTGACAGAGTAATAACGGAAAGTAGGAAAGGAAATAAAAAGAAGGGAAAGTAATCTAGTTGCAAGTTCACATCAACATGAAACTGATCCTTCATTAAAAAAAGAAACAAATGTTGTTATCATATATATGCCCATCGACTTTTAAGGGAACAAGAAATCCAACAAAATTTTTAAATTTAACAACTTTATTATCTATAAAACTATGTTAGATCTCACGCATTAACATGCAATTTACAACTAGTTGATAAAAGCAAGCTAGCAAAAATGGTGGCTGATATGTGCATATCGATTAAAGTAGGAAACTCTGATTATTTGGAGAAACATCCAGAGCACAGAATATCATTTTCCCAAAATTTTTACATTATTGGAGTTACTTTTGCGGCTGGTATTGGTGGCCTTCTATTTGGTTATGATACTGGTACAGTATACATATATGCGTATTGTCTACCATTTCATTAATTACAAAAAAAGAAAGAAATGATATAGCATATATTTTGTTTTCATTTGTAGGTGTGATATCTGGCGCTCTATTGTACATAAAAGATGATTTTGAAGTTGTAAAGAACAGTAGTTTTCTTCAGGTAAAAAAGAGAGTGTCTTTTTGTTCATTCTCTTTTAATTTGGTAGCTTGTAATTGTGACCATATAGTTATATGAAACGCAATATGTTCTTGTAGGAGAATTGGTAGGTGGTACGTAATACATCACATTTAAAATTTTTAATGGGAAAAGTATGTATATATATATATATATATAGCATTCGACAACAAAGATAAATTGTGAATTCACGTAACTATGACTATGACACATTAGGACTAGAGTAGAGTGCCATTTTGCAGCAATTATATGTTCTCATTTTGTTATGTTTGCAGGAACTAATAGTTGCCATGGCCTTAATTGGTGCAATTTTCGGCGCCGCCATTGGTGGTTACATTAATGATTCTTTAGGGCGTAAGGCTGCCACTATTGTGGCAGATATTTGTTTCGCAGTAGGATCACTCTTGATCGCCGTCGCACCAAATCCCACTCTTATCATAGTTGGCCGGTTTTTTGTTGGCCTAGGTGTAGGTTTCGCCTCTGTTACTGCTCCTATGTATATTGCAGAAGTATCACCGTTTGAAATAAGAGGTGGATTAGTTAGTGTCAATTGTCTTATGATCACAACTGGCCAATTTCTTTCCTTTGTCATCAATTATGGTTTGACTAGAGTAAGCATACCCAACTCTTTCGCTAACAATACCAATAGTAATAATTTTGTCTTCATCCATCTTGATTTTCTAAGAGCAAAATTATTTGTGCAGGTTCCTGGAACATGGCGTTGGATGCTTGGAATTGCAGGTACACCAGCTGTTATTCAGTTGGTTCTTATGGTCTTTCTTCCTGAGTCCCCCAGATGGCTATATTTGAAGGTAAATGATGATATAAAATCAATGATCATTCATGTGAAGTTCTCTTTATGCAAAAATTATAGGTAATATCTTTTAGATAATTTGATATGTTGAACTAAAATTAATGCTGGAAACCAATTTTTTTTAAACTAACATCAGCCAATTTTGTTATTTTGTTTATCTTAAATTCTAGATCCTAAAACTTAAATTATAAATATAAAATCTAAAGTTGACTAATGTTAGCTAACTAAAAATTAGTTTCCTGTACTTTTTTTCTTAACTAAATTATCATCTAATGATTATCAACTATTATTTTCATATGAAGACTACTTTATGTCATTAGTCACCTATAAAATTTGGGTAAAATAAATCCTTATATTGATTGTTTTGGTACAGTAATTAAAAGCTTAGTTACTTTTAACTTGCAGAATAGGAAGGAGGAGGCCACCAATGTTCTTTCTAGGACATACCCATCTCCTCGGTTGGAGGACGAAATAGATATTCTTGAAGCTCACATGGAGCAAGAACAAAAGGATAAGGTCAAAGTTAAATACAGTGATGTATTTAAGTTGAAAGAAATCAGAGTTGCGTTCATATGTGGCGCTGGACTTCAAGCATTCCAACAACTTACCGGTATTAGTGTTATAATGTACTATAGCCCAACAATCATTCAATTGGCTGGCTTCAAATCAAACGAATCGGCTTTGTTCTTATCCCTCATTGTTTCTGCAATTAATGCCGGTGGCACAATTATTGGCATTTACCTTATTGACATTGTAGGGCGAAAGAAGCTTACACTTAGTAGCTTAATAGGTGTGGTTGGATCGTTAATCCTACTCTCTGCTTCATGTTATGTTAAAGGACATGGCAACCCGAGTTTAGTTTATGGATGGCTTGCTGTTGCGGGTTTGGCTTTGTATATTATATTCTTTGCACCTGGAATGGGTCCTGTTCCTTGGGCTGTGAACACAGAGATATACCCTGAAGAGTTTAGAGGAATATGTGGTGGCATGTCTGCAACAATTAATTGGGTTGGTAGTGTCATCATGTCTATTAGCTTCCTTTCTTTTGTGGATGCTATTGGGCTTGGTGAGAGTTTTATGATTCTTTTGGCTATTGCTTGTGTTGCGATAATTTTTGTGATTTTCTATATGCCAGAGACAAAAGGATTGACTTTTGAAGAAGTTTCAAATATTTGGAAAGAGAAAGCCTATGGAAAAGATAAAAACATAGAGAGCATGGTTGAGACAGCAAGTACATGATCAACAACTTTTTCCAATACATTTAAGACTTGTGAAAGCACGAAAAGTCATAAAATTAGGGTTTGAACATGAAATGAAGAAGAACAAAAAATAAAAGGAGAAGAAATGAAAGATGCAATATATATGTGCATGCGCATGTGTCTGTGTCCTTATTGGTAGCTTTGGCCAAAGAGTTCAAAACACCATCCATGTGGTTGGCTATATAGTTGATCAGGATCATGTCTTCTTCCATGGTCCATGGCCCTTTTCTCACTTCCAAATCTTGAGACATGTTGAGAGAGTGAGAGAGATTTCGGAGGGGGTGTTAAGGGAGAAGACTCTAGTGACGTGTGTGACAAGCAATGTAGAGTTAGTTTGCATTACAGAGTTAGTTAGATGAAGTGATAATTTGTTATAGGATCAGTTGAGTGTTAGTTATTGATGTGTTTCTCTATCTTTCACTCTTAGTGTGTAAATAAGTGAGGAAGCTTCATATGTAAATTAATACATTCTTCCAACATCAATTCAATTTAATATTTAGTTCATTCTCTTAGCTTTCTTTCTAGTTTTCATACTCTCAACTTGGCAACATAGTGTTCATCAACTTGCTTAATGTGCTTCTAGATCCTAGTCCTCAAGTAGTTCTTGATCTCGTTTCTAGTTCCTCCCAGTATATACTTGGCTATTTTCGACCATGTACAGTCATTATGATTTGATTAATTTATTATGGACAAAAAATGTCATTTTATTACATTAGAATGAAGTCAAATCTTATCCAAAAATATTTGATTGATAAATTTTACAAAGATATAAAATAAATAGTTTAATTTTGATGTACTGATATTATATAACATTTAATTTTATATAGTCATATAATCAAATCTGTTAATTTGGATAACTATTCACATCCTCAATGTAAAAAGTAAGTATTTTTACTAACGTCGTATTATGTTACTGTACACATATGTAAAACTACTTTATTAAGAACGAAGGCTATGATAGTTATACAATGTTAACAATATTTAAAAATTGGTGTTAAAATTAAAATAATATTTTTAATATTAATAAATATTTTTAATTTGAAAAAATATTATATTGCAAAAATATAAAAATGTGTTACTTTAAATACTATATATTTATATATACCAACCTTGCTATATATAAAAAATGAAAAATTATATTTTTTTAAATTATCTTCCATATTTTTGTAATCAATCTCTAAATTAAAAATATTAAGTTTATATATTTATGATACTAAAATTGTTTAACACCACTGATATATATATATATATATATATATATATATATGATTAAAAAATATTAAGTTTATATATTTATGATACTAAAATTGTTTATCACCACTGATATATATATTTGTTAAAGACAATTATACCCTTGAAATTTCTAAAAACGCAACAAATCTGCCCAACCGTGAAGTAAGCCCTTCTCCATTAAATGGAGGTTGGTGATGTGGCAGACAGGATTCCAACGTGGCATCCTCATAAGGCCTTCCGTCCCGTTTCAGGTTTACCCTTAATTCATGAAACCCTAATTGTCCATTTCCTAGTAAATGACCAGGCTAACCTTAAATGAAACACTCCATTTAACTATGACCATTTTGGATGCGGGAAACTGAAGAGTTTCTTAGTGTTGGTCTATGTTTCTCTTCATCTCGTGTGTCTCTGCGTCTTGAAATTATTAACATCATTTGCAATCTCACGTTTGGCATTGATACTAGGTGAAGAAATCTCTATTGAACAACGAAGGTTTTGGTAAGCATTCATTGTTTTCGTTCTTCTTGTTATCAGTTCGTTGGGGTTTGCATATTGTTGGTGATGAAGTGAAAATTTTTTCTGATGGATGTCTTGATGTGTTGATTTATCTGATTGTTACTTATTTGATGTTTTTTGTTAGATGGCAACTCATATCACGTTTGTATATCACCATCGGAGTTGGTTAGAGAAGGATGCAGATGGTGTGGTGAGGTGTAACGATGGTTTAGTGAGTGTCATTGACAGGGTGCATGTTGATACATGTAATCTGTTCCTTGTTGAGGGTTTGTTTCTGGATTTAGGTTATACTAGGTATAATGAAGTGTATTGGTTGGAGCTGGGGATGGATTTAGCTAACGGGCTACGGGTGCTGAGAAGGGATGCCGATGTGGTTAAGTTGTGTGATTCCGCACTGAAGAATAAAAACAGGGTCCACTTGTATTTTGAGCATCCTGTTGACGTTGATCCAGAGTTAGTTGGAATGATGTTGTATTCATAGGTTGGGCACAACTCCAGAACCTGTCCTGATAAGAAGTCTCATGTGGCATCTGAGGAAGATGCAAACGCACAGCAAGCACCTCAAGCAGGTCAGCCAGATGGAGGACATGTTCAGCCAGCAACTCAACAAAATTTGCCACATATGGATTTAGAGGACATGTCAGACTCCGAGCAAGAGAGGTTTTGGGAGGAGACCATGGATGCAGTTGAACAAGAGCTCACACAAGGCCATCCACATTCTGAAGCTAATGAAGAGGTAGTACATATATCAATCAATACTGAGGCAGTAACTTGACAAGTGGAACTTAGAGTTTTTTTTTGTAGGCCAATCTCAACATATCCGATTCAACAAGTTAGTCTGCTGGAAGGAGAGCTCCTAGGACCAACCTTGGGAGGAGAGCAACCAGATCTAGCAAAGGTCCTGCATTAACTCCTAAAACTCCCTCCAATACTGCTGCTGCCGCTGTTGCTTCTTCTAGCAGGGAAGGAATCAGGGTAAAGATGCCTATTATGAGGCCCCCATCAGCTCCAAGTCCAGCAGCCACTACAAGGCCCACAACTCCAAGTCCAACAGCCACTCCAAGGCCCAACCCACCATTTAGGCCCCCACAAATACGGCCCGTTGGACCTACTTCAACTGTTGTCCTTGGTTTAGGAGTTGCAAACACCACAAGGATTCTCGTAGTGTCAAATGAAACCATGAATGGAGCTAGTAAAGCAACAACTTATAGGTTCTCTAAGTTCATGCCAAATTTGTCTGGTTGAAGGAGACTTGGATTTGTGATTAGTTCTTCTTTTGGGTTATAAGTTGAAGTTTAGTTGCAATACTGTTTCTACTTTTTGAGTTATAAAAATAATGACACCCAGTGTTCTTCGTCTGCCCAGCACAAAAGCCATTCATCAAGCTCAACTCTCAATAGGGAATGGGGACAGATTCACCAGAAAATTCATACATACCTTCCACATAGGACACCTGAAAAACCATCTCCCTGGGTTTCTTCTCGTCTTCGACTTCAACGCCACCACCTGAAGACGGCAAAAGCATGTCCCGTCATATGGCTTGCTCCCGTGTTCGTCGAGCCCTTCAGAGTTACTATTTTCCACTGACTGTGTCCTTCGATTGTTATTGGATATGCCTCTGCTTCCACCATGCATGATAGTAATTAGGGTTTATGTCTATGATGAATTGGGAAAAACATTCTCTCACATTCCATATAAAGGAGAAACGGGACAGAACGCCTTATTTTTTATATGATGTCATATTGTACAAGGATAGTTGAAATCAATGTTAGAATAAATACATAAATGATCTCTTCTACTAAGACTAATTTTTTAATTACATGACACAAATATAAAAGATGAGATCCACCTCTTCATCTCTCACTTTTTAGACAAATCAGATACAATTATACAAATTCTTTAAGAACCAAATAAATTTTCTACATAAATATGTGTCAAGAGAGTGTCTACTACTAGTGTGTGGGGTTGAGAGAAAACTAGTTAGTTAACACATGTGCAATGATTTCTTGAAAAAGAAGGTATGAATTGAATTTAAAATGTACTAATTTAATCCTACTCTCTGCTTCATGTCATGTTAGAGGACATGGCAACCCGAGTTTAGTTTATGGATGGCTTGCTGTTGCGGGTTTGGCTTTGTATATTATATTCTTTGCACCTGAAATGGGTCTTGTTCCTTGGGTTGTGAACACTGAGATATACCTTGAAGAGTTTCGAGGAATATGTGGTGGCATGTCTACAACAATTGTCATCATGTCTATTAACTTCCTTTCTTTTGTGGATGCGATTGGGCTTGGTGAGTTTTATGATTCTTTTGGCTGTTGCTTGTGTTGCAATAGTTTTTGTGATTTTCTGCATGCCAAAGACAAAAGGGTTGACTTTTGAAGAAGTTTCAAATATTTGGAAGGAGAAAGCTTATGAAAAAAATAACATAGAGAGAATAGTTGAGCAAGCAAGTACATGATCAACAACTTTTTCCAATACGCCTAAAACTTGTGAAAGCACGAAAAGTCATAAAGCTAGGGTTTGAACATGAAATGAAGAAGAATAAAAAATAAAAGGAGAAGAAATGAAAAATGCAATATATATGTACGTGCACATGTGTCAGCGTGCTTACTGGCAGCTTTGGCCAAAGAAAAGGGGGAAACGTTAATGGAGAAGACAGTGATGAGTGGTGACATGTGTGATATGCAATAGAGTTAGTTAGATGAAGTGAGAATATGTTATAGGATCAATTGAGTGTTAGCTATTGATGTGTTATCCTTCATTCTTAGTGTGTAGATAAGTGAGCTAGCTTCAAGTGTAAACTAATTCATTCCACTATCAATTCAATTTCATATTCTAAGTTCATTCTATTAACTTTCTCTTTGGTTTTAATCTCTTTCAATACCTTTACATGATATCAGAGTTGGTCATGATCAATCATGGCCTTAACTCTCATCATCATCATTATCGTTGCTAAGAACACCTTGGTTCCTCTACTGATAAGCAATAGTATTTTTTAACGATAAAATAAAAGGTTATGCCACAATGATGAAATTGAATATTTTCAGCACATGAAGAATGCATGTAAATAGACTTGTATTTAGACGTGTGTTATCAGGGACGGATTGAGGTTCAAAGGAGGAGGACACTTGCCCTCACTAAGTTTAAAAAAAAAAGTAATAGTTTTATACAAATATATATTATTGTCCCCAGTATAATTATATTTTTACCTCCACAAAAAATTATAAAATTTTATTTTGAGATTTATATTAATTTTTTATTAAATTTAACATGTAACAATATTTATTTTGTTAAATTTGATTTAATATCAAAATTAAAATTAATTAAATAAATTAGCTCAATAAAAATTAATGAATAATGATAATATAATTTTTGAAATTAATAAACTAATTAATTATCAAACTAAATATTAGTTTTCTAAATATAAGTAAAACTACTAGTATTTTTTGTCTTCAAAAGTTAGTTGAGATAAAAATAAATATCTATTTTTAATTAATAATTTTATTTTAAAATTATATAATATTTTTTTAATCTTAACTCTGAAATAAGTTTGCTTGTAACAACTATTTTGGGTGAAACAGTGTTTTATGTCATAAATATTGTAACAAATAAATTTTTTAATTGAATGGGTGGTAATTAATATTTTAAAATTGTAATGAATAATAGAACAATTGTTTACAAATATGAAAGTTAATTTTGATATATTAAAATATGTATATTTTTTACATAGTCATTTCATCACATTTTTTCTTTTAGATAAATATTTATATGATGAATGTAAAAGGTAGTTTTTTTACATTATAATACATAATTGAATGGATTCATAAAATCTTTAATTTGACAATATATTAAAATTAAATTAAAAATATATAAAAATATTTAATTATTTTAAAAAGAAAGAGAGAAAATTTATTGTAAATTAAGTTTTTATTATTTTATAGCAACATATCTGAAGGTTGTAGAAGGCTTAGAGAAGGGGAGTTGAATCTATGCCTTTCTTTTTGTTACTGAAATAACCTCTTTTTAAATGAACTTGCAATTTTGATTCTGTTTGAACTCAGCAGCGAAAATTTATGAGACAATTTCGTTTTGTCTCATGAATATCAGAAAACAGAACAGAGCAGAGAAGAGAAAAGCTAACACCACCATGTATCCTGGTTCGGTTGCCTTGTGCTATGCAACCTACGTCTAGTCTCCACCACAACAGTGGTGGAATTTCCACTATAGTTAAAGTATTACATACACCAATTCCACAGGATTGACACAATCCTTTCACACTCAAGTTCTAACCTAACTTGACATTGGCTATGCTAATACCCAGGGGCGGAGCTAGACCAACTATTTAAGGGGGGTGGTGTTTAATAATTTACTAAAAATATTTTATATTACTATTTCTATTGATAAAATAAAAAAAAAATATATAATCTCAATCAAAGTAAGACAATAATATATAAAAGTTACCATTTACAGTTTTGTATCATGAAAATGCTATTCGACGTTTTTTTCTATTTTCAAAATCATCTATAATTAAATTTGTGTCGAAAATAGTTGCTAATTCTTTTTCTATATAGATGACCAAATTGTCTGCAAGAAATTCATCAGCCATCTTGCTTCTGAGTCTTGTCTTAACAATTTTCATTGCTGAAAAAGCTCTTTCTGTTGTTGCTGTAGACATTGGTAAAGTCAAAACAAGACGTATTAATCTATCAAACATGTGATAAGTTCTTGATTTTCCCGTTTCTTGCAACTTCTTGCATAATTCAGAAAGTGTACCAATGCCTTTCAAATGATTTGGTATATCATGCTGATAATGTTGCAACTGAGATTTCAAAATATTAAACTCATTAGAAGAAAAGTCAAGGGGATAAAACTTTTCTGCTAACTTGCTAATTTCTTCAATATTAAATGATTTGAAATTGTCTTTAGGATTCATAGCACAACTCAAAGTCAAAAGCTCTATTGTTTGCTCATTAAATCTACTATTCAACTATTGTATTGGAGTAGTAATAGTAGAAGCATCTTCATTCTCTTGATCTTTTCTTTTAAAAAATGTACCAATGGTTTTGAACTTACTCATAATTCAAATGGCCAAATAAGTTCCTATAATTAAAAATATATTTAGCAAAAAGTGTAAATTACAATCTAGATCTTTATAAAATATAAAAATTATATTTCAATTCAAAATAAGATATTAAAATTCAGAACAATAATACTAATATTGTAGTATAAATAATATAACCTTGTAATTAAATAGTTAACTAATAAAAAACTAAATATACAAACTAACATATAATAACAAAAACTTAATTAACAAATAATAATAAATTAAGTAAATAACTAAATATATTAAAAAATATAAAAAAATTAGATAAGACTAACAAAAAAATAATAATAGAAAAGTCAATAGTTCAATAATTTTTTTAAAATAAAAAAGAATAAAAATAGAACATTTTTTGAGAAACAGTAGTGAAGAATCACTTGTTGAATTAATATCTTTTTTCTTAATCTACAAAAAAAAGAGAGTCAAAGAGGTAACAGATAAGAAGATTAAAGAGATAAAGAAAAAGAAGAATAAGAAAAGTAAAAAATTGTTACCTGCAAAGTGAAAGTAAAAAGTGTAGGAACAAAAAGAGGGATTGGAAAAATATGCGAACAAAGAGGAAGGGGGGCTGGGAGGCTGGCAAATAAAAAAAAGGGGTGGAAATTGGGAATTGGGAAATGGGCTATTAGGAAGGGGGC
Organism: Arachis ipaensis; assembly: GCF_059453495.1. Taxonomy (NCBI): domain Eukaryota; kingdom Viridiplantae; phylum Streptophyta; class Magnoliopsida; order Fabales; family Fabaceae; genus Arachis; species Arachis ipaensis. The sequence goes on from NC_142441.1 coordinate 72,539,848, forward strand.
TAGGTGGCTGGCAAATAAAAAAAAGAGTGGGAATTGGGAAATGGGCTATTGGGCTATTTTTTTATGAATTAAAGGGGGGGGGGGGGGGGCTGGGAAAGTAATACGAAAAAAAAGGGAGGCGGACTGGGAAATAAAAACAGGAGGGGGCTAGACTTTTTTTTAAATGAAAATTAAAATTTTGGGGGGGGGGGGGCATTGCCCCCTTTAATAGTATGTACCTCCGCCCCTGGTAGGCAAGTTGAGTTGAATTGGTGCTTACCTGGTCTATATCTTGCTAACAGAGTTTAGCTCATGATGGTTGGAGGTAACTAAAAATCTTCTAATGCAATCGAATGCAGACGTGAAGACCCAATTCTTCACAATTTCTTCTCTAGTCCGTGTGAAAAGAGAGAAATAGCTAGATTTTTTAGCACTCTAGCATTTAAGAGAGCTACATCAAGAATTGATACGGATGTCTTGCGGTTTTCCATCATGAGTTTTTTGCATCTAATGTTGCTTTTCTCTTTTTGTTATCTCTATTTCTTTCATCTATTGATAAGTCTCTTGGGAGTCCTTCAATTTTTTTTTCAATCCCTCTAATGTGAACATATGTTTCTAAATTTTTTTAAAATAAATATTTTCATTAGGAATATACATTAATTTGAGGGTATTTACAGATTTTCATCAAGTGCCTTATCTCATTTACAGTGTAAACAAGATAAGTTTGCTATATCTCGTTTACACTGTAAACGAGATAAGGCACGAACACATGGTAATGTATCACGTTTACAAACGTGATATGATACGAGCCTTATCTCGTTTACACTGTAAACGAGATAAGTCCAGAGAGCGACTATAAATGGAAGTCGTTCACAGTGTTTCAGACTCTATATTTCTCTCACATTTTCCTCTTTCTTGCACTATTTTCTTGATATTTATTAGTTCCTCGGACATTATGGCATGCCCGGATGCACGGGACTTTGACATCAACTGCCTCAACGCTAGTTAGCACATTGCGGGAGCCATCGACTTTGAGGTTAGTGTTATCTTTATTGTTTAAATTAATAAGTCTATGCGATTTTATTTCGAAAACTTTTATAGAGTTAGTGTTTTAACAAATGAGTAGGCTGGATGATATTGAGGTAACACAGCTTAGGTTAGTTGGCAAGTTAGTAACATGAGTTAGGTGTATAATTTACTCATAGTGAAAGTTAGATAAGTAATTACTTTGATTTGATTAGTTAATTAAATTTTTTCACATACCGTGTTAGGGAGACAACTCTGCAATGCTTGGAGCAATCACGACACCTCATTGTACAACTCCTCCCAATCACCATATATTTAGGCAATTGCCTTTTGTTTTACCATCCAAACCTTCTAGTATGACGGCTTGAAGTGATAGCTCTGTCTCACTATTCTCTATAGAACAGGAATGGTCACTGATGGATTGGACTGTATGAGTGGCAGGTTGATTTTGCATATGAGATTGCCGTCCAACTGTCGGTGATCCTGTGACATGGTGGGGCCAGACACGTGTGTGGTCCGCCGAATTTATGCACCTTCCTAACCATTTTAAAAACAGTCGAATTAAAATCTAAACAAAATAAGAACGATGAAGAACACAATGAATTAAAATATAATAACACTCACCAATATATGAAATTCTGTCGGAGGGCGACATGGAGACTCCAAGGACAACCATCTGTAAATTGCCGGCAATGTATCTGATACTTGAATTGATCCGACTCGACTATTCGATACTCGGCACTTCTTCGGATGTTGTAATTCATCACGCCTTGCAGCACTGCCTCTTGGCTTCTGAATCTATGACCAACCTGAAACTCCACACCACCATCGGTGTTGTAATCGTCGGCCCCCATATTCAAAAACGAAGTTTCCTCGTGCATTGCATCCAAATCTAATGTATGGTAGTAGCTGGGTACAGATGATAACTCTGGAATTGGACGTGGAACAGGCAAAAGGTATTGAACTGATCCATCAACAGGAGTCTCAGGTATGAACTCATTGTCGTCGTCGTCGTCGTCAGAGGAACCACTTTCGTGGCTATCGGCAATGTACTCTTCGTCGGATTCCCCATCCTCAACGTCCATGTCCTGCACTGGACTAGCACAGTGCAACGGTCGTGGTGTGAGCGGAGGGTCATCCAGTACGAAATTTGAGCCGCCAGCACCACCACCACCAGCATCACGAACTTACGCAGAAAGCTCCATCACTTGTTCAACTATAATTCTGCCAAGCACGTCAAACAAGCCGCACATGCTTGCTCATCACCATCGAGCCAGAATAGACGAAACTGAAATACACCATTCCCCATTGGTGCTAGCATCATAAACCCAACTCTACCAACCTCTTTTCTCTCACCACCACCGACGTGCGTTAATATCATACTCTTTAACTCAAACAACGAATTTGCTCTTCGAGTTCAGAACAATGCAGGATTCTCATACTCAAATATAACCCTGCTGTCATTGTTTCTCATCTGACAGTTGGGATACACCATCACAACAAAGAAACCACTGTCACTAGATATTTTTGCTAAATTTTTCGAAGAAAAACAGTAGAAAAAGAAGAATTGAGATATTTTTGAGGAATACTAGCAGTTTCCTAATCCTTTTAGGAGTTATTTTTGTCCTATTCTATCTTGTTTACTGTGTAAACGTTTTTTACTCCCATGTATCTCGTTTACACTATAAAAGAGATAAGTTTTGTCATATCTCGTTTACATGACTAAACAACTATTTCTCACGTATCATGTTTGTAAACGTGATACATTATCACATGTTCATGTTTTATCTCGTTTACAAATAGTTAAACTTATCTCGTCTACAGTATAAACGAGATAAGACACTTTATGAAAATTGGTAAATATCCTCAAATTAACGTATATTCGTAATTTAAATATTTATTTTATTTATTTAAAAAAATCCTATGTTTCTACCTTATTCAATTAATAAAGTATTAATATCTTTTAAAAAAAAATACATTTATGCTATATCTATTTATAGTAAATTAATAATTAATAAAATTATTTTAATTGAGCTTTAGACGCACTTTTTATTTATTGTAGACTATTGACCAATATGTATTTCTGAGTTAATACTAATTTTTTTTTCTTTTTTACGTTAAAAATATTCGCCATATTCATTTGCGTTCTGTATATATTTGGTTCAGTGCTCCTCACTTAGCTTTTCTTTATCTTAGTTTAGCGTATTTTTCCTCTTTATAAATAATCTTTTTATGTTGATATTCTTGTTCAACATAATTTATATATCATTTTAGAGTTTGAATATACTCCTCTATTTCAAAATATATTTTTTTTATACTCAACGGAACTTACACTCATATTTTAAAATATTTGTCACCTTAGAGTAGTTTTGTAAACCTCAAGAAAATAATAAATAGTTAGCGAATAAATTAATTATTAACCAAAGTGATTAGAAAATGGGATTTGATAGTTTAATGTGATAGAGAAAATTAAAACGAGAATTTCGATACTAATTTTAAAGAATTTCGATACTAGTTTTGTAACTCCAGATTTCTATTTTCATTTCTTTAGTCTAAATATTGTTAGTAGGCCTAGTCATAGAATGAAGTTAGGAAATTGTGGTAACTTGAAGGTAAAGAAAGATTTGTTTAAAAGGTAATAAGTGATTAGAGGAGATGGTATTTGATCGATAAAGATGAGAAAAATGGTATAAGAGGTAATTGAGAGAGTAAAGTGACATTAATAATGATGAGATGAGACATGAATCTTAATGATGTTGAATAATTGAGAATGATGAGATGAGACGTGAATCACTATGAGATTGGAAATGATAAATTGTAAGAAACGATTGAATAACTTGAGTTTGGGGCGTTGCCCTCCCCATGTCAGTCGGGATTTTTTCCGTGGTTATTATTGAGCTTGGGGTGTTGTTTCTCCATGTCAGCCTGGGATTCAACCCATGGATAACATTCAGCTTGGGGTATTGTCTTCCCCATATCAACTTGGAGTATTGTTTTCCCCATGTCAGCTTGGGATTCGTCCCATGGATATTATTAAGCTTGTGGGCGTTCTTTTCCCCATGTCAGCTTGGAGATTCTCCCCATGGTCTATTTTTGAGCTTGAGAACATGTCGAGATGGCTACGTAACCGACAGTTGATACCAACGGCCGTAGGATAGGCATGCATCATATGCATTTGTATGTATGGCTTGTTTGTGCATTAATTGAGATTGCCTAATTGATTATAATATGCTAATTGTCATAATTGATATCTGTATTCTACCTGTGCTTGCTTTGTCTGCTTGTCTGTCTTTGTAATTACCGGAGATGGGGGAACAGAGGAAAGGCAGAGAGATTGAGGATTCTATTTAAGTTCCAGCTAGATTTAAGGAGGTGATTTAGTTGAGAAAGCCTTAGAGAACCACCCTGATTTATGGTTTCTGTTTAGTTCTTTAAGTTTTATAATCTGAGTGTCGGCATTGTAGGATTGCCTCTGGCATTCCCAGGACCTTATATATTATGTGCATGGCACCTTTATCATGCTGAGAACCTCTGGTTCTCACCCCATACTGTGTTGTGTTTTTCAGATGCAGGTCGAGAGGCTGCTCGCTAGGCGTCTGGACTTCTGAAGCAGAGTAGTTCCTGGGTTTATTTTAATATATAGCTTATGTATATACATATACTTAACTCTCTCCGATTGACTTGTTATTTTGTTCCTTTTAGAGGCTAATGGAGAGCTAGGATTTTATTTATGTATTTTGGGCTTTGGGATATGTATATATGTATGTAAATATTCTCCGGCCAGCCTTGGCTTCGCAGGCTGAGTTAGGAGCTTGTTATTTTGTATCTTTTTGGCTCTCTACCCCTAGTTTCTATTATATTATGTTCGTTGACTGTCGGTTTCTTCGCACGCAAGTAACCACGTTCCTGAGCGTTGCGCTGTTTATTTTCACAAATTTTGTTTGACCAATCCTTCAAGGCTCCTAGTATACTACATTCTTTCGACTATTATATATATTTATATCCTATCTTAGAGGTCGTAGCACCTCGCCACCTCTGTTTTACATCCTAGGTGTAAAACTCTATGTGGTAGGGTGTTACAAGTTTCGGTTCATTGAAATTTAATATATTTAAATATAAATTATATCCTAATACAATAATGAAGTTTCAATGCATAAAATTTTTAAAGTAAAAGTATCTTCGAATGCAAGTATTATTTAACCGTGTTTTTCAATTTTATGATTTTATTATTTTTATCCTTATTTTAAATATTAATTTTTAATCATTATTTACAATTTTTGAAACAGAATTTTCTGTCAAAATAATATATTTCTTTCCTAGAATTGTAAAATCTAATAATTTTTCATATCCATATTAAATACTAATTTGGGAACTAATTCTTATATACACCATGAAAGAAGAGTGATTTTTTCTCTAATTAGTTATCACAAATATTTAAGAAAAGAGAGAAAAAATATAATAAAAAAGGATAAAAAAAATTGGTGAATGGTTATAAACTATAACATGGGGCTTAAAATTTTTTATTCGAAGAGGAAAATATCTCTAGTTTCGGAAGGATAGAATTAAATATCTCATGTTTATCATTAATTTAAACTAATTAATATAGAACACAACATGATTAATATATGTGCATGTCGTAATTTATTGACTAATGATATATAAATAATAAATATACCACAATTTCAATGGTTAATGATAGCATTTTCGTTGACCGTCAAATAAAAAGATGACAAATAACTCTAAAATCATACACTTGCATTAAAAAAAATTATTCTCTTGTTGAGCGAGAGAGAGAGAAAGCGAGAATGAGAGCGAGCGAGAGAGAGCGAACGAGAGCGAGTGTGTGGGCGGGAAACATAGGGAGGGGTAGATCTAAGGAACTTGATAAGGATCCTAGGGTTTGGAATCGAGAAGAGTATCAGCGGTTAGAGAATGAATCCTTCTCCATTTTCGTGAGTAACCTCCCAGAAGACATATCAAAGAGGGAGTTATTCTGCCTATTCAACTGGATGGGACGTATAAATGATATATATCTATTCCGGAAACAGAAAAATGGATTCATGCATATGTTTGCTTTTATTCGGTACACAACAAAAGGAGGAACTTTGAAAGTAATAGTGGAAATGAATCGATTGTGGCTGAGAGGTAAAGTTGTATCTGTGGGAGAAGCTAAATATAGAAGAATGTTGGGAACATGGAACATAACCAATGGGAATAGAGGTGATGTCACAATTTCGATGGTAGTGGAGCATGATCCTTTGATATCTGGACGGGACCCAAGGACGAAGGAGGTTGAAAAAGACCCAAATGGAAATGGCTGGACTAAGAAGGTAGAAGTAGAAGCTGTGACAGAAAATTTGGAATGGCTGCAGAGAAGCCTTGTAAGGGGGCACGACGAAGCCTATTGATTTTGATTCTTTGAAGGAAATGATTGCGAAAAACATCCCAAATATAGTCCAAGTTCGGGAAATGGGAGCTTACAAAGCGCTCTTAACCTTTGATAGTGTCTTGCATACTAAGGAGACATACACATTCAACATGAACATGCACCTACAATTGTTTCACAGTGTATGGAAGTGGGAGGAGTCGGAACATAGTGAAACTCGAAGAGTATGGTTGGAATGTTTTGGGATTCCGTTGCATGCATGGTCGTCAACACTTCTAGAACGATAGGAGGTCAATGGGGAGAAGTGGTTGGATGTGACAAAGAGACGGAATTGTGTAACTCGTTCACTGTAGGATGGGTCCAGATTGATACTTGTGTAATGGATGTGATTCAAGAATGGATCCATATAACAATTGGCGCGGGGGGTTTTGATGTTCTAGTGAAGGAGATAGGACATGAGGCGTGTAATTTGCACTGTACGGCGAACATGAGGAATGAAGGGGCAGGTATAGAGTGGAATCATGTTAAAAAAAGCAGGAACTCAGGAATGGTTACAAGGCAGAGACAGGGAACAGAAGCTTTGCATGGAGGAACCCCAGACGAAGAGTTGTCGATGATGGTAAACCGGAGCGAGGAAGAAGATAAGGGCAGAATCGTAATCGTAGACTTAATTTTAAATGAATGGATTAATAGCAGTAATGGCAGTAGAAATCATGATCGTGAGAATAGTGCAACGGTTCAATTTGTAACTGGCAATAATCAACGAAGGTGCGTTAATTTTGGGGGAAGATGCAGTTCAAGTTACGTGGCTGACTCTGATAGAACAATAACATGTAAGTTAAATGGGCTGCGAAGGAAGTCCAATAATAAGCAAAAAAAATTCCTTCTCTAAGTGATTCGTGGGCCAGATGCAATAACATATTAGAGGAGAGAAAAATGGCCTTGGCAGGCCCAAAGTCGTCAAAAGCTGCGAATCCATCAGTTGGGCCAAGGTTGAAGGAGCCAGGTGGGGTAGCCAGAGTGAGGCATGGGTTTGGGTCCTCCTTTCCAGAACGAGCAGCAGAAGGTAGCGGCGCTCAGTTCTTCTTCGAGGGGGAGGGCGATGCGACTGATAGCAAAAGAAATGGCGAGACGCGGTTGGCGGGGGACATCCGAAGCCGGTTGCTCTGCACGGTGGGAGAGGGTGTCCGAACTGATGCAGATGCGGCTGTTGAGGATAATGAGAGTGCGACTACGGGCGGGACAGGGGTACCAGCAACTATGGATGGTCATGCAGGTCATGGCGAGGTGGTGCAACATGGAGTAGATGACGACGAAGGTGGAGGATATAAGGGGGGTGCTGCGGAGGGAGGATTAATATTGGGGAGTGGTTGTGACGGTAGAAGGATGGTTGCTGAACATGAAGATGATGGCCATGGAAGGAATTATCCTGGGAACGAGGATATCACTAATGAAGCAGAGGACAGTGATAGTCAGAGCTCAGAATTGCGGGAACAGTTGCTGGAAAACGGAAGGACTTGGGAGCTGGCCAAAGAGTCAGGTGCTATATTGTATAATGAAGAGGATGACATTATGGCAATCCTTCAGGCACAAAATGAAGAAATAGCTCGCAAAAGGAAAGTGGCAAAGCAGAAGGAAAAGATGAGACTGTGCAGACCCAAAAAAAAAAAAAACAAGTGTGTACAAAAAATTTTAAATGAATTTTAGTGCATGGAATGTTAGGGGTTTATGGGATGACGGGAAGTTGAGAATGGTGAAGGACTTAAAGAAAAAATATAGTTTAAATTTGTTAGGCCTGATTGAGACTAAAAGACAGGTTGTGACGAATTTTGATGTTGCCAGAATATGGGGGAGAGATGATTTAGGCTGGGAGTATGTAAGCTCTGATGGTGCATCTGTTGGGCTGCTGTTAATATGGGATGAATCAGTGTTTAAAATGAATAACTACTATAAGGGGGAGAGGTGGCTATATGTCGAAGGAGTAATGTTTAAAGAGTAGTTTCCATTGCGCTTTTGTATTGGTCTATGGTCCTCATAATAGAGATGAGAAGTGTCATGTTTGGGAGGAGCTAAGCTATATAGCTGGGTTATGTCAGGTCCCTTGTTGTTTTATGGGAGATTTTAATGAGATAGTACATGTGGAGGAAAGAAAAGGTGCAACTACTGTACCTCGGTCAGGGGAAGAATTTAGGAACTGGATACAAGATATGCAATTAGTAGATTTGGCACTCACTGATCGCGAGTTTACATGGTTTCGAGGTCGCTCTTGCAGTCATATAGATAGAGCTCTGGTTAATGTGGAGTGGCTAGAAGCGTTTCCAGAAACTTGGTTACGAGGGGGCCAAGGGAATTGTCAGATCATTGCCCTATAATACTGGAGGACAAAAAGCTGAGGGGAGGTCCAAGGCCGTTCCAAAGTCTGGATTCGTGGTTTACACATGATTGATTTCTCAGTATGGTTAAAGAGGAATGGAGAGGTTTGGGGGAGATACAGTTCACAGATAAGTTGAAGGCACTGACAATACCGCTAGGGAGATGTGATGAACGGATTTTTGCTAGTAAAGAATTCACAATAAATTCCCGTTGCAAGTATAGTTTCTAAACCAACAATAATCCTTTCATACAAAAAATTGGTTGTCACTAAAACAAACTCAAAAAAATTAAATCGAAGTATTTAAACCTCGGGTCGTCTCTCAAGGAATTGCAGGGAAGTGTACTTATAATTGGTTATGGAAAAGTATCTTTTTGGATTTTTGAAATAGGAAACAAGAAAAGTAAATTGGAAGAAATTAAATTAATAACTAAGAAAACTCTTGGCAAGGTATGAAAATTAGACGTCCTATCCTAGTTATCCTTATCAATTGTGATGAGAATTGTCCATTGCTACCACTTAGTTAACCTCTAACTATGAAGGAAGGTCAAGTGGATGAATCAATTTGATTCCTCAAGTCCTAGTCAATTCCTAAGGAAAGACTAGCTTTAGAGGGATCTAAATCAACTAGCAACTTTCAATTATCAATCAACAAAGGAGTTTGATAACTTAAGAGTCTCCAATTACTCAACCAAAGCCAAAAGGAGAGAAATCTACTCTAAAGCCCAACCAAGCATTTTATCAAACACTTGGAAGGCATAACATAAAGACATAGAAATTAATAAGAGATAATAAAACCTAAACAACCAATTGAAAGTATCAATAACATAAATTGAAGAAAGCAATCATAAATATAAAATACCTCAAATTGTATTAAATAGAGAATCAAATCTAACATGAGAATCCATAAACTAAAATAGCAACATAAAGATATCAACAAGAAAAATAGATAACTAAAGTGATAGAGCTAATAAGAGTAGAAGAAAACTAAATTAAAGTAAAATAGAAATATGAAATTGAGAAGAATTAAAGCTAAGAATCCTAAAACCTAGAGAGAGGAGAGAGCTTCTCTCTCTAGAAACTACTTCTAAAACCTAAAATTATGTGAATGAAAGTTGTGTGAATGAATGAATGATTCCCCCACTCTGCAGCCGCTAATCTGTGTTTTCTGGGCCGAGAACTGGGTCAAAAACAGCCCAGAAATCGCTGGGGGCGAATTCTGATACGCTGAATTTTCGCAGATGCGCGCATGCGCCACTTATCTGCTGAGCAACCAAGGCAAATTATATATCATTTCGAAGCCCCGGATGTTTGCTTTCCAACGCAATTGGAACCGCCTCATTTGGACCTCTGTAGCTCAAGTTATGATAGATTTAGTACGAAGAGGTTAGGCTGGACAGCTTAGTGATGGATTATTTTGGAAAACGAAATGAATTCCAAAACACCTTAAAACTAACCGGCAAGTATAACAGATCGCATCAAGTAGTAAAACTCACTTAGAGTGAGGTCGATCCCACAGGGATTGATGGATCAAGCAACTTTAGTGGGTGATTAGTTTAGTCAAGCTAACATTGAGTGAATTGTGTGAAATTGTAGCCAACAGAAAGTAAATGACAAGGAATTTAAAATGCAAAAAGTAAATTGGACAGAAACTTAAAGAGCAAGAAATGTAAATTGCAAAAACTTAAATGACAAGAAATGTAAATTGCAGTAAATTGTAAAGGGGGTTGGGGTGCTGGAAATTAAATAGAGCAGTAAAGCAAGCAATTGAAGAGATCTTGAGAACAAGTAACAGGAAATTTAAGGTGCAGGAAAAGTAAATTCAAATCACAGCATCTCAAATGTAAAGTGTAGATGAACAAAAGTGCAGGAAAAGTAAATTCAAATCACAGCATCTCAAATGTAAAAATTGCAGAAAAGGAAATTGTAGCAGAAAAGTAAACCAGCAAGAAAACTCAATTCAATTATGAAATCTAAAAAGACAAGTGAAGATCTCAGGGGATCAATGAGACTAGAAAACAAGTCTAGATCTCAACCCCTTCCTTGATCCAGCAGAAGACAATATTGCAGAAGAAAGAAAGAGGAAGCAGCAAATGAAATTTGAATTATCTAGAAGAAGAACAAAGAGATTTCAGAGTGAGAATTGAAACAGAATTCCTTCAATTCTCCAATTTAAGTTAAGATGTAAAAGTGAGCTCTCTACTACTACTCTCTCTTGGAGCCCCCCTCAATGAAATGGAATTGATGCCTTTATATAGGCTTTACAAAGTGAAAATAAAAATGAAATTAAAATTCTAAACAAATTACCATTAAAATAAATTCCTAAGCTAACTAATCCTTGTGCCTTTGAGTGATGATAATGGGCTTAGCTTGCTTTGGATTTGAGGAGAAATGGGTTTGGTTGGCCTTGATTCAATTTGGTGAGAAATTGAATTTAAATGGAATTTTGGTTGAATTTTGGCCCATGAGTGTTTGCTCCCAATAGAGTGCTCTGCTCTTGTGGGGAGCGAAGCATCATGGTTTGCTTGTGTTGCCTTGTGTGCACCAAGCCCCTTGACCGTGCCAAATTGTGCGTGACATGCTTCCCTGGGCCGTGTCAAACTCGTGCAAGGAATAAGGAGAGTAGCGTTCTGCTCTTGGCAAGAGCGTAGCACTCCTTTTGCTTAGGTGAGGTCCCAAGTTCAAATCCTTGTGGCTTCACTAGCAAACATTTTCCTTTGAATTTTTCTTGGAGAGAGCACGACAATGCTCTCCAAGAGAGCGGAGCACAATAATTATGTAGAGCGCTACTTTGCTTTGGAGTGAGGTTCCAGCTTCGAACCTTGGTGGTTGCACTTTGGTATATTTTTGTTTGTTTTCGGTCCTTAAAGATGTCTTTCACTCGTACCTCAATTTTGTGCCAAATATGGATTGCCATATATTGTTGGAAAGCTCTAAATGTCAGCTTTCCAACGCAACTAAAAGTACATTAATCGGACATCTGTAGCTCAAGTTATAGCTCTTGGAAGGAGGCATGGTCATGCTGTGGGCGCCCAGATTTTAACTTAGCGAAAATTTTGCTTCCAAGCTCATTTTGAACTCTTATAGCGCTCTGCTCTTGGCAAGAGCGGAGCTTTGTGTGCTGATTGTAAATATCCTTTAATTTGGTCATGGGTCATGCTTTTAAAAGCGTGGTCTAAGGCTCCAAAGTGTTCTCCAACTTCAAAGTGTGTCCCAAAGCTCTTTTTTCTCCTTTTTAGCTTATTTTGTGCTTTTTGCTTCTTTTTCTTCTTATTTCCTACAAAATTTATAAAATCAAAAGATCAAGGAAATATACCATTTAAGTACCAAAGCATTCATTATTCAAGCACAAATTATCAATTTCTTGTATGAATAAGCATAGAAAAATATGACATGGTGACATGTCATCACTTAGCAATTCCTTCAATTTCTTGTATTCCTTCCACTTTTGCATGCTTCCTTTCTGTTCTCTAAGGCATTCCTGCCCTATAAACCCTGAAAACACTTAACACACATATCACGATATCGAATGATAATAAGAGAGGATTAATAATTAGCAATTTTAAGGCCAAAGAAGCATGTTTTTAATCAAAGCACATAATTAGGAAGGAAAATGTAAAACATGCAAATTATATGAATAAGTGAGTAAAGAATTGATAAAAACCACTCAAATTAGCACAAGATAAACCATAAAATAGTGGTTTATCAAGATGACACAAGGCTAATTTTGGGGAGATGGACAGTAAGATCACAAAGTTTGAGGAAGAAATCAAGAGAGTTGATGATATGGTTAGCAATGGAGTATATGATACCACGATGGAGGCTAGAAGAAAGGTGCTGGTTACTTGTTGTGAGAGATGGTATGTAAGGAAGGAAATGCATTGGAAACAGATGTCTCGGTCTCGGCACGCGAAGAAGATGGACAAAAATACAAGATACTTTCACAATATGGCTTCAGCAAGAAGATGGAACAATAAGATTGATACACTAGTGATAAACGGTAGAACGGTCAGAAATCAAGCGAGAATCAAGATAGCCATCAGAGAGTTTTACAAGGAATTATATCATCAGGAAGCTACTCCAATGATGGGGTTTAGAGATGGTCTGATGGGAAAGATAGATGAGGATGATGCTGTGACCTTAGAGAGGATGCCGTCGGCTGAGGAGATCAGAGAGGCTGTGTGGGAGTGCAAGTCCTCTAAGGTGCCTGATGACAAGTCATCTTAGCCTAGTTTCACTAGCCTTTTTCTTTTGTTTTCAATTGATTTATGCACTTTCTTGAGCCATAAGCAAGCCAATTGGGTAGATTTTCATGCTTCCTTTGATTTAATCAACCATAGATGAATTAATGCAATTTCATGAGGTTTTATGCTATAATTGTCACATATTATGAAAGAATGAATATCTCATGATTTTGAGCATAGCTTTGATGTGTTTGGTTGATTAATGATAGGTGAAGAAAGTTTGGAGAAAGGTTGAAGCAAGAAGGAATGGCTAGGAGGAAGAGAGGACAAAAAGTTTAAGAAAAAGTTTGCCTCAAACTTTAGCTCAAACTTTTGGAATAAGTGAAAACGAACCAGGGAGCAAAAAGCTTGACCAAAAGTTTGCCTCAAACTTTTGCACAAACTTTTGGGCAAAAAGCTTGAGCAAAAGTTTGCCTCAAACTTTTTGGCAAACTTTTGGGAGAAAAGCTTGAGCCAACGTTTGCCTCAAAATTTTTGGCAAACGTTGGCATCACAAATCAACACCCTAGAGAGCAAAAGTTTGCGCCAACGTTTGCCTCAAACTTTTTGGCAAACGTTGGCGCCATGAACAACACACCCTGGAGAGCAAAAGTTTGCGCCAACGTTTGCCTCAAACTTTTTGGCAAACGTTGGCGCCATGAGTGTGCAAGGGGGAGCCAACGTTTGAGCAAAAGTTTGACCCCAAACTTTAGCTCAAACGTTGGTAGCAGCAAGGATGGGGTGGCTGATATGAAAAGTTTGAGTAAAAGTTTGCCTCAAACTTTTACTCAAACTTTTACTCAAGCTTACATGATTCCAAACCCGGTTCACTTTGGTTCTTCTCCAAACTCCAAGAGCAATCAACCAAGGCCTCTATCAACCCAATTCCATCAAGAGCAAAGGCCCAATTGAAGGCTTGAAGACCATTTGAAGAAAGTGTATAAATAGCATAGGATTTAAGTTTTTCGGGAGCTTTTCTTTTCGGTTTTGATTTGGTAGTTTGTAGAGAGCTCACTTTTACATTTTGGCATTGTTGTTCTAGAATTCAAGAGAATTGGGGAGGAGAATTGATCTCTCTTCTTCCTTGTTCTTGCTTGAGCACTCTTTACTTTTCTTGCTTCGGATCTTGGGTGGAGAATTGAAGGAATTCTGTTTCAATCTCATCCTGAGATCTCTCTGTTTAATTTTACTGCATAATTGAATTTCCATTTCTGTTACTTGCTTCTTCATCTACTTTCTCTGTAATTTACATTTCCTTTGCAATTGCTCTTGTTGGATCTAGAAAGGCATTGAGATCTAGACTTGGTTATCTAGTCTCTTGGGTCCTGAGATCTGAATTATCATTTTACTTTCTCTGTTTAACGCTTTTCATGTTCATTTACATTTCCGTTTTAGATCCGGTTCAATCCAAGCCATCTTCTACTCTTCTGTGTGTTGAATTTTACTTTTCCTTGTTTAATTTCTGCAAATCCAATTCCCAATTCCCTTTACAATTCAAGCCATTTACATTTCTTGCACTCTAAGATTCTGCAATTTACATTTCTTGCGTTCTAAGCTTCTGCTCTTTAATTTCTTCCTCTTTAAGATTCAGCACTTTAAATTTCAGTTCTCTTTAATTTCATGCAATTTGAATTCTGCAAATCACAAATCTCTCAACCAAATCTTGATTTGCTTAACTAAATCAACCACTAAACTAAAATTGCTCAATCCTTTAATCCCTGTGGGATCGACCTCACTCCCGTGAGTTATTATTACTTGATGCGACCCGGTGCACTTGCCGGTGAGTTTTGTGTCGGATCGTTTTCCGCACATCAAGTTTTTGGCGCCGTTGCCGGGGATTGATTAGATTGACAATGATTAAGTGAGGTGGTGATTTAGATCTAGCATTTTTATTTTCTGTTTCTCTAATTTTTGACTAACACGCTAACTGTTTGAAATTTTGCTTAAACTAAACTTCATTCTAGCAATAGACTGAAGAGTTACTGGTGGTGTTTCTTGTGTTTTTTTTGTATGTCAGGTACAGGGAGATCCATTCCTGTTTTATCTGAAACTGACCAGAGAACTCTTAGAAGGTTGAGAAGAGCTGAAAGAGGGAAAAATATTGTTGGAGAGGAAGAATCTGAGGAAGAATATCACGAGATGGAAGGAGATCCATCTAATCCAGGAAG